>NW_024070186.1:181838102-182556848 GCF_014754425.2 Oryx dammah | reverse complement strand
CTCATTGGAAAAGACTCTGATGCTGGGAGGGATTGGGGGCAGGAGGAGAAGGGGACGACCGAGGATGAGATGGCTGGATGGCATCACGGACTCGATGGACGTGAGTCTGAGTGAACTCCGGGAGATGGTGATGGACAGGGAGGCCTGGCGTGCTGTGATTCATGGGGTCGCAAAGAGTTGGACACGACTGAGCGACTGAACTGAACTGAACTGAATCCCCCAATGGATATATACTTATTTATTTGGAATACAGACTTCCTTAAAACTTAGTGCAAATGCTGTCTTCCTCCAGGAAGTCCTCCTTGATTCCTCCAGTCCAAAAAGGCCACTTCCTGCTCCAAACTCCTAGAACCCTGTCCCTTATTCACGTGTAAGATTATGCTGCTGTAACAAAAGGTGTGTGTGTGTTGTATCATGCTCAGTCACTCAGATGTGTCCGACTCTTTTGCGACCCCATGGACTGTAGCCCACCAGGCTCCTCTGTCCATGGGATTCTCCAGGCAATAATACTGGAGTGGATTGCCATTTCCTCCTTCAGGGGATCTTCCCCACTCAGGGATTGAACCCACATCTCCTGCATTAGCAGGTGGATTCTTTACCACTGAGCCACCTGGGAAGCCCCATAACAGACCCCCTGCCCCTCATACAGAGGCTTATGGATCAGAGAGGCTATTGTCTCTTTTAGGTGCTAGCCTTGGTTAGTGGAGCTGCGCCACCCCTGCCTGTCATCTCAAGACCTCGGTTCCATCCAAGTCATCGCTCTGCCAACCCTTAGGACAGCCTGTTGTCTGCCTGGTTGAAACTGAGCCACCCAGGGAGCTGGGAAAGAGTGTGGGGAAGGCCTGCCTGGTGTCTTCATCCATGACGTGGAGTGCTGACTCACATGCCATTGGCAAGAGCTTTGCATGGCTGTGCCCACTGCCCAGGGGGTCTAGGAGACATCAGTACCAGGGAAGAAAGGAAACAGGTTTTGGTGGGCAATGGCTAGTCTTTACCACAAGACTTGACTGCTTAACCTCATATCTGGGGGTCCCCTGTTCCTGGTTCCCGGCTTTGGAAGTGGCCAGGCGGAGGGCAGGATCCTGGACCGGTCCATCTCTGCATCTTTCTTCAGTCCCACACAGCGCCTGGTGTGTGGCTGGTGCCTGGCAAACACCCAGCCAGTGCGTGGTTAATGTAGTTAGTCATTGAATTGGAGGCGGGTGGACTCAACAGAATCTCTCATTTGGCAGATATCAGTGAACGTTTGCTGTGTGCCAAGCACTGATCTGGGCCCCAGAGACCCAAAGACATAGCCGCTCAGCTCGCAAGCATCATTATCGTTATCCTGTCTGGTTCCTGGTAAAGGACATTCTCTCCCTGCCTCAGGGCCTTTGTATATGCTGTTCCTGCTTCCTGAGATGGCCTTCCCTGCAGCTGTCCTCACCAGCCCAACCAGCCCCTGCTTTCTGTCTCTTCATAAATATCACCTCCTCATGGGAGCCTTCTCTGGCCTCCTCTCCCAGACTAGATTGGATTCTCTCTTTATCCACACACGGTACTTTTCCTTTATAAATTTTATCACAACTGTGTTGAGGAAACCTTAAAAAAAATCTATTTATTATTATTTAAAAAATATTTATTTTGTGCAAGTTTGTGAGGAAGACTTTATTATTACACCCATTTATTTTTCCTGTTTATTTTTTAATGTTTACGGTGTTGTGTTGGTTTCTGCCATGCAACAATGCATGCGTGCTAAGTTGCTTCAGTCATGTCTGACTCTTTGCAACCCTATGGATTGTAGCCCACCAGGCTCCTCTGTCCATGGGCTTCTCCAGGTAATAATAGTGGAATGGGTCTCCATGCCTTCCTCCAGGGGATCTTCCCAACCCAGGGATCGAACCCACGTCTCTCATGTCTCCTGCTTTGGCAGGTGGGTTCTTTACCACTAGTGCCACCTGGGAAGCCCCAACCACTAGAATGAGCCGTAATTATACATATATCCCCTCTTTCTTGAGCCTCCCTCCCTACCCCCACTCCGCTCGAGGTCATCACAGAGCACCAGACTGGGCTCCCAGCGTTCTACAGCAACTTCTCACCAGCTATCCACTTTACACATGATGGTGTACGTATATTGATGCTACTTTCTCCATTGGTCCCCCTCTCTCCTTCCTCCACTGTGGCCAGAAGTCTACTCTCAGCTGCACTGGGTCTTTGTTGCTATGCACGGGCTCTCTCTAGTTGAAATGAGCAAGGGCTACTCTTTTGCTGCTGTGTCCGGAGATTCCCAGGGACGGGGGAGCCTGGTGGGCTGCCGTCTGTGGGGTCTCACAGAGTCGGACACGACTGAAGTGACTCAGCAGCAGCAGCAGCAGCGGGCTTAGTATGGTAGCTTCTTTTGTTGCAGAGCTTGGGCTTCAGTAGTTGTAGCACGTGGGCTCAGGTATTGTGGCACATGGGCTTGGTGGTTCAGCGGCATGTGGAATTTTCCCAGACCAGGCATCGAACCCGTGTCCCCTGCATTGGCAGTCAGATTCTTAACCCGTGGACCACCAGGGAAGTCCCTGAAGTAACTTTTGTTGTATATGATTTTCTTTCAAGCCAATCCTCTCCCTGGGTTTGTAAGCTTCACGATGACAGGTGCATTTCTGTACGCTCAGCGCTTACCAGGACACCTGGTATATAGGTATTCTGTCTCTACTTATTACATGTCGCATCGGTTCACAGATGGGGAAATTAAGGCTCAGAGGGGCTGAGGAACTAACGAGCCTCAGATCACACAGCTTGTGAGTTTGGGCACAGGGATTTCAGTCTGTCTGCCTCCAGAGCCCTGGCTTTCACAGCTTGATGCAATTAGAACGCCACATGATGTGTGCTATAATAGGGTATTAATAGGGTATGTTTAAGGGGTGGTGGGAGGGCAGAGGAGGGCGTGACTGACTCAGCCTGGGGGCGCGGGTGGCTGCCTGGAGGAGGCGGTGACCTTGGAGACTTAGAAACTGTGGGTAGTTTGGAGTAGCTATAGCGACTACGTGGGCGTGTAAAAGACGGAGGCAAATGCAAGGCAGGGTGTGCAGGCCCTGCTTTGGGGTCTCAGGGAGTTTGGGCTTAGTTGAGTTGATGGGAACTCTCAGAGGTTCTTCAAGGAGCCATGTGAGACCACAGGGTCCGTTTAGGACATCACCTCAGGTCAGGGCTGCAAGCTGGCACTTGCTGGCTGGCAGAGTTGGCTGGACTCACTGAGCATCCTACTGTGGAATCTGGGGCCAAGGATTTATATTAGTCTGACCGTGGAGCCAAACACCCTAAAATAGCAGTGGCTTCAGTGTGATAGAAGCTTTTTTCCTCTCTCACATAAGAGTCTGAACTAGTCAGGCATCTCAGCTCCACACTGGGGACCCAGGATTCCTCTCGATAATTGCTGTGCCATCCCCAACATACTGCCCTTGTCTACATGGCCCTAGATAGTCCACAGCCATGGCCAGGTTCTAGCCGCCAAAGGAGGAGAGGGGATGGATCCTGGGGCCGAATAAGAGTCTCTCTCACTTCAAACTGGGGAGACCAGGAGATTTCAGGGAAGCATCGGGGTTAGGAAGAATCCAGCAGTGGTGGGTCACACCGGGCCACACGGATGAGTTGAGTAGCATCTACCCTTCTGTATGGGACCAGCTGGCATGTGAGCTCTCAGTCCTCCACAGCCCCCACCACTTCCTCGTGGGTCCCTGACTCTGTTGGTGTCAATCATCTTATACCTGCTCTTTCACTCACCTGCAGCTGAGTGGACCACCTGAGTGGTCCCTGAGGCATCTGAGTTCCTTGTCCTGGGAGTTGGCTCTCACTGGGGGGTCCCCACGCAGGGCTGAGCGCTGGCAACCCAGCAGAGCCTCCCCGCTCACCCTGCCCTCAGAGGCTCCCAGACCTGCTTTCTCTTCCCAGAAAGGAGGCATACCCAGTGCCTTTTGGCCTGGGATTCTGTGCAGAGGCAATTGTGGGCCACTAGGCTATGTATAGATTTTGCAGTCAAGCTCTAGATGGATAGCTCTAGATGATACTTTTTTCCCCACTCTTGCTGGGGACCAGTTGCCAAGGGTGATTTCCCATGTTGGGATATTTGCTGCCATCCATCCGTATCCATGATTCCTGACACCAGCACCTCCATAGCTGAGACTGTCAGGCAGGAGGGAGATAATGGGTCTCCTTTCAGGGGGTGAATGTGGATGGAGACGCTCCAGCTGGAGCTGGAGAGCAGAGAAGCTTGTCTCCCAGGGGCTGGGGGACTCCTGGAAACCAAAGGCCCCTGTGGGCAGGAAAGGGCATTGCCACCTCAAGGCCGACTAGCACTCCATAGTGTGGAAAAGGCTTTCCTGTACCAGTAGAGGTCTGGTCTCATTTGTTCTTCCGGAGCACCAGCTCTCAGCTGGGACCTCTACACCCTTGGAGGCCTAAGTCCGTCTGGCACAGTTCCCCGTAGAGCATATGGTCTCTGGGCCTATGTGTGTGCTCAGTCACTCAGTCATGTCCAACTCTTTGCAGCCCTATGGACTGTAGTCTTCCAGGCTCCTCTGTCCATGGGATTCTCCATGCAAGAATACTGGAGTGGCTTGCCATGCCTCCTCCAGGGGATCTTCCCAACCTAGAAATCGAACCTGCGTCTCCTGCATTGCAAGCAGATTCTTTACCCACTGAGCCACCTGGGAAGCACCACCCCCACAACCCCCGGCCCACTCCCTACTATTTCCAAGTTCCCAGAGGCCGCCTGTGCCTTCAGGGTCTGGGTTTCCTACAACTGACTCCCCTAATGAATGGGGTTAGCTTCAAGATAAGATGCTGTCCTTTCTTTGGTTTCCATGGTGACAAACCCCTCTTCAGAGAGCCTTGGGGGACTTAGTTGACTTTATTGAAGATCCGTGGGAGGCTACATCGCACAGTGCAGAGCTTCTGGCATCTGACGGGCCCCCTCCTTCTAGTCGGGTTTCCCATGATGTGTCTGATGCCTCTCCTCCGAGGCCTTCCCAGTACAACCAGTGTGAGTATATGTGATGGGACATCACCTTCTACTCCAGCACTTGTCCAAACATTTTTCTCAATGGAGTCATTTCTGTCCCCCCGAGGAATTCTGGTACTGGCAGCCAGGACAAGACATTTTTTCCACCTGGTCATGCTGCTCACAGGTGTGAGATGGGCTGAAGTAAGTCATCACCCCCATATTACAGATGAGAAAACTGAGACTCAGAGAGGGACAGTGAACCTCTCAGGGTGACCCAGCTGGATGAGGTGTGCCCTGGGACTCAATTCTAGGCCCACTGACTCCCAAGTCCAGTGCCCTTTCTGGGGCATCTCTAACTTTTGGAAGCCTCTTTGCTGCATGGTGGTGCTGAGTTCACTTCCATCATGAACCTTCCTGGTATGACCAGAAAGTGAAAGTGAAGCCGCTCAGTCGTGTCCGACTCTGTGAACCCATGGACTGTAGCCTGCCAGGCTCCTCCGTCCATGGGATTCTCCCGGCAAGAGTACTGGAATGGGTTGCCATTCCCTTCTCCAGGGGATCTTCCCAACCCAGGGGTCAAACCCAGGTCTCCCGCATTGCAGGCAGACTATTTACCATCTGAGCCACCAAGGAATCCCTGGTATGACCGGAGATGAGGGTAATAGCAAAGCATTCATTTATTCATCCAATCGATACATGATGAGCCCACGCTCTGTGTCAGGAACTGTACTAGGGCATCAGTGGTGAATAAGACAGAGGGGACCCTTCTGCTCTCATGGAGCTCACGGTCTGTGGAGACCAATGATGAGCACACACAGCACAGGAACAAAGGAGTCTGTTCCCACAGTCAGGGTTGAGGGCTGCCAAGACACATTCAGCAGGGTCAAGGGGGCAGGGGCAGAGTGCTCTCTTATTATGGGGGTCATGTCTTTGAGAGTGAGAGCCCCATGGATATCTGGAGGAAGAGAGCAAGCAGGTTCAAAGGTCTGAGCCTGGATGGTGCTGGGGTGTGTGGGGATTACAGCATGGAAGCCATGGGGTTTAGAGTACAGTGAGTGAGGGGGTAGGTGGGAAGCTGTGACAAATTGTCACAAGTGTAGAGGCTTAAAGCAACATAGATTTTTAAAAATTTTACAATTGTGGAGTTCAGAAGTCCTGTACAAATTAGCCACCTAAAATCAAGGTGTTGGAAGGCTGTTTTCTTTTCTGGAGGCTCTAGTGTGGACTCTATTTCTGCTTATTTTAGTTGTTAGAAGAATTCAGTTCCTTAAGATTGTAGGACTGAGGTGACCGTGCTGTTGCTGGCTGTAAATTGCTGACTCTTCTCAGCTTCTATAGGTCATGATGTTCTTGGCTTGTGACCCCTTTCTCCATCTTTAGAGACAGCAATGGTGATTGAGTCTTTTCACAGCAGGGAAAGGTTCTCTGCTGTTAAAGACTTGTGTGGTTACATTGGGTCCACTTGGATAATCCTGGATAATCTCTGCATCTCAAGATGTACAGTTAATTACATCTGTAAAGTCCCCTTTGCTGTGGAAAGTAATATCCTTATAGGTTCTGAGGATTAAAGCATGGATATCTTTGGGGGCCATTATCCTGCATACCAAGCCAAATAATGAAAATAAAGATTGTAATGTGACTCACATTTATTAAGCATTTACTGCTTACTAGGTTTTATGTTTAGAAACACACAAATTCTCAGAATGAAGGTAGATGAGAGAATGGAGGTACAGAGAGGTTATGGGTTGAATTGTGTCCTTCCAGAATTCATATGTTGATGTCCTAAACCCTCTAGTCCCTCAGAATGTGACCTTGATTGGAGATAGGGTCTTACAGAGGTAATCAAGTTAGAATGAGGCCATTAAGGTGGGCCTTAATCTAACATGACTGCTGTGCTTATAAAATGGGGAAGTTTGGAGAAGCACATGCTTACGTGGAGAGTGCTACGTGAACGTGAAGATGGCCATGTACGAACCAATGAGTGAGGCCTGGAACAGAGTCTTCTCTCACAGCCTCAGAAGGAACCGTTCTTGCCAACACCTTGATCTTGAACTTGATCTTGATCTTGCCTCCAGAATTGTGAGGCGATAGATTCCTGTTGTTTAAGCTGCCCAGTTATTGGTACCAACAAACTAATACAAGTGACTTCATTCACTGTGGTGCCTGGATTTGAACCCAGACAAGTCTCCCTCTTTGACTCTTTAGTGGTTTTTCTCCTTGTTTCTCTATCCGTCTCTCTCTCCCTTTTGGCTCTTTGGCTCTGATTACTCTGTCCTCATCTTCCTCTCTTCTGTCTTTTTGTCACTCCCTGTTCCTCTGTCTCCTCAGGGCTCACCCACTTAATCTCTCTCCCTCCTTCCCTCCTGGTCTCTTCCTGGCCCTGCAGACTGGCAGAGGGCTGCTTCAGCTCCCTATCCCCCTTCAGCCACCCATTCCTCCCAGAGCGCCCCTCTATAATTGCTCCACTGACCGATCAAGGTCCAGACATGCCCGGGGCTCCAGGGTGCCCACATGGTCTCTGCTTGGGCCCTGGTGGCAGCAGCATTGAGCTGATAATGGAGACCCCTCCCTACCTGGGAGAGGAGGCACTGAGCTGCAGAGGAGCCAGGCTGAGTCCCCCATGTTCTCTGTGCTCCCAGCGGACTCTGTCCTTTCCCCTTGGCCCTGCCATGCACACAGGAGCCTCTGGTAGAGCCGCTGGCAGCCCCACTGGGCCTGGCTGGCACACGATACTGGCCGTGGGCACCAGCGGCTGTTCTGGCGGTCACCCTGACCCTGCTGCGCTGACTGTTGTCGGCTCCTGATTTCTGGTTTCAGGGTCTGTAGAGTAGCCTTTCTCCTTGCCACACCCCAGCCTCAGTCTTTCAGATTTGGCCTGTCCCCTTTGTTGCCCCTGCTTCTTCAGCCCCCTGATGCTCTGAATGGGAAGCTCCCCACTTCCTAAACCCCAGGGAACTCTGGTGGTCTGGCCAGCCCACAGTCTCCCGGAGAGCTGAGGGTGGGGACTGAGCTGGAGACAGGCATTCAGGGAGTCAACGAAGGCTGCCTAGAGAGAGTTCTGGGAAACGGCCAAGCAGAGGGCCCTTGGAGGTGTCTTTCCAGCCCAGCCCAGCACAGCCCAGCCCAGCCCCGCTCTCTGGGGGAGTTCCCTGTCTACAGTCACAGCCACTGCCGGCAGCCATATTTTCCTGTGTTGCCCCGCCCTTCCCGGGCTGTGCTGATTGGCCACTAGGTTGGACAGGTGATCTGAGCTGGGCCAATCAGCTTAACTCACCTGGAATTTGGAGGCCTGGTCGGGCTATGTTGGGCTGGGTTCTGAGCAGGGGCTGGAGCACTTGAATTGGGCCTGTGGTCTGAGAAGCATAGAGGGACTGAGACAAGAGACCTTGGAGCCAAGATGGCCGGAGAGAGGCTGCTCTGGTTCCCAGAGGCTCTCGGATCCCTGTATTCTCTGCATTTGGGTTCAGTAAGATACTGTTGTATTCTTCCGAGTTAACAGGCTTCCATGTTTAACCTTGTGAGCTGGTTCAGTTGTTTGCAACTACTCAGCCTCCGACGGAGCTTTTCAAAAATGCAAATCAGGTAACAGCACTCTTCTGCTTGGTTTCCTCCAGGACTTTCCAGAACCCCAGCATAGCTCCTTACACCTGTCCCAGCCCGAAGCCTGTAAGACACAGCCCTGCCCATCCTGCAGCTTCCGGTACTGCTGTTCACTCAGGACCCAGTCGGCCCCAGGCCCTCCAGACTCTTGGTTGCTTCCCCAGCTCACCACGCACATTCCTGCCCCAGGGCCTTTACACTTGACGAGCTTCTTTTGGGATGCTTTCCCCCTGGATCCTTACATGGCTGGTCTGTCCTCATCAGCTTGCAGCTAGAATACTCTTTCATCAGAGAGGCCCTGATCACTCTGTCAAAGATGTCTCATGCACCCATCACTACATCCTGTTTTGTTGTGTTCAGAGTGTATATGACCATCTGTTATTTATTTATTTCTTCACTTATTCACTGTCCTCTCTGCTGGAATGAAACACGTCCTGTTCATTGTCAGCTCCTCAGTGCTTTGAATAGTGCCTGGCACATAGTAGGTGCTTAATGAAGATTTGTTGATTGAATGCAAGAAAATGGTGAAAGGGCTGAGAAATCACCTGGAACTTGGCTGGGTTTGCAGGGAGAGAGTAAAGGACCCTTCTCATTCTCATGTAGGACCCCTCCTCTTGCCCACTGGCTGCTCTTCGCAGTAGATGATGGAAAGTTCCCAAGTGATGGGTGAAGATCAGGCTGCCAGGCTGCATGGAGGTTGTGAGTGCAGCAGAGGCGTCCAGCTGTGTCTGGACTGACCTTGGGTCCCCTACTGGGCTGATGTGCACACTGTCCCCTGGGCGGGTGTCTGTTCCTTCTCTTATGGGCCCTTGAGATGACCTCCTCTGGCAGGTCCCCTGTGTTTCCTAGAGTCCTTCCTTCAGTAGGGGACCATGGCTCAGATTTCTCAAGACTTGGGAAGGGGGGACGGCTCGGCCTGGGGAAGGGCCTTATGTCAGGAAACAGGCCCTGTCTTGGGGCAGCTGGCAGCAGCGATTCTTTCATGTGAGGGTGAGTTGCCTTCCATCTGTCTCTCTCTGCTTTGTTTTTAAAAAATTCATTGCATGTATTAGATAAGCCATCACACAATGATCCCTCAACATATTTCATGCTGTAAAGAGACAGCCCCTGCCATCAAGCTGCGCGCTGTAGCTGACAACAGGCTCACTGCTCACACCAGCACGCTTTTTGCGAAGTGTGCCAACGTCACAGGCCGGTGGGAGCAGCCCTGAGCATGGGAGATCCAGTCTGGTGCCGGCCATAGCTCCCTTCTCCTTTCAGGAAAAATGGTTGTAAGCGTCGAATTATCTGTGTGACTTGGGGAAGAGGCAGCATGAGCAGATGAGGCCAGTGTCCGAGTTGCCTCCTTGTCAAACAGAAATGGCTGATAAGGAAGTGGACTTTAAAAAAAATTAATTAATTTTTGGCTGCACTGGGTCTTCGTTGCTGCTTGAGGGCTTTTTCTGGTTGCGGCAAGTGGGGGCCACTGTTGGTTGCAGTGTGCAGGCTTCTCATTGCGGTGGCTTCTCTTGTTGTGGGGCGTGGCTCCAGGTGCACAGGCTTCAGTAGCTGTGGCGCACAGGCTTAGTTGCCTCAAGGCATGTGGAATCTTCCTGGATCAGGGATGGAACCTGTGTCCCCTGCACTGGCAGGTGGATTCTTAACCACTGGACCACCGGGGAAGCCCCAGAAACTGGTCTTGATGGATGGGAGTTTGGCAGACTCTCTTTTCCTTTCTTCCCTGCTGATGGAGGTGCTAACGAGCAGTGCCAGGTCGACAGAGAGGAGGGAAGCAAGAAGCCTGAGGAATCTACTCCCTGCATAATCAGCGCTGAATAATTGCGAATTGACTTGTAATTGCAGTTGTGTCAGCTGAGTTGCTGACGCTAAAAGACAAGGAACAGGCAGACAAGAATGATAGGGTCTGGAAAGAGGATGCAGGATCTGGGATTGATGCTGGCAAAGCAACTCAGGGGAGTTAGGGGAAATTTTTTTTTGTTGCAATTTTAAACTGCAAGGGCAGAGGGCTAGTGCCATGGGAGAAGGTTACCGGGAGGAGGAGAGGAGAGGCATACAGGAAGGAGTGATGTTTCTTTGCAGACAATAAACAACTGCCAAAGAAATGCCAGAAATGACACTTGGAGAACGTATGTGGGAAGCTTAGAGAGCTGCTCGTCCTGAAAGAGTTATTGGTTTTGTTCAAGCATCATCTGATGCTCACTTGAAAAAATGGATTTTATTTCCCCTTTTGCAACAGTCTGGAGGGGAAAATCAAGCACATAATGTCTGCCTCGTGTCAGTATTCAGATGCTTATGAATAAACTGACACCGGAAGGGTAAGGGAATATGGTGGGCCCGGACCTGGCCATCTCCTGATGTTCTCTTGTGTGGATTTATCCACTGTGGGGATTGTCCAGAGGAAATGCCCATTCCAGGCTGGGGTCCTTCCTGCCACTCATCAGGGTATCAGACCCCTGTCCTTTGTGGTGAGCTGTGAGCAGGCAGTGGCTAAGAGGGTGGTCTTGCAGGCAGATAGACCTGGGCTTGAATTGGTCTCCCACCCACGCTAGCTGCAGTGTCTTGGGCCATGTCTCCATTCCTCTGATCCTCTGTTTCTTCAACTGTAAGATGAGGCAGATAATGACTGTGGCAGTGGCCTCTATGCTTATCAGTGTCCATGAGCGCCTCTGAATTTCCCTGCATCCTTTGCGGTGGGATTGACCATGTGACTGATGTGGCAGGTGGGATGTGAATGGAAGTGATGCAAGTCCTTTCTGGGCCAAGGTGGGGAAGTGTCCCATGTGTTCTCTCCCTCCTTTCTCTTTCTTCCCATGGTGCAGCTGCGCCATGGAAGCAGCCTGGGTCCTTGAGTCACCTCGTGGATGGGAGGCATGCAAGAGAGAGAACTGAGAAATAAGCCTTTCAGATTTTGAGATATTTGTAACAGCAGCTAGTATTCATTATCCAGATACAGTAGTGCTCCCCTGGGAGTTGTTGTGGAAAAATTAATGAGGGAGGCAGAGACTATAAAAAGCTTAGCCCAGTGCCTGGAATATAGAAAAAGTTCAATAAACATTAGGTATGCTTATTAATTGATTTACTTGGCAAATATTTATTGAACTCCTGTCATATGCCAGGCACGTGGACTGACAATAATAACAGCATACATTGTAATAACAACAGACACATAAAAATATATCTTGGATTGCAAATTATAAAATATTAATAAGTAAATATATGTATGTGTATACATATATACACATACATATATATGTATTAAACATATACATATATATATACCTAATATTTGTATTTTATACATATGTATTTTGAGACTTCTCAAGTGGCTCAGTGGCAAAGAATCTGCCTGCCAAGCAGGAGATGTAGGTTTGATTCCTGAGTTGGGAAGATCCTTTGGAGAAGGAAATGGCAACCCACTCTGGTATTTTTGCCTGGGAAATCCTGTGGACAGAGGAGCCTGGTGGGCTACAGTCCATGGGGTCGCAAAGAGTTGGACATGACTTAGCGACTAAGCAGCAACAGCGATATGTATATTTTGCACGCCACAGTAAAATAGAAGGGATTAAGTCATTCATTTCTTCAGTGTTTGCTAAATGTACCACGTGCCAGACATCATGCTGAATGGTGGGGATGTGTGGTTGAATAACTTTTCACTCTTAAGTTGCTTGCTGGCACATACAGGCAAATCATTCAAATGCCAAGTGACAGGTGTCATATGGAGGGGTCTTTTCAGAGTGCTAGCTGTGTCCCTAATTCTTCTTGAGGGAATCAGGGAGGGCTTCACTGAGGAGGTGGCTACGGAGTTCAGTCTTGAAGGTTTGAGTAGGAGTCTGGCAGGTGAGAAAGAGCCTTTCAGGCAGAGGGATGGATAGATCATCATGTGGTCTTGAGTTTGATGAGATGTGACGAGTGCCTTGGCTTGAGTCCAGGGTATCCACGGTGGGCAGACAAGGCTGTCTCTCCAAGAGGTCCCCGTGATAATCTCCATAACCATGAATATGCTGCCTCAAATGGTGAAAGAGATTTTTTTCTTTCAGATGTGATTCAGTTAAGGATTTTGATTGGGGAGATTATCCTGAATGTTTCAGATGGGCCCAATCTAATCACATGAGTCCTTGAAAGAGGAGACCCTTTCCAGTTGTCATCAGAGAGGGAGCTTTGTCTATGGAAGGAGAGAGATTCAACATGGCTGACTTTGCAGACTGGTGAAGGGACCATGAGTCGAGGATTGTGGGCAGCCATGAGAAGCTAGAAAAAGGCAAGGTTGGGGAATCGTCCACAGAGTCTCCTCCAAGACACACAGCCCTGCTAGTGCCATGATTTTAGCTCACTGAGACTCTTATTGGAATTCTGACTTATAGAAATTACAAGATGAAATTTTGTATTGTTTAAGACTTTAAGTTTGTGGTAGCTTGTTACAGCAGCATAGGAGACTAATACAGTGTCTGAAGGTGAAGACTGAGACTGCACTGGAGAAAAGAAGGGGCAGAAGGGACGTCCTTGGTGGCCCAGTGGTTAAGACTGCACTTGCAATGCATGGGGCAAAAGTTCAATCCCTGGTCGAGGAACTAAGATCCCACATGCTACGTGGCATGGCTGAAAGAAAAAGAAAGGCAGATGAAATGCTTAGATTTATTCTGTAAGGGGAATGAGGCTCAAACTTCAGTGGGGTAACCATTTTTTCATGGAATATTGATATCCTGTGTTTTGTACTGATATCAATTAATAGTAATAATCTATGTTAATGTTCTGAGAGAGAAAGAGCTGCTTTAATGGATGTGTGTGCATTCATGCTAAGGTGCTTCAGTCATGTCTGATTCTTTGCAACCTTATGGACTGTAACCCACCAGGCTCCTCTGTCCATGGGATTCTCCAGGCAAGAATCCTGGAGTGAGTTGCCGTGCCCTCCTCCAGGGGATCTTCCCGATACAGAGATAGAACCCGTGTGTCTTATGTCTCCTGTATTGGCAGGCAGGTTCTTTACCACTAGCACCACATGTGAGTTTTCCATAAATCGAATGTGTATTTCTGATTTACTTCATGGGAATTTAGATTACTTCTAGTCTTTTGTTATTAAAATAATGCTGCAATGAATTATCTTGACCTTCTGTAATTTTGCACATGTTGGGTATGTCTGTAGGAAGAATCCCAATAAATGAAATTGTTGGGTCACAGAGAATATACATCTTTGGGAGTCTACATTTTTAATAAATGTCTTAGGACATGATGATTCTGATGAGAACTGAAATTAAGTGAGGGTTCCTGAACGGAATTTCAGATTGGGGCTCCATAAACATCCTCGTGACTGACAGTGTGGAGGCAGGGAGACTGGACCTCAAGAGAAATGAATGTGTGTATGTGAGAGAGAGATAGAGATGTTTAGGACTGACTTGGCACAGGTAAGTATAAGTTGATTTTCTTTCTTTTTTTTGTTTTTGTTTTTGTTTTCAATCAACCTGGGAAATTCCTACAACACAAGAGGCTCTTTCTCAGTGACCCGGGGTCAGAGAGCCATATTGGGGTTGCTGGGGACATGTGTTCACATGTGAGGACTGAATTCTAATCTCCCTTCTCGTCTGTCCAGGAATTTGACTCTAGGTAGATAGTTACCCTTGTAATGGGAAGGGGGGTTACAGTCCATGGGGTATCAAAAGAATCAGACACGACTCAGCAATTAAACAATGAGTTTTACAAGGTCAGGATTGCACTACAGCCTTGACTTGTGACCCTTAGTATCTCCAATAGTTTCATTTTGTTTAGGTGTTTCAGTTCAGTTCAGTTGCTCAGTCATGTCTGACTTTTTTTGTGACCCTATGGACTGCACCATGCCAGGCTTCCCTGTCCATCACCAACTCCTGGAGCTTGCTTAAACTCATGTCCATCAAGTCGGTGATGCCAACCAACCATCTTATTCTCTGTCTTTCCCTTTTCCTTCCACCTTCAATCTTTCCCAGCATCAGGGTCTTTTCCAATGAGTCAGTTCTTCCCATCAGGTGGCCAACGTATTGGAGTTTCATCTTCAGCATCAGTCCTTCCAATGAATATTCAGGGTTTATTTCTTTTAGGGTTGACTGGTTTGATCTCCTTCAGTCCAAGGGACTCTCAAGAGTCTTTTCCAACACCACAGTTCAAAAGCATCAATTCTTCAGCACTCAGCTTTCTTTGTGGTCCAACTCTCACATCCATACATGACTAATGGAAAAATGATAGCTTTGATTAGATGGACCTTTGTCGGCAGAGTAATGTCTCTGCTTTTCAATAAGCTGTATAGGTTGACCATTCTATGGGGTTGCACCGAGTAGGACACGACTGAAGCGACTTAGCAGCAGCAGCAGCAGTAGGTTGGCCATAGCTTTTCTTCCAAGGAGCAAGTGTCTTAATTTCATGGCTGCAGTCACCATCTGCAGTGATTTTGGAGCCCCCCCCACAAATAAAATCTCTCATTGTTTCCATTGTTTTCCCATCTATTTGCCATGAAGTGATGGGACCGGATGCCATTATCTTAGTTTTTTGAATGTTGAGTTTTAAGCTAACTTTTTCACTCTCCTCTTTCACTTTCATCAAGAGGCTCTTTAGTTCCTCTTTGCTTTCTGCCATAACAGTGGTGTCATCTGCATATCTGAGGTTATTGATATTTCTCCTGGCAATCTTGATTCCAGCTTGTGCTTCATCCAGCCCAGTATTTTGCATGATGTACTCTGCATATAAGTTAAATAAGCAGGATGACAATATACAGCCTTGACGTACTCCTTTCCCAGTTTGGAACCAGTCTGTTGTTCCACGTCCGGTTCTAACTGTTGTTTCTTGACCTGCATACAGATTTCTCAGGAGGCAGGTAAGGTGGTCTGGTATTCCCATCTCTTGAAGGATTTTCCACAGCGCCTTCTTTGCCTTGCTGATTTTACTGTGACTTCTCCATTCTTGAGTTGACTTTGGTTCATTCCCGGGTGAACTGAATTTCAGTGTCAACTAGCTTTTCCCAGAGTGGTTCATCGACACTCTATTCTCCAAGTGCCTTCACGTCTGAGGATGTCTTTCCACTGCCTTTGTAGTTGAATGTGCAGCTCGCTTGCCATTTATCTTCCTGCCACCTCCCCTCAGGAGAATCCCATGCCCTGGGTTCTGGTTCTTCCATTCATCCCTGAGGATGGATTGGGTGCCAGCAATGCTTGGGCAGCCTGGTGGCCCGTGAGCATGGTTGGGGGGGGGTGGGTACATGGTGGGAAGATCAAAGAGTGCCATAATTTGGAGTGAGGAACTTTGACTGCCAATTTCAGTCTAGCTGAATAGCAGATTAATTCTCTTTTGTCCTATGTTTGGGGGTATTTGTTACTCTAAAAATATCCATGGCTGCTGTGTACAGCCATGCAGGCTGTGCACTGCAGGACTCCAGGGAATCTCGTTTGTATAAACTATCATGTGGATGGTCCTCCCAGCATTGTGCAGGATGGCAGCCCTGCAAGCTCTGAGCTTGGAGTGGACCTAGAAGCACAGAATGCTTTTATCCCAGGGTTTGCCAGACTTCAGTTCTTCTTTTAACACCTTTTTGAATTTGTTCTTAGTCACATACTCCTGTTCTACTATGAATTTTTTGTGTGCTCCATATTGTCTCACATTTTCCTTACATAAATGAATTTAAAAGGAGAGCTTTCAATTCCAATTGGAAGTAGAAAGGCAGCATGGCTTGCCAAAAATAGAAGAAATATATACGTGCGTGTGTGTATGTGTATGCATACAAGAGAACAATGCAGTCAGATTCTAACTGGTATTTTTGCTGTTTCTCTCTTTTTAAAACAGAAGATTACAAGCGTTAGAGCCATGTTTAGGACAGGCTAGCACAAAACTGATTTTTTTCTCTGGAAGTAATCTTGAAGTGTTGGAAGGGAAAATCACTTCTCGTGATGTGACAGTGTTATTTAGTGCCACAGCTCCCATCATGAACCACCTGTGGGACGTGAGGCAGCACCGCCCAGTCTGATACCCCACTGGCTGCTTGAATCTCCTGGCAACATCTCCATGTGGGAATCCAACCTTTTCTTACATCCGCTCAGCTCCTGGAAGTCTGAGGGCTTTTCGGCTTGTTCGCTTTTGTTTTGTTTTGGTGGATCTTAGTTCCCCGACCAGGAATCGAACCATGGCCCCCTACAGTGGAAGTGTAGGGTCCTAACCACTGGACCACCAGGGCAATCTCTCACTCCTGGGAAGTTTAATGCCACTGGGGGGGACTTTTTCTGTGGCTGGACTCTTCTTTGGTTGTGTTGGGTAGGGCTGCTCCTTGGGCTCACTGCATTTAGTTCTGGTCCTGAAGTCAAGCAGAAAAAAGAAAAAAAAATCAACTGCTTCCTACAAGTTCCATCCCTCCAAACAGGATTAAAACTGAGGCCTCAGGGACTTCTCTGGCAGTCCAGCGGTTAGGGTTCAGTACTTCCACAGCTCAGGGCACAGATTCTATCCCTGGTTGGGGAACTAAGATCCCCCAAGCAGTGTGGTGTGGCCAAATTAAAAAGAAAAAAGTGAGGCCTCTGAAATTAGATTCCCTGGGTGGGATTCTGGATCCAACCACTATCTTTGTGGGTTTCGGTAAGATACTTAACCTCACTGGGCCTCAGTTTCTTCATATGGTAAATGGGAATAGTAATAGTGTCTCCTTCTTATGGTTGTTATGAGAATTAGACAAGGTAGTGCTTATGGAGATTTAGAACAGTGCCTGGCACCTAATGCTCAGATGGTAGAGTCTGCTGGCAGTGTGGGAAACCTGGGTTTGATCCCTGGGTTGGGAAGATCCCCTGGAGAACGAAATAGCAACCCACTCCAGTATTCTTGCCTGGAAAATCCCATGGATGGAACCTGGCAGGCTACAGTCCATGGGGTTGCAAAGAGTTGGACACGACTGAGCAAGTTCACTTTTGCTTTTGTGAAAGTAAAAAAAGTTCTTTTACTTTTGCACCTCATACGAGTTGATTTTAAGGGTTGGCTACTGTTACTTTCTGTAGCCACAGACAGTGAGGCCCCTGGCCTCTCATACCTTCTTCTGGGTTAGAAGACATAGGACTCAAGTTCCAGCTTCAGCTCTATATCCGCCTGATGACAAGGTCATAAGCAAATCACGAGCCCTCCCTGGGCTTTCGTATCCATGTCTTGAAACTGAGGATGGTGGGCTCTATGGCCCCAAGTCCCATCCCCAGCCAAGGTGGAGACTTCTGGGCTGAGGGAGCAGAGGAGAAAAGTGGGGATATTAATACAAATGATTGTGAGCCATAACGTCTGTGTCAGCCACAGGGTACTACAGGAAAACTATACGTACTCTCTCCTTAATTTCCCTCTCAGAACATCGTTTTGAGGAGTGAGATAGAACAGAGGATGAAAGATATTTGATAGTATAAAACAAAAGGGCAGAAAGAAGACTGAGGTATTGAGAAAAGCAGCTTTGCTTTAACCAAACTCAGCATATGGGATGACATAAAAACACCACCATATCCTTTACTTATCAAGCTCCCTTGAAAGAGGACAGTAATAATAATTGGGAACACTTGCTGAGTTCTTGTCATGCACCAGCTGTCTCGCATGTATGTTTTCATTGGATCCTGAACTACGTATAAGGCAGTAACAGCTGCTGTAACAAATAGACCCCTGAGATGGCAGGGGACTGACACAGTAGCTCATGGAACACAGCTGATGCTGGTGGGTGTCAGCTCTCCTCCACACGGGGATTTGGGGATCTGGCAACTTCCATATTGTGCCTCCACCATTTCCTAGGGCCTCAGAGCCCTTTGCATCTGGGCTGAAGAGGAAAGAAAAGGCATGCCCATTTCATAAAAGCCTGCCTCAGGAAGTGCCATGCATCACTTACACTCACATTTTATAGGCAAGAACCAGTCACATAACCCCAGCAGGATATAGGGGTGCTGGGAAATATTGTGCCTGGCGGGGCAGCCACTCTGTAGCAATAACTCCACACTATAAAAGGGGTGGCACATTTTTTGGATGGATAGCTAGCAGATTCTGCCACAGCTTATGTGGTGGAGATGACAATTACACCCATTTTACAGATGAGGAAACTAAGACCCAGAAAGTCTGGGCTGGGTCTCAGAGTTTGTAAGTAGCAGGGGCTCTATGAGTTCAAGTGTTTGTCGCTCAATTGTGTCTGACTTTTTGCGACTCCATAGACTGTAGCCCGTCAGGCTCCTCTGTCCATGGATTTCTCCAGGCAAGAATACTGGAGTGAGTAGCTATTCCCTTCTCTAGGGGATCTTCCTGATCCAACTGCAGGCATTTCTTAACCATCTGAGCCACCAGGGAAGTCCTTGAGTTCACAGCTCTTGCATTTAACCACTATGGTGTTCATCTGAAATAAGCAATTAGGTTCTTCTGGCTGTACAGTTCTTCAGAACAAATTCTTGCCTTCCATTTTTAATGGCCCCAGGTGCCTGAGCAAGGTGTGTCCGGGGGTCAGGGTGACACAGTTGTGATGCCAGGCAGGATTTTAGTTTCCAGTATTTCATCCACTTGGAGAAACGATTATCCCCAGAAAGTTGACCCATATTTTGAACTCCTGCCAGAAATCAAGGCTTGGTACCATCTGTAAGAGATAAATAAATCAAAATATCATCAGCAGATAAGTGTATGCCATCTGCTGCCCTGTCAGTTGAACTGGCAGAGGCCTCCAGAGAATTCCAAGGAAGGGCTTGCCAAGGCTCTGCTGCCAGCGTGGAGAGCGAGAGGAGAAGCTTCACTTAGAATCTGCTGGCATGTTTCTTTACTTTCTGCTCTTGGTGCTGAATGCCTTGAATCCAGCCCAGTGAAGGTGTGTGAATTTTCGCCCTTGCCAAACAGTTAAAATCGTTTCTCTTCGGCCACATTTGTTGGGGGCCCAGGACTGTTTTTCTCTGCTCTCCCAGCAAGTCAAAGACTCCTGCTATACAGACAACTAGCCAAGTGCGTGCCCAGAGGTTGGGGTCCATGGAATCTGGGTCTCAGAACCAGAGGTAAACTCAGAACCAGCCATGTTTGGGCATCTGGCCCGACTTCTTGAAATGCAGCGCCATCCTGATGGATGCTGATTTTTTCCTGGAGTCCTTTTGGAGGGCATCTGAGATTTCCCTTAGAAAGAATAGATTTTTCTAGAACCAGCTTATTCTGCTAGGGGCAGCACAGAGTAGTGGCTAAACTCAAAGGATCTGTGATGGGCCATCTCCACTTGAATCCTGGCTCCACCTTCCGCTGTGTAACCTTAGACAAGTTACTCAGTCTGTCTGTGCCTCAGTTTCTTCATCTGTACAATGGGGGTGGTAGTTTGTAAAGCAGATTGGACCTGGCCCCTCACCCATGGGGCTCCCTCCAGATGCCCTCTCCTTATCCTGCAAGTCCCTGAAACCTCGCCTTCACCATCAGGTGGAACATGGAATTAAGTCACGATCCTCAGACCAGGATCTGGGGACCCAGCCAAGGACTCTGGGACCGCCCCCAGAGCCCCTTCCTCTTGCTGCTCATCTTCCTGCTGCCAAGCAGATCTGGTGCCTGCGTGTTCATGCCAAGGGTGACTTGGCTGACCCTCAAGGCTCCTCATGCCTTCTGCCAGCCTTGGGCATCTGCCTCTCACCACCTCCCTGGATTGTGCTCGTGGCCCTGCCAGGCTCCCCTCACCTGCTCGGGCTGAGGCGGCTCCATTACAGCCTCCTGCTTCTGGCTTGAGAAGACGTCCAGGCTCTCTCTCCTTCAGAGGAGCGCAGTGTGACTCTAACTTGGGATCCAGGGACCAAATCAAAAATAGCGCTTATTTACGGAGCCAAGCAGGGGGCAGGCATCTTCTCACACTCCCTTCTGTTTTCATCCTTTTTGGCAAGCCTAGAGGGCAGATCCCAAAGGACTTTCATCTGGCAGTTGAGGCAAAGGCTCAGACCGATGAAGCCACTTCCTGAGGTCACGGGGCCAGGAAGAGGCAGAGGAGGGATTTGAACTCACGTCTTATGGTTTTGGAACCCAGACACCTCCGTTCACCTTTCTCGGAGGGCGCCCTGGGAGCTGTGATGAATGACAGAGGGATGTGGGTGTTGATGCATCAGGCTGATCCCTCGCAGGTGTTGCCTGATTTAAATCCTAACTGAAGACATCTTGTTTTATACCTGTTACCTCGTTTAGCCCTTTAGCAACACCATGAGGCCTTTTCCTGGCCAAAAACCCCAACCAAATAAGTGAAAACCATTGTTTCCCCAGAGTTCTCACAGCTGGCAGGTGGCAGAGCTGGGTTTTGAACTCCTGTGAAGTCAGAGTGCAGGCTTTTCACTGGGGAGCACAGCCTGCCTGGCCCCCACGGGCAGGGCACCTGCCTCCCCTGGCCGCCTCCGTGAGCTTCTTTCTCAAGAAGATCAGACCTGGAGGAGGGACCTCAGGGTAAGATTCCTGGAATCATGCGTGCGTGGTGAGTCAGAGAGGAGGTGGCTCTGACCCACTGATTGTCTCTGAGGTGGATTCTTAGAAGCTTCGTTTCTACTGTTTCTGCTGAGAACCTGTGCCAGATGCTCCCCTTGGTGGCAGGATCAGAGCACCAGATGACAAACTGAAGATGTTGTGTTGAGGGCAATTTCTGAGCCACCCTCACCCTTAGTTCAGCCAGATCCCACAGACAGTGGGTCAGGAGGAGTCAACAGCTAGGGCAGGTCAGGACCTCTTGGGTTGCGTATTTTATTCCTGTAATGCTAAAAGTCAACAGCCCCGGTAGGGTGACGCCACAGGGTTTAAGAAGAAATGACTTTCCATTTGTCTTTTCTGAGCAAGGAAGCAAACCTTTCAAAGAGACATTTAGGACTTGTTTCAAGATAACCCCACTAGTAGTCAAGTACAGCTGTGAGAGTTGGACCATAAAGAAGGCTAAGTGCCAAAGAATTGATGCTTTTGAATTGTGGTGCTGGAGAAGACTCTTGAGCGTCCCTTGGACAGCGAGGAGATCAAGCCAGTGAATCCTAAAGGAAATCAACCCTGAATATTCATTGGAAGGACTGATGCTGAAGCTGAAACTCCAATACTTTGGCCACCTGATGTGAAAAGCCAACTCTGAAAAGACCCTGATGGTGGGAAAGATTGAGAGCAGGAGGAGAAGGGGATGACAGAGGATGTGATGGTTGAATGGCATCATCAACTCAATGGACTTGAGTTTGAGCAAACTCCAGAACATAGTGAAGGACAGGGAGGCCTGGCGTGCTGCAGTTCATGGGGTTGCCCAGAGCTGGACACGACTTACCGATTGAACCGCAACAGCAGCTCCACTAGTGATGGGGGTGGTGGGTGCAGAGAGAAAAGACTGATCATGGAGCGACAATTTCCAAGCTGGGATGGGGACATGGGACTCTCATACTAGCCTCTCTGCTTTTGCAAAGGATAGGAACTCCCCATATTATGATGGTTAAAAAGTGTATTTCAGAGACAGTGTTGAATTGCTGGAGTCCAAACAAGCTAGTCTGGCTGTGGAATGCCCTTGGTCCCCACCTCCTCTGTGCAAGTCAATCTCTTTCACGACGGAAAGCACTTTGGAAAGATACAGACCTGGGTCCAGCTCCCAGTTCTCCTGCTTCCTGGCTGTGTAACCTTGGGTAGGTCACTTTGCCTGTGTGAGCCTCAGTTTCCTCATCTGTATAGTGGGGATGAATACTGACTTCATACAGTTGTGATGTGTGCCAAGTTCTTAGCATGCTGCTTGCTCTGGACTTTTCTTGGGTCACTGGATCCTCTAGCTTCTACCTGATGGTGGATAGATCTGCTATTGACAGTGCCACAGGGGCCAAGCTGTGCCCGAAGTAGAAGGGGACAGTGTCTTGGGAGGTGAAACACTGGAAATTCAGGGAGACATCCCTTCAGGGTGGGGCGGGTGGTTGGTGGATAATACTTGATTTGTGATAGGGGAGCCGGTGAACTTGAAGGCTGGGGATGGGTCAAATATGGGGAAATGGAGGGAGAGAAGATGTTGAGATTGAGAGGTGGGAAAAGGGAGGTTGTAAATCTGAACTACCAGGCAACAAGCAGGTGAAAGGTGGCCATCAAAAATATCACCTCCAGGCTTATCTCCGGGCTCCAAGCCCTCTGCGTCTTGGCAGCTGTGAGGCTGGAATGCCTCTCTGATTGCCTCTTTTCTCTCAGGTGGGCCCTGAGATGCTCTGGAGCCCAGTTTCTAGTCTCACCTTGACCTGTAGGTGTGATGGCCACATCTGTAGGGTTCTGTAAAGCCTCCTCCATATGGTGTAATCATTGGCAAAGGCCATTTGTGAAATGCTCTTCGTTTACTCATTCCATCACCATGTCATGTCCGGAGCACTTGTTACTGTACAGGCTATGAGGACACAGCAGCAAATGAGACGCGTGGTCCCGGAGCTTCCACTCGTCTCAGAGATGCTATCTGGGCACTGTTTATTTACTAATTTTAATTTTCATATAGTTGATTTACAATGTTGTATTAATTTCTGCTGTACTGCAAGATGATTTAGTTATACACACACACACATATGTATGTAGATTCTTTTTATATTCTTTTCCATTATGGTTTATCACAGGATGTTGAATATGGCTGTCTGTGGTGCACAGTGGAACCTTGCTGTTTATCCATTCTACATATACTAGCTTAGACCTGCTAACCCCAGCCTCCCACTCCAGCCCTCCCCCAAGCCCCTGCCTCTGAGCCCTGCCAGTTTGCTCTTTATGTCCACGAGTCTCTTTCTGCCTCATAGATAGGTTTATTTGTGTCATATTGTAGATTCCATGTATAAGTGATCTATGGTATTTGTCTTTCTTTTTGACTTACTCCACATAGTATCATAGTGTCTGGTTGCATCCATGCTGCTGCAAATGGCATTATTGCCTCCTTTTTATGGCTAAGTGGTATCCATTGTATATATGCAGCACATCTTTGTCCATTCATCTGTTGACTGACATTTAGGTTGTTAACATGCCTTGGCTCAGAGAAGGCAACGGCACCCCACTCCAGTACTCTTGCCTGGAAAATCCCATGGATGGAGGAGCCTGGTAGGCTGAAGTCCATGGGGTCACTGAGGGTTGGACATGACTGAGCGACTTCACTTTCACTTTTCACTTTCATGCATTGGAGAAGGAAATGGCAACCCACTCCAGTGTTCTTGCCTGGAGAATCCCAGGGACGGGGGAGCCTGGTGGGCTGCCGTCTCTGGGGTCGCACAGAGTCAGACACGACTGAAGCGACTTAGCAGCAGCAGCAGCAGCAGCGTGCCTTGGCTATTGTAATAGTGCTGCTATGAACATAGGAGTGCGTGTATCCCTCTGATTTAGTTTTGTTTGAATATACGCGTCTGAATACTGTTCAGATGAGTGTCCTCTTTTGGTGCAAGGATTCTGAGCGCTCAACACATACACTTTACCATTAGATCAGCGGTTCCATGAGGGCAGGCACTTGCCTCCAGGTTCACTGCCGCGTCCCCAGCACCTTGAGTGGTGCCTGACACATAGTAGGTGCCCAATGAATGTTCGCTGAATATAACTGCATGAATATCAAACACTGGTATTGGGAACCAAAGAGAAGAATATTTTTAGGGATCAAAATTAATCCAAACATCCTTAAGTATCACTGCTGGTTGTGACTTGGATTCCTAGGATTGAGAGAGAGAGAGAGAGAGAAGAAGAGAGAGACAGAGAGAGGGAGTGATTTCATCTGCACTGTTGTTTTCAGAATGGTCCAGAATGTGGTCATGCCCACAGCCCAGGCATATCTACGTGTACATATAACCCATGTAGAGGAAAAGTCCAAATGCATCCCCTAGAGAACCCAGATGATAAACACATGACCACCTGCATACACGAGATCATTTTAGATGGAGATTGTGATAAGATATGAAAGAGAAGCATGCTGGGTGAGGGGATGAGGGTGATGGCTAAGGAGGGGTGAGGGCCACCTTGGGTAGGGTGGCATACTGGTCGTTCGCTGTTCACCCCTCCACGTCTGTCCTCTGCCCCCTGTGCCGTGAGAGTCTGCCCTACTCAAGTGCAGTGTCCAGACTCCTGCGTCTGCTGCTTTCTCTTGGATTCCAGCCAGCGGGAGGCATCGGCAGGAAATCAGAGGGCAGAACGGGGAGAAAGCTGGGGCTGAGACTTCCCTGGTGGTCCAGAATCTGCCTGCCAGTGCAGGGACACGAGTTTGATCACTGGTCCGGGAAGATCCCACATGCCGCAAGGCAACAAGACCCGTGCGCCACAACTACCAAAGCCCACTCTCTGTAGAGCCCGTGATCAGCAGCTGGAGAAGCCACCGCAAGGAGAAGCCCGTGCACCGTATCGAAGAGTCGCCCCTGCTCGCCACAGTTGGAGAAAGCCTGAGTGCAGCAGTGAAGAGTCAGTGTGGCCAAAAAGTGAAAATAAATCAATTTTTTAAAAAGTTGGGGTGGTCCTCCTCCCCTGCCTAGTTCTCGCCCTGTTGAGGTTTGACAGTGACCACATTCCTCTAAGGACTGTGTGGTCCCCAGATCAGCAGCATCAGCAGCTCCTGGGAATTTGTCAGAAACGCAGCTTCTCGGGTCCTACCCCAGAGTTTCTGGTTCTGATACCTGTTTGGGCGCGGCTAAGCTCCAAGGGGCATGTCCTTCTCTGTGGCTTCACTTCTCGCAGCCTCCTTTCCCTCCTCAGCCCCTTCAGGCTGGAGCTGAGGGCTCCCCACATTGCTGGCCCCTCATCCCTGTCCCCGTGTCTGTGAATAGACCCTTCGCTCAGCAGTCTGTGGCGAGCCCCTTCCAGGGTGCCATCTGTTTCCCGCCGGGACCCTGACCAGTCCAGACGGCCAGGATGTTAATTCATATTCCTTTAGACAGAGCACACACCCTCTAGGTTACCCAGTCCACACAGGCTTCCCCAGTCATTCCTGGGTATTGAGAGCTCATGAATTGACTACCCTTGCATTGGGATTGGGTTCCAAGTCCCATCCGTTGACCACGGACCTTGGAGCAAGAGGCAAGGATAAAGATCCTCGTGCAGGATGTTTCCCTTTGAGACTATGGTGGGTCTGAGTCACTTCTTACAGGCAAGGTGCTTCCCATGAGTTTATTTCTCTGGTCCTCATGGGACTGAATATCCATCCTCTGGGATAGTAGGAGATTCAGACTTCATATAATGCAGGTTCCCTCCCAGCCCTGGGGTGCTGTGAAGTTTTCAGGACTTTTGGGAGAACCTCTGGTCTTCTTCTGGGAGAAGGAGGTCAGAGGGGATCAGAGGCGGAAGGAGTGATGGGCCAAAGGGCATCTTCAAGGGGGCACAAATGAGGCAGCTAGCAGGCAGAGTCCATGGGTTTGAGGGGAACAATGGAAGGCGTGGGGCCATAGGGGGACCTCTTTATCCCTGTAACTACCACTTGGCTGGACTCCTGGCTGCTGAGCGGTCCTTGCCTTGCCACTTGGTGTTGGCACCGAGCCCTACGGATCCACCCTGTAATAAGCACTATAGAAACACTAGCATTCGTGATCGTCATTTTTCTAGGTAGGGAAACTGAGGCACCAAAAGGTTCATGTTGATGTTGCACGTCTAGTAAGCGATGGAGCCAGGCTGGAACCCAGGCAGGTCTGGCTCCATGGCCACGTGCCACCAGCTCCATGGCAGTGGGCCACAGGGCAGTCTTGTCTTTCCTCTCACGAAGTCCTATGTCTTCTCTGACCCCTGTGTGGAAGGTGACAATGATGACAGTCACCATCTCCTAAGCTCCTACTCTTTTTTTCTTAAAAAAGCATTTCATTTATGTATTTGTTTGGCTGTGCCAGGTCTTAGTTTCGTCATGTGAAATCTTTAGTTGTTGCACATAGGATCTTTTTTAGTTGCAGCATGCAAACTCTTGGTTACAGCATGTGGGATCTATTTCCCTGACCAGGGATCAAACCCGGGCCCCCTGCATTGGGAGCGTGGAGTCTTAGCCACTGGGCTACCAGGGAAGTCCCTAAGCTCTCACTCTGTTCCAGGCGTCCTAAGTTCTTTGCCCATGTTGAGTCTTTATAACACCCCTACAGGTCCATGCCTGTTCTACAGACTAGGAACTCAAGGTCCGGAAAGACTGGGAACTCATGTGACAGGAAGTGATGGAGTCAGGATCTGGGCCCAGCCTTACTGATTCAGCATCTTTCTACAATGCAGGAGACCTGGGTTCAATCCCTGGGTGGGGAAGATTCCTTGGAGAAGGAAATGGCAGCCCACTCCAGTACTCTTGCTTGGAAAATCCCATGGACAGAGGAGCTTGGTGCAGGCTGCTGTCCATGGGGTCGCAAAGAGCCGGGCACGACTGAGCAACTTCACTTTCTACTGATTCCAGAGCTCAGGCCTTGGCCACCCTGCTCTCCTGCCCCATAAACACTGCTGCTTGAAGGAGTGTCCTGTGCGATAGCACCGACCACCACTAAAATGACTTACTATTGCTTTTCTAATGCTGAAAATCGATATTTTTATTTAAAAATATATATTTAAAATAAGATATATTTATTTTTAAAATATAAAATAAATATATGTTTATTTTTGGCTGTGCTGGGTCTTCGTTAATGTGTGCTGGCTTTCCCTAGCTGTGGTGAGCAGGGGCTTTCCTTCTGTGTAGTGTGCGGGCTTCTCATTGCTGTGGCTTCTCTTGTTTCGAAGTTGTGGCTTAATTTCCCCGAGGCATGTGGGGTCTTCCTAGATCAGGGATTGAACCAATGTTCCCTGCATTAGCAGGCAGATTCTTAACCACTGGACCACCCGGAAAGCTTCAAAAATAGATGTTTTTACAGATTAGATTAGAGTGTGAATCTTACCCTGGTTGTCTGACTAGAACCACCTGGGGGCTTTGAAAACCCACTGATGTTTAGGCCTCCTGCTGACCAATTACATCAGAATGTCTGCGGGTGGGCTTCCCAGGGCTGAGAACCACTTACGTTGAGTGACCTTTAGGATCCTTCCTGGCTTCCCTGGTGACTCAATTGATAAAGACTCCATCTATAATGCAGAGTACATCTTGTGAAATGCCGGGCTGGATGAAGCACAAGCTGGAATCAAGATTGCTGGGAGAAATATCAATAACCTCAGATATGCAGATGACACCACCTTTATGGCAGAAAGTGAAGAACTAAAGAGCCTCTTGATGAAGGTGAAAGAGAAGACTGAAAAAGCTGGCTTAAAACTCAACATTAAAAAAACTAAGATCATGGCATCTGGTCCCCTTATCTCATGGCAAATAGATGGGGAAACAATGGAAATAGTGACAGACTTCATTTTCTTGGGCTCCAAAATCACTGCAGATAGTGACTGCAGCCATGAAATTAAAAAACACTTGCTCCTTGGAAGAAAAGCTATGATCAACCTAGACAGCTTATTAAAAAGCAGAGACATTACTTTGCCGACAAAGGTCCGTCTAGTCAAAGTTATGGTTTTTCCAGTTGTCATGTATGGATGTGAGAATTGGACTACAAAGAAAGCTGAGTGCTGAAGAATTGATGCTTTTGAACTGTGGTATTGGAAAAGACTCTTGAGAGTCCCTTGGACTGCAGGGAGATCAAACCAGCCAATCCTAGAGGAAATCAGTCCTGAATTTTCATTGGAAGGACTGATGCTGAAAATGAAACTCCAATACTTTGGCCACCTGATGGGAAGAACTGACTCACTGGAAAAGACCGTGATGCTGGGAAAGATTGACAGCAGGAGGTGAAGGGGACAACAGAGGATGAGATGGTTGGATGGTATCATCGACTCAATGGACATGAGTTTGAGCAAGCTCTGGGAGTTGGTGATGGACAGGGAGGCCTGGCATGCTGCAGTCCATGGGGTTGTAAAGAGTTGGACATGCCTGAGTGACTCAACCGAACCGAACTGCACTGCAGTGCAGGAGACCCGATTTCAATCCCTTGGTCAGGAAGATCCCCTGGAGAGGAAGATGGCAACCCATTCCAGTATTTCTTGCCTGGTTCAATCCCTGGTCTAGGAAGGTCCCACATGCCTCGGGGAGATTAAGCCACAACTGAAGCCTATGCGTCCTGGAGCCTGTGCTCCGAAACAAGGTCCCATGGACAGAGGAGTCTGGTGGGCTGCAGTCCATGGAGTTGCAAGAGTCAAACATGACTGAGCGACTAAACCACCATCGTCACCAGCTTTCTGCTCCATGGTTCAAGGAAGGTATGTGGCCCTCAGGTGGCGGTAACAGGCCACAGCTCCATGATCTAATTGACAAGCCTCAGTGCCAACAGATAAGCGCACTTGTCTTCAGTTTTATACCCAAACGAGATCCCTTGTTCCACATATAGACTTAATAATGATTGTAAAAAGCATTAATGTTTTAAGAACTACTTCTAAAAGCAATTAGCCAATATGTTAGTTTGATACCTTTCTCACAAATGGTTAGCTAACTTTTATCATGGAACTAAGGATTTAGAGCCAAAAAAAATCTCTTCTGAGTTTGGATTTTTGTCATTAGACTTGTTGGCCATTGATATATATATCCAGGCTTTCTTACATCATCACTATTATTTTTCCTTAAACCTCAGCTTTGCCCTGCCCAGTCAGTGTGGGCCAATTTTGACCATCTCTGCTCAAACATCTTCTGTTTGGTCTTGTCCACGTAGTTGGAAATGGAAGCGTGAGAGTCATTTTATTTAGCCCCTAGAGGATTTTCCCCATGTATGTGGAGGTATGTTCTCAGAGAGTTGCTTTCAGGACCCTGAAGCTCTGCAAATGGGAATAGATAGCTGGAAAAACTTTAGGGCATGGAGTCTGGAGCCTATGGACCTGGGTTGAATGTGTCACTTACTGCCTATGTGGTCTTGAGCAGGTCACTGAAAGTTCAGTGCCTCAGTTTGGTTGTCTCTAAAATAGGGATTCTCAGAACTACATTACAGGCTGTAAAAGGATTAAAAAGAAAGCAAACATACTTTTACAATAACTACTCAACAAACTAGGAATAGAAGGGAGCTCTGCCAGTTGATAAAGAGTATCTATGAAAGGAATATCTACGTGTGTGTGCTCCATTATGTCCGATTCTTTGTGACCTCATGGACTGTAGCCTGCCAAACTCCTCTGTCCATGGCATTGTCTATAGTATATATACATTCTTGTATATAGTACATGATAAGCATCCACTAAAAACTACTAGAATAAATGAATTCAGCAAGATTTCAAGGTACATGGTCAGAACAAAAGTCCATAAAAATATTTTAATTTCTTTTATTTGTTTTTTGATTAAAGGTGTGACTTTAATATTTGGTCTTGCCATAAATGAACATATCTACAAAACAGAAACAGACACACAGACATAAAGAACAAATTTGTGGTTGCCAAAAAGTGGAGGACGTAGAGGAGGGAAGGAGCAGGAATTTGGGATTAGAGGAAGCAAACTAATCTATATAGGATGGATAAACAACAAAGTCCTACTACATAGCACAAGGAACTATATTCAGTATACTGTGAGTCATCATAATGGAAAAGAATTTGTAAAAAGAGTATATGCACGGATAACTGAATCATTTTGCTGTTCAGCAGAAATTAACACAACAGTTTAAATCAACTATACTTCAGTAAAATATAAAAATAAATTAAAAAAATAATTTGTCTTGCTTATTTAGAAAATCATCTATGATCTTATTTGTGTATATTTTTCCTTCTCATTTGTTTTCCAAGCTTTCCTATCTCTCTATTATGTGTCCTGACTTACTTCTTATGAGAAAGAAACGTGGCCTCTGACAGCTAGAAGCTACTCTTGAACCATCAGTTAGACTCGGGTCTTGTTAGCTGCTGATCTCATGTCTTGGTATTCTCCTGCTGATTATAAACAATTTTATAGGACACCAATCAGACAATGACAAAGATGTCACTAACATATGTTACTATAATGGATGAAGACAAGACCATTCCATACATATGTCTAAGCACAGATTAAAAACATGAACATAATCAAAAGGATAAAAATGAGCAAATATCCTCCTTTTCTGAGTAACATGAATAAGTGCTGCTTCTATACTAATCAGAATTTTAGCCACATTCTACTCTTCCATCATTCCAGATAAGATTCATTAAAATACCTGTAGCAGCCCCCACTCCAAAATGGCCCAGTTATCCTACCTTCTAGTTCTCACCCTTATGTATTTCTTCTCTTGAATGTAGGCAGAATCCCTAACTTTCATTTAACCAGTGTAACATGATAAAGATAATGAGATTTTATTTCCATGATTACATTTTATAAGGTGGTAAAAACCCCCATCTTGCCAGCAGACTCTATTTACTAGCTGTCCCTGCTGACTTTGATGAAGTAAGTCACCATATGGAGAAGCCTGCATTGCAAGCAACTAAGGTGGCCTCTAGTTGACAACCAGCAAGGAACTGAGGCTCTCAAGTATCAGACAATTCAGTCATTCAGTCGTGTCCGACTCTGCGACCTAATGGACTGCAGCATGCCAGGCTTCCCTGTCCATCACCAACTCCTGCAGCTTGGGCAAACTCATGTTCATTGAGTCAGTGATGCCATCCAACCGTTTCATCCTCTGTCATTCCTTTCTCCCACCTTCAATCTTTCCTTACCGGTTTTTCCAGTAGTCATGTATGGATGTGAGAGTTGAACTATAAAGAAAGCTGAGCGCTGAAGAATCGATGCTTTTGAAGTGTGGTGTTGGAGAAGATTCTTGAGAGCCCCTTGGACTGCAAGGAGATCAGGAAGCTGAAACTCCAATACTTCGGCCACCTGATGTGAAGAACTGACTCATTTAATTTCTTGTAGAATCAAAGAAAAAGAGAAAAATTTCAATACACTGAGTTGGGCAAAAAGTTCATTCCAGTGTTTCCGTAAGGTATGGAAAAACCTGAACGAACTTTTTGCCAAACCAGAAATAATGTTAATGTATTAATCTTTAACCAATGCATTTGTTAAAATATAATTTCTAGTTTAATGTATTATTGAGGAAGAGACCCCAAAGGTGAAATAGCCTAGGGTCCACAAAGTCTTAACAGGGCCCTTGCTGCTCGTATGAATTTGACGGTAAAAATTTTCCCTCTCTAGTTTTGAGAGGAAAAATAAAACAAAGAAAGTTTAAGATGATACATTCAAAATCCATGCATTCTTAAAGTGTTAGTCACTCAGTTGTGTCTGACTCTTTGTGATGCATGGACTGTGGCCTGCCAGGCTCCTCTGTCCATGGAATTCTCCAGGCAAGAATACTGGAGTAGGTTGCCATTCTCTTCTTCAGGGGATCTTTCCTGACCCAGGGATTGAACCCATGTTTCCTGCATTGCAAGCAGATTCTTAACCATCTGAGCCACCAGGGAACCTTGGGAGGGGAAGAGGCAGGGATGGAATGTGGATGGAGAGGCCGATGGAGGCCAGTCCTGGGTCCACGTGAAGGAATCTGGGCTTGATTTTGGGATGGTGTTTTGAGCAGGAATGTGTGTTCTTGCGTGTGTGCCTGTGACATAATGTATGGTGTGAAAATACTCCTCCAGCTGCAGTGTGGAGAGTGGATCAGACAGAGGCCCGGGGAGCCCAGTGATGGCTTCTGCCCTCATCCTGCTGGGCCTGGATGGGGTGGAGGCTGAGGAAAAGGCCACAGGGCTTTGAGGAGGTGTGAGCCACAAGGCTGGATGGATTGTGCTGGGGGGTGACAGGAGGTGGCATCACAGCGGGGGTTGTGCGTTGAGTTTGCATCTTTGCCATCCACATTCCTCAGGGCATTGGCTTTCTGGGAATTAAGGTTAGAGAAAGAGGCTGCTCGGGTTAGACATGCTTGGGTGGCGGCTTAATCTGGGGCTCCTGGAAGCGGGAGAGGTAAAAGCTCGAAGCTCTCACTTCCTCTCATATTCTGAAAACCTTTCTTTTCTTTTCCCCTCCAAAGGTGAAAAATGCCGCAGCTTCATTGACCTGGCCCCGGCTTCAGAGAAAGGTAGGTGTGGCCCAGCTCAGGCGTGCCAGCCTCGCCCTCTGGGACACTTCCCGCAGCCCTGGAAGAGCCTGTCTGTTAGCACCCCTGGGTGGTGGTGCCCCAGGGGGCCAGGATCCTGCTGCAAAGCTCTGAGTTCCTTGAGCAGCCAGAGCAGTGGGAGAGGCAGGTGGAGGGTCCTCATCTTATCCCCTGCCACACTGCCTACCCACAGTGGGTATGTGGTCCTGAGAATCCTTCCACTTCCGTTACTTCGATAGCATGCTGGGACTTTGGGGGAGGTAGAATGGGTGTGTGGAATTTGGGGTCAGGCAAGACAGCGCTGGGGGCATTGCCTCCCAGTGTGGGATTTGTCCTTGGAAGGGAGGGAAGCCAGATGTTCTGTTTCTGTCATCTCACAGGTGTGGGGAGGTCCAGCCTGATTGGACTCTTCCTTTCAGAGAGGAGCCATTGATGTTCAGGGCCGGATATCAGAGATTCTGAGCCCAGTGACACTCAGATAGGATGACTGGGAGTGGGCTGCAGCGTATGTAAGAGGCAGAGTAGTCAGGACTACGTTTAGTTGGAAGTAAAGTGTAAGTAAGTGTTAGTCGCTCAGTTGTTTCTAACTCTGTGACCCCATGGACTAGAGCCCACCAGGCTCCTCTGTCCATGGGATTTCCCAGGCAAAAGTATTGGAGTGGGTTGCCATTTCCTCTTCCAGGGGATTTTCCTGACCCAGGGATTCAACCCATGTCTCCTGCATTGCAGGAGGATTCTTTACCACTGAGCCACCGGGGAAGCCCTTGGCAAGCATGGGTCAGGGAAAATTAAGCCCAGGACATGTGGCCACCCACACCCCCTGCTGGTAGGGCTGAATTTGGGGTCTCCTTGCAGTGTCAGGAGGTTTAAGAGCCTGGAGGGCTGGGACTCTAACCCCTCCAAGGTGTTGGCAGGGTAGGCAAGGGAGTGTATGCCATTGAGGCCGATGACATTCCTATCTTGCACACACTGTCTCCTTGCAGAGCTCTGGCCAGGTGACAGCTGGTGAGACTGAGGGGCCTGTGACAGGAGGCCCGAAGAGCCCTCAGGCCCAAGAAGAGGCTGGGCTCCCCTGCTGAGCAAACTTGTGGTCTTGGGGACTGCCGCCTCTGTTTCCTTTGCTTCTCTCCCACACTCCGTACTCTGCCCTCGTACTGCATCTTAGAAGTCGACACCTGCATATGGCCAGGGCTGAGTGACTCAGACTGTACCTCTCAAATTGAGATCTCCAGTAAATACTATGAATACAGCTGCCAATAAATGACTGATATTTGATTGACTGGGTACCATGTGCTGGGCACTGGGCCATGCACTTTGAATGTACTAACTTGGAAATCTCCCCACAACCTTGTGAAGAAGGGGCTGACTTTCTCACCCCACTTGACAGATGAGGAAACTGAGGCTTAGAGACATTAAGCCACTCACATCTCACATCTCATAAGCCAGGGGTCCCCACCCCTTGGACCATGGATGGGTGCTGGTCTGTGATTAGGGACCGGGTCACAGCAGGAAGTGAGTGGCAGGTAAGTGAGCGAAGCTTGATCTGTATTTATAACTGCTCCCCATCGCTCTCATTACTGCCTGAGCTCTGCCTCCTGTCAGATCAGCATCGGTATAATAAATGTAATGCACTTGAATCATCCAGAAACATCCCTCCCCCGGACCCTTGGTCTGTAGAAAAATTGTCTTCCATGAAATCAGTCCCTGGTGCCAAAAAGGTTGGGATCGTGTCATAAGGGGTAGAGTGCACATTCTATACCCCACCCTTGTATGCATCTTGGAAGTTGATACCTTTAGGCAACCTCTGTGGTGCCCATCCCATAGTCCCCAAGGCCTTGGAGTTTCTGGGTCACCTCTGCTCCAGATCTGACTTCCAGGAAGCATGACCCATGTGGTGGTGTTCAGTTGTTTAGTCATGTCTGACTCTTTGCGGTCCCATGGGCTGCAGCATGCCAGGCTTCCTTGTCCTTCACCATCTCCTGGAGCTTGCTCAGATGCATGTCCATTGAGCTGGTGATGCCATCCAACCGTCTCATCCTCAGTCTCCCCCTCCTGCCTTCCATCTTTCCCAGCATCAGGGTCTTTTCCAATGAGTGGGCTCTTTGTGTCAGGTGGCCAAACTATTGGAGCTTCAGCTTCAGCCATCAGTCCTTCCAATGAATATTCAGGGTTGATTTCCTTTAGGATTGACTGGTTTGATCTTCTTGCAGTCCAAGGGAAGCTCAAGAGTCTTCTCCTTGTGTGCACATGTAAATGTGTGCGCATGTCTGGTTGAGGGTGAGGGTGTATATGCATGGGCAGGTGCTCCCGTGAGAGTGTGCACATGGGTTTTGTGTGTGTGCCTGCGTGCACACTGGTGGGTGAGTGTGGGCAGGGAGGCAGGTATGCGTGTGGGTGCACATAGGAGTGTGTGGATGAGTGTGCATGGGCATGTGTGTCCGTGCGCAGCAGCAGGTGGCTTTCTCTTGCCTCCTGCTGGGGGCATCAGAGCTTTATTGCTGCTTCTTTTACGGGGCCCCAGGGCCCCAGAGAAGTTGTTTCTTTGTGTTTACTAGCCTTGTGATTTTACTTTCAGGGCTTGGCGGCCACACAGAGGACCTTCCGTCTGTGTATATGAAAGTGTTTATAAGGAGGCTGAGTGGGCTGGTTTTGCAGACCAATTTTCATGGACTTGCTGCCTCTCAAGCACTTAAGGTCTCCCTCGGGGCCGGAGGGGTTTGGTTGTGGCAGCTCAGTGGCCAGTTCCCAAACCTCCTGGCCCTTCCCAGGGGCACCTGCGGGAGCGTAATGCTCCCTGACCCTCCATTATGCTCACCGAGTCCTCACTGTGTTGACTGTCCATTTCACAGATGAGGAACCTGAGCTTCAGAGAGGGAGGGATTGGTTCTGGGTCACGGCAATGTTGGAGCCCACGTGAGTTCTCTCCCTAAGTGTACTCTTCTGCCAGATTGTGACTTCACCCCACTTCCCCTGTGACTTCCTGCCTGCTCTGCAAAATCCAATCATAATCATTAGTGTTAGGTGACACTAACAAGAACTGGCTTTCCTGCAGTGCTTGCCACATGCTAGGCACTGTTCTGAGAACTTTACACCCCTTGGCTCATTTAATCCCCATTTTACAGATGAGGAGACTGAGGTCTAGAGAGTTAATTGACTTGCCCAAGGTCACATAGTTAGGATGCTGGGATTTGAACCTGAACCATCTGGCTCTTCAATGCCTGGTTCTTCTGAAAAGCTAGGCCTTTTGCGCCTCTGTGTATGTGTGTGTGTGTGAGTGTGTGTGTGTGTGTGTGTGTGTGTGTGAGAGTGTGTGTGATTGAGGCCCTTCTCAAACGGCCCCCGTCTTTGTCATTTTCTCCAATACTCTCCTGTCTTTTCCTCCCCTGCTGTCTCCCCTGGCAAAATATGTGCCTGTCATCAGTGTTTTTACCATGGCATATTTTCGTTAGTTCTCCTGATCATTCTAGCTTTCTGCTTCACGTGGGAAATCACTTTACATTTTAAACCAGCCTAAGCCACATCCACTTTTCATCTGGATTCCTGCCACAGTCTCTTAGCGGGTTACGTCTTTTTATTTTTGCCCCCTGTTTCACTGGTAGCCAGAATGATCTTTTGAAAGCATAAATCATCTCATGTGGTTCCCTGTCTAAAACCCTCCTTTGGCTCCCATCTCACTCAAAGGAAAAGTCAGCATCCTCATTGTGTGCGGTCTAGGGGATCCAGCCCTGGACATACAGGAGCCTTTCTCCTGAGATCTCCCCCTGTTGCCACACTTTAGTCTCCAATATCTTTTTTTTGTTGCTGTCCAGTCGCTAAGTCATGTCTGACTCTTTGTGACCCCATGGACTGCAGCACTCCAGGCTTCTCTGTCCTTGACTGTCTTCTGGAGTTTGCGCAAACTCATGTCCATTGAGTTGGTGATGCTATCTAACCATCTCATTCTCTGTCTCCCTCTTCTCCTCCTGCCCTCAATCTTTCCCAGCATCAGGGTCTTTTCCAGTGAGTCAGCTCTTTGTATCAGATCGCCAGAGTATTGGAGTTTCAGCTTCAGCATCTGTCCTTCCAATGAATGTTCAGGATTGTTTTCCTTTAGGATGGACTGGTTTGATTTCCAAGGGACTCTCAAGAGTCTTCTCCAGCACCACAAAGTCCTTACTGTCCCTTGAGTCGGCCAAGCTAGAGTGTGCCCCAGGGCCTTTGCACTTGTTTCCTGTCCCGGGAACACTGTTTTCTCAGCTCTTGGCACAGCTGGTTCCTTCTCATCACTCGAATGTCATATCTTCAGGGCCGCCTTCCTTTAACATCCTTAGAGCAGCCCTTCCTCTTGCCACGTTCTTTGCCACTCCCTTCTCTGTTTAGTTGTCTTTACATCATATATGAAATGTGTCCAGTGCTTCTTTGATTAACAGTGGTCTCCCCTGACACACTGTCAGTTCCATGAGGGCAGGAATTCTGTTTTGTTTGTGGCTCACAAACAACCCCAGGGCCCAGAGCAATGCTGGCAATATTGAATTAATCAAAATATGAACATTGATTTTTTTTAACTGTATATACTTGTTATCAAAATTATAGCAATTCTTACATGTATAAATGAGAAATGAAAGTCTCTTATAAGCCACCCTTAGATACTCACTGGTAATGGTTTGATTTATTAGTCCTTGAAGAAGGATAGAAGGATGAAAGATAGGTAGGTAGATAGATAAATACACACGTATGTGTGCACACACACACAGAAGCTTCTCTGGTGGTTCAGACAGTAAGGAATCCTCCTTCAATGCAGGAGACCCGGGTTTAATTCCTGGGTCAGGAAGAATTCCCTGGAGAAGGGAATGGCTACCGACTCTAGTGGGTACTCTAGTATTCTTGTCTGGAGAATTCCATGGACAGTGGAGTCTTGCGAGCTACAGTCCATGGGATCGCAGAGTTGGACACAACTGCGCAACTCACACACACACACACACACACACTCAGGAAGTCTCCTACATATGCTCCTTCAAGTTTCAAACTTTCAAAGATGCGAACGTGCATTCCATCAACGTCAGGCAGGAGTGAAACTGCAGCCTGCCCTCCATCTTCTATTGCTGACGATCCTTCAGCACCACCTCCCACCTCCTCTCCCTCCTCCAGTCAATAGCTCTTCTTGCCTGTTGACTTGATGCTAGTAGCCCCTGTGTGCCAGCTGTTGTACTGTACTTTACAAGGTACTGTACTGTGAGATTAAAACTGTTTTATTTTCTGTGTTTGATTTTTGTGTATTATTTATGTGAAGAGTATTATAAGCCTATTACAGTACAGTACTTCATAGCCGCTTGTGTTAGTTGGGTACCTAAGCAAACTTTGTTGGACTTATGAACCAATTGAACTTAGGAATGTGCTTTCAGAATGAAACTCATTTGTATGTAGGGGACTTACTGTATACTTATATACCTGTATAAAATTGTAGATTGTTTTTTATATCAATACATAGAACTCATCTTCATCTTTTGGAACAACTGTGTAATAGCCCATCACATAGAGACAATTTATTTAATCAGGTCTTGTAGCTGGGCATTCAGATTACATCCCCGGTACACTTTGAGAATCTTGTATCATAGCTGAATAATAGCACCCTGTACACACATCTTTCTCCCTTACAAGAACGGGGCCCTCCAGGGCTCAACCCAGGAGGGCTCAGGAGCCCCGCTGGCAGAGCAGAGTAATAGGTTCTCTGACAAAGATCTTCCCAGCAGGCCATGGGAGGCAGAGGAGGAGGAATGAAAGATGCTTGAGCAGTTTATGAAGATGAAGCATGCAAATGCAGATAAACAGCAATGTTTGTGTGTTGTGAACTTGATAGTGAAAATGCAGAGGAAAAACTTTCTAATCTTCTGTTTCAAGCTTCCTTTATCTCTCCAAATCTCAGTCTCTTATTCCCTGAGGGCAGATTCTCCTACCAAATAATGTGACCAACTGGATAATCGTCAAGCCTAGCATATTGGTCAGCAATAGCCACCATAATGCTGTATAACTAACCATCTCCAAACTTGGTGGCACTTGGCATTTTTTTTTTTTTGCATGTCTGGGGTTGACTTAGGTTTAACTGATGCAGACCGTCTGAGTTCCAGGATGTAGACTGGGCTCAGGTCTGTTCCATGTATGTTCATCTTAGGGACAAGGTTGTTGTTCAGTCGCTCAGTGGTGTCTGACTCTTTGTGACCCCACAGGCTGCAGCATTCCAGGCTTCCCTATCCTTTACCATCTCCTGGAGCTTGCTCACACTCATGTCCATTAAGTCAGTGATGCCACCCAGCCATCTTGTCCTCTATTGTCCCCTTCTCCTCCCACCTTCGGTCTTCCCCAGCATCAGGGTCTTTTCCAAAGAGTTGCCTCTTTGCATCAGCTGGGCTTCAGTCTCAGACTAGGGGCCAGGTAGAGGGAACAAAAATGCAAGATGGCTAATTGCACAAGCACGTTTAAAACCTTTGCTTGCATCCTATCTGCGAACATCCTATTGGCTAAAGCAAGTCATGTGGTTGCAAACAACATCAATGGGGCAAGAAATGCATGACGCATGCGGAGGGAAGGATGGAGCGGGAATAAATATTTGCTGAATGATAGTGTAATCATCTGGGTCACTGCCCCTGGGTCTGACCACAGGCCTTAAGGATGATTGGGAGCTGGTTGTGCTGAAACTGGCCCAGCTGGATTTCTGGATGTATATGTGTAGGGATGACTCATTTAAAATAATTTTACTTATTTTTATTTTTGGCTGAGTTGGGTCTTTGTTGCTTTGCACGGCTAGTTGCAGTGAGCAGGGGCGCCTCTCTAGTTGCAATGCTTGGGCTTCTCATTGTGGTCTTGTGGCACACAGGCTTTAGGTGCATAGGTTTCAGAACTTGTGGCTCACTGGGCCCTAGAGCTCCAACTCAGTAATTGTGGCACACGGGCTTAGTTGCTCCCCAGCATGTGTTATCTTCCTGGACCAGGGATGGATTCCATGTCCTCTGCATCAGCAGGCAGAGCCACCAGGGAAATCCTGAGGGTGACTCATTAATTTGCTTATCAAAGTCTCCTCTCTTTATTGTCATCCCAAAGTGACTTATTTGTCCCAAAGTGCCCTAAATGCTTGCGGGGAGGTAACGGCTGTTCATTCCCCCACCAACCAACCAGTCGAGGTGCCCCTGTGTGCCAGTCATCTGCACACAGGGCTTCCAATTCAACACAGATTTTCTGAGCACCTACTATGATCCAGGCTGTGGGCTAGGCTTTGGTCAGGGGAGTGTGGGGACGAATGAAGTGAAAGTTCCTGCCCTACAGGAGTGGGAGACAGCTATGTACATGGCGATCAGGCATCGTGGAAGGGCTCCAGCCAAGGGACAAAGAGGATGCCACGTTCCAGTACAGAAGGCTGAAGACATGATGGCTGCCACCTTTGATCCTGTCACAGGGGGGTGGGGTCCATGAGGATTCTGTGCTTTTCTTATATTAACTGTTCCCACCCCTCAGTAGAGATCTATCCTGTCATTTGTCAAGGTGTGGTGTGGGGGAAATTCCCAGCTCCTAAATCTGAAGTTGGAGCTCCCACTCGAAGGGGAGTGGGTTCTCACTGTGAATGAATGAAGAATGAGTGAAGGAAGGAAAGAATTGAGCCTGTCATGATTCATATTTGCCATCAAGGCTGCACCAGTAACCACTCACTGTGATTCTTCAATGTCCATTCATACACACCGTGGAGTACTGTGTAATCTATAACTGCTCCCAGCAGCATAGATGTTGGGCAAATGAAGCCAGATTCACAGGAACCCATGGTACGTGATTCCATTTGTATAAAACTGGAAAAGAGGCAAAACAGATCTCTGCTGTCAGAAGCCAGGACAGAGATTGTCCTTGAAGAGCAGGTGTGACTGAAAGGGAGCCCGTGGAGGGCTCTGGCAGCTGGCGAGGTTCTGTTTCTTAATCTGGGCGCTAGTTACTTGGATGTGTTCAGTTTATGAAAGTTCATCAAGCTGTACTTTTGTGACCAATGCACTTTTCTGTATATGTGATACTTCCATAAGAAGTCAGGAAAAAATTCTCACACTGAATTCTAAATTATCTTTCTGAAGTGAAAATCCAGCTCCATCAGCCTCCTGCTTAAAAGCCTTTCCTGGCTCCAGACATACACCATGTAACAGGACCTTCGTGTTCTAATGTGTGCCTGTTCCTCTCCACCTCCTACAGCCCCTCACGTGGGTCTTGTACATTTCTCCCCAAACTCTCCATCGTCTCTCATGCCTCTGTGCCCTTTGCATATTCTCTTCCCTCTGCTGACCAGGCAAACTTCCGTGTGTCCTTTAAAACCCAGTTGAGACATGACATCTTCTGAAGGTACTCAGGCTTCCTAGATGGCTCAGCTGGTAAAGAACCCGCCTGCCAGTGCAGGAGACGCAAGAAACACGAGTTCAATCCCTGGGTCAGGAAGATCTCTTGGAGAAGGAAGTGGCAACCTGCTCCAATATTCTTCTTGCCTGGAGAATCCCATGCATGGAGGAACTTGGTGGGCTACAGTCCATGGGGTGGCAGAGTTGGACATGATTGAGTGTGCGTGCACATACGTAGGGCTCATCTTATTAGAACCCATCACTCTGCCTTGTGCTGATCTCTACTAGACTGGACACTCCCTGAGGACAGGCACTACATCTTCTCTGAACTTCTGGTGGCTCCTGTGCTGCTATGGAGTTGGCACACAGCAAGAATTTAATAGAGGTTTGTTGAACAAAGGAAGAAAGGAAGGAAAGAAGGAAGGAAGGAACGAGGGCCATGTTCTAGACACTGGGTGTCCCATCTGGTTTTGGAAACCTGGATCTCTTCTCCATCCTGCCTGGGCTGAGTTGTGTTTTAAGGCATCTCTGTCTGCTCCCTGCTTGTGTTTCCCAGAGAGCTGGGATTTCTGGCGGCCACCAGCTGGCAATTTCTGTGAAACAATCTCCAAAGCTTGTAAGTTTCATTTGTTTAATATTTCAGGGATGTGTAACAAGGTGGTGGCTCCGCGACCACAGTCCCGAGTCTTGCCTGAGTCATTTCTCACTTGAGTTCCTATAATTGTCTCTTGTTGGTTCCCTCAACCTCTCTGTTCTCCGTCTGAAATCGATTTACAGTTCTGCTGCTCACTTAATTTATTTAGTGCGTTTTATTGATTTATGCCATAGAACTGAAACGTGCATAGATCAGAACATGCTGAAGGGAAGGGAGAGAAGAACCAGCTTCCACAGCTGCCCAGACTCTTGACACTGGAGCTGCAAGCGGGTCACCTGCCAGCTGCAGCCTGAACAGAGTCGCTGGTGCACGCTGGTGCCTGTGCGTTAATCCTGGGCGATCTTTTCACCCTGGCTATTTGGGGACCTCCCTGTGACCTTCACCTCTCAAAGATCCTGACTCTGTGAAGTCCTCTCTGGCCCCCAGACTGAGTTAGTTACACCAGCTTTGGTCTCCCATGTTGCTTCAGTTGTGTCCAACTCTTGGCAACCCGATGGACCATAGCCCGCCAGGCTCCTCTGTCCATGGAATTTTCCAAGCAAGAATACTGGAGTGGGTTGCTGTGCCCTCCTCCAGAGGATCTTTCTAACCCAGGGATCGAACCTGCTGTTAGTCTATCTGCACTGGCAGGCAGGTTTTTACCAGTAGTACCGCCATGGTGGCTCAGACGGTAAAGAGTCCTTCTGCAGTGCAAGAAACCCGAGTTTGATCCCTGGGTTGGGAAGATCCCCTGGAGAAGGAAATGGCAACCCACTCCAGTATCCTTGCCTGGGAAATCCCACGGACAGAGGAGCCTGGCGGGCTGCAGTCCATGAGGTTGCAGAGAGTTGGACACGACTTAACGATTCAACAACTGGGCTCCTCCAGAGCCTGACAAACTGGGAACTCTGATTCTTTCATCCCAGTGAGTCACACTTCAGGAGATAAAGAGGCAGGAGCCCAGCCCGAGTGGCTCACACGTCCGATTTTCCCTCTCACCTGCCATTCCCAGCCAGCATGGAGCTAATTCTAGGAGCCCTCTGACTGTGGCTGGGAATCATTGTCTGTCTGAATGGTCCTGCTGCTTCCATGGAGGCAGGAAAGGGATGGAATATTCCTACAGAAGGAGATCGTTGCCTGGCCATTCTCAACAAACTCACAACACAGGCCACCTCACCTGGTGCCATTTCATCCTTGGAGCCAGGCTGCACCCTTGCTTTCAGGGAAGGGCTGTGGGGACCTTGTCCCCCTTGCCTCAGGCCAGTGGCAGCATCCGTTGGTGCCAGGCTGTATGCCAGGAGCTGGGACAGGGAGGAGAACCCCCTTCCCCAGCTTCCGATCTCTAGGAGCTGTCTAGTGGGGTCAGCACATAAAGAGGTAGAGAATCATCTGTGAATCAGGGACCCAGAGTGGGTGGCCAGAGGTCTGTGGAAGGAATGATGGCACTCTGGGGAGGGTCCCGTGTGGGGAGGGTCCCATGTGGGGAGGGCCCTGGAGGATGAGTGGCATTTCTTCTATTGCATAAGGGGCACTGCGGTGGGGGAGGGTGTCATTCCTGCCAGAATGAATGGCCTGTGCCAAGATGTGAGACCAGTGTCCTTGTGCCAGGCACGTGGCAGATGTGCAATAGACGTTCGCTGATTGACTGAAGAGTGGAAGGAAGGTCGAGCCCAGAGAGGTTAAGTGTCTTGCTGAAAGCCACACAGCAAATTTAGGTTAGAGTCAGACTCATCCTCCAGGCTCCTGAGGTCTTTTCATCAGGATCCTGCCCACCCTGCCCATCCCGCCCATCCTTTCTCACCTCCCCTTCCCTCCCACCCATGCCTCCAGCCTCATTTTTTCTAGCATCACACATGGTCCTCCCACTTCCTTCATTCTGCCACTTTATTTTGAAATTCTGGATTCCTCTAATTACGTGTTCTTATTAAAAGTGATTGAATCCCTGTGCCGGTGGAGGATTTCTCCTGGAGATCACAACATCCAATAATTGCTTTAGTTGCTCTAATTCCAATTATTCAAGATTATCTTTCCAGGTAATTAGGTGTCTGGGTAGTCTCGCCTGTTCACTCTCTCTGAAAGTGTCATATTAACCCCAAACAGTGACCAGCTTTCTTGTTTCATAATTGGAAACAGTTTCTCCTTGGTGAGAAGACTCTGTTAAGTGTAAACAATGGTAATTTACATTTTGAAATGACTCCTTGGTCTTATCATACTTTGGTGTGAGAAATTAGCTCAGATGCTTAAATCCAGCCCTTTGCCCTTCTGAGCAGAGGTTTCAGTAGCACTGGGGAAATAGGACTTGCTGAATTGCATAGGGTTGGAGGAATTTGAAGGATGGCTCCTTTGCACATCCCAGGAAAGTCTATCCATGAGCTGGTTCCTTCTAGATTTCTGCCTGGATGGGAGGTCTCAGGATGGTATTTGCAATAAGACTCTTTATTTAGTTCCAGTCTTGCATTTGAACAGAGTCTTCCCTTGAGACAAATGATGAGTTCTTCAAATGAAGTTATACAGTCAAGGCTACCATGGACAGATGTGTAGGTTACCCACTGTGCAACTCGGGGGGTATGATTTGTCTATGTGAATGGCATAGGATTGGGCAGTGCACATCCTGTACAACTGTACACAGGGATCAGGGATACACAGACTATGTTACAGAAGACAGCATTCAATATACAAGTCTATATCTGTGCCTCATTGCAGAATCACACTGCCTGTGATAAGCAGGAGATTTATAACCCTATTTTATCACGTTTCTTTTTAAATTGATATAATTTTACTGATATAATATACAAACAGTAAAATACACAGGTTTTAAATGTACATTCAATGAGTTTAAAAAAATGCATGAAAGGCATGCATACATCCAAGGATGTAGCCCACATCCTTGCCAAAACCAGGGCCAGCTTGGTGGACACGTGACCTTATAGTCACATGGGGTTCCATGCATAGAAGGGCCCTCCATTTGGTTTAATGCTGTACTGTTACTGTCTTGAAACTATTAATAACTCTTGCAAGAGGCCCTGAATTCTTATTTTGCACTGCCTTCCCAACTTGGGCTGTATACTGCCCAAATCTATATTATTATTCACTTATTGTTTTGCTTTACATTGATTCACTTATAGAGTCAAATTATTTTCACCTCATCCTGAGCAGTGAGGTCTGTCATTCATGGTTTTAGTGTGCCAGGGTATATTTTTCCAAGATGCTTTAAAATACATAATAATAATAACCCCAACAACTTATTTCTGTTTTGCTAACATGTCAGACCCCGCTGATCCCCCAACAACTTGATGAGTTTGTGCTGTCTTTAAACTGGTTGGTGGGTGGGGAAACAGGCCCAGAGGGTTATCTCGCCCAAGGCCATATAGGTTGTGACGATGGAGCTGGGTTGGAGCCTGGACCAGTGGGCAGCAAAGTCCTTGTGCTTTTGCAGTTCCACTTGGGGCCTTGATGAGTGTGTGTGCGCTTAGTCACTCAGTTGTGTCTGACTCTTTGCGACCCTTTGGACTGTTGCCCATCAGGTTCTTCTGTTCATGGACTTTTTTTCCGGGCAAGAATACTGGAGTGGGTCACTATTTCCTCCTCTAGGGGATCTTCTTGACCCAGGGATCGAACCTGTGTCTCCTGCATTGGCAAGTGGATTCTTTACCCACTGAGACGTCAGGAAAGCTGCGTTGATGTGAACTATTAAAAAAGGAAAAGAATCCCTGTAACTAGGGAAGGACTAAAAGGTGGCTCAGTGGTAAAGAATCCACCTGCCAAGCGGGAGATGTGGGTTTGATGACGTGGGGTGAACCTTGGGCATACTTCTCATCTTCTTTATGGTTCACGTTCTTCATCTGAAAAATGGGGATAAATAGCGTTCACTTTGTGGCGTTCTTCTGAGAACCAAATGGGATGATCCACGCCAGGGGTTAGCACAGGGTCTGGTTCAATCAACGCCAGCTTGAATGACTGATTATTCCATTGTATTTCCCCTGTCTCCTCACTTTGGCTCAACCAGCTAGAAAGCTAACTTGAAATGAAACTCAGTTGGTGTTTCTCAACTAATCTTTGCTGAATCACACACGGAATTCCACTCACCGCTAAATACTTCCACATCTCTTGGTTCATTTAACTCTTGTAACAGCTCTTTGAGGACTTGCGGTTATCTCTGGTTTACACCCAGCAAAACGGATTCAGAGAAGTTGAGCTACTTGTCTGAGATCACACAGCAAAGCGATGTATCCCATTCCTTTGCTGTCTCTGCCACACCTCATGGGTCTTTCCACCCTGCCAGGGGGCCTCCTGGCCTCTCTTCTGCTCCTCAGGCCCAGGAAATTCTTTGGTTGTCTTTGCTGTGTGTTTTGACCCAGCGAGGCAGCCCCATTGGCTCAGAGCTGTCAGAGGCTGCGTGGAGCAGAGGGAGGAGGCAGCTGAGGGGACCCACGGTTGCTCCTGGCACCCTCTGCTCCTCACGCATCACATCTGCTGGCTCCTGCAGACTCGTCATTTGCAACCATCTGCCGGGCTCCCTGGAGGCGCGAAGTCTGGGATGTGACTTCCCCAAACATGCTGCCTTAGCCTGTGTGAGGAGCAGAGGGCTTTAAGTCCCTGAGACCTTACCTACACCTTGAACCCACTAGGAGCCATGGGCTTAAGAGAGAAGCCCTTTCAGAAGAAGTGTCCAGGGAAGGCTGAAGCCCCTGCCCCAATTTGCTACCCAGGAATTTGCTCCCCCAGGCCTGGCATGGGTTCTAGAACCAGCCTTTCTCCAATGGGCTCTGCTTCACTTAGGCATTTGCTTAAAATTTAATTTTGAGTTAAAAGAGTCTTGTGTCTCTTGGCAGGAGTGCTCCAGTCACCTGCTTGTCCGAGGATCTCTGGCCTTGTGGGTTTCTGGCATTTAGCATGGGTTTTGCCAAAGGCAGGCAAAGCCCTGGGGGGTGTGTGATGCGCACGCATGCGTGCATTATAGAGACACCAGGAAGGAATGTGGTTTTTCCAAATTTGGTGTCTCTCTCCTTGGTTTCGTTATACATGCCCCTGCCTGGCCCATCTCTGACAGCGAGGGAAGAGGCTGTTGATTTTATTCGTTAGTTTAAAAATTTTTTGTTTTGGGGGTAACAGCTTTATTGAGATATAATTCACTTACCGTACATTTGTCCCCTTAAAGTTCAATGGTTTTCAGTGTATTGACAGAGTTGTGCAGTCATCACCACTATGAATTATAGAATATTTTCTTTTAAACATTATTATCGGAGAAGGCAATGGCACCCCACTCCAGGACTCTTGCCTGGAAAATCCCATGGATGGAGGAGCCTGGTAGGCTTCAGTCCATGGGGTCGCTAAGAGTCAGACACGACTGAGTGACTTCACTTTCACATTTCACTTTCATGCAGTGGAGAAGGAAATGGTAACCCACTCCAGTATTCTTTCCTGGAGAATCCCAGGGACGGGGGAGCCTGGTGGGCTGCCGTCTATGGGGTCTCACAGAGTCAGACACGACTAAGCGACTTAGCAGCAGCAAACATTATTATTATTTTTTGGCTGTGCGGGGTCTTCATTGCATCACATAGAGTTCTGTAGTTGCGACACAAGGGTTCAGAAGTTGTGGTGCATGGGCTTAATTGCCCTGCAGTATGTGGGATCTTAGTTCTCTGACTAGGGATCGAACCCCCATCTCCTGCATTGCAAGATAGAGACCACCAGGGAAGTCGTCGAATTGTAGAATATTTTCATCATCCCCAAAAGAAACAGTTTCCTTTAGCCATCATCCTTCAATTCTCCAGACATAGACCGCCAATGATCTCCTTTCTGTAATTGTAGGTTTTTCAATTCCGGACATATATGAACCACCCAGTATGCAAGCCTAATCACAATAGAGTTACTTGTTTTTTACCTTTCTATATCAATATGATTATATGATGGATTTTTTGGTATGTGTGGCTTCTTTTGCTTAACATTATGCTGATCACTGTCTTAGTCTATTGAGGCTGCTAAAAACAATAGAAATTTATTTCTAACAACCTTGGAAGCTGGAAGTCCAAGATCAAGGCACTGGTAGGTTCAGTGTCTGGTGAGAAGCCACTTCCCTTGTCTTCTTGGTGTGTTCTTACCAGGCAGAAGGGAGGGAAGCTCTTTGGGGTCTCTTTCATGAGGCCTCCATCTTCATGATCTAATCAGCCCCAATGCCCCATCTCCAAGTACCATCACATTTGGAGTTAGAATTTCAGCATATGTATTTGGTGGGGGTGGGGGGAGCGGAATACATGTATTCAGTCTACAGCAATTTTGTAGCTGTAGTTTATTCCTTTTTATTACTGTATAATATTCCATTGCATAGCTCTATCATCTTCTGTTTGTTCATTTTGCTTTCAGTGGATATTTGGGACATTTTCAGTTTTATTATGAGTAGTGCTGTTGGTCCTTTTAAAATAATCTTTATTTATTTTATGTATTTTTGGCTGTGCTGGGTCTCGGTTTCTGGATGAGGGCTTACTCTAGTTCTGGCAAGAGGGAGCCCCACTTCGTTGCAGTGCACAGGCCTCTCACTGTGGTGGCTTCTCTGTTGTGGAACACGGGCTCTAGGCATGTGGGCTCAGTAGCTGAGGCATTTGCCACAACTTTAGCTGGTCCACGGATGTGGGATCTTTCTGGACCAGGGATCGAACCTGTGTCCTCTGTATTGGCAAGTGGATTCTTAACCACTGGCCCATGAGGGAGGTCCCTGTGTTGTTGGTTCTTCAAATGTGGACCCCAGACCAGCAGCAGCCACAACTTTAGTTGCTCCACGGAGGTGGGATCTTTCTGGACCAGGAATCGAACCTGTGTCCTCTGTATTGGCAAGTGGATTCTTAACCACTGGCCCATGAGGGAGGTCCCTGTGTTGTTGGTTCTTCAGATGTGGACCCCAGACCAGCAGTGGCAGCATTACCTGGGAGGCTATCAGAACTGTAAATTCTCAAGCCCCACCCTAGACCTTCTGAACAAGAAACTTTGGGTCTAGGGCTGGCAATCTGTGTTTAACAAGCCCTCCAGGTGATTCTGATCCATCCCCCAGTTTGAGAATCTGCTGTAGTATTTATCTGGACTCAGAACTGTTGGGTCAGCTTTGTGTAGCTTAATTGCACTAAGTAAAGCCATCTTGTTTTCCAAAGTGGGTGTACCAATTCATCTCCTGGTCACGTGGTATGGGAATTCCCATTGTTCTATTCTCAGCAGTACTTATCTTTTGTCAGATTTTTAAAATTTGCCAAATGAATGATGAGAAATGGTATCTTACTGTGGCTTTCAATTTGTATTTCTGCAGTTATTAACAGGATTGAGCATCTCCTCATGTTTATAGTGACTTGGATTTTCTCTTGCATAAGTGCCTGTTCACATCATTTACCTATGCTTCTATTGGTTTGTCTTTTACTTACTGCTTTATAAAGTGTTGCTTATTTTTTTTTTAAAAGCGTATTATAACTCTTTGTTACTTATACGTATTACACATTTCTTACTCTGGGGGCTTGCCGTTTCATGGATGTCTTTTGATGAATGAAGTTCTTAATTTTGAAAATTGTGGTAAAACATCTATAACATAAAATTTACCATTTTAACCATTTTTAGCTGTACAGTTCAATGGTATTAAGTACATTCATCTTGTTATGCAACAATCACCACCATCCATCTCTATAATGTTTTTTTCATCCTCCCAAACTGAAACTTGATGTCCATTAAACACTAATTCCCATTCCCCCTCGCTCATCATCATTCTCCTTCCTGTCTCTGTGGATAAGACAGCTCCAGGTCCCTCATATAAGTGGATTAAGCAATATTTGTCCTTCTGTGCCTGTCTTAGGGCTTCCCAGGTGGCTCAGTTGTAAAGAACCCACTTGCCAATAAAGGAGACTCAGGTTTGATGTCTGGATCAGAAAGATCCCCTAGAGAAGGAAATGGCAACCCACTTCAGTATTCTTGCCAGGGAAATCCCATGGACAGAGGAGCCTCGCAGGCTACAGTCCATGGGGTCGCAAAGAGTTGGACACGACTTAGTGACTGAGCGTGCACGCCTGTCTTATTTCACTTAGCATAATGTCTTCAAGGTTCATCCGTGTACCTCACTGTAGATGCATCAGAAACAAAATGTTCTGGTCTGGTCTGGTATATATACTATACTTTGTTTATCCACTGATTGATGGACATTTGAGCTGTTTGTAACCTGTGGGCATTGTGAATAATACTGTGCTATGAATGTTGGTGTACAAACAACCATTCAAATCTCTGTTTTCACTTCTTCCTCCCAGAAATGGAATTGCTGGATCATATGGTAATTCTATGTTTAATTTTTTGAGGACCCATCGTACTCTTTTTCCAAAACAGCTGTACCATTTTATGTTCACAATATGCAAGGGTTTCAGTTTCTCTGTGTCCTCACCAATGCTTGTTAGTTTCTGTTTGACAGTAGCCATCCTAATGATCGTGAGGTTGTAGCTCATTGTGAATTTGATTTGCATTTTCCTAACGGCTGGTGATGGTATGCATCTTCTTGTGCTTTTTGACCCTTTGTATATCTCTATTGGAAAATATCTTTTCAGGTCCTTTGCTCCTTTGCTCATTTATGAATTGAGTTGTTTGTTTTTTGTTGTTGAGTTGTAGGAGCTCTGTATCTATTCTGAATATCATTCTTTTTCAGGTACATGCTGTACAAACATTTTCTCCTCTTTTGTGGGTAGCTTTTTCCACTCTGTTGATAATGTCCTCTGATACACAGAAGCTTTCAACTTTTATGAGGTCCAATTTATTTTTTATTTTGTTGCCTGTGTTTTTGTCATTGCACCCAAGAGATTATTGCCGAATACTGGGTTGGCCAGAAAGTTCCTTTGGTTTTAAAGTAAAAATAAAAGACACACTTTTCATTTTAACCAAGAAGTTTATTGAACAATGTATTCACTATTCTGTTTCACTACCTTCGGCCATTTTTCAGGCACCTTGGTAATTCCATCTTTCCAAAACTTTTTCTCCTTTTGAGCAAAGAACTGTTCCAGGTGCCTTTTACAGTCTTCTGGGGAAGTGGAATTTTTTCCTTTAGTAGAATTTTATAAAGACCAAAATAAATGGAAACCTGAAGGTGCAATATCTGGTGGATAGGGGAGATGAATCAGAACTTCCCACCCAAGCTGTAACAGTCTTTGCCTGGTTATCAAAGAATCAAAGAAACACGTCTTGCATTATCCTTCTGGAAGCTTGTGGGCTTTCTGTTGACTAATTTTGGACACTTTCTGTCAAATGCTGCTTTCAATGGGTCTAATTGGGAGCAGTACTTGGTGGAATTAATCATTTGGTTTTCTGGAAGGAGCTCATAATAGAGGACTCCCTTCCAATCCCACCATGTACACAACACGACCTTCTTTGAATGAAGACTGGCCTTTAGTGTGATTGGTAGTGGTTCATTTCACTTGCCCTGTGATCTCTTCTGTTTGCCATTATTGTACAGTATCCACTTTTCATCACTGGTCACAATTTGTTTTAAAACCAGAATGTTTTCATTACATTCAAGTAGAGAATTGCATTGGAAATAGGGTCAAGAAGGTTTTCTTTTTTCTTTTTTTCTTAACTCATGTGGAACCCAAACATCAAAGTGATGAACATAACCAAGCTAGTGCAAATGATTTTCAGCTCTTGATTTGGATATTTGAGTATGTTAGCTATCTCCTGTGTGGTATAACATTGATTGTTCTCAATTAATGTCTCAATTTAATCACTATCAACTTCAACTGGCCTATCCATCCATGGAGCGTTGTCCAGTGAGAAATCTCCAGCATGAAACTTTGCCAACCACTTTTGACACTTTTGATCAATCACAGCACATTCTTCATACATTCCACATATCTTTGGTTTTGTACTTTGGTTGCATTTTTACCTTTCTTGAAATAAAGCATAATAAACCAGCTTTTTCCTTTCCAGCTCCAATATTAAAAGGGTTATACAAAAAGTCACCAATTTTGATAAATTTTTTATAAGTGTATACTGATATGATAGCTGTCACAATACAATCTAACAAAATTGTTTCCAATGAAGTTAAAGACCACAAAGTGCTTTTAAAGCCATCTTGTGGATATAACAGAATGAATGCTTTGGCCAACCCAGTTCGATATGAAGTTTCCCCCTGTGTTTCCTTTTAAGAGCACAGGCACATCCAAAACTTATTTATCCATCCACCCCTCCATCTATCCATCCATCCATCCATCCATCCAGGAACTCTGATTCTCCAGCCACTTGCACATCCCTTTTGGCTTCATGGAAAACACTCCAAGGCTGTCCCATTTGTCCTTTGCACACATTCATTTACTCCTACTCTGTACTGGGTGCAGGAGAACTCTTGAGACTTGCTATTCTCCTTGTCTTCCTTGGAAGGTTGGATGATTCTCTGCTTTAAGATTTCCTAGTCTATCATTCCCTCCCTGGCAGGATGGTGTGTGTGTGTGTGTGTGTGTGTGTGTGTGTGTGTGTGTGTACACACGTGCTGGGGAAAGGTGCCAGGGCCCCCTTCAGTGATCTACTCCAGCATCTATGCTCTTTTGCTTCCCTTGAGTTAGTAGCACTAGCTGCTATAACAAAGAAATCTCCAAATCTTAGTTGCCTTCCATGATAAGAGTTAGTTTTCCGATTATAGGAAGTGCGCTGTAGGTGGTCCCATGGCAGACCCCCTTCCTCATTCCCATCCAGAGCTTCATGCTCCTTCCCCATGCAGGCGCTGGGGTCTTCTCCATCCAGCCAGCAACTGGAAAGAGAGGAGAGCTGGGAGGTCCCCATGGACTGGGCTAGGCCAGGAAGTAGCTCCTTTCATTTGCACCCACATTCATCTGGCCAGAATTCAGTCTCATGGCTGTATTCAACCACCGAGGCTATAGGGAAATGTAGTTTATCTAAGTGCCCACGAGGAAGAGGAAATGGGCTTTGGTGACACATGGAAATCTCTGCCATACCTGTTACCTTCTCCCTTCTTTGTCCCCCAGGTCAAGGGGGACAATTTTATTATTATTATTTAAAGTATTTCTTTTGAAAAATTATTTTATTCCTCTTATTGTATTTATTTTTATTTTTTGGCTCTGCCGCCTGACATGCGGGATCTTAGTTCCCCAACCAGGGATCAGACCCATACCCCCTGCATTGGAAGTGTGGGGTCTCAACCACTGGACCATCAGAGATGTCCCTGGGGAAGATTCATTAAGTGTGGGATGTGGGGGAGAAGGGGCAGGAGAGGGGAGGGAGCCCAGACTTTCTTCTTTTCTTCTAAATACAATGTTTACAGTTAAAATGGTGGCTTTTGAACTTAAACTGTGGCTTTTGTAGCTCAGAAGCCTTGCTCTTGTGTCCTGAGATCTGGGCCTGATTTCCCCTGGACCCTGTCCCCTGCAGCAGTGAATATAGCTGAGGAAGGAAGGGGGTTCAGGAAGGCTATGGGAAACCTCAGCTAATGTCTCAAAGTATCACTCAGCTGTGGCTGTCTCAAGAATCTGCCTGCGTGTCCACCACATATTAGTTTGCAGATACTAGTGTTGCAGGAAGGCAGACCTCTTCCAGGGCCAAAGAGTTGGCCCTTGTCTAACACTCAGAAATGAATTGTCCGAGAAGACACATGAGCTGACAGAGCAAGGGACTTAATTGGGAAGGGGCACCCAGGCGGAGGGCAGGAGGATAAGGGAGCCCAGGAGGATTTCTTTGCCATGTGGCCCGAGGTTGGGGTTTTACGGTATTTGGGTGGGTTTCTTGGTTGTCTCTGGCCAATCATTCTGACTCAGGGTCCTTCCTGGTGAGTTGCGCCTCCCTCAGCCAAGATGGATTCCAGCGAAGAGGATTCTGGGACATTGGTGGGACATACGGACTAGAGCCTCCTCTCTCCTTTTGACCTTTCCTGAATTCTTCTGGTTGGTGGTAGCTTCTTTGTTCCATATTTCTTACTAGTGAGAGTGAAAGTGTTAGTTGTTCAGTCGTGTCCGACTCTTTGTGACTCCGTGGACTGTAGTCCACCAGGCTCCTCTGTCCATGGAATTCTCCAGGCGAGAATACTGGAGCGGGTTGCCATTCTCTTCTCCAAGGGATCTTCTCAACCCAGGGACTGAACCTGGGTCTCCCTCATTGCAGGCAGATTCTTTACCATCTGAGCCATGAGGGAAATGGACATCCTGTTTAAGATAACTCAGACAAGTGGCTACTATGGTGGGCAATTTCAGACAGTGGTTCCCCTAACACTAGTTTTTGGAATCAGAACACCCATTACCTGCTTTCAGGTCCTTGATTCTCCCCTGCACACCAACAAAGGGCTGCTGATCCCCAGTGGGGGTCCCCACACCCTGGACTGTGTTCATTTGCCCTAGAGGCTGGAACAAATTCATAAAGTACAGAACCCCTCAGGGTCAGAGAAGAGTTATTTGCAGACCAGAACTTAGAACGTGAGAAGGAAACTGATCAGGGGTCTTACCGCTATTCTTCTGCACATCTGTTTCTTTCTGTTCTTGTGGCCTATCCTGCATGGTGACCATAGGCCTATAGTAGTCTTCTGACCTTTTATCGGTTAATTAAATCTCTAGGTCCCATTTTCAAAAACTCGAGGATGGAGAATGATTGGTCCAGCTTGAAGATGGGAACAACTCAGGTTGGATGAGCCGAAGCAGGGGGTGGGATCACGCAGGACAGCCCCAGGGTTGTGGTCAGTTTCATTATGAAGGGGGTGTGGTCATGGAAATGACTGACAGGGCTACTGTGGCTGGGGATGAGGAGTGAACCATTGTTTGGATTAGGAGAAAGAGGAGGGCTTTGAACCAGAGGAACCCAAGACTTGGGTTCAAATCCCAGCTCTGATTTGCATGTCAGGTGACCTTACCTCAGGTCCCTTATTTGTAAAGTGGGCAGGATCATCCCCAAGTAAGAGTATTACTTATGAGTATTACTCTCTGCCCTTATGGCAGAAAGAGAAGAGGAACTGAAGAGCCTCTTGATGAAAGTGAAAGAGAAGAGTGAAAAAGCTGGCTTAAAACTCAACGTTCAAAAAATGAAGATATGGCATCTGGTCCCATCACTTCATGGCAAATAGATGGGGAAACAATGGAAACAGTGAGAGACTTTATTTCCTTGGTCTCCAAAATCACTGCAGGTGGAGACTACAGCCATGAAATTAAAAAATGCTTGCTCCTTGGAAAAAAGCTATGGCTAACGTAGACAGCATATTAAAAAGCAGAGACATTACTTTGCTGGCAAAAGTCCGTCTAGTCAAAGCTATGGTTTTTCTAGTAATCACCTATGGGTGTGAGAATTGGACTATAACGAAAACTGAGTGCCAAAGAATTGATGCTTTAGAACTGTGGTGCTGGAGAAGACTCTTGAGAGTTCCTTGGACTGCAAGGAGATCCAACCAGTCCATCCTAAAGGAGATCAGTCCTGGGTGTTCATTGGAAGGACTGATGCTGAAGCTGAAGCTCCAATACTTTGGCCACCTGAAGCAAAGAACTGACTCATTGGCAGAGATCCTGATGCTGGGAAAGATTGAAGGCAGGAGGAGAAGGGGGAGACCGAGGATGAGATGGTTGGATGGCATCGCCAACTCAATGGACATGAGTTTGAGCAAGCTCTGGAGTTGGTGATGGACAGGGAGGCCTGGCATGCTGCAGTCCATGGGGTTGAAAACAGCTGGACATGACTGAGCGACTGAACTGTACTGAAGAGTATTACGAATGTTAGCACCTCCTTTGCCCTTGTCTGGGTTGCAGCGGCACTGACCACGTGAAATGCTTAGTGTCCTGGGCAGGCCCCTGGGTGAAGGTCTGATGGGGTCCTGAGTGGGTGGGGTTGATCTGTGGGTCCTAGAGCTACATGTGACCGTGCTTGGGGGAGGGATCAGATGATCAGGTAGGGGTTACTGAGTAGTACCATCTCGATGCGTCTTGCAGGCTAAATGGTTAGGGCAGGGAAAGACATTTCAGCTGAAAGGATCAGCATGTAGAATTTTTTATTTTTGGCTGCACCGTGAGGCATGCAGAACTTCCCTGACCAGGGATCAACCTGTGCCTCCTGCAGTGGAAACTTAGAATCTTAACCACTGGCCCACCGGGGAAGTCTAGCATGTGCAAATTTCAAAGTTTAATTTTGAATTATTTGTTTATTTGGTTGCACTGGGCCTTCACTGACACGCATGGGCTTTCTCTAGTTGCAGGGAGCAGGGCTACACGCTAGTTTCCGAGCACAGGCTCTGGGAGGATGGGCTTCAGTAGTTGTGGCGCAGGGGCATAGTTGCCCCACGGCATGTGAAATCTTCCCAGACCAGGGATCAAATCCATGCCCCCTGCATTGGCAGACCAATTCTTATCCACTGGACCACCAGGGAAGTCTGGCAGCATGTGCAAATTTGAGGAGAACAGATGCCCGTGGCCTGTTCTGTCTGCAGCAGCTAATGGCTCTCGCTGGACACCGACAGTCGGGGAGCAGTGAGGAGCCAGGCTAGAGGGGTCAGCAGGACTAGGTTGCCACAAGCCTCAAATGTCATATCAAGAAGCGTGGTCTTTCTCCTGGAGGCCACCAGAGGGTCAGCAATGGAACCAGTAGTGGCAGATCTGATCTGAACTCTGGAAACTGATTCATAGCTGCCTTTAGGCAGAGAGGTGTCATAGGAAGCAGCAAGCTCTCCGAACTCTGGGGGAGCTCGGGGAGGGTCTGAGAGGAGGTCTGTCTCTCGGAGACAGCCGGACAAATTCAAGGTAGAAAGAGCCCCAAATCAGAGCCTGTGTCGTGGACTCCAGGTGTCACTGGGAATAAAAGCCCAAGTAGAGCCTTGCCCCCCGTTGCTGACTCTGAAGCCCTCCTTTCCTCCAATAGGTTGTAAGGAGCTGGGGAGGCGGGGCCAAGTATGCTTTCAAAGGACCGGTGGGCGGGGCCTATCTCAGCAGCCCTCCTAGCTGCCCTTCCCAGAGCAGGGGAGCGCTGTTCGCCGGTGGGAGTGGGAGCCTCTTCCTGCGCCCTGTTTATACCAGCACTGCCCACGTGGCCGTCTTTCCAGCTTATGGTCTCACCTCAACGAGGGATGTCATCTCCTCGGAGAAGTCTTGTCCTGCCAGCTTGTCTGAAACGGACTCCCCCCATCTCTAATCACTCTGATTTACCACTTCTGCAAATCCCTAAAATGATCTTGTCAGATACCTTTACTTTTCCGTCGTTTCCAAAACACCTGGAGATCCATGTGGGCGCAGCCTCGCTGCCTCATTCGCCGAATCCGGCACAGTGCTTGGCGCCCAGCTGGAGCTGAGCCAGTATCAGAGCTGCATTTTGGAGGCTCTGCTGAGCCAGGGTCTGTGCACAGACCATTTCACTGAATTCTCCCAACAGCCCCACAACATAGGGGCAATTCTTGTCCCCATTCTTCACACAGGAAAACTGAGGCTCAGAGAGGCTGTTCGCCCTGCTTACACTCACACAGCTGCAAAATGACAGCATCAATATTCAACCCTGGAGCTACCTGGACTCCAGAACCAGCTCTGTGGTGGTTTCCAAGTCATTTGCTCTGGGTTTCCTCTACTTGTGGCTCTCTTCCGAATCTAGTTTCCTTGGAAATGAAAGTCACAGCTCACTTAAGCCTTCCTTCCCTCTCTGCACCTCAAGGGCCTTCCTTCCTGAGGTTAACTTAGAATTAAATAAGCTGGATGTGGCTTCCCAGGTGGCTTAATAATAAAGAGTCCACCTGCCAGTCCAAGAGATGGAGGAGATGTGGGTTAGATCCCTGGGTCGGGAAGATGTCCTGGAGAAGGGTATGGCAACCCACTCCAGTATTCTTGCCTGGAGAATCCCATGGACAGAGGACCCTGGCGAGCTACAGTCCATGGAATCGCAGAGTCGGACACAACTGAGCAGTTGAGCACACACACACATAGGCTGGAGGTGGAGGGGCCCTTACAGAGGACCGGCAACCCACTGGGCACGGAAGGCCGCCCTGCCTCCTTGGCTGCCACTTACCTCCCCCTCTGCTGCCTGATTATTTCCTGTGGAGTTCTCATCAACATCCCTTTAGGACTGAAGTTGACAAGTAAACTAGCTGCGAAGGTGAGGAAGATTTAATTTAGTTCAGCCCTGGCCTTTCTCCCTCCCTGCACTCATGCCAGTGGAAGGAGCACCATGGGTGGGGCTCCAAATAGGGCTTTCTCCCCCAGCAGAATCTGGCACCATGCAGGGCCAGCTCCCAGGGGACCCTGAACTTGTTTCTGAACCTCTCTGAGACCTGCCAGGTAGGTGACAAAGACCCTCCCTCCAGTCACTTGAGTTCTGCATTCTGACAAAATTGTGTGAACCTTTCTTCTGGAAGAGAGGTTCTGGGTTTCTGAGAGTTAAAAAGGCTTCAGATTTTTTATCTTAGTCATTGGTTCAAGGGGTCTTTACTGGGCACCAACTGGGGACCCTCCCAAGGTTATTTTAGGTCCCTGCCCTCCTGGACTTGACTTTGGTGAGGCAGAAACTCCGGGAAAAAGATGAAGCTGATGTTATCACTCTGGTCAAGGCCCTGACCATCAGTGGTCCATGCAAGTATCTAACTGATGGCTTGATTTCTCTTTCTTCCCCGTTCCCTCCTCCCATTCCTCTCCCTTCCATACTGGCAACCCTCCATTCTGTTTAAAGCGCTTGTGTTTGTATATGTTCTTACAAATGTGTTACTTTCTGCATCCTTTACGTCTATATAAATAGTACACGTATTACTATTTCTATTTTTGCAATAAGGCTGTACTATAACAGATCACCCCAAACTCAATGGTATATAAAAACCAGCTTTATTTTTCTTGCTCGTGGGTATGAGGGTTGGGTGGGGTGAATGCTGTGGGTTCTGGGCTCATTGGGCTTGGTTCCTGGCTATGCATTGGTTTCAGGTCTGTCCTGGGCTTGTCTTGTCATGCTGGGGCCAGCATCTACCCAGAGGATATCCTCATGGCGATGGCAGAAATGCAGGAGGGTTGAGAGGAATCTGTGATGCCAGACACAGAAAACAGATTTGTGGTTGCCAAGAGGAGGGGTGGAGGAGGGATGGATTGGGAGTTTGGGATTAGCATAGACAAACTGGTATATATAGGATGGATAAACAACAAGGTCCTACTGTATAGCACATAGAATTATATTCAATATCTTGTGACAAACCATAATAGAAAAGAATATGAAAAATAATATATATATATCTATAACTGAGTCACTTTGCTGTATAGAAGAAATTAATATAACATTGTAAATAAACTATACTTCAATAAGATTAAATAAATATCCCATTTGCAGATGCAAAACATCAAGAATAAAAAGAAAATCCTAAAAAAAAAAAAAAAGGAAAGGAAATCTGTGATGCCTCTTAAGTCTTGGCTGAAGAATGGTACATGGTCACTTCTGCCTGTATTCCAGTGGACAAAACAAGTCACATAGCCAGGGCTAAAGATAGCAGGGTGGGGAAGTGTGTTCTGCCCCAAAAGGAAGGGGTGTGAATGTTGGCTGAACAGTAATCCAGTCGATTGCAGTATACATTATACTTTGTTTCTTAAGTTTCCATTGAGTGCCATGTGTTTAAGATCCATCCATGTGGCTGTGTGCACATCTAGTCCAGCATCTGCCTGATGTTTCACCTTGAGCATCTCCTCGGTGTGCTATTTATTCTCTTAGAGATGGACACTAGGGTTGTTTCATCACAAATGATGCTGCAAAGAACATCCTGAGGTCTGTCTTTATAAGGACTTAAGTGAGAATGTTCTTGAGGTATAAACCCAGGAGCAGGGTTGCAGGGCATCAGGTAAGGTATACTTAATTTGCAAAATTAACGCCAGCCGCCGCTGGAGGGTCCTACACTCCCTACATTGGATCATCCGGACTCACATCCCGGTATCAGCCAGCTCTCTAAAATGTTTACCTGTGTAATCAGTAGAAAGCATAAAGTCATGTCTCGTTGCCTTAATTTGCATTTCTCTGATTAGTAATGCGTCTGAGTGTCTCTTCACGTGCCCCTCGGGTTTGAGTTTCCGCTTCTGGAAGCGGCCTCTTCATATCCTTCATACTGTGTGCTTTCTGCCAGGAGCGGAGGGGCTGGGAAGGGGGCTGGGCTGGGCCCAGTGGCCTGCAGATTACCTGCTTGGACACGTAGGGCAGGGCATCCATGTGGCTGAGTCCTCAGTGGACACGGCAGATGACTTCCTCTGGAAACAAGTCCAGGCTCATCTGCTTTGTCCTGGTGTCATCCATTATTTAAGCTTTTTTAGCAGCTCTGAGACAGGACTCCTATTGTCCCTTGTTTGGGCCTGTGAAGAACCTGAATGAAGAAGCAGATGTTTCATCTTATTTGCTGTTTTATGAGTGACTGAGAGGCACCCCCAAACTTTTCTTTCTCAGGGTGCTGTGGAAATCATGAAAATAACATTTTGGAACCATATCAACCATGTCAGTTGAGGACCTACTGTGTGTAGGGTGTGTGTGTGAAAGACTATAGTATCACCTAGGGAATGATAATAGAACCTTGTAAGGACTGAACTCATTCATTCAATCAACAAACATTGCTCGAGCACCTACTATGTGCTGGGCATATGCTAAGCTCTGGGAAACAGCAGTGAATAAAAGGAAAACAATTTATCTTCCTGCAGCTCACCTTCTAGTATGGAGTCAGACAAGAAATGGATCGTGCGGTGTGTTTAGGTGGTGTTCAGCGCTAAGGTGGGAAATGGGGCAGGGTAGTTGCACTTGCAAATAAGGCAATGGAGGGAGACTCATTCGAATAAAGGCCCAAGGGGACGAGGGGACCAACTGTGGGGTGTCAGCAAGGCATCACAAATAAGTATTAAGAGCAGCTCCTGACACCCAGGGACCTTGGGTGTAGAATATAAGGAGACCCTCATTCTTGGAGGCATGCAAGTTCCAGACCTGGTCAAGAGGTGCAGTGGGGCTCAAACCCTCGTCTCTAACATGTAGCACAGGGTACCCAGTAAATCACATACATGTCGGGGTGGCCAGCTGTGCAGGATTTGGCTACTGCTTCATCACAGAAAATCTTTTTTGGGTTGTGATCTGGGCTGTAGGAGACCCACAAGAGCAGGAAAGAAAGAGAGCAGGATGGAGGAGAGCAGAGAGATGGGACCCTGCCCATGCAGTCCTCATTCTCTCTCTGGGCTGGGTGCCTTGGGCATGTGAGATGGACTGTGGTCCACAGCCTTACCTCACCAAGCTCACCATGGAGCAGACAGACCGGTCCCAACTCCAGCCATCAAGACTTTTAAACACAGACATTTGACAGAAACACAACTCAGGCAGGCTGAAGGGAAAAAGGAGATTTTGTCGCCCAAGTAACTTGAAAAATAACTGTCAAGCGTGGCTGGATCCAGGACTCACACTACATCTCTGGAATCTATCTTCTTTTCAGCTATTGGTTTGCAGTTCCTCTGCTATGACTTTATTATAAGGCCAGTTCTTTCCAGGAGGTGGCTCAGTGACTGCTGGAGGATCCATACATAGCAACCCCAGAGGAAAGACAGCTTTTCTATGTCAGCAGCATCCGCAAAAACCCTAGGTTGTTTCTCTGTGGGATGACTTGAGCTACTTGCCCTTTATGAATCAATCACTGTCACTAGGGAGATGGAAAACTCTGATTGGCCAAGTTTGGGTCATGTGACCATCCCTGGGGCCAGCGGTGAGACTGTCCCAAATCACAGGACAAAGGTGGCAGAGGGATAAGGAAAATCAGGCAACTGTTAGCAGAAGAAAGGAGAATGGGCTGGGTGAATCCACTGGGATATCATCCTCTGTCACCTCCTCCAGGGAGCCTTTTAACCTCTTGGGCAATGGTTCTCAAGTCTGGCTGCAGGTTAAAGACACCTGATATTAAGAAATATGGGTTCCCTCCCTCTTGAACAGGGTATACCTATGGCTGATTCGTGTTGATGTTTGGCAGAAACCAACACAACACTGTAAAATAATTATCATTCAATTACAATTGAGTAAATTGAACTATTAAAAAAAAAAAAAAAGAAATACAGGTATCTGAGCCCCACCTGGATAGATTCAGGTCTGAGGTGGGACGCCAATGTTATTATTTTTTAAATGCCTCTCTGGCAGCCAGAACTGAGAACCACTTTTCTGGGTCCCCACACCTTAATTCCCTCCGTGTATTATCATTCCGTGATTATTAAAGATTTTTCAGTCTCCCAGTTCAAAAGGAAGAAAGTTAAAAGGGACAGAAATCCATAACCAGACTTGAAACCTCTTAGCCAGTCTCTGGCTTGTATTAAATTGAGCACTGAGCTCCGGGCAGGTGTCCGGGTCTTCTTGAATGGCGGTCATCAATTTGAACCTCAGCTGAGCGTGGCTTCTGACGGGCATCAAAGTCACTGAGGTTAAAGTCGCACTGCCCTGGCTGAGGGCCACTCCCAGGACTCTCTGGCCCAGATCTTTATCCTGCCCTCCACCACCAGCAGCCAGATGTCAGCAAGAAGCTCCAGATCGGCTGAGCAGAGCCCAATTAGACGCCTCTGCCTGGCGCGCCACGGACCTGACCCACAGAGCCCTGGTCTTGGTTTTGTTTTCTCTCCACTCACAAGGGTTTCATTTTCCTTAGGACCAGGCTCAGGGGGTGAAGAGGCTGGGAAAGAGCGAGTCAGACACTTAATCAGCGTCCCCTAAGGGGCGACAGCTTCACACTTGTTATTTTTTACCATGTCCTGAGGAGATGGGGAGGGTTGGATAAGAAGAAAGTCCTGGAGTCATGTGTTTGGGGTTGGAATCCACCTTCTGGGACTTGCTTCTCTCTGTGATTTTTTTAAAATAATTTGATCTATTTATTTATTTTTGGCTGTGCCAGGTCTTTGTTGCCGAGCAGGTTTTTCCCTAGTTTTGGAGAGTGGGGGCTCCTCTCCAGTTGTGGCGCGTGGACTTCTCATTGCCATGGCTTCTCTTGTTGAGCTGCATGGGCTTAGTTGCTCTGAGGCATGTGGGATCTTCCCAAATCAGGGATCAAACCCATGTCTCCTGTGTTGGCAGGCAGATTCTATACCACTGAGCCACCAGGGAAGCCACTCTTTTTGCGACCTGGATTCTGGCCTCTGGGCCTCAGTTTCCCCATCTGTGAAGTGGGGCTAATAGGGATTATTACCTGATAACATTTTTATGAGAATGAAATCAGATGGTGTATAGGAAGACCTGGCACACGCTGACTGCAATGGTGATCCTCACCCATAGAATAAGTATTGTTGAGTGCCTACTTTCTTAGGAACTGTGAGGCATGCTTGGGGAAACTTTCTGCCCCCATAGAGCTTATAGTTTAGTGGAAGGGACAAACATGAATAAGATGATGACTTGCCTATTGGGGAAATTATGATAAGGCACTGATTCTCCACTGTGGCTGTCCTGGGGCAATTTCCCCTAGACTGGGAAGTCATAGAGGGTATTCTGAGAAGGTGACTGCTGGGCTGAAGGACAGGTGTAAGCCAACTAAGGAGCTTCATGAGGGTAATGGAGGGATAGCGTGTCAAAGGCAGGGGAGGAGCATGAGCAAAGGACCTGTGGCATGAATGAAGTTGGCATTGGGAGGATGTCTGCAAAAGGCCAGTGTGGTGGGAGCACAGAGCAGGTGAGTGTGAAGACATGGGAGGGGCAGACTGCACAGGGTCTTGGAGTCAGTCCATGGCGAGGAACCTTTCTTCCATCTCAGCAGTAAGGGAAGCCTTGGAAGGATTCTGGTGGGACAAATTAAGAGATGCTTGCTCCTTGGAAGAAAAGCTATGACAAATCTAGACTGCATATTAAAAAGTAGAGACATCTGTTTGCTGACAAAGGTCCATCTAGTCAAAGCTATGGTTTTTCCAGTAGTCCTGTACGGATGTGAGAGTTGGACCATAAAGAAGGCTGAGTGCTGAAGAATTGATGCTTTTGAACTGTGGTGTTGAAGACTCTTGAGAATCCCTTGGACAACAAGGAGATCAAACCAGTCGATCCTAAAGGAAATCAACCCTGAATATTCATTGGAAGGACTGATGCTGAAGCCGATCTCCAATACTTTGGCTACCTGATGCGAAGAGCTGACTCCTTGGAAAAGACCGTGATGCTGGGAAAGACTGAAGGTATGAAGAGAAGGGGACGACAGAGCATGAGATGGCTGGGTGGCATCATTGACTCAATGGACATGAGTTTGAGCAAGCTCTGGGAGTTGGTGATGGACAGGGAAGCCTGGCATGCAGCAATCCATGGGGTCACAGGGTCAGACACAGCTGAGCGACTGAACAAGGAAATGACAAGGTCAGATTTGCCTTTCCCAAAGATCCCCTGACTGCCGTGTGGAGGGTGGACTGAAGGAGGACAGAGCTATGGTCCAAGTAATGGTCTCTGCCTTAGCGGAGCTCATGGTCAGTCCAGTGCAAACGAATGGAAGATAACTGATGCAATGCTTTGACAGGGAATCCTAGTGGAGAAGCAGTGAGCTGGAAGTCATGCCATCTGTGGTGACGACTGAGGAATAAGAGGGTAGCCTAGAAGGTTGGCATCAGTGAAATGCACACAGTGTACTCAGGTGATTACCTACCATTTGATGATCATGACAATCCAGTGAGCTGGCTGTTATTACTATCTTCCCTTTTCAGATGAGGGCCTTGAGGCTCAGAAGGATTAAGAAACATGTCAGAGACTGCGCCCAGACCCAAAGCCCTTGACCACTGCACTGAGCCACCCCCTCATGCAACCCTCCATCTTTGCTCACCAGATGAATATTGTTGTTCAGTTGCTCGGTCATGTCTGACTCTTTGTGACCCCCTGATCACAGCACGCCAGGCTTCCCTGACCTTCACTATCTCCTGGAGTTTGCTCAAACTCATGTTCATAGAGTCAGTGATGCCATCCAATCATCTCATCCTCTGTCGCTCCCTTCTCCTGCCATCAATCTTTCCCAGCATCAGGGTCTTTTCCAATCAGGAGTCAGTTGTTTATATCAGGTGGCTAAAGTATTGGAGCTTCAGCTTCAGCATCAGTCCTTCCAGTGAGTATTCAGGGTTGATTTCCTTTAGGATTGACTGGTTTGTTCTTCTTGCTGTGCAAGGGACTATGGTAACTTCTTAATGGCTCTGTTTTCTAGCCTGGCACATAGCATGGACTTAATAAATGTTTGTGGATGCAGGAAGGAATGCAGGAAGGAACAAATAAATGGATAGCTCCTCCTACACACTATAAAACCAGGGCTGAGTCCAGACTGGTCAGGTGGTTGTGGAACCCTTCAGTGATAGCTCCCCACACTTACAATCTAATGTTTAGGGCCTTTCCTTGGAGAAAATGGAACCGTAACTGTATTAATAGATTAGGCTTTGTCATTCCTTTTCTCTATTTCCCATTTGTGAAGCATGTTTTATTGAAATCCAATTAGAAGCCCCACTTCAATTAATGCAGAAGAACTTTCACGGAGGTTGTCTCTGGAATTTTAACAACACACACACCATTTCATTCAGCTAGTTTTCCCCTTTGCCCTCTGATGTTGGCATAAATGCATTTTTGTTTGGATTTCCTGGGCTGCTCTGCTGTCACCATCTGAGGTGTTGGCACGTAGCCTGGAAAGCCAGGACTCTATGCAAGCTGCAGGTGGGGTCATCTTCTTCATCTTTGCTTCTTTGCGGGCTTGGTTAATGATGCCATCATTCACTCTCCGCACCCGCTGCCCCCCTGGCCCCTGTCCTGACATGCAAGCACTGCTGGTTCTGTGGCCCCTACCCTCTCTGGATGAGTGGACCCTCTCACCTCCCTCTCACGAGTGCTGCCCTGGGGGAACCTGTAGTATGACCCTTGGATGATTGTAGCTCGTTCTCAACTGGTCTCCCTTCAGCCACCCCTCCCCTGCTGTGCATTCTATATCTACACCCAGATTTTTCCCCCTCAAACTTCTGCTTTTCTGTGTCTCTTCTCTGAAACATTCAGTGACTTCCCATGACCTCCAAACTCTGAGTCCAGCAGGCTTCAGCTAGCATTTAAACATTTACTCCAGTTTGGCCTCAATCTAGCCTTACATTCCACCCTTCTCACTTCTACCACCTGACATGGCAGCTTCCCTGGGACATTCATTCTTCCTGGAGAATGTACCACAATTTATTGCCCCTTGACTGTAGTCATGCTGGAACTTCAACCAGAAATGTTGGCTCCTCCCGCACTGTTGACATTTATACATCCTCAAAGCCCATATCAAATGTCACCTCCTTTAAGCGTTTTAATCCTGTTACTCAAACTTAATTGTTCCTTCAAGTTGGATGTAAGTGAAGCTTACAAACAAGGAACAAGGCATGTACTGTTAGCTGTCTCCCCAATATCTGTCTGCCCTACTCTCCTCCTTCCAAAGAATTTGTTTTCTGTTCATCTCTTCACATGTATCCACTCTTGGGGAATGTGACCCTGTATCCCCAGCCTTGGAATGAAACCCAGTTGGTCTAAATCGACAAGGTGAGCCCATCTACTTGGCAGTGGTTGGCTTAGAAGTAGGTGTGTAAACCAGTTCTGCTGGGTGATTGTGGAAAGCTTTTCCCACTCTTAAGAAGGAAAAAAAAGTCAGCCCCTTCTTCCATTTCAGCCTGGATCACAGCAGTCATGCTATGATCGTCAGGGTCAAAATTAGGACAATCCATCATCTGCAGATGGCAGAACATAACTATAGAAAAGATTCTGTGATGAGATTGTTGAGCTGTCAAATTAATCAACCCCAGAGAAGCTTTCCTTCCAAGGTTTCTTTTATGTGAGCTAAGAAAAGCCCTTTTTTGTTTAAAGCCGTTGAATCAGGGCTTCTTATTACTTGCGCCCTAAAGCACCCTATCAGATATAAGGGCAATAGCTAAGTCAATCCAGGTTTCTTTGCTCTTTGGAATATTATACAGCCATTAAAAAGGAACTCTCAGGTTGTGTAGTCACATGAAACAGTGTTTATCACATTCTTTTTAAATTTTTATTTATTTAATTTTTGGTTGTACTGGATCTTCATCGCTGTGTGTGGGCTTTCTTGAGTTGTGGTGAGCGGGGCCTACTCTTCATTGGGGGTGCACAAGCTTCTCACTGCAGTGGCTTCTCTCATTGCAGAGCACAGGCTCTAGCCACACAGGACCTGTAGTCGCAGTTCTGAGGCTCTAGAGCTTGGGCTCAGTAGTTGCGGCACATGGGTTTAGTTGCTCCCTGGCATGTGTAATCTTCCTGGACCAGGGGTTGAACACATGTTTCCTTCATTGGCAGGCAGATTCTTATTCACATTCCTTATGCCCAAAACTCAATACAAAACTCTAAGTCCAGCATGATATAAAATGTATGCAAATGGAAAAAGATTAGAAGAAAATAATTTAAATGATGATAACTCTTAACAGTAGTAAATTTGTTCATTTCTTCCTCCACTTCGTGCTGCCTTTAGTAATGTGTGTACAGATACACACACACACGCGTGTGCATGTACACGTGCTAAGTTGCTTCAGTCGTGTCTGACTCTTTGAGACCCTATGGACTTTAGCCTGCCAGACTCCTCTGTCCATGGGATTCTCTAGGCAAGAGTACTGCAGTGGATTGCCATACCCTCCGCCAGGGGCTCTTCCAGACCCAGGGATTGAACCTGCATCTCTTAGGTCTCCTGTATTGGCAGGTGGATTCTTTTCCACTAGTGCCACCTGGGAAGGCCCACATATACATAATCATTATACTAAATATACTCTATAAAGGATAATATATAGTGTACTATAATGATATATAATATTGTTTGCAGAGTTCAGTAAGTATATATGGTGTATACTAAGTACATAACATATATTATGATATATTTATGTATTTCTGTATATATACATAGGTGTATATTCACATATATGTATAATCTTGCTCCTACAGATTAAACATTTTATAACTATAAATTTAGACTATATATTTTATTTTATATGTATAATAACAGGAAGGTAGTTATTATTCCTATTTTACTTGGAGGAGATTGAGGCTCAGAGAGGTTAGGTAATTTGCGTAAGGTCACAAAGCTGATATGGGGGGTAGCCAAGATCTGAACATAGATAGCTAGGCTCCAGAATTTGTACTCTTAGCCACCATGGCACTCCTTCTGAATGTCCCTGGACAAATGGTTTCCATGATAGTATTTGCTGTTGGTCTTCTGGAACTTTCCTGTAGCATGCCATGTACCATGGATTTTGGAAGTCTTCCCCATTTGCCATAGGGCTGGGCATTGGTGAGTGTATCAGGAATGTGGAAGTGAGATGTGGTACTTATCCTGGGGGGTGTCTGGAGCTTCTTGGGGGCACAGGAACAGAGATGGGAGCTAAACAAGAGCTGCCCAGATGGCTGTGGTGTGCTGAATGCTACACAGAGCCTGATCCTAGCCAGAGGCAGCAGAACAAAGCTTGCTGATCACGTCCAGCCCATCCCCCAGCACTAGGCTTCATCCAGCAAGTAAATACTGGTCCAATTTGTCAAATCTGTGTATGCAGAGAGTATGCTTAAATGATTATATGTTGAATCAGTTGTGGAGAATGAGGGGGGATGAGGAGATTCAAGAGGATAAATATGGGATATCTCCATCTGTCTGTGTTTGTGGAGAAGGCTGGTGTGTAGGATTGAGTGCCATCTACCCTTGGATTTTGAATCCTGGGGTAAATGGTGCTGGGGAGCTGTCCAGTGGGCAGTGCTGAAGGCTTGAGTCACAAGAGAAAGCAGAATGCAGAGTGAACAAAGGAAAGGACCTAGAGACTCACAGAGACTGGGAATCCAGGCCAGCATCCACATCAGACAGTCCCATATTCCCCTAGAATTGATGGGTAATGTTAATTGGGTGCCAATCTACTCTACTTGTTAAGTAGTAAGTATATAAAAGGTATTTGGTTATAGGTATGTGAAGGAAAAAAAGTATAGTTATATGGGCATGTGTGTTGGAAAATATTTTATAGGCATGTTTTGTTGGGAGAAATAGAATATATTGGATCAATGGAAATAGACAAATGTCTTGTGCAGCAAGATACTTGGAGACACAGGCATGATAAAGAGGGGAAAACCACAGTTTTGACATTCTTGTGCCCAAGAGAGATGGGGGAACTAGAGTAATGTAAAGGAGAGAGAAATAAGTCATTTTCAGGGTGGAAAGGATGGGTGATGGATAAAGGAGATGTGTACAGGCACGGTCACAACAAGGGTAAATAAATGTAATGTTGATAAATTTGTTTTATATGTTCTGCTCATCAGCACAGCTGATTAGAGGATATAGTGGGTGGAGGGAAGGCAGAAGATACTCTTCTGGTGGTCTTTATGGGGTTGACTTGAGTAATTTGATACCATGACATTCTGATGCTTTGGTTTCCCTTCCTGTCTTTTGCTGCAAAAAAAAAAAAAAAAAAAAAAGGGTGACCGGTATGGTAAAGGCAGAGTCTTCATCTTAGGAGAGGGCTACAGTCTAAGACACATCACCAAAGCAGGATCCTGGAAAAGAAATCAAGACAGAAATCTGATTAAACACAGAGCAGAATCCAAGTGATCAGGCCAGTTTCTCAACTGGCAGGTAACTCACTTATTTGAAGTGAAAGTTGCTCAGTCGTGTCTGACTCTGTGACCCCATGGACTATACCGTCCATGGAATTCTCCAGGCCAGAATACTGGAGTTGGTTGCCTTTCATTTCCCCAGGGGATCTTCCCAACCTAGGAATCGAACCCAGGTCTCCTGCATTGCAGGAGGATTCTTTACCAACTGAGCTATCAGAGAAGCCCCCACTTATATGAACTAGGGCACAATTGAGAAGGCTTGTGAAGGATGAATAGGAGTTTTGAAGGAAAGATAAGGGAGACAGAAATCTAAGTTGTTTTGTCTCGCTTGGGGAATAATGGGGAATTCATGTTGCTGGAGTTCATGGTGATTGAGTTGCGGGAGATAAGGCTGGGAAAGTTAGTAGGAGTGAGAGTATAAAATAATATGTCAGATGAAAGGCTATGGACTTTGCTTTTTTTAAATTTTAATTGGTGTATAGTTGCTTTACAATATGTTAGTTTCGGCTTTATAGCAAAGTGAATCAGTTATGTGTATACATATATCACCTCTTTTTTTAGATTTCCTTCCCATTTAAGTCACCACAGATCGCTGAGTAGAGTTCCCTGTGCTAAATAAACAAGTTCTCTTTAGTTATCCATTTTATATATAGTAGTGTATATACTATGGACGGAGGAGCCTGGTGGGCTGCAGTCCATGGGATCGCTAGGAGTTGGACACGACAGAGTGACTTCACTTTCACTTTTCACTTTCATGCATTGGAGAAGGAAATGGCAACCCACTCCAGTGTTCTTGCCTAGAGAATTCCAGGGATGGGGGAGCCATCTATGGGGTCGCGCAGAATCAGACACGACGGAAGTGACTTAGCAGCAGCAGCAGCAGCAGTGTATATATGTCAATCCCAATCTCCCAGTTCATCCCCCTTCCCATCTTGGTAACTATAAGTTTGTCCTCTACACCTGTGACTCTATTTCTGCTCTGCCAATAAGTTCATCTGTACCATTTTTCTAGATTCCACATAGAAGTGTTATTATACTATATTTGTTTTTCTCTTTCTGGGTTACTTCACTCTGTAGGACAGTCTCTAGGTCCACCCACATCTCTGCAAGTGGCACTATTTAGTTCCTTTTTCTGGCTGAATAATATTCCATTGTCTTCTTTATCTGTTACTCTGTTGATGGACATTTAGTTTGCTTCCCTGTCCTGGCTATTGTAAATAGTGCTGCTGTGAACACTGGGGGACATGCATTCTTTTGAGTTATGGTTTTCTCTGGATATATGCCCAGGAGTGGGATGGCTGCATCATATGGTAGCTCTATTTTTAGCTTTTTAAGGAATTTCCATTTTGAATTCTATACAAAATTGGAACAAGAATTTCCAATTTCTAAGGTTCTCCATAGTGTGCTAGGGTTTCCCTTGTGGCTCAGTTGGTAATGAATCTGCCTGCAATGCGGAGACCTGGGTTCAGTCCCTGGGTTGGGAAGATCCCCTGGAGAAGGAAACGGCAACCCATTCCAGTATTCTGGCCTGGAGAATTCCATGGACTATCCATGGGGTTGCAAAGAGTCAGACATGACTGAGCGACTTTCACTTCCCTTCAGTTCATAGTGCGCTAAGTCTCTTTAGTCATGTCCGACTGTTTGCAACCTTTTTGGATAGTAGCCCACCAGACTCCTCTGTCCATGGGACTGTAGCCCACCAGACTCCTTTGTCCCATTTCCTCCTCCAGGGAATCTTCCCAACTCAGGGGTTGAACCCACATCTCCTGTGTCTCCTGCATCACAGCGGATTCTTTGCCTCTGAGCCATGGACTATAGATTTTAAATAGTGGTGAGTGATATTCAAAGTTTTTTAATGACATTCAGGCACCAGTGGAAGGACAGACATGGCCAGGGTGCCGGGGCAAGTCTTGGAAGGGAAAACTAAGGATCTTAGAGAGGGGCTGGGACAGTATGTATTCTAGGATGAACACTGAGGGCGGGGAGGTGGTGCTCCAGACAGCAACTATTTACCTGTATAAGCGTATTTGATATGAAAGTACTGCAGGACTTCCTTGGCAGTCCAGTGGTTAAGACTGCGTTTCCAGTGCAGGCAGCTTGGGTTTGATCCCTGGTCAAGGAACTGAGATCCCCACCTGCTGCTCGATCCGGCCAAAAAGAAAGGATTTTAGTATTTGAGCCATCAGAATGGGTGTATATCAGCTGACCATCAGACCTGAGAAGGGAGCAAGGGAATGACACAATCAGATTTATGCTTTGAAAACTATCTCTGGTCACAGCCAATGTTTGTTTGCCAGGTATTAATAGATTGATGGGTTATAGGATTTTAGAATGGGTAGGGACCTGGGCTGATTTCTTTCCACCCAGTTTCCTTCTCAGACTGGGCCCAGCCAGAAATCACTTGCTTGCATCTGGCCCCTCGTTCCCCGTGACTGAACCTATCCCCAGCTCCCCCACGTCGGTCTGCTCTTGGCCCCTGCAGCCCGAGCTGCCTCTGCCCGAGCTAGCTGTCTGTGCTCGGCTCTGTCTGGACACGCCTGCTGTGCCTTGCTCTTTTCTCCCCTTACCAGCAGGAGAACTGGCAATCTTCTGGGATTTAATTACAGGTTCCCTGAGGGCTTTTCAGCCCTTCACAAGGCTCCTGCAGGCTGTCGCTGGGAGGGTGACAGGAGCATGCAGTGATGAACAGCGGCTCTCCGGCATGGTGGCTGTACCCAGTGGCCAGCCCACGCTCCTCGGGCTGCTCTGCATTTTCCTGAGCAAAACATGTCTCATTCCCATTTTCCAAGATCAGTTCGCAAACGGGGAAAACACTTGCAATGGGAGAGATGATAAAAGGGAGAAAGCCACGCAGCCAGGGCGGAGGACAGAAAGCATAGCTGTTCCCCCGGAGGTGGTACCCGCTTCCAAGGACTTCTGAAAACGCTTTAGATCTGTTAAATAATGACTTGGTAATTCTGCTCACTTTAATTAAGTCAGCCTGGTGTGCTGACAGATCAGGTCCAGGTGGGAATCTTTTTGGCCTTAGGCAGCCACGCGACAGTCCAAGAAAGTTGGTAGACTAGCGTCAGCAAATACACAGCAGGCGTACCACTGTTCCCCACTCCTTTGCTCATGGAAGGCATTGCTCACTGATCATAGCACCACTAAGTCTGAATGCTATAGGGGCATGGATGCAAATGTTGGCTATTCAGGGCTTGGGGGGTATCTTAAAATATGAGAGAGCGCTCTTCCCCTCTGTCTCCCTCTTTTTTATTTTCTTGTGTGTGATCCTTTTCAAGTACAATGATAATGTAAGGCCTCAATAGCTCTCAAAGGAAAACATTCTGATCATGGCTTAAAATGGCCCTCCCCTCCCCCCACCCCCGTCAAGATTCCCCGATATTTCCCCAGTGCAGCCCTCTCTGAATATACCATCTGCAGGGTGTAGGGGTATGAGGGGTAGGATGACCCTCATCCGGAGAGATGGTATAAACCCACTTACTCTGCACCGTTTATTCTTGATCCTGGAAAATAAACATCTAAACATCCTGTCTCTCAAGTTCTTCCTTCCAGGTAAAAACCAAATGACACGGACTCTCCATTATCCACTAGAGTGTCTATGGAGCCCATCTTCCCTTCCTTTGCCAGCGTGCTTTAATTTCCCCATGGGCAACCACCTCTCCATCCTTGTCAGTCTTTGTGGTCAGGGTGAGGCTGACTGTGCTCTCCAGGGATTCAGGATCCATGCCTGGCCAGTCAGTTTTCCATCTTCTTGGCTGCCGCAGTGGGGTCTGGATGCTAATAGGCTAATGAGATGCAGGCTTGGGGCTTTTGCTGCACTCAGTGGAAAAGGGGTGATCTCCTTCTGCGGGATTTGTGGGCTAAGCCGGTGGGATATTAGTCTGGAGCTGCTGGTGAAGGTCTTTGTCTCCTCTTGAGGAAATCTCTCAAAGGCATTGAGCAGCGGCTGAGCTTGGCATGTTTTGAGGAACAAAAGGACAGCCTGGCCAGAGCCTGGAGTGCGAAGGGAGACTTGTAGGAGATGAAATCAGAGAGGAAGGCAGGGACCACCTATGGAAAGCCTTGAACGCTATACTATAGAATTTGGAGGGACTTCCCTGGTGGTCCAGGGGCTAAGACTCCCTCTTCCCGATGTGGGGGGCCCAAGTGTGAACCCTGGTCTGAGAACTAGATCCCATATACCACAACTAAAAGGTCCTGCATGCTGCAACTAAGATCCAGGGCAGCCAAATAAATAAACATTAAAAAAAAAAAAAAAGAATTTGGAGTTTATTCTAACAGAAGTGGGAAGCCATCCCCACTTTGAATATCTCCACACCCTCAAACTTTCTTTGCCCCTGACTCATCCCTCCATATGAGTCATCTTGGATATTACCAGGATTAATTAGAAATTGGAAGACTCGAGGTGTCCCCAAGCTCTGCTGATGACTTGCTCAGTGAAGTGGGACAGTTGCATCCTTCTCTGCACCTGTTTCCATGCTGGTTCATGATGGAAGTGGGCTAGATGAAGGATAACAAAAGGATTCCATCTTTCATTCCTTCTCTGTTCACTTGGTAGTGCCTGCCTGGACAGCTGTGGGGAGAAGCACTGTGAACACCTCCCGGGCTCTGTGGGAGAGTGCTGTGATCCATTAGCCATGTCTGCCATGGGTAAAGAAAAAGGAGCGGTGACTCATTCATCTCAAGACCACACGCTCCCGGAGGTGTCTCCTCTGGCATTTTATGGCCCTTGAAATCAGATGTATCAGCAGCTTGGAGCACCAGACCAAGAATAAAAATAGCTAGCAAGTTAGGAAAGTTACACAGAGTTTCCCAGTTTACAAAGAGTTCCATGGCTATTTTCTCATGTGAGCTTAGCAATCTTTTATGTTTGACTCCAGCACCCCTTCTTCTGGTAACCATACTCTGGATTGTTTTCCTTGATATCAATCCCTTCCTGTGTTCAGGCTATGTGCTTTGAGGCTGAGGCTGGAGCATGAAACTCAGGCCTCCGCCATCATAGATCATCCCCTCATCATGGCAGTGGATCAAGAGATGGACCCATGGGACTTCCCTCTTGGTCCAGTGGTTAAGAACCCATCTTCCAATGTAGGGGACACAGGTTTGAGCCTGGTCACAGAACTAAGGTCTCATGTGACTCGGAGCAACTAAGTTCATGCACCACAACTACTAAGCACTTGCCACAACTGGAAAAGATCCCGAGTGTCACAGCTAAGACCCAACACGACCAAGTAAATAAGTATTTTTTAAAAAGACAGAGATGGACCTAGGACCATACAGAGGTTAATGAGATGTACTGAAATATCTGCTGCAACCCCTGGGGAAGGCTCCCGTGCCCGTAGATTTGCAGGCGGGAGGATATAGGCCTAAGAGTGCCAGGCCTGTTTAGATGTCTTCGAGAGCTCCTTTTACACCTCTTCTCAACTTGACATTCACTGACACCGTACTGGTAGCTCAAAATTAGCCACAGTGGAAGTTGTGGTTGTTGTTCAGTCATCAAGTGGTGTCTGACTATGAGCACTTGTCCCTCACCATCTCCCTGAGTTTGCCCAAGTTCATGTCCACCGAACTGATGATGCCATCCAAACATCTCATCTTGTCACCCTCTTCTCCTTCTACCTTCAATCTTTCCCAGCATCAGGGTCTTTTCCAGTGAGTCAGCTCTTAGCGTCGGTCCTTCCAAAGAGTACTTAGGGTTGATTTCCTATAAGACTGACTGGTTTGATCTCCTTGCTTTCCAAGAAGCTCTCAAGTGGAAGTATTTGCCATAAATCAGGGACCATTTTCCCCTGAGAACTGACTTGCCAATACTCCACTGGCCTGGGGGCCGCCAGCAGCTTTCTTGCTACTGCCAGGAGTCTAAGACCAAAGTCACAAAGTGGGAAGTGGAACCATGAGAGAGAGGACCAGGTCTGAAATTCAGCTGTGCCTGAAGCTAGACTTGCCTTTATATTTGCAGCTGGTAAATGACTCTTCTGTTGAAGTCTATTGGGGTTTTATTTTTTATCCCTTTCAACTAAAAGAAGTTGTTATAAATTTTGTATTTCAGTATGCAGAAAACAGATGGTTTAATACTTATCTCTTCAAAACTTTGTGAATAGTTCTGCACTGCCTTGGGTCAAGTTCTTACCCAGCACCCAAGAGTTCCCAAAGTCTGGCTCCACTTCCTCTCTCTGGCTTCAGAAGATTAAGGCATCCTGTGTTATAGGTTAATTGGACTTTTAGACTCCCTCAACCATCTCCTCCTTCTCCACCTCTGTGCCTTTGCTCATTCCATTCCATCTACTTGGAACACCTTCACTTTCTCTTCACATCTACATTCCTGCCATTGTATTTTATGGTCCAGCAGCCTTCCACCCCTAGGCTCCTCCAGGTTTCACCTTTCCTTCTCTATCAGCACTTTCTAGATTGTAGCATTCTTTTTAAAAATACGTTAAAGTTTTTATTTATTATTGGCTGTGCTGGGTCTCAGTTGTTGCATGTGGGATCTTCATTTGCGAGATCAGTAGATGTGGCATGGTGACTTAGTTGCCCCATGTGATATAGAATCTTAGTTCCCTGATCAGGGATCAAACCCACATCGCCTGCATTGCAAGGCACATTCTTAACCACTGGACCACCAGGGAAGTCCCTAGACTCTAGAGTTCTGATGCCAAGCCTCGCTGCCTCTTCTGGACATGACCCCTTGATGTGAGGTTCACCTTTGACTCTTTCCAAATACTTGGTATACTTCCCTGCACAAAATGAGCCACCAGTAAGTATTTGTTAAGCAGCCAACAAATCCATTCTTATCAAGCAGAGTGATCTGCAGTGTAAATCAGATTAGCCTACAAATGGCAACCCACTCCAATACTCTTGCCTGGAGAATTCCATGGACAGAGGAGCCTGGCAGGCTACAGTCCTTGGGATTGCAAAGAGTCAGACACAACTGTGCAACTAACTTTTTACTTTACTTAAAACCCTTTGAGGTTCCAGGCACACTCGCCTTTCTGTCACAGGAACAAAACACTTAGCGAGACTTTTTCTCACCACAGAGCTTCTGCACTTGCCATGTGTGGATTTCTCTTCATCCAGCTCCTCACTTAGTTGACGCCTTTTCATCACTCAGAACCTAGCTCAAATGTCACCTCCTCATAGATGTTTTCCCTGGACACTTCTAATGAATGTAGCTCCTTAGACACTTATTTTGCTTTGAACAATTTTTTTCATTAATAATTATGAATGCTTAAATAGGACTTATAATGTGCTATCCTAAGATCTTAAAAATATACTAGCCTTATTGTGGCAATCATTCCAGAATATATGTGTATATCAAAGGGCTTCCCAGGTGGTGCTAGTGGTAAAAAACCTGCATGCCAAGGCAGGAGACATAAGAGACGTGGGTTTGGTCCCTGGATTGGGAAGATTCCCCTGGAGGAGGGCACAGCAACCCACTCCAGTATTCTTGCCTGGGAAATCTCATGGACAGAGGAGCCTGGTGGGCTACAGTCCATGGGGTTGCAAACAGCTGGACACGCACATTATATATCTTAAACTTACACAGTGTTATAATGTCTATTATATCTCAGTAGCTTGAGAGGGAAAAATAAATATATTGACTCATTTAGTCTTCAGCAGTTCCTAGTTAGAAATGCCATTATGGCCTCTATTTACTGATAAGAATGAGTGTCTTCAGCTAGGTTCCCTAGAAACACAGCCTAAGGTACAGATTCAGGTACAGATTCAGGAGGTACTTTCAGGAGAAGGGCAGTGAGGGAAGCATGATGCTGCTAAGCTTCAATCTGATCCCACGGGAAGCTTCGGAGCATAAATTGCACCATGGAACTGGTCCCATCTTTAGCCAAAGGGGGAGGGCCTTGCCCCCTCATTGGCTGCTTTAAGGGTTCGGAAGTGAACATGATCTTCCAGGTGAGGTGGCTATAATTGGGTCAAGGGCATCTGCAGAAGAGGGCAGTGTGAAGCCACGTGAGTATTTAGTGGTCCACATTTAGGGCAGCCAGTGATATGGGGAGAGTGCAGGTAGCATTCACTACAAAGAACTTCAATGACTTGCCCAGCATCCTCACCTAGGAAGTGACAGAGTCAGGATTTGAACCCAGGCTGCCTGGCTCCAGAGTCTGTGCCCCCAGCCACTCTGCTCTGGTTGGCACTCTCTCAGATGATCTCATTTACTTCTTTCTTTTTTAATTTTAAAATTGATTGGCTCTCCAGGTGGTACAGTGGTAATGAATCCGCTTGTCAAGGCAGGAGATGCAAGAGACGTGGGTTCAGTCTATGGGCCAAAGGGGAGGGAAGATCCCCTGGAGTAGGAAATGGCAACCCACTCCAGCATTCTTATCTGGAGAATCCCATGGACAAAGGAGCCTGGCGAGCTACAGTCCACAGGGCCGCAAAGAGTAGGACATGACTGAGCACACACCCGTAGTTGATTTACAATATTGTGTTCGTTTCAGGTGTACAGCTTTAGATTCTTCTCCATTATAGGTTATTACAAGATTCATTGACTTCTTATTCAGCTGCTAAGTCATGTCTGACTCTTTGCCACCCCATGGACTGCAGCAGGCCAGGCTTCCCTGTCCTTCTCCTGGAGTTTGCTTTAACTTATGTCCATTGAGTTGACAGTGCTAAAGCTTGTTTATTGTCAGTCTCCCCAAGAGAGCAGACTCATTGTTTTGAATGAAACAGCTACATTCCCAGCACCTTGATCAGCGCCTGGCACGTAGTGGGCGCTCAGTAAATATTCTTGGTGTGAATGGGGACTGGTGCAGCCTATGAGCCCAGGTAGTTAGTTGACTCTCCGCTGTGGTTTGTTTGCTCACTACCCTGCGCTGGATGACTGATCTTTATTTGTGACCCCACAAGGCCTCCTGCTGTTCATGGATTTCTTTGCTTTCAAATATTTCTTTCTTTAACTGAAACAGGAGTCTGGCAAACCCTCCCTAAATCACTAGACTGCCCTGGCAGCAGGCCTCATATCCAGACCCCACCCCACCCCTCCCTCCTTCCTTTCTGTTTTTGAAACCAGCTTGGTGTGTGCATGTATGCATGTGTGTGTGCACACGTGCATGCACACACATCCTCTCGGGGAGAGAGAGTTGCCCTGTCACTCAGCTCGGTCTGTCTCAGCTTCAATCAATAACTAAGTAGTAGCAGCTCAGTTCTGTCTGTAGTCAAGAGCCATTTGCTTTCTTTTTGTTTGCTGGTGAGTTCTCAACAAAGCCCATTTGCGATCATAGCCCTTCAATTATCACACAAATAGTATGTGAATAGTCATCACAGGGCCGCAAAGTTGAGCTGGAAAACTGCCTTCTGCCACTTTGCCCGGGTCCCTGCCAGATGCTGGTTATTTTCACTTAGGTGTGGATGTAGCCAGGGGCCATCTTCAGAAATTCAGCAGCTGGGGGCTTCCCCCATAGCTTAGCAGTAAAGAATCTGCCTGCAATGCAAGAGAAAAAACAAACATGGGTTGGATCCCTGAGTTGGAAAGATCCCCTGGAGGAGGACATGGCAACCCTCTCCAGTATTCTTGCCTGGAGAATCCCATTTACAGAGAAGCCTAGCAGACTACAGTCCATAGGGTCACAAAGAGTTGGACACGATTGAAGCGACTTAGCAGAGCACATGAGCACGCAGCATGCAGGACTGACTTATCAGCCTGATTATATCCTTTTACCTGTTTATATACTGTTTTTATTTTAGATGGGTGGATTGTATTTATTTATCTATTTTTTAAATGTGTATTTACTTGGCCACTTCATGAAGCATGTGTGATCTTAGTTCCTCGACCAGGGATAGTGCCTTCACCCCCTGCGTTGGAATCGCAGTCTTAACCACTGGACCCTTAAGGAAGTCCCATATTATTATTTTTGTGCTAGATGCTTCCAGAGAAGCATGTCCTTTAATCCTCCTAAAACATCTCTGAAAGGTATTATCTCCACTTTGCAGTGGAGGAAACTGAGGCTCTGAAAGATAGCCATTTTTGCATTCTTTATGTTCATCACTCTTAGTAGCTACAGAATATTCCATCCAACGATGTACCAAGTTCATATAATGATTCTCCCACTGCCATCCCATTCATCTTTTTTCCAGTCTTTTTGCTGGTATAAATAATGCAGTCGTGACAGTCTCTATATCATTCAGAATTCCTTGAAGAATTCATTTTGGATGACTATATAATATTTCATATGGACAATATTTCATATTGTCAACAAAAATGTGTGTACAAGGATACTAATCGCATCATTACTTATAATGGCAAAAATGGAATGTAATTAAGCCACACAGGAAAAAAAATGCTTCTAAGATGATATTGAGTGAAAGCAGCAGGATACAAAATTTTATAATCAGCGTGCTCTTGGTTATGGAGCGGGGAGATGTACAGATGCATAAAAAAGGAAGGAAATATCTCCCAATTTTCCTAATGGTTATTGCTGGGTGGTGACCTTATATGGAAAAGTGTTATTTTTTTTCATGCTTCTATATTTTTCAAAATCTTCACAATGAGCATGTATCACTTTCAAATTAAAAAAAGAGGGGGTGGGGAAACATCGAAAATAATTAAGTGTGTGAGTTTGGCTCATTGCTCTAGCCTAGGGTTCAGCAAAAATGTTTTGCAAAGGGGCCAGATAGCAAATATGTGGATAGTAAACATTGGCTTTATGAGCCTACAGTCTCTGTTGCAGCTACTCACCTTTGTCACTGCAGTGTGAAAGCCACAGACAATGCATGGACAAATGGGCGTGGCTGTGTTCCAATAAAACTTTATTTGTAAAAACAAGACATGGGCCAGACTTGGCCCAGGGAGTATTGTTTGCCAACCTCTGCTCTAACTTACCCTAATTATTGTGTTCCTTGTTTTTTTAAAAAATTAACTTGTATTTATTCAGCACTGTTTTATTTATTTAATTTTGACTGTGCTGGGTCTTTGTTGCTACGTGCAGGTTTTCTCTAGTTGCGATGAGCAGGGGTTGCTCTCTGGTTGCGGTGCACAGGCTTCTCATTGCCATGGCTTCCCTTGCTGCAGAGCACAGCCTCTAGGTGCATGGGCTTCAGTAGCTACGACACAGATTCAGGAGTTGCGGCTTGCCGCCTCTACAGTGTAGGCTCAGTAGTTGTGGCACAGGAGCTTAGCTGCTCCATGGCATGTGGGGTCTTTCTGGATCAGGGATCGATTAAACCTGTGTCTCCTGCACTGGCAGGTGGATTCTTTAGCACTGAGCCACCAGGGAAGCCCTATCATTTTCCTTATTAAAAATACCTGACTTTATTAACCATTGGAATAGATACAAAAGACTATGAAAATAAGTTCAAAGTACTAATAATGAAAATGCAATGAACATCCAATCACCAATTTCTTTTAAAAAATATTTATTTCTTTGACTGCACTGGGTCTTAGTTGAGGCTCATGGGATCTTAGTTGCGGCATGTGTTCCCTGACCAGGGATTGAAACTGGGTTGCTTGAGGTTGGGAATGCAGAGTCTTAGCCACTGCACTACCAGGGAAGTCCTGCCAATCACCAACTTCATGAAAATTACTGTTAGTGTTGAAGCCCTGGATGCCCTAAATCCAGGCCCCAGCTCCTTCCTTCAAAGAGAACCTATTTCCTGACTTCCCTGTTTAACATTCACTTGCTTGTTCCTTTGCTCATAGTTTTACCACAAGTTGCTTTCTCAGGATGCATTATATGGTTTTGCTTATTCTTCAGATCAATTGAAGCACTTCCCCGATGGCTCTGTGGTAGAGAATCCACCTGCAATTCAGGAGACTTAGGAGACACAGGTTTGACCCCTGAGTCAGGAAGATCCCCTGGAGGAGGAAATGGTAGCCCACTCTCATATTCGTGCCTGAAAACTCTCATGGACAGAGGAGCCTGGCAGGCTAGGTCACAGCGAGTTGGACACGACTGAGTGACTGATTACATACGTACATAGCAGATCAGCTGAATCATGGCATGTGTGTTATTCCATCACTGGCTTACACTTTCATGTTAAGATTCATCCATGTTGATGTGTGTAGCCTAACCCATTTTCCTAATCCATGGTGCATTCCATGGTGTACATAGACCATAATGTATTTATCTATTCTACCATTGATGGCCATTTGGTTGTTTCTAGGATTCCCACCCCCTTATTTCAAACTGTTTTGTATTATGGTACATACATTTGTCATAGAGGTTTTTTAAAATTAAAAAAAATTATTTTTAATTGGAGGATAATTGCTTTACAATGTTGTGTTGGTTTCTGCCATAGAACAATGTGAATCAGCCAAAAGTCGTAGAGGTTTTTGCAAAGATTATGTTGAAATAAGTCAATTAATTAGAGTAGCACCAGTACTATAACAAATACTTTATAATATTAGCTATTATTATTATGATCATTATTATTATTTATACCAAAGAAAAGCACTCACTTGTCTTGGAGATCACAGCATTTATCTTTGTCCCAAATATGGACAGGACAGGAGTGGCATGGAAAGGTGTACATCACTTAATTGCTTTGTGATCATGGGGAATTTATGTTGCTTCTCTGGACTTCGGTTTTCCTTTTTAAAAAATATTTATTTATTTACTTGGCTCTGGGTTGGGAAGATCCCCTGGAGGAGGGCATGGCAACCCACTCCAGTATTCTTGCCTGGAGAATCCCATGGACAGAGGAGCCTGATGGGCTACAGTCAGTAGGGTCGCAAAGAGTCAGACACGACTGAAGTGACTCAGCACACATGCATGTCAGGTCTTAGTTGCGGCATGCAGTATCTTTAATTGGGCCATGCAAACTCTTACTTGTGGCATGTGGGATCTAGTTCCCTGACCAGGGATTGAACCCGGGCCCCTGGCTTTGGGAGTGTGGTGACTTAGCCACAGGACCACCAGGGAAGTCCCTGCACCTTGGTTTTCTTGGCAATGAATGGGACTATTAATGTCCTCTTTATAAAGTGAGCAGTGCCAGCTTATCTAGAGCTGGGTCAGGATGGGTTTTAGGTCACTTTATGTTTTCTATCTTTTCATTGTCCAGGCCATGGGCAGATAGTGGTGAACAAGGTGTGGGTCTTGACTTTGGGGCCCAAATACGTTCTTGCCTTGATGAGGAAGCCAGATAATTGCATTGTCCTGGCCCTAGGAGATTGAGATCCCAGCCAGGCTTCCTGGGGGACTGATTTCTCTCTCTCTCTTTTTTAAAATAATTGCACAGTTCTGCCCCATGGAGGGCCTTTTTACACTCCTTTTTTACACATGATGTGATAAGCACCATGGTAACAATAACAACAGCTGGCTGTACGGTGTACTTAAATCTGTGCTCCAGACACCGTGCTCATCCCTTCCTGTGGATTATCTATTCAGTTCAGTTCAGTTCAGTTCAGTCGCTCAGTCGTGTTCGACTCTTTGAGACCCCATGAATCACAGCACGCCAGGCCTCCCTGTCCATCACCAACTCCCAGAGTTCACTCAAACTCATGTCCATCGAGTTGGTGATGCCATCCAGCCATCTCATCCTCTGTCGTCCCCTTCTCCTCCTGCCCCCAATCCCTCCCAGCATCAGGGTCTTTTCCAATGAGTCCACTCTTCGCATGAGGTGGCTAAAGTATCGGAGTTTCAGCCTCAGCATCAGTCCTTCCAATGAACACCCAGGACTGATCTCCTTGAGGATGGACTGGTTGGATCTATTAGGCTGGCACTATTTTCATCAGCCCGGTTTTCATGTTAGGAAACTGAGGTTTAGAAAGGTGATGGGATGGGTCCAAAGCCCCCAGAGCTGGTGAGTGATGGCTTTAGGACTTGACCCACCATATCTGACTCAAGGTGTTTTTTTCTTGGCTTCTCTGTGCAGTATATGAGATTTTAGTTCCCTGACAAGGGACTGAATCCAGCCCCCCTGCTTGGAAGCTTGGAGTCTTAACCACTGGACCATCAGGGAAACCCTTGACTCCAGCCTGTTTTAACAGAGGGGTGTTGCAAGGGCACAAAGTAGTGAACTATCTTGCGATGGGTTGGGAGGAGGAAGTTACTGAAGCCTCCACTGAATGAGACACTTGAACTGAGTATATGTATATATATATATATATATATAAAATTTTCCTATTTTTTGGCTGCGCTCTGTGGCACGTGGGATCTTAGTTTCCTGACCAGATATCGAACCTCTGAGCTCTTCAGAGGAAGCTCCATGTCCTAAGTGCTGGACCGCCAGGGAAGTCCCTTGAGCTGAGTATTGATGGGTGTGTAGGAGTTGTAGATCAGAGTGGGGACGGGGAGGTTCGCCAGGCAGAGGGAAGAGCCCTTGCAAAGGTTAAAGGGGTTTAGGCGATCTGGAAGATGTGTCAGTGAGCTCTTGCTGCGGTAGTGACATGTGAGTTACGTGACACGCGTGTCAGTTGTCTCCTGCGTGTCATCATGTGTCAGTCATCTCTTGCCGCGGGGCCCGACCTTGTGGCCACAATAGAGAAGGGCACCCATGTGGTTGCGGCTCATCCACTGAAACCCCATTGGTCAACGCAAATCACGTGGTGAAGCCCACAGTCCCTGGGCGGGGCGGGGTAGTGCAGAGGACACAGACACGAGGAGGGCTGAAGAGTTGGGGCCATGGCTGCAATCTGTCGCACTGGGAGTTTGGAGGATTGGAGAGCTGGGGTGTGGGGAAGCTGCAGACGAAGCAACAGAGGTCACTGGGAACGAGCTTGTGGAGAAGGACCGGAAGGGCTGAAGGGAAATGGCGAGGAGGCTGCTGCAGCCAGGAGAAAAGACTTGGGCTTGGACCACGGCAACAGCATTGGGGCTGGAGGAGATTGATTATGCTACATTTGTCCTATAAAAACCAAGGCACTCAGGCTGAGGTACTTGGTCTGTTACACAGATGTCACAGATGGCCCCGGGGATGTAATTGGCCTTGGCCTCTGCAGAAAGGTTAATTGCTCAGATCGCGCAGTCTGAAGCTTCTCGGACTGACAGAATGGCTCCCCAATTAGACTGGGAGCCGCTGAGTGTTCTGTCTTCTCTGCTCGCTTGACCAGGGTTGTGGAGGGGTGGAGAGACCAGAGGCTCTGCCCAAGGCTATGAGGAGCTCCTAGCCTGCAGGGACACTAGGCCAATAAGCAAACATTCTGTGGGCTGTGACAGACATTCTCACTAGGCTGTTCTTGTTCTGGACAATTCATTGCAATGGGCTTGAGCCAAAGGAGGAAGTTGCTGACTCAGGTAACCCTGCGGTGGGGTAGATCTTAGAAACGCACAGCAGGGTCCACTTTGCTCTTAGGAGGTCACTTCTGTCAGCTCGTCATTCCTGTGTCAGCTTTATTCTCAGGTGGGTTATTTAATGTCAGAGATGCCCCAGGACAGCTCCATCTTTGTCAGTTTAGCAATCCACAGTGCTAAAGAGGAACACAGCTTTCCCAGATGTTGCCACAAAGCTGGGACCTGGCTCTGATTGGCTCAGCTCTGAGTCACATGCCCATCCCTGAGCCAATCACTGTGGCTTGGGTCTCAGCCCCACTGGAACCGGAAGGGGTGGTCTGTCCCACCCATCACGGGGACTGGAGTGGGGAGCTGTGGTCCCTGGAAGGAAAAGCTGATTGTATTCCCAAAAGGGATGTGGGGGAGGTGGTGGAAACTATGGGGGTAGTGTGGGCGATGGGGAAGGGGGTGGAGTACCTATCAGGGTCCTCAAGTCATGTCTAGAGGAAGGGTCTTTAGGAACTGTTGAGTCCAGCTGCCTATTTCACTGGTGAGATCAAAATGGGAAAGCTGCTAGGAAGATGAACAAGATGTCAGCGTGGGGAGGGTCTGGGGAGCGGGAGGTTGGATTAGTGGAGAGACTGGAACTTTTCTGGATCCTGTCTGAAAAGTTGACATCTGAGTTGAGACCTGAACGGAAAAAGGAGCCAGCCACATGAAGATAAGGGGGAAGAACATTCCAGAAGGAATATCTACGTGCAGAGGGCCCGAGGCTGAAGTGTAGGTGGTCTACACACCAACATCTCAATGCGTGGTCTCTCACACTCTGGGTTATCAGGAGTGAGGTCTGCAGAGGTCCCACCCTGGCTTTTCTATGCATTTCCTCAAAAGTGATCTATATTTCTGCTCAGAGTAAGGTGGCCAGGAGAAGTCACCAAGCCCTTCCAGTCTGCAAGGGGTCTGGAACACAGAGGGAGTTGTTTCTCAACTCACATGGTTGTTGAGTTAGAAGTAAGTGTTCCTGCAAGAGAAACCCACTTGCCCTTACCATCTTCCCCCTGCAATTCTCCAGGCAAGAATACTGGAGTGGGTTGCCATTCCCATCTCCAGGGGGTCTTCCTGACCCAGGGATCAAACCCAGGTCTCTTGCATTATAGGCAGATTCTTTACCATCTGAGCCACCAAGTAAGCCCCCTTTCTCCAGAATCTATTACTTGAAAAATCTTTGCTCAGTAGGCTTGTTAGAGGTGTTATTTCATGGATGTTTTCATTTAAATTTTACTACTAATGAGGTTGAATATATTTTCCCATACAATTTTAGCTACAGTTGTTTCTTCTTTTGTGAATTATCTGGAAACCTAACCTTTTGGGTCTCCTTAAAAAACCCTTAAAAAAAAAAAAAGCCTGAAACATGAGGCATTTGGAAGCTGTGATCTCACAGGCCCTGTCCAGCTTGCATATTCTCTTGGATTCTCTGATCTTTAAAAATACCAAAGGAAATGCCATTTATATTGGCAAAGCTTTGTGGATGCCTCCCAGATGAGAGAATAAACCCCTGAAGTTGGTGAGTTTAGGTATTTTTAGAAGCTTCTGCTAGAGTGTTAAAACCCGGGATCCTTTTGACCATGGTGGGCGCTGGTCTTCTTGCAAAAGAAAAGATGCTATCTGGGTCCAGGGTAATAAAATAGACATTCCAAGTGCACAGGAGACTCAGGCAGAATCATACATTTCTCCCCCCACCCCCTGCCAAGATGAATGCCTTACTCAGAAGTGCTAGAATAACCTTTCACGCACCCTTGCAGATAAGCCTTAAAAGACAAACATTTTTTTTTTCCATCTGATTCTGTGCATGCCTTAATGGGGCGGACGGGAACTTGACTAGCATCTTCCCCTTTGTGTGGTCTAGCCTGGGGCATTGTAGGAGTTAAAGAAATGTCTGTTAAGGATCAGAAGTCCTGGGACTTCCTTGGTGGTCCAGTAATTAAGAATCCACCCGCCAGTGCAGGGGACATAGGCTCGATCCCAGGTCTGGGAAGATCCCACATGACTCAGAGCAACTAAGCCCATGAACCACAACTACTGAGCCTGTTCTGTAGAGCCCATGAGCCGAAACTACTGAAACCCACACGCCTACCCTGTGTGACCTTCTTTAATTCTCCCCTCCCTGGGGTGAATTTTTACTATTTGAATAATGATGTGGAGAGCACTCAGTTGTGACAGGGTTTTGAGTTCTGTGAAGTATTGCACACTAGCGTCCTTAGGGTCCCACTACCGCTCAGCTGTGTGTGTGTGTGTGTTTAATTGGAATGTACTTGTTTTACAATGCTGTGTTAATTTCTGCTGTACAACGAAGTGAATCAGCTATATGTATATGTTCATCCCCTCCCTCGTGGACCTCCCTCCCCCGACCCTAATCCTACTCATTTAGGTCATCACAGAGCACCAAGCTGAGTTCCCTATGCTTTAGAGCAGGTTCCCACTAGCTATCTATTTTACACATTTGTGGTTGTTGTTCAGCCGCTCAGAAGTGTCCAACTTTTTGCGATTCCATAGACTGCAGCACGCCAAGCTTTCCATCCCCACCCCCCACCCCCACCCCCGTCCTTCACTATCTCCCGGAGTTTGCTCAAACTCATGTCCATCGAGTTGGTGATGCCATCCAACCATCTCATCCTCTGTCATCCCCTTCTCCTCCCACCTTCAATCTTTCCCAGCATCTGAGTCTTTTCCAATGAGTCAGCTCTTCGCATCAGGTGGCCAAAACATTGGCGCTTCAGCGGCAGTCCTTCCAATGAATATTCAGGGTTGATTTTCTTTAGGAGGGACTGATTCAATCTCCTTGCTGTCCAAGGGACTCTCAAGAGTCTTCTCCAGTGCCACAGCTCAAAAGCATCAGTTCTTCTTGGTGCTCAGCCTTCTTTATGGTCCAACTCTCACGTCCATACATGACTATTGGAAAATGGTAGTGTATGTATGGCAACCCCAGTCTCCAGTTTCTCCCGCCTTCCCCTCTCCCCTCACCATGTGCACGTCTGTTCTCTATGTCTGCGTCTCTATCCCTGCCCTGGAAATAGGTTCTTCTGTACCATTTTTGTAGATTATGTATATGCATTGATGTACAATATTTGTTTTTCTCCTTCTGACTTACTTCACTCTGCACGACAGACTCAGCTCGTGTGGTGTTTGGAAATATTAGAATTCATTGCTGATGTTTTGGAGTGGGGAGATGTCACATAAAAAAAAAAAATCAGGATTTCTGGTTTCTTTTAAAAAGTTGGAGGATCTGCCAGCCCTGGTTGCAGCATCCCATGGGTCTGCTGAGCGGCCTCTCCGTTTACCTGCGGTGGGGCCCTCCAGGTGGTCGCAGTTGCCATCCTGTTGCCCTGTTGTCTTCCTGACATGAAAGCAGGGTGTCAGTTCCATTTATTATTGTGCTTGTGCCTTTACTGAAGGAAGAAAGTAAGAGATTTCTTGTTCCCATGTTTTCTATCAAAAGTGGGGGAAAAACGTGCAAAGTACCTGGGGTAGGAATGAGTTTTGTGCATTTGTGGATGGGAAAAGAGACTCAGGGAGGAAGGGAGATCAGGCCAGACAGATAGGCAGGGGCCAGATCATTTAGAATCCTTGAAGGAACTTGGATTTTATTTTTAGTGTGATGGGAAAACATTTGCACATTTGAGGGCTTGAAGAAGCAAGATTCCATTTACATTGTGGACTTGGGCCGCTGAATGGTGATAAATGCTAGAGGGAAAAATAAAAAAGGGAAGGGGATTGGGAGTATTAGGGAGGGGTGTGGGCAAATAGTGGGATCAGGGAAGATATCACTAAAAAATAACATTTGGGAAAAACTTAGGGGAGGGGAAGGGGATCCAGGGGAAGGAAGAGGCAAGTGCAAAGGCCCTGAGGCAGGTGTGTGAATGATGTATTTAAGGAGCAGCAAAGAGGCCAGGGATGCCTGATGTATTTAAGGAGCAGCAAAGAGGCCAGGGATGCCTGATGTATTTAAGGACCAGCAAGGAAGGAAGGACAGGAAAGCCTGGCGCATTGCAGTCCATGGGGTCACAAAGAGTCGGACATGACTTAGCGACTGACCAACAACAAGGAGCCCAGTTTGACTAGAAGGAGGTGAGCAAGGGGGAGGAGGGGTAGAGGTGAGGTCAGGAGGTGTCAACGAGTTAAAGGCTATTGTATTGCTGACCCTGAACAGGCAAGTGAATGCTGAGCTCACTGCAATGCCCTCTCCCAGTGGCTTCATGGAGGACCAAGGAGGGGGTGTGTCTTGGCTGGGACCTCCTGGGACCAGGACTTCCCAAGTGAGAATTTGAGGAGGAGGGTGGAGGTGCAATCTGTCCACCAAGCCCTGAAAGCCTGGCCTACTCTACAGGGGGTGGTGCCCTGCTGGCTCGTTCCAGCTCTGAGGCTGTTCTGTCTGTCCGCAGCCCCCAGGATGGAGTCTCAGCAGCTGAAGTCCCCTCCCCATCTGTGCTACCAGTAGGCTCCGCCTGTGACCCTCTGCCAGCCATGGTGTGGGGGAACAAGGATGGACAGAGTTGGGTGGGAGTTTGGCAGCCGCCTCGGGTGCTTGTCCTTGTGGGACACGTGTCAGATTAGCACAACCTGGAGTTGTCAGGGGTGAGCCCTGTGCCTGCCTTGGCCAAAGTCTCCACCCTTACCTTTTGAATCGTCACCGTTCAGGGATGATCGTTACAATCGTGGCCCCACAGATCAGTGTCAACTCCAGGCTCCCTCCTCCCTCCCCTGTCTGCATGGCTCCAGCATGAACTTTCGGACACCAGGTCCTTGCTACCCTTGAGATAAAGTGGCCTCCTCTGCCCAGCCCCAGCCTCTCCCCCCTTGGCCTCTGTGGGCCAGCCACACCTGAGGGCCCCTGTGGTTCTGACTCCTGTTTCCCCAGGTCTGGTTTGCCTTTCCTGGCTCCCTCTCATCCTTGAAGTCCCATTGGATGCAGTACCTCCTACAGAAACTCTTGGGACTCCTCAGTCTAGCCACACCCCTGGCTTACAGACTCATCTGTAACTCATTGTTACAGTAACAATCAGTACTTTGCTGCTCTCTCTTCTTTCTGGCATGTCCTGAGAGTGGCCTTTCATCATGACACTCCAGCTCATCACGGTGCTAGCACAATCAGGAAATAAAAGAGGATACTTGCTAGGCACTCAGTGTGTACCAGGCTCTGTTTCCACATAGGTCATTGAATCCCCACTATAACCCTTGATGTGGGCATTGGAGGCATTCCATTTCACAGATGAGGAAACTGAGGCCCAACAGGATTTAAATAACTTGCCCCATATCATACAGCTGGTAAGTGGAAGAGGATTGAATCCACTCTGTCAAGGCTCCCTAGAGCCCTGTTCTTGTCCCCACCTTGTCCCTCCCCACTGAATGGGATGAATGACTTGGGTACTGACCCAGTTCAGATGAAAAATCCTCAAACTTACTCTTCTCTCTCCGTCTGCAGTGAAGCTTGAACAAACCTCCCTTCAGGCCGGCCAGTCTCATCATCAAAACCCACAGCGTCTGCACTGCCAGCCTCACTGATCTCTGGGCCTCGGCCTGCAAAGGCTTGGAGCAGAGCTTGGGTTCCCAGCCAGAGGTGGGCTGGGTCATGGCAGTGACAGCATCAGATCCTAGCCACTAGACCAGTGGTCAATGACAAGCGCCTTGGTTCTTCGGGTTTGCAGAAAAGAATTTCCACAAAGATGGAAACTAGTGAAGCAAGTAAAGGGTTCATTAGGAGGGAAAAGAGTATAGTGCTTGTGGATAGACACATGGGTGGGCTCATGTGAGTCTCTGAGTTGTGCCCACACAGCAGTTTGAATCACTTCCGTGGGACATTTCTTCAGGTTTTCTTTTGGCCACTCATTTTGGTTCGCCTGGTTTATGGTCCATGTTGGTATATCTCCAGAGAAGGCGATGGCACCCCACTCCAGAACTCTTGCCTGGAAAATCCCATGGACAGAGGAGCCTGGTAGGCTGCGGTCCATGGGGTCGCGAAGAGTCGGACACGACTGAGCGACTTCCCTTTCACTTTTCGCTTTCATGCATTGGAGAAGGAAATGGCAACCCACCCCAGTGTTCTTGCCTGGAGAATCCCAGGGACGGGGGAGCCTGGTGGGCTGCCGTCTATGGGGTCGCACAGAGTCGGGCACGACTGAAGCGACTTAGCAGCAGCATTGGTATATCTCAGGTTTCTCCCATGTGTGCACGCACATCTCTTAGCCAAGATGGATCCTACCAAAAGGCATCTGGGTAGAACATCCCTTGTCATGACTCCCCTTTGGCCTCCAAGAAGCCTTTTCTGCGCTTGTGTGGTCAGAGAGGTCTCCCGACTTCGGGAATGAGAAATATGTGGTCTGTGCAGGGTCCAACCTCCTCCCGTAATTGCCCTGCGATTCTTGTCTTGGAGTTTCAGTCACTAGAGGATGAATCTCCAATTGCTTTACCCTGGGTGGGGGGTGTGCCCAGGGCATCTGCCTCCTGCCTCATCACCACCCACTGGTTTCCCAGTGCCTCAAGTCACATTCCCCTTGGCATCAGCCCCTCCGAAGAATCTGCTTCTTTCCCTGCAAATGTCACCAGAGGGGCTCAAATCCCCAAAGCCCGTGGCCTTTCCCTCATCTCTCGGTCCTCATATTTTCCTGACCTTTGGGTGGCATTCACAGCAGCCGCCTCATCCTTGAAGCAGTTTCTTCCCTTGGCTCCTTTGCTGCTGGCCGTCTCCTCTGTTTCCTCTTGGCTTATGTCCTTTCTTAATTATTTGTTTAACAACTTTTTGCTGAGCATCTCCTGGGTCAAGGCCAGATCTTGTTCTAGGAGATAGCACTGAATGGTCTGATAAAACCCTTGCCTGTGTGGAATTTTCACTGTGGCTGGAGAACCGATCACGTGTGTTGGCCAAGAGATAATGTTACCATTTCAAATAATAAAAAGGAGAACAGGGTGAAGGATAGGAAGTGACTGTGTGTATGTTGTGGGAATGGTTCCTCTAGATGGAGTGGTCCTTGGCATCTCAGCTGGAAAGCAACTGAGCAAAGCTGGGGAATGAGCATTCCGGACACAGAGCTCAGCAAGTGCAAAGGCCCTGGGGTGGCTGGAGCATGGTGGGAGAGGGGGTGTCAAAGGATAGGCAGAGGCTCGACAATTTTGGTGGTGGAGGGGGTTGGTTCCAAAGACAGGCAGGAAGTTGGGGCCTGTTCCAAGTGCAATGAGAACTCTCCAGAAGGTTGCAATAAAGACGAGACTTCATGCTATTTGTATTTTTAAAAGACACTACTCAAAATATGGCCCATGCATCAGAATGACTCAATGAATGTGAGTTTGAGCAAACTCTGAGAGATAGTGAAGGATGGGGAAGCCTGGTGTGTTGCAGTCCATGGGGTCGCAAAGAGTCGGACTCTTTGACTTAGAGGCTAAATAACAAACAAATCTGAATGACCTGGGGTGCTTTTCACAGTGCAGAGCCCAGCCTTTTCCCCCATCTGCAGTATCAGCTTCCCTGGGGCCACCGTGGGAATTGCACTTTAACAAGCACTTACATATTTGAGAACAACTGCTTCAGGTAGAAATTGTTAACCTGGAAATTCCCAAGGGGTCAGTGGTCAGAATTCAGGGGATCCCAGAACTTGGGTGGCCAAATATCACATCTTTACTCTCCCTGCCTTCTAACTGGCAGTCAGCATTTCCCTCCATGATATGTGGTGTCCCAGCCCCACCTGGGACTTTGTTGCTGAGTGGAATCCCAGAGTTTTCATAACACATTACAGGGCGTGCAGAGGTCTTGAAAATATCACTTTCTTCCTGGCTGCTTCAAAGTCTCAGAAGTTATTAGACTTGCACTCGATCTTGTTATTTTGTGCATTAATAAAGAAGCACGTAGGTTGATATTATACATTTGATTTTTTAAAAATGTCTTGATAACTCTATTTCAGTATATTGGTTTCCTTTACAATCCTGTATGTTTGTCTTATGCATTTAAAAACATTGTTCAGGGAGAAATGTGAAGCTTCATCAGATGCCATAGGGGTCCAATGCCCCAGAAAAGAGGCGGATCCCCTGCAGAGAGCTGGAAGGGGGCTCAGACAGGGCTGAGCATCACTCTTGACTACTCCCCTCGCCAGTGCTGTGAGACTTTGGGCAAATCACTCTCCTCTGTGCCTCAGTGTGCTCATTGGTAAGATGGAGCCTGTATCAGCTGTTTTGAATGCTTGTTGGAAGGGACCAGCCAGGCCAGCCAGAGGTTATCGAGAGGTGCCCTTTCTTCCACTGACCTCGAGGCCAGCTGGGCTTGTCCTTCATGGGGACCTGGGCTGGCTGGCCTTTGAATCCCAGCTCTGTCATTTATTAACTGTGATCCTGGGCTGGATAATTAACCTGCCCATGCCCAGTTTTCTCTCATGTGTAACTTGGTGATAATCATAACACCTAAGCTATTATAAGGTTGAAATGAATTTCTGTTTGCTAAGGGCCCAGCACAAGGCTTGACACTCCTTAGGTGATGTATGTGCGTACATGCGAAGTCGCTCATTTGTGTCCAACCCTGCTACCCCAGGACCATAGCCTGCCAGGCTCCTCTGTCCATGGGATTCTCCAGGCAAGAATACTGGAGTGGGTTGCCATGCCCTCCTCCAGAGGATATTCCCAACCTAGGGATCAAACCCACATCTCTTTTGTCTCCTGCATTGGCAGGTGGGTTCTTTACCAATAGTGCCACCTGTATAGGCTTGGCCAAAAATTTCGTTCGGATTTTTCTGTCATGTGGTATTGGCCAGCCCAATAAACGTGATTGTCATTATTGGGTGTGTGTCTCACCCCTCAAGTTATTTTTTTACTTATTTATTTTTTAAGACATTACAAGGTTTATTTATTTTTGACTGTGCCGGGTCTTCGTTGCTGCGAGAGGGCTTTCTCTAGTTGCAGAGAATGGGGGCTACTCTCTAGCCACAGTGCAGGGGCTTCTCATTGCAGTGGCTTCTCTTGTCGCGGAACACAGGTTCTAGAGCACAGGATCGGCAGTTGTGTCGCATGGGTTTAGTTGCCCCGTGGCATGTGGGATCTTCATGGACCAGGGATTGAACCCCTGTCTCCTGCATTGGCAGGTGGATCCTTAACCCACTAGACTACTGGGAAGGTTCCACCCCTTAGGTTAAATTTGGGGTTTCCAGAGGGCTGGATCCAAATTTGTTCCCCTTTGCATTCCTCGTAGTGCCTGATGCAGGGTCTGGATTTGGGAAATTTGGTGCACAGACTGTGAGTTTTTCAGGTGAGTTTCAGGGAAGAGGAACACTGTAGGGGCCAGGATCAGGGAGGGCAAGTCAGAGTGCCCTGGATTCTGCAAGAGGACTACAAAGAGTCTGCAGGCAGGGGCTAGAATGTGCTTCATTTTGGGATCCTGAATAAATGTTGAATTCAGGTCACCCAGTTGACAGTATCTCCCTAATGCCTGCTCAGCCTGGCTCTTTCAGGCTTGAGACAGATGAATTTTTTCTTCTTTCCAAGTCTCCATGTTCTCATTTGTTAAATGGGGATAGCTGGCATGTATTGAGGCTTATTGTGAGCCGAACCTGGATTATGCCTCTTTACGTGTCTTATTGAATCCTCACAACCAACCACCCTCAGAGGCAGATGAGGGAACAGGCTCAGAGAGGTGAAGTAACTTGCCCAAGGTCACTCAGCAGGTCAGTAGCAGAGAGGAGGTCTGTCTGTAGTCCATGCCGTTAGAATATAGAATAGAATAGAAAGTCGCTCAGTCGTGTCCAACTCTTTGCAATCCCATGGTTTATACAGTCCATGGAATTCTCCAGGCCAGAATACTGGAGTAGGTAGCTTTTCCCTTCTCCAGGGGATCTTCCCAACCCAGGGATCAAACCCAGGTCTCTTGCATTGCAAGCAGATTCTTTACCAGCTGAGCCACAAGCGAAGCCCACCGCTGTCATCTCACAGCAGATAAACCTTTCCTTCCCCCCACCCCTTGCAGGGAGGGACCTCATGGACAATAGCCCACCAGGTTCCTCTGTCCATGAAGTTTTTTCCAGGCAAGAATACTGGAGTGGGCTGCCATGCCTTCCTCCAGAGGAGCTTCCTGACCCAGGGATTGAACCCACATCTCCTATGTCTCCTGTCTTGTTAGCCAATTCTTTACCACTGAGCCAGCTGGGAAGCCCTTGTTTTTCAAATGTTGGTATATAATTCAAAATTTAAAAAAAATACCATGTATAACAAGAGAGAAAGATAGAATAATAGAGACAAAGATAAGGAACAACAAAAACAAACCCAGGAAACAGAACAAAAGAATCTCAAAAACTTGTCTTCAGACCAGTTTGGGACTTCTGACCTCCCCCATCCTGCTTCCTTGGTCTGCAGAGCAAGCCCATTTTAGAGATGGGAGAGGGGAGGCTCACAGGGTGGGAGGTCTTACCCAAGTGATGAGAGGCCGCGGTGGAGTGGTGGCCAGAGTCAGCCTTCGACTTCTAAGTGCTTCCCATCACGCTCTCCCTCCCAGCCACCTCCCCAGGACCTGGCATGAGTGGGCCAGAGATCATGTTCAAGGCCAGCTTCTGGATCCTAAAGAGAGAGGACAGTCATTGTAGTCTGATAGGTCAAGGTCACCGTGACACATCTCAAATGCTCGGTGACTGTCCCCAGGTTCCAACAGAGCCATTTCTAAAGGGCATGTCTACCAGAGTCATTTCTAAATTGATGGGGACTCTAACCTTGCGGAACTCTGGGGGCAACGAGACATTGTCAGAATCCATTCTCCTGATCAACTCATTTATCCAGTTGTGAGCTCAGAGGAGGACGACTCATTTCTCTGGGCCCGGCTTGTCAGCTTGATACACCAACATTTACTGAGGACCTACAATGTGCCAGGAACTAGACTAGCAGGGTGGAGGTGTGGTTTGCAGACACAATCTTACTTAACTTGCCCAGAATATGTGTGAGATTGGTAGTGTTGACTCCATTTTATGGCCAAAGAGACTGAGGCTCAGAGAGGTTAGGTAAGGGTCCAAGGTCAAATCCAGACCTGCTTGACTCCAAGTCCAGGCTCTCTCCATCTCAGCCAGGCATTTAGCTACCCGTAAGTGATGGAGAAGCTTCCTTCTTTGCTGAGGTCTGTCTGAGGGCTGCAGTGGGGGCTGGGTAGTCAGGAGAGGCTTCTTGGAGGTGGTGTCTTGAACTAAGAAAGAAGATATATTAGTTTCTCATTGCTGTTGCAACAAATTAAGCACAAACTCAATGACTTAAATGACATGGATTTATTATCTTAAAGTTCTGGGGATCAGAATTCTGAAATGAGCCTCATGGGGCTAGAATCGAAGTGTCAGCATTCCTTTCTGGAGGCTCAAGGGGAGAACCTGTTTCCTTGCTTTTTCCAGTTTCTAGAGGCTGCCCGCATTCCTTGACTGATGGTCCCATGTCCCTCCAACCTCTACCTCCGTTGTCCCATTTTGTGTTCCTCAGACCTTCCTGGTTCCCTCTTTTTTATTATTTATTTATTTTTGGCTGTGGTGGCTCTTTGACGCTGTGCAGGCTTTTTTCTAGTTGTGATGACGGGAGGAGGCGCCTACTGTCTAGTTGCGGTGTGCAAGTTTCTATTGCAGTGGCTTCTCTTGTTGCGGAGCACAGGCTCTAGGGTGTGCGGGCTTCAGGAGCTGTGGCTCATGGGCTTAGTTGCTTTAAGGCACATGGAATCTTCCTGGACCAGGGGTGGAACCTGTGTCTCCTACATTGGCAGGCAGACTCTTTATGACTGAGCCGCCAGGGAAGCCTTCCCTCCCTCTTATAAGGACCTTTTTGATTACACTGGGCTCATACAATTAATCCAGGATAATGTCACCATCTCAAGATCATAATCACGTCTACATTCCAAGCTGCCACTGTAGAGGGCACAGGTTCGATCCCTGGTCAGGGAACTAAGAGCCCATGTGTTTCATGGTGCAGCCCAAGGGTGGGGGAATATTGTGTCTGCAAAGTCCCTTTTGCCACGTAAGGTAACATCTTCACAAGTTCTGGAGATTAGGACATGAATATCTTTGTGGCCATTATTCAGCTGACCCTGGAAGAGGACAACACTCCAAGGGCCGGGGCCATGCTGGAGGCATGGGGATGATGAAGTGTTCAGCCAGTAGCCGGTGCTGAGGGTGGAGGTGGGCAGAGTTGCTTAGGATCTGCTGGGCAAGGATGAGGGTCCCATATGAAGACAGATAAACTTCATCTTCTAGAACAGCGCTCCCCACACTTGAACGTGCATTCAGGGCAGCTGGGGAGCTGAAAATATAGCTGCTGGTCTGCTTTGTCTTAGAGAGGCTCTGTGTGTGCTAAGTTGCTTCAGTCCTATCTGACTCTTTGCGACCCTATGGACTGTAGCCTGCCAGGCTCCTGTCCATGGGATTCGCCAGGCAAAAACACTGGAGTGGGTTGCCTTGCCCTCCTCCAGGGGATCATCCCAACCCAGGAATTGAACCTACATCTCTTACATCTCCTGCACTGGCAGGCGGGTTCCCACTAGCACCACCTGGGAAGTCCAGAGAGGCTCTGGAAAAGGACAGTTCTGGAAAAGATGGTGACTGACACAGGAAACAGCCTCACACAGGCCCCGTGTTTCCAGAGCAGCACCCAGTTCGGTATTTGACTGGCATTCCAGTCCCAGGGGCTCTGTTGCCACGTGCTTTTGCACATCTTGCAGGAGCAGCCACCTAGGGTCTCCACCGGGCACGTCTGCCTGTGCGTGCGTGTTCAGCTGCTCAGTCGTGTCCGACTCTTTGTGACCCCATGGACTGTAGCTCTTCTGTCCGAGGGATTTTCCAGGTGAGAATACTGAAGTGGGTTGTCATGCCCTCCTCCAGAGGATCTTCCCAACCCAGGGATTGAACCCGCATCTCTTGTAGCTCCTGCCTTGGCAGGTGGGTTCGTTACCACTGAGCCACCTGGGAAGCCCCCTGCCATGACCTGCAGTCAAAGTCTCAAAGGTTCTGTCTGACTCCTGAAAAGAAGATTGCCAGTGTCAAGCCCTCCAGCAGCTCACCGGCCCTCTCAGGATGTGGGGCTGAGGTAGACAAGAGAACTGTTGGAAATAGATTTCGGATCCATGCGTTTGACTCAGATAAGTCAATCCGGGCATATTTTTAGAGCTGAATGCCTTTCCTCTGAAGCTAATTTCCTTTGAAACTCCACACCTTCATGGTGGAATGTCATGGTGTTTGCTAGAACCCCCGAATCCATGAGGGAGCTGGATAACAGAGAGTTTGATGTGTATTTCACTCCTACATGTATTTATCAGGGAGGACCATACAGGCTCTCAAAATGTTGCATGTCTCTGGAGTGACAGGGATAGACATGACCTTAGACGTCATTGTATGAGGGCTGTAAACTCAAATGGTCACGAGTGCTTGGAAGGAGCCATGAAGGGATGAAGGGGGCTGGCTGGGGTCTGTGCTGACCCAGGAATACATGCCCTGTTGGAGGGGGGGCCACCGCACCTCAGCTCCATAGTCATATGGGGGTGTGGGTCCTGCATTCTTGCATCCACCCATTTTGCAAACAAATCCGGAAATCTGGATTTTTTTTCTGTGAAGTCTCCTATTTTTAAATGTTGATAATGAATTCAGATATTTTTAAAATACTGTGTGGGCCAAACAAGACAATTTTACGGGCTGGCTTTGGTCTGTTGGCAGCTTGTTTGAGAAGCCACTTGTTTTACCGAGGAGGGAAACTGAGGCCCCTGGGAAATACCAGGGCCTCCCAGAGGACCCATAGCACTGGGGCTGGAACTCAGGGCTGCAGAAGTGCAGTGCAGCCACCATTTCCAAGGCAGCCTCTTTCCCCTAAAATCTCAATCCCTGTGCCTCTGACAGCGTCCCCTCACTCCCTAAAGATGCAACCTCACGTAGCCTGGCAGGTGGAAGACCTGCCCCTGCTCCAGTCTGCCCCCAGCCTGCTTTGTGACACACACACATCCTGACTCTTTTCTGGGCTAATTTCTCATTTGCAGATGGAGAGCTGGGGACTTGGTGACCCTCAAAGCCCCTCACTACAGTTCTTCGAGGCCTCTGGCTTTCTCCTCCCAGCCCCCATGCATCCCTGCCTCTGAGCTTCCAGTATTGCCATTTCACAAACAGCAGCTGTCACCGAGCCGTTTCTCGCCTCAGAGGTCCTGAACCACGCCATTTACATGATTTAACCTGCTGGGTTTCAGGGGGTGTGTCACTGAGCCCACAGCCAGCGGCCACTGCACCACCACTTAGTGATCTGACATATTAAACGGATGGATTTGGGAAGGAAAAATGTTTTCTCTTAAAATGCCATTGCGTCTTGGGATTTCATGTGATTTTGCCACAATCCCCCTCTGCCCTCCTCGCCTTCCCCACGAAGGTTTTATTTGTCCCATGGCTGAGATGCACTCGTTCCAGGCTGCCTACTCCTTGGCTCTACCCATGTGAGTAACAGTGATGGCAACAATAATAGTAACAGCGAATGCACATAACTCTTGCTATGTGCCAGGCACTGCCCTGAGCTCTTCACTCATCGATTGAATCGCTTTATCTTCACAACCATTCATAAGTGCGTTCTGGATCTATCCCCAATTTAAGTGAGAAAACAGATACAAACAGATACCATGGGAGACGACACAGTCTCCTGGCTGATAACTGGCAGAGCAAGTGTCAACCTCCGTGGCCTGGCCCACGTCTGGCTCTTCACCCCTGTGCCTCCCTGCCTCTTGTAATTATCATAATTGCCAATAATTATACTAATTAGGAAGTAATAGTAACACTTAAAACTCCTGTGAACACTTTCCAAGTGTCAGGCTTGTGTGACTGCAAGATATTGTCTCATTGAACGCTGATGACAAGTCTATTATGGCCATTTTTCAGTGGAGGAAACAGAGGGCAAAGGGGTAAGGCCCCCCCCCCAGCCAAGGTCACCCATCCAAGACACAGTTCCCACCTGTGATTTCCCCTCTGTTAAAGGGCTGGCCCTGGAAACTGTCTTAGCAAGGGAGGGATTCCTGGGCGAAAGGGAAATCGTTCTTCCAAACCCATCAGTTCCATCAGTGGAGGATCAGAGTTGGCGTCACAAAGATGTTTTTTAAGAAGGCAAAAAGTGCAGCTAAGAGGGTGAGCTGTCACCTCGTGGGCCCCACACCTGATGAGACATCATTTCATTGCCCCTGCCCCAGGAAGTCACCAGTTCTCAGCTGTGAATTGAGCCATTAGTGGCAAGTTTCAGAGACTAGAAACAATCATCTCTGTGATTATTGAGCCTTTCCGGGCATCACCAAGGCTCCCTGCTGATCCTGCCCAGAGGCTTCCAGCCCACTGTCCTGCCGGCTTCCCTTATTCACACGTACGTACGGTGCGTTCCATAGCACTAATAATAACAGTGGGCATTGGTTTTAGGCCCGACACTATGTGATGATTCCCAATTACTTCATTATTCCCCTTCTACCTTCTCTCTGTTTGCCTGGCGCCAACACCTACGGTCTAGCATTGACTCAGTTTCCCACCCCCCAAAGTTGACTGGCTTTTTTCTCAGCACGTTTGAAAGGGAACTGCAGACCAGTGATGTTCGTATTTGAATATACATCAGCATCACCTGGAGAGCCCATTAAGACACAGATGGATTCCACTCTCTGAGTTTCCAGATCCAGGAAGGCCCCAGAATTTGCATCGTAGGTTCCCAAGCGTTGCCGCTGCCGCTGGTCAGGAGTCCAGTCTGAGATCACTGGCTTAGATCACTCCTCTAATTGGATCCCTTGCCATAAAAAATGATATGCCAGGGAGCTCTCTGCAGGAAACAGAATCCCCCACATGGTTCAAATGAAGGCTCTTGGATGAAAGAACTCATAGAGGCCTGGAAAGGGTCGAGAGAATCTGAGGCACCCGAAGGCTGACAATGGAGTGGAGCTGTTACCAGCCTTGGAGAGGAAGGAGAAAAGGGCAGAGCGGTGTTCTGGTGCCTGTAAGAATAGTAGCTGTGACAGCCGAGCTGCAGTCGTGGGCCGAAGAATGAGGTCACTGCGAGAAAAGTGGGCAGAGAATGAGAGGGAGCAGGGCAGAAGCACTCTGACCTCTCTCTTCCCGTGGTCCAGTTTCCAGCTAGTGCCCCCCATTGCTGACTCAGAGAGCCAGGGAGCCTGGGGATGCTGTCTAAGGAGTCAGGCCCCTGGGGCAGAGAGCGGGGCAGAGACGGGTGGAGAGCAGTGGCCTGTGGGGGAAGAGAGGGTGGGGGAGATGGAGAGTTCCCAGCACACAAGCAAACTGTCAAAATGTTCTTCGGGTCTGCCTTGATGTTCTTCAGCTGCCCAGTCGTGTCCGACTCTTTGCAACCCCATGGACTGCAGCACGCCAGGCTTCCCTGTCCATCACCAACTCTCGGGGCTTGCTCAAATTCATGTCCGTTGAGTCGGTGATGCCATCCAAACATCTCATCCTCTGTCCCTCCTGCCTTCAATATTTCCAGCATCAGGGTCTTTTCTAGTGAGTCAAGTCTTTGCATCAGGTGGCCAAATTACTGGAGCTTCAGCTTCAGCCTCAAGCCTGCCTAGGAGCTGCTGAAGATCTGAGCATTGTTTCAAATAAAGTGTTAGGAAGGTATTAAGAACATATTGGCAACAAACAGAGATGCTTGGTGGAGCTGATAAAATTTTTTAAATAATGGAAAAATGAATAGTGTTTTCACTTGCTAAGTCACTTCAGTCATGTCCGACTCTGTGCGACCCCGTAGACGGCAGCCCACCAGGCTCCCCCGTCTCTGGAATTCTCCAGGCAAGAACACTGGAGTGGGTTGCCATTTCCTTCTCCAATGCATGAAAGTGAAAAGTGAAAGTGAAGTCGCTCAGTTGTGTCCAACCCTCAGCAACCCCATGGACTGCAGCCCACCAGGCTCCTCCGTCCATGGGATTTTCCAGGCAAGAGGACTGGAGTGGGGTGCCATTGCCTTGCAGACAATTTAATGTTGTGCTTCTTCACACTTAACTCCACCTTTCCTCTGGTGGTATTACTGAGTCCAAGCTTGTACATGCACAGAAGGCCAGTAAATTGTGTTTTTGGGGCAAGGAATAGCGACTTGATTCAGAAGGCTAGCAGACTGAGAAAACGGTGGACTAGAGTAACAAAGAATCATCTTGCCCAAGTTAGAATTCATGCTTCTTTTATACTAAAAGGGGAGGGGTTGTGGTTAGTGTTGCAAACTTCTTGGTATAGGAATTCTTTGTTCTTGCAGCTGTCTACCTAGTTCAGGACATAATATTCATGTAAACCTCCAATGAGACAAATGTTATTCTCTATTCTGCCACTTAAAAAAAAAAATCTCTATATGAATGGGAAAGTGTCACACTTGTAAAGGTCAGAACCTTGAGAATGGGCCTTCCTGTATATTTCAGGCTACAGGCAACATTCTTAACTTTTAGCAAAAGCAACAGAATACAACTAAGACTTGATGCAGCCAAATAAGTAAGTAAGTAAATAAACTGTTATTGTTGTTCAGGGCTAAGCTGACTCTTTGCGACCCCATGGACTGAAGCACGCTAGGCTTCCCTGTCTTTCCCTATCTCTTGGAATTTGTTCAAATTCATGTTCATTGAGTCGATGATGCCATCCAACCATCTCGTCCTCTGTTGTCCCTTTCTCCTCCTGCCTTCTATCTTTCCCAGCATCAGTGTCTTTTCCAACGAGTCAGTTCTTCGAGTCAGGTGGCCAAAGTACTGGAGCTTCAGTTTCAGCATCAGTCCTTCCAATGAATATTCAGGACTGATTTCCTTAAGGACTGACTGGTGTGATCTCCTTGCTGTCCAAAGAACTCTCATTAGTTTTCTCCAGCACCACAGTTCCAACACTCAGCTTTCTTTATGGTACAACTCTCATATTTGTACATGACTACTGAAAAAACCATAGCTTTGACTATACGGACCTTTGTCAGCAAAGTGATGTCTCTGCTTTTAATATGCTGCCTAGGTTGGTTATAACTTTTCTTCCAAAATGCAAGTGTCTTTTAATTTCATGATTGCAGTCACCGTCCACAGTGATTTTGAAGCCCAAGAAAACAAAATCTGTCACTGTCCACTTTTTCCCCATCTATTTGCCATGAAGTGATGGGACCGGATGCCATGATCTTAGTTTTTTGAATGTTGAGTTTTAACCTGGCTTTTTCAGTCTCCTCTTTCACCTTCATCCAGAGGTTCTTTAGTTCCTCTTCACTTTCTGCCCTTAGAGTGGTATCATCTGCATATCAGAGGTTATTGATATTTATCCCAGCAATCTTGATTCCAGCTTGTGAGTCATTCAGCCTGGCATTTCACATGATGTACTGTGCATATAAGTTAAATAAGCAGAGTGACAATATACAGCCTTGTTGTGCTCCTTTCCCAATTTTGATCCAGTCTTTTGTTCTAACTTTTGCTTCTTGTCCTGCAGATAGGTTTTTCAGAAGACAGATAAGGTGGTCTGCTATTCCCATCTCTTTAAGAATTTTCCACAGTTTGTTGTGATCCACACAATCAAAGGCTTTAGTATAGTCAATGAAGCAGAAGTAGATGTTTTTCTGGAATTCTCTTGCTTTCTCTATGATCTGACAGATGTTGGCAATTTGATTTCTGGTTCCTCTGTCTTTTCTAAATCCAGCTTGTACATCTGGAAGTTCTCAGTTCGCATACTGTTGAAGGGTAGCTTGAAGGATTTTGAGCATAACCTTACTAGCATTGGAGATGAGCACAGTCATGCAGTAGTTTGAATATTCTTTTTTGGATAATTCCCAGATGGCTCTACTGGTAAAGAACCCGCCTACCAATGCAGGAGACATGAGATGTGCATTCGATCCCTGGGTCAGGAAGATCCCCTGGAGAAGGAAATGACAACCCACTCCAGTATTCTTGCCTGGGAAATTCCATGGACAGAGGAGCCTGGTGGGCTACAGTCCATGGCGTTGCAAAGAGTCAGACATGACTGAAGCGACTTACCACGTTGAACATTCTTTGGTGTTGTCTTTCTTTCGGATTGGAATGAAGACTGACAGATATTTTAAAAATATAAAGTCATGCTCAAAATTCTCCAAGCCAGGCTTCAGCAATACCGTGAACCGTGAACTCCCTGATATTCAAGCTGGTTTTAGAAAAGGCAGAGGAACTAGAGATCAAATTGCAACGTCCGCTGGATCATGGAAAAAGCAAGAGAGTTCCAGAAAAACATCTATTTCTGCTTTATTGACTATGCCAAAGCCTTTGACTCTGTGGATCACAATAAACTGTGGAAAATTCTGAGAGAGATGGGAATACCAGACCACCTAACCTGACTCTTGAGAAATCTGTATGCAGGTCAGGAAGCAACAGTTAGAACTGGACATGGAAGAACAGACTGGTTCCAAATAGGAAAAGGAGTACGTCAAGGCTGTATATTGTCACCTTGCTTATTTAACTTATATGCAGAGTACATCATGAGAAACGCTGGACTGGAAGAAACACAAGCTGAAATCAAGATTGCCGGGAGAAATATCAATCACCTCAGATATGCAGATGACACCACCCTTATGGCAGAAAGTGAAGAGGAACGCAAAAGCCTCTTATGAAAGTGAAAGAGGAGAGTGAAAAAGTTGGCCTAAAGCTCAACATTCAGAAAATGAAGATCATGGCATCCAGTCCCATCACTTCATGGGAAATAGATGGGGAAACAGTGGAAACAGTGTCAGACTTTATTTTTTGGGCTCCAAAATCACTGCAGATGGTGATTGCAGCCATGAAATTAAAAAACGCTTACTCCTTGGAAGAAAAGTTATGACCAACCTAGATAGTATATTCAAAAGCAGAGACATTACTTTGCTGACTAAGGTCCGTCTAGTCAAGGCTATAGTTTTTCCTGTGGTCATGTATGGATGTGAGAGTTGGACTGTGAAGAATGCTGAGCACCGAAGAATTGATGCTTTTGAACTGTGGTGTTGGAGAAGACTCTCGAGAGTCCCTTGGACTGCAAGGAGATCCAACCAGTCCATTCTGAAGGAGATCAGCTCTGGGATTTCTTTGGAAGGAATGATGCTAAAGCTGAAACTCCAGTACTTTGGCCACCTCATGGGAAGGTTGACTCATTGGAAAAGACTCTGATGCTGGGAGGGATTGGGGGCAGGAAGAGAAGGGGACGACAGAGAATGAGATGGCTGGATGCCATCACTGACTCAATGGACGTGAGTCTGGGTGAACTCTGGGAGTTGGTGATGGACAGGGAGGCCTGGCGTGCTGTGATTCATGGGGTTGCAAAGAGTCGAACACAACTGAGTAACTGAACTGAACTGAAAGTTATTTTTATTTTAAAAATAATTTTTTAAAAGTAAATGAAACAGATCCAATATGGAGTCAGATCTGTCCCTCCCTATTACAATGGGAAACACAGGTTTGAAGATCCCACCCCTCCTGGTGGGTACCCAGTGTTACCCACCCCCTGGGTACTTATTCACTCACATTAGGCATCGGTTGAGGGCTGCTCCTGGGGTAGAGGGCAGGGTGGTGTCAATCTCCCAGCAGGTGGGGCATGGGCTCTGATGACCAGGGCAAACCCTGGGGCAGAGAGGTGCTGGCAGGTGGCAGGTGCATTGAAAGGTCATGGGCAGGAATGGGTGGGCCATCCCTAGTATGGCTGCACCGTCACAGCCCCCTCACCACCCTTCTGCTTGAGTCTTGATGTTCCCGTGGATTCTGCTTCCCACCACTTTCTCTTTTGCTCGGCATGCTTTCTGGGGGGCATCCATCTCTGTAACAGTCATGGCGAACACTCAGTGCCATGTCTTGCCGATGCCCCCACGTCCCTGTCTAGGCTCCAGCTGCCTCGTGCACATCCTCACCAGAGGTCCTGCAGCAGCTGAAGATTCTGTACCTGTAGGCCTCGACTCACACGTTCCTGTCTTAGCATTGTCCCATTCTCACTGCAGAGCAATGACCGACTGCTCAGATGCCTGGGCTAGAAACATGGCCCCACTCTGGACTCCTCACGCTCTTTGGCCATCGCATCCATGGGTCAGCAGACCACTGAGCCCTTCCCTCTGGAGTTATCAAGCTCCCTACTTGTCCTCACCATCGTTGCCCTGCCGTTGTTGTGGCCTGGACCACCAGCATCTCTTCATGGGTACGTGTGTGCTAAGTGACTTCAGTCATTGCTGACTCTGCGTGACCCTATGGACTGTAGCCCACCAGGCTCCTCTGTCCGTGGGATTCTCCAAGCAAGAATCCTGGAGTGGGTTGCCTTGCCCTCCTCCAGGCATCTTCCCAACCCAGGGGTTGAACCCGAGGTCCTATGTCTCCTGCATTGGCAGGTGGATTCTTTACCACTAGCGTCATTCTTCATGGAGCATGGCTAAAGCCTCCGGCGGACTGGTAGTCAGGCCGCCTTCCAGAGTGAGCCTCCTGGCAGGTCTTTTCCTTGCTAAGGCCTTTAGGACAACACCTACCTCTGCGTCATGGGTCAAGCCCATCTTTTTTCAGCCTGGCTCTCAGTGTTACCAACCAGGGTTCTTAACCTCCTTAATCAACAGAAATTGATACGAGGCCAGACAGGTAATTCAGGCCAGGCTTTCCTGGGGGTGAAAGCAAGCAACAGTTTCTCTTGCTCGCTCCCCCTGCAGGGTGGAGGGGAGAGGACAAGCTATTTCCCTGTACGGGTTGACAGTAGGGGAGAATCCAGGGATCTGGCCACAGGGGTGGCTTGCCCACCCCTTTGATGGTGCTGTGTGTAGGGGTCATGAGCAGTACCTGCTTTTGCTCCCAGCTCTTTAGTGGTGGCAGTTGCTTTCTTAAAGAGTATCTTTTACTCTATATTGTACTTAGATATTTTTTGGCTGTGCTGGGTCTTCCTTGCTGCGCACGGGCCTTCTTCAGTTGTGACAAGCGAGGGCTACTCTTTAATTGTTGGTGCCAAGGCTTCTCACTGCAGTGGCTTCTCTTGTTGCAGAGAGTGAGCTCCAGAGAGCCAGCTCAGTAGCTGTGGTGCGCGGGCTTAGTTGGTCCGAGGCATGTGGGATCTTTCCGGACCAGGGATGGAACCCTTATCCTCTGCATTTATAGGCAGATGCTTTACTGAGCCACCAGGGAAGCCCTGGGTTTTTGGTCTTTTTGTATCTTATTGTCCATAATTTGCCCCAACTGCACAGGCAGACAGTTATTTTTAGTTCCTTATAGTTTCTGTGTGTTTTTGTTTCTTGAAGAGAGTTTTGTCCAGGTGCAAGCATTGCAACCCAGGGTCCTAGGTCCCAGCCTGTCTCACCAGCATCCTTAAGACTCATCCACTTTCCCGCGTGGCCTCCTTCCCCACCATACCTCGTGGCCAGCTGGGCTCAGGGTCATTGAGAATATGCTCCCTCACCACAATCCCATTCTGTGGCCCTCTTCCTGCAGGAATACTGGCGCAGGAATTCTTAGGGGTGCTGGGGTGCATGTAAATGAGAGCCGTGGTCAGAGAACCCAGCTCCCGCTTATGACTTCAAAGGGCCACTCTCTCCTGCTAATTTATGATCTCCCTGCCCATGATGGTTTCTGGAGTCAGAGAGGCCTGAGTCTGAACCCAGACTGACTGTATCACTCACTACCCAGCTGTGTAGACCAGTGGCTTAATCCTTCGGAACCTCAGTTTGCTCATCTATAAAGTGGGTGCTGCCTTGCTAAGCTGTCAGGAAGACTGGGGGAGATCGTGCATGTGGATACTGGTGTCTGAGGCCAGAGTCCTGGAAGCAGATCCTGGGATGAGGATCCATGTGCAAGTCATTTATAAAGAAATGCCCCAGGGAAGGACTTCCCAGGTGGCACTAGCAGTAAAGAACCTACCTGCCAGTTCAGGAGACCTAAGAGATGTGGGTTCGATCCCTGGGTCAGGAAGATCCCCTGGAGGAGGGCATGGCAGCCCACTCCAGTATTCTTGCCCGAAGAATCCCCTGAACAGAGGAGCCTGGCGGGCTACAGTCCATGGGGGTTGCAAAGAGTAGGACACAACAGAAGCAACTTAGCACGCATGCACACCCCAGAGGAGAGCGGTAAGGGAACTGGAGAGAGCAGACCGGGGAAGGGAGGAAGGCAAGCGAGGGGTTGAGGTGAGGCCGGAGCCCAGGAAGGGCAGCTTCCGCTTTGGCCCAGAGGGAATTTTGCAATGTGTGTCAGGTCCCAAAGTTGCCTCTGCCAGAGCCACGGGGCGGGACCACCCAGAGCAGCCTCTGGCTGATGACATCGCAGAGAGGAAAAATACAAGTTTCCAGGTACTTTCTGAATGAAGATGGGCAAAACGAAGTCCAAAGACTTCCTGAAGACAATCCTCCAAAGACAGAAACACTCAAAAGAGATGCGAGGACATGGGGTGGAACATTAACACCATCCAGTATGACTTGGCACCGGAAAGATGCCTAAAACCCCTGGCCCTTAGTGTGGCATTGCTGCTACTATTAGCATAACCTCAGCAATGATCCTGCTTCTTACCATTGTTACTAATTTCCTTGCCTTGGGTGGGCTGGAAATTTCAGACAGATGCTCTGAGCCCAGTGGGTAGACAGGAAAATAAATCTGGCAGAAAGAAGCAGCATAACCCCAGTTATGCATCTGAGATTCCAGTGCCTGTTTCTCCATGGTTAACTCACTCCTGGAGCATCTCACTGCCCCACGCCCATGTCATCTCCCATCCCATCAGAGCAGAGTTGGGCCCTGCTGGGAGGGGCAGGTGGTGGGGTGCGGGCCTGGCCCCAGGCCCACGTGGGCAGGAGGAGAGCATCCGCTGGGGGAGTGGGGGCGATGCGGGGGCGTCAGCTGAGTCAGTGAGCCTCACCGTGGTGAGGGGCGGCCTCCGCCCACCAGCAGTGCAACAGCAGCTGGAGGTAAAGGCTTCTGGGAGCGAGATCAGGCCTCCCTGCAGGCATCCGCCCCCCTGCAGGGCCCGGCTCGCCCTGCACCTCCTGCCTTCCTCCCCGCTGCCTGGTGGGCCCTGGGCCAGCAAAGGGCCTTGGAGGCTGCAAGTGTTCGGTGCCAAGGGGTGTTTTAACAACACCCAGGCTGCCAAGAGCACATTATTCTCTTAGAGAAATCCAAGGGATTGCCCAAGAAAGGTGATATTTTTGTAGCATAAAAAGAGAGAGAGAAAGAGAAAAGAAAAGTTCTTCAAAGCTCTGAAAGGCCCGTTGCGTCAGGAATGATAGTGGATGTATGAGAATCTGGGTCCTTCATCACCCAATAGATATGGGATCTGAAATCGCTGTTTGTTTGCTTCCGTCACTGGATGCTGTGTATCGGGGTGTCCCTAGGACATTAACGTGGAGAGAACAGCTTGTGCAAAGGCAGAAAGGTAGGGAAGGACAGGTCTGACAGCTTGTGAGAAAAGAAAAGCTGAAGATCAGGACTGTTGATTATAAGAGATGGAAATTCTACCTCTAACCAACTTAGGCAAAGAAAAAGAATTCTTGGTTCCTCTGACTGAAAGAACAAATGACTGGCAGCTTCAGGCATGTCTGGATCTCGGGGCTCAAACAATGTCACAGGACATGATCTTCCTTTGTCCCTCGGTGCTGCCTTTCTTGGTCTTGGCTCTGCCCTAAGGGAGGCCCTTGCTACTCAGTGCAGCCACTTCCATCCTTCTCAATCTCAAACTGAGTGGAAAAAAAGGAATTTTCTTTCCTAGTAGTTCCAGCAAAAGTCCTGTGTCTGACTCATTGAGCTGACTTGGGTCATATGTCCATCTCCTGCTGGCCAGGTCTGGTCCATAGTCCCTTCTCAAAACCTATGGTTAGTGTGGCTTGGAAGGTAAGTGGCTTCTAGAAGAAAAATGGAGTGGGGTACAGGGTAAATAAAAATGTAAGTGTCCCTTGAGTGCAACCATGATGTGTGTAAGAGGTGGGATGTTTATAGCTGCAGGCAGCAGAGACCACCACACGGCCAGCTTAGCTACAGGGAAGCCTGGGGGGTTGGTGGTTGGTGGTTGGGGTATCCCAGTGAGCTTCCCTGGTGGCTCAGTGGTAAAGAATCTGCCTACAATGCAGGAGACAGGGGTTCAGTCCCTGGGTTGGGAAGATGCCCTGGAGAAGGAAATGGCAACCCACTCCAGTATTCCTGCCTGGGAAATCCCATGGACAGAGGAGACTGGCGGGCTACAGTCCATGGGGTCGCAGAGTCAGACATGACTTAACGACTAAACAACAACGATGAGATCATCTTTCCATCTCTCGGCTCAGCAACTAGTGTCAGCCCTGAGATGGCTCTCAGTGGCAGTCACTTTACAGATGAGAAGAGAAAGAGAGCCTTTTACCCAGTCACAGGATGGAAGGTCTTGCTTCCAATCTGAATGGACCCGCTTATGGTACACATGCCTGCCTGGACCAGTAACCATCACCCCAAGAGTGCCATGATCTGATGGACTTCAGCTAGGGCTCCTGAGCCAGTCCTGGTGAGGAGGATGGCTGGCCAGGATCTCCTTATCCAGTTGGGACCCACCCTAGATCCGATGGTCTTCTCTAAAACAACTTGATCCCCCAACCCAAGGGCGTGGGGGTGGAGTGAACCCAGGGAGAGTCCGCCCCGTGGGTCCTCATCTCACGACCTCCCTCCTCCTCCGTGCAGGGGTCCTGTGGCTGTCGGTGGTCTCTGAGGTACTCTACATCCTCCTGCTGGTGGTTGGCTTCAGCCTCATGTGTCTCGAGCTCTTCCACTCCAGCAATGTCATCGACGGGCTCAAGCTCAATGCCTTCGCGGCTGTCTTCACGGTGCTCTCAGGTAAGGCAGAGGGCCTCGGGCAGTGGGGGAAGAACACACCAGAACCAGCCCTGCACTCAGAGCAGAGGGCAATGCAGGGGGGTGGAGCCACCTTCGGGCTAAGACCTGATTGGCTCCCCCGGGTTACTGTGGACCAATCACTTCTTTTCTCTGAGCCTCAGTGTTACAGTTTGTAGAGTGGGATTGGTCTGCTTCCTTATTCTCTGAATCAGCATGTGTTTACTGGTGTCTTGTGTGCCAGGTTGGGTGCTAAGAAGTACCGGGGTTAGAGTAATGAATGGAAACAGTTGCGGCTCTCGGTGAAGCTTAACTCGTGTGGGACAGAGATGGTTAGCTGAGATGTTTCCAGGAGATGAGTGCCACATGGCGAGGGGATGGATGGGATGTGTGCACAAACAAGCGAGAGGGAGGTGGCCATGAGAATGGCCAGACGGTGGTGTCCTGAAGGATGTGAAAGGGGAACCTGTGGGGGTGGCGGGCACGTTGATTATCTGCTTTAGCTTATTGCCCTTGAGACATCCTTGGGGAGATGGCCAGCAGATAGCCAAATGAACAAACCCATCTGGAAGCTCAAGAGCGGGGGCGGGGTGAGCAGAGATCGTGGGCAAAGGTCAGGGATTTTGAGGGTTTTAGGAAGAATTGGATGGTTGGCGGCGGCAGCCCGACTCCAGGAACTGGAGACAGAAGACTCCAAGGAAAGGTCATTGGATTAGGTGGCCAGGTGCCCAGAATAGCTTCAGCAGATCCAGGTCATAAGGGGTTAAGCGGGGAGTTGGCCAGAAGGGAGTGAAAGGAGCCTGTAAACCATAACTTCAGGAGGCCTGACAGATAGAGCCCTGGCTTGGCTGTGTACGACAGCTATTCCTCAAAAGCCAAATGTAAATTGAATTTCTATAAATCTAATCCTATTCTTCATGCACTGGAAGAACTCTCTGTTTAATGAAACCGAAACGATGAACCTTTAGGTAAGGGAAATAATCGGCCCCTAATTGAGGTATGTATATATAGCAGAAAGATCTCTCAAAGAATAAGGAGCAGAATTCAAGAAATTATAGCACGATCCATAGATCAAAACATGCGCAGCGTCATTCCCAGGATGTGGGCAATCTAACCGAAATAGTAAAGGGAAGAACAGAAAATCAGAGCGAGCCTCTCGGCACAGTGTTGATTTCGGCCCCCTGCTTACTCTGTTTTCAGCTATTCCAGATCGAGAGATAGTTTATTCTTTTTTTGCAGTTGTTAAATGCATTTATTATGCCTAAAATCAGTTTTCATTCATGGTTCTTTTTCTCTTTTAATGTTTTATTCATTTATTCAACTGATGGCCTTCTGGGCTCCAGGAAAAGTACTAGGTTTAGGGGAGTCAAAGAAAAAAATGATTCCATTGTTGTCCTCCTGAAGTTTGTGATCTTGGAGAGATATCGACTCAGAGATACAGACTCATTAAAAGATTGTAACTTGATGAACTGGGTGGGGTGAGTCCTGTGGGGCGGGGTGGAGGGATGGGGGGTGGGGAAGGGGGGGAACCTATGTTTGCCTGGGGGTGAGGATGGGTGGGGTGGGGAATGGGCAAGCAACCATTTAAGCTGAGACTTTGGAATAAACTTTGAGTTTGCTTGATAGACAGCTTGCATGCATGCATGCTGGGTGGCTTCAGTCGTGTCTGACTCTGTGACTCTCTCGACTGTAGCTTGCCAGGCTCCTTTGTCCATGGGATTCTACAGGCCAGAATACTGGAGGGGGTTGCAGTGCCCTCCTCCAGGGGATCTTCCTGACCCAGGGATCGAACCTGTGTCTATTATGTCTCCTGCATTGGCAGGCGGGTGCTTTACCACTAGGTAGTGGTAAAGTACTTCACCATCTGGGAAGCCCAATGGATAGCTTGGGGAGGGCATTCTAGGTGGAGAGAAAAGCATAGGAAAAAGCCTAGTGAGTTGTCATATTCTGGCAACTTCATGTAGTTAAAAATGATGGGAGTGTGGAAAGTCAGGTGAGGAGGAATGTTGAAAGATGAGGCTGGAGAGCTGGGTGAGGGTCTTGGTGCTTTGCAAAGGTCTGTAGAGTTTATCCTGCAGGCAATAGGGAGCCATTGAAGAATCCAGAGCAAAGGGTGATACAGTCAGGTTTGCATTGGAGGATGAGGAGTCAGGGTGCAGCACGGGCAGAGTGGAGCAAGAATGGAGGTGAGGAGACAGGAAAGGAGGTGAGAAAGGGTGAGTCCCCAACCTTGTGCAGTGGCTCTCGGAATGGGAGATGAGCCCCAGTGCCCTCCAGTGAGAAGTCAGCAGGGCTTGCAGACTGATTAGGAGAGGTAAGTGGGAGTGGGTGACTGTGGAAAAACAGAGCCGCTAGGTCAGGGGTTCCTAGTGTGGAGTCCACAGACTTGAGGGGGTCTATGAACCTGGGTTGGGGGAAGTTGCGTCTTTATTTCTCTTAACTTGTAACCGACATTTAGAATATCTTTTAAACATGAAGGGAGGCAACACATCACAGTCGTGGGCGGCACCTGTGACGTAGCCACCAATAGGAACCGCAGTTTTCATGTCACGCTATGGATGTGCAGATATCTTGCAATGCACTCCTTCAAAAGGGCAATGCTTCTTAGAGCTTCCGCTGAATCTTATCTAACATGGTAATGAAGGCGCACGTATATTATGATACAACACATGTGTTTGTGTATTTTGCTAATTGTATTTCAATATAACTGGTTTCTTCTGTAATCTTGTTATTTTATTTTATGCAGCTAAAAACATTATTCTGGGGATGGGACCCTAGGTTGACATGACCAGACCCCTTGATCTGGGCTGGCATTTGGCTGGGACAGAGTAAGTAGTGGTACCATTGAGAAGGGGAAGGCGGGAAAAGAGCAGGTGGAAGAGATGATGGGTCCATTCTGAAGAGGCTGGGTGTCCAAAGGAGAGGAGACATCAGCCCACATGGCCTACCAACCTCCCAGAATCCTTCTCACTGGAATCCATCTTGGCTGAGTGATGCCACCAGGAAGAACCTGAGCTAGAAAAGCCCGGAAAGTAATCCCATCATAAGAAAACCTGTGACTGCGAGAGTCACATGGCAGAGCAGTTCCCTGGGTTCCTTTACCCCGCTGCTCTCCACCCGGGCGTCTCTTCCCGATAACGTCTCCTGCTTGTTAGCACGTGTGTCTCCTCGGACAACTCAATTCTGAGTGTTAGACAAGAGCCCACTCTCGGGGTGGGAAGGGGTCCCCCTTCCTGCAACACCGCAAGATATCCAGCTCCTTTCTTTGTCAGTGGCTTTCTCTCCCCTTTTCTTTCTCTCTACCAGGCATCGAAGAATCCCCTCCATTATCCCTCCCCTCAACCTGTTTACTCCAGCCACATAACAAAAGCTGGTGGCCAGCCCCAGGCAAACGTCTCCAGTTCTACAAGCAGCCTCCTTGTGGGGAAGCAAGTAGGGGGCCCTTGCCTCTACCTTGAAGAGCTTATCAAAGTTTTCACCCCTCAAAAATACCCCAGTTTCCTTTAGCAGGGAGTCCTACTGCGAAAGAAAATAAGATTGTCTTCGTAATTTCAGGCAGATAAACAATGCCGGGCTCCCCGGGAGGTTAGTTGATTTGCCCAAGGTCACACGGCTGGTCAGTTGTGGAGCTGGGCTTAAACCCCACTCCTGCTGGCTTCAAAGCCCTCTGTTTGTTTCTCAGGATTGCACTGCAGGAGTGAACCCACGGGTGGGGAGGGAGAAGCCTTTTACATCCTCAGAAAACAGTAACTGAGAAGGATGTAGCAGCCAGATCACGTGATAAGATGATGTGATAAGCAGGCGGTGGAGAGAAAGGAGTCTGTATTCATGCCTGTGTTCAGTCGCTAAGTCGTGTCTGACTCTTTGCGACCCCAAGGACTGCAGCACACCAGCTTCCCTGTCCTTCACTGTCTCCTGGAGTTTGCTCAAATTGATATCCATGGAGTCAGTGATGTCATCCAACCATCTCATCCTCTGTCGTCCCCTTCTCCTCCTTCCCTCAGTGTTTCCCAGCATCTGAGTCTTTCCCAGTGAGTCAGCTCTTCGCATCAGGTGGCCAAAGTATTGGAGCTTTAACTTCAGCATCAGTCCTTCCAATGAACAGTCAAGGTTGATTTCCTTTAGGATTGACTGGTTTGATCTTGCTGTGCAAGGAACTCTCAAGAGTTTTCTCCAGCACCACAGTTCAAAAGCATAAATTCTTCAGCATTCAGCATTCTTTTTTTTCTTTTTTACATTTTATTCTTTTTTTTAAGTTTTTAATTTTTTTCCTTTTTTTTCTTTTTTAAAAAATATAAATTTATTTATTTTAATTGGTGGTTTATGGTCCAACTGGGAGAAGATAAACCTAGGAGAAACAGGAGACCAAGAGGGAGCCAAGCCCTGACTTGCCTGACCTGGAGGAACAAGAAAGCTAGTTTTTCGGGAGTCCCTTGAGAACAAGTCAGCTGGGGAAGGATGCGGAGGTGGGGGTGAGAGGCTTGGAGCAGGTGGGTGGGCTTTTGGTTTGCTCCTCTGGGAGGGAAGAAGCAGGCAAGCAGGATCAGGGAGAGTCTGTCGATTGAGGCCATATGGGGAGAGGGTTGGGTTCTGATGCTGCTGAACCAGCTCACATTGAGGGGTGCTCAGCTCAAGGTCAGTGTGTCTAGGGCAAAGGAGAAGGAGGAGGTGAGGCAGCCCCTACTGGAACCAATTATTATAAATAGTTGTTATAAAGAACTAGTGAGGGACTTCCCTGCTGGTCAAGTGGTTAAGACTGCCTTCCAATGCAGGGGACATGGGTGTGCTCCCTGGTCAGGGACCTAAAATCCCACATGCCGTGGGGGGAGCTAAGCCCACGCACTTCAACTACTGAGCTCGCACCACCACTAGAGAGAAGCCCCCAAGATGGAACAAAAAGCCAGCACATGGCAGCTAAGACACGATGCAGCCAAATAAATAAATATTTTAAAAAATGAATTGGTGGGTTAGGGTTAATTGTTGTAATAACCAATACCAACTGAGATGCCAGGTTGCACCAGCCCTGGGCTGACCTGCCACAAGTGTTAATATCTTTATGCCTCACTGTCCTTGTGGGAGGGACTAACATTATGCCCATTCCACAGATGGGAAAACTGACTTGCCAGCAGTCACATAGCTGGTCAGTGGCTGAACCCAGAGCCTGCCACACAGGGTGCTTTGAGCAGGGCTGAGGACTTCAGACTGTCATTGGTTATTATTATTGTTAGTATTCTTCCTAGCTGTCCCTGAATAAACTGAGGGGTAGATGGTGGCCCCAGGGGTCAGCCCTGTTGCAGTGAGGCTGGGATGGAGGGATCTGGACTCTACAGCAAACCGAGAAGGAGTGGTGGGGCTGGGCCAGCAGGGCTGTGTTCAGATCCTGTGTTCCGCAGGAGGGTGTTTGTTCAGAGCGGACACCCCCTGAGGGCTGGAGGTAGGGGCTGTGATGGTTGGCTCTCTGGTTCAGAGCCCAGCATGCCCTGTGCTTCTAGGTACCTACAAAGTGCTTAAATTTTGACTGCTTTTAGAATCAGGAGGAAAAAATAGAATAATAATGAAGACATAAGAATGAATCTAGACTGGATTATATTTTTTATACCATTGCCATCATAAAATGTAATTTTTAATATTTATTTTATGGAGGAACAAGCCCTTGAAGGGAAATGTGCCTGGGGCCCATGAAAGTCATAATGTGGCCTTGAACTGGGCTATGGCTTTTCTCTGTCTCTCAGGGATGGAGCAAGACTGATTCCAGATGGGGTGGGGGCAGGGGCAGTACGGTTCCAGATGCCAGGTCACTCTGCCCGCCCGGTCCTGTGGTTTTAGCCGAGGTGCTGGGCAAGATGGAGCTTCCTCGGCCCCTGTCTCTTCCCCCAGTGGCCAGGGTTTTGTATCTTGGCGGGAATGTGAAAGCAGGCTAGAAGATGTCTCTTCTTCTCCAGTTCCTCTGAAAGATGAGGGTGATCTACTTAGGAAGGAAGGAAAGTCATTTGGAGAATTCCTACATCACCAGGCTAACAACAGTGGGCTTTTAGTAAAACCTGCCCTGGCATGAAGGGAAACATGTCTGTTTCCAGGAAATGATGAGACCTTGTGGAGAAGTCAGCAAGCGTCTATTTCGTTAAGTATCAAGAAAAAGAAATTTTGCGACTAAACAAAAAATGCCCAAGGATGAGGTAGCTCTTTGAATCCGGGAAACTAGAATGTTGTCTTTTATGCAATCTGGGCATATTCGGTTTCATCATAAAGTGTATATTTCACTGCACAGTAAGTACATCACTATTACAGCCTGTATTTAATTTCTTAACCTTCAACCATGTTTTAGAAATTATTTAGTGACATTATATATAAAACATATGATTTGAAAAATAGTTGTTTTAATTTTTTAAAATACAGAATATCTTAAATATGAAAGGGAACTGAATGGGGTATGATGGGAATGGGGATGTTCTGATGCTTTTGTGACCAGAAATATACAGAGCTAGAGGACACTTGAGCTTCCCCGGTGGCTCAGTGGTAAAGAATCCGCCTGCGGCACAGGAGCTGCAGGAGCTGCCGGTTCGATCCCTGGGTCAGGAAGATCCCCTGGAGGAGGGCGTGGCAACCCACTCCAGTATTCTTGCCTGCAGAATCCCAGGGACAGAAGAGTCTGGCGGGCTACAGTTCATGGGGTCGCAAAGAGTCAGACACGACTGAAGGGACTAAGCACGCACACACTGTACACGACCACTGTATTTTAGCATGAGTTTCCTGGGACAGTAATTCCACTAACTATCCCACCTGTTAGGCCTGTCCTAGAAGAATCCTCTGCCTATAGCTCCCTTTGTTCCTTTCTTCTGCCCTGACCAGACTAGGTTTCCTGCTCATAGCTGAGAGAGCAAGTATTTTTATGTATTTTTGTGTCTAAAAATGCAGAGGCTCTAAGAGAAATGAGTGTTTCCATATTAGTAAACGTTTCTTTGGCTTGCAAGTGACCAGAACCCAATCATATTAGCAGAAGGAAGAAATGTAGGTGGGAGAAGGTGATTGAACTATATTGATTTCTTGTAAATTGAAGAGTACAGGGTGAGTAGGCTTCAGGCATGGCTGCATCCAGAAGATCATGTCATCAGGAATCTAGCTGTATCTCCAGACTCTGATTTCTTTTAGCTTTGGTCTCAGTCAAGCCCCTCCTTATGGAGACAGGATGGTCTCAAGTGGCTCCAAGCTTAGATAAGACTCCAGAAGCAGAGAGAGCTTCTTTCCAGTACAAAACTCCAAGGGGGACTGTGATTGGACTAACGAGATTCATAGATTTATTCCTGAACCAGTCCTCATGCCGGAGGATGAAATACTCTGGTTAGCCAGATCTGGGTCTCTAAGGCACACTGGTGGTATGGGCTTGGCCAAGGACCAAGCAGGATTAGTATGCAATGGTAGACAAGTGGTTGCCCAAAGGCACTGGTTGATTGCAAATCCTAGTGGTTGGGAGTTGGTTGACTTGTCAAGTTGGGAGATTATCAGCAGTGGAGCTGAAGAACTCAGAGCCCCAGGAATGGCATGGGTCTTCATTTGGGTTCCTCCAGAGCAAACCCTAAGGTTAAAATATGTGTACAAGTAGTTTATTTGGGAGGTGATCCCAGGAAGTATGGTGGGACAGTGGATTTGTAAGACAAGAAGGCAGGAGGGCCAGTAAAGGGAGTGTGGGTGGGTGGGTGACCTCTACGGGCAACTGGGAGTCCCTCCTGTTGGGGACCCTCTGAGAGACTGTGTAGGACAAGGGATGAGAAAGCAGTGGAGTTTAGTCGCTGGCTTCCACCCACTACCACTGGCTCTAAGTCACTCCTGAGTCAGCACCCCACCCCTTTCTCCCCTGAATTTCTAACCTTCTACACCTAAGAAGGAAAGTGTTTGAGGAAGGAGGTTACCAGCACTCATAGGAGCTGCCAATCAGAGCTGCAGGCGACCTCTGGTATTGGCCAGGGGTGAGGGGCGAGGACAAACCAAGGCAAAGGAGAGTATGCTGCTATTAACCTGTGCCCTGCAGTGCAAGTGGGACGCTATTTGCCGTCAGAAACCATGGTCCCAGCAAGACTGCCCCACTGTACAGGTGCCAGCTGTTAGTTCAGGGAATCTTCGGGTCACCCTTACCTCTGACCAGCTGACTGCAGATGGGTGTTCCCAAGACGCCTTTACGTTTGCTTTTCATTAGGACTAATCACAGAACTCAGCAAAGCACTAGGGTTTTGGCATTGTCATAAAGGATACAAATCTGGGACCTCCCTGGTAGTTCAGTGGTTGAGAATCCACCTGGCAACTCAGGGGACATGGGTTCGATCCCTGGTCCAGGAAGATTCCACATACCGCAGGGCAGCTAAGCCTGTGTGCGACAACTACTGAAACCTACTCACCCAAGAGCCCGGGCTCTGCAACAAGAGAAGCCATCAAAATGAGAAACCCTTGCACTGCAGTGAAGAGCAGCCCCCGTCCACCATTCAGCACAACTAGAGAAATTCTGCATGCAACAGTGAAGACCTAGTGCAGCCAAAAATAAAATGAATTCATTAAAAATAAAATTAAAATGCATTTTTTTTAAAAAAGGACCCCAGCCAGGATCAGCCAAAAGAAGAGACATTGAATGAAAGGTCCAGGAGGCTCCCCAAACTTTGTCCTCTAAAACTAAGCTGGCTTGTGTTGTTCTCACCCCCCGAAGCCAGGTGTGTGAGGAACGCTGCAGCTCTTTCATTTCTGGAAAAGAACTTCACTTGGATTCTATGCTCCCACCCCCCTGGGCTGGTAGCAAATTTATTGTCACATTTGAGGGGCTACTCTGTATTGGCTGTGCTACAATTGTCTAGACTCATGTGGCATCTGACAAAGTGTCTTTGTCATCATCATTTTCATCAAACGGCCCAGACCCTGATCTGAAACCCTTGGGGCTAGAAGTGTTTCAGAATTTAGAACTTTTCAGATTTGAGGAGTTATGGTAACACATAGATCATCCATTGCATAACACCCCAGTGGGGGTTAGGGCCGTACTCTGTAAGCAAATACCGCAAAACCCATGAGTGCTCATGCTGGGGGCATAAATAAAGATGGTCAACAGCCTCATGTCCATTCAGGTCAGGCTTGACTACTAAATGAGTTCAGGCCATGTCAGATTTTTGTGGCCAAGTGAATTATGAAGAAGGTTTAGGATTTCAGAACCTCTGGGAATTTGCAATTGCAGACGAGAAATTATGGTCTCAATAGCTCCCTTGAATTGAGCACCTACTCTATGCCAGGCACCATTCTGAACACATTCCTTCTGTTGAACCCTATGATAGTAGGTGCTGTTATTATTCCCATTTCACAGCTGAGAAAACTGAGGTACAGATTTAGTAAGTGGCGGCTTTGGCTTCCAAGCCCACGTGCTTTACTATTATGTGGGTCCATGCAGGTTGCCACGGAGCCTCTAGTGCTGTCCACAGGGTCCCTTCTGGCCCCCAGGGCTCTTTGGTGCTCGGGTCAGGAGGGAGATGGGAGAAGGGGGCTGGTGACAGTGCCTGTGGCCTCATCACTCCTGATCAGAGGTCTCAAGTGCAGAGCCCACAGGGGCCATGCAGGTGAGATAAATGAGTCAAGCTGTCCAGATGTAACACAACAGTGGATGTGGGCATGATGGAAAACCTGGAAGTGTACACCCCCTCGGCACCCCAGTGTTGCCATGGAGGAAGATGCGTGGCATTCAAGGAAAGCCAAAATCTGAGTTTTTTATGGAAAAATCGCCTGATTTTTAATTCAAAATGTTTTTTAAAACAGCTTTATTGGGATGGGATTTACATATCGTAAAGGTCACCCTTGTAAGGTGTATAAAGACTTTTAGTAACCACCATAGAATCCAATTTGAAAATCTTTTCATCACCCCCAAAAGAAACCCTATACCCACTGACAGTCACCCCTTATTTTCTACCAACCCTCACCCCAGCTCTAGGCAACTACTGATGTCCTTTCTTACTATCTCCATGGATTTACCTGTTCTGGACATTTTGTATACCTGGCTCACCCACGATGTGTGGTCTTTTATAACTGATTTCTTTCACTTAGCATGGTGTTTTCAGGGTTCATCCACGTTGTAGGTTGTATCAACCCTGCGTTCCTTTTTGCTGTTGTTGTTCAGTTGCTCAGTCGCGTCTGACTCTTTGTGACCCCCATGGACCGCAGCACCCCCGGTCGCACTGTTTCCCAGAGTTTGCCCAAGTTCATGTCCATCAAATGGATGATGCCATCCAATCATCTCATCCTCTGCCGCCCCCTTCTCCTTATGCCTCAATCTTTCCCAGCATCAGTCTTTTCCAATGAATCGGCTGTTCACATTAGGTAGCTTCCTTTTTATTGCCAAACGATATTCCATGGCACAGATATACCTCTCTGCTCATTTATGAAAAGTTTATTCCTCTCTAGAATTTAGCTAATCAAGTTTTCTTGCAGCCATTGCTTTTCTTTGGGACCACTGAAAATGATTTTCATTTTGTTTGTTCTCTTTTTCACTATGGAATAGGAAAACTTTTGTATCCTCTCATTACCTAGCTGGGGTCTTCTCTGGTAGCTCACTGGTAAAGAATTCACCTGCTAATGCAGGAGATGTGGATTCAATTCCTGGGTCATGAAGATCCCCTGGAGGAGGAAATGGCAAGCCACTCCAGTATTCTTGTCTGGGAAATCACATGGACACCTGGCAGGCTACAGTCCATGGGGTCATAAAAGACATCTTATTTCTCTGTCTGCCAGTTGATAGACGTTGTGTGGCGTTCACTTTTTGGCTCATATGAATAATACTGCTGTGAACAGTCGTGTCCAAGTGTTTATGTGCACATACAATTTCCTAGGAGAGAATGTAGTTACCTTGTTTAAATTTTTAATTCAAAATGTTTTAAACCATTGTACCAGCCAACAAAACATCACTGCAGACCTTCAGTCTCCGCTTCTGCCCCTGACACAGACCATACCACCTTTCCCCCCCGCCCCCGCCCCTCCCGATGAGGACTGGAAGATTGTTCTTTCTTTCTGTCCCCAACTCAGAGGTCCCTGTCCTAATCGCCTCGGTAAATTAAGGCTTCTAAAGATTAAAGCCAGGAGGGAAGGATTTTGCAGATGGATTTTACTTCCCTCTTTGCTGCAAAACCTCTGGGACCAAAAAGTCCAGAGCCTCTTACCCCTTGAATGAAGCGAAAGGAAAAGGGAGAAAAATGCAGGGGAAAAAAACCATGAATTACCATCTAAAAATATTTCGCCATGCCTATTTGCCAAGTCATCATTTTGCATACTTAACGGTTGACCTCAAGTTGATACTCATCAGATGTACGGCTCTCCATGCGATGAAGTTTCATCTCCTTTAGAATTTTAAACCTAGCAGGCTTTTTTCTCACTTAGCCTGACTGGACCATTTTAGGGGATTTTTTTTTTTTTTAACACAGTCTGTTTTTGTCATTTCTAGTTGGTATTTATCAAATGTTACTTTTGTAGAATGAGATCTAAACTCCTTCCTAAGACTACAAAATATGACCTTTGCTGTCCTCTCTAACTTTATCTCCTACAACCCAGCCCCTCCTCACTGGTCCTCACATTCTCCAAGCTTGGCCTTGCCCAGGCCTGGGGTCCCCTCCTTGGCGCTGCCTTCCCAACCCGCTCCTGGCTCATTTCTTCCCTCAGCCAGCTCTCCACTCAAATGTCATCTCCTTTAGGAGCTTTCACCACCCCCGGCCCCAGTCATTTCCACCCCCTCCTGCCTGTTTTTCTTAATGGCACATAATGCTTTCTGAGCAGCAAGTAAAATGTGGCGGATACTTGATGAATATTCGTTGAGTGGATAAGTGAACTTACACTGTCTGCTAGTTCATTTACATGTTTGCTCCCTTATCGCTCCTCCTCAGACCAGGTTTTCTCAACATTCTTTGCTGCATCGTTCTTTCTCCTGTGGGCCTTTGTTGCTGTGTGGACTTTCTCTAGTTGCAGTGATGAGGGGCTATTCTCTAGTGGTGGTGTTCAGGCAGCAATCAGGGGCTACTCTCTAGGTGGAGTGCTTGGGCTTCTCATTGCGGTGGCCTCTCTTGTTGCTGAGCACAGGCTCAGTAGCTGTGGCCCATGGGCTTAGTTGCCTCATGGCATGTGGAATCTTCCTGGACCAGGGATCAAACCCATGTCCTCCACACTGGCAGGTGGATTCTCAACCACTGGGCCACCAGGGAAGTCCACTGGATCATTCTTTATTGTGTGTCAGGGGAGAGGGGCTGCCCTGTGCATTGTTGACCATCAGCATCCTAAGCCTCTACCCGCCCCCCCCACCTCCAGATGCCAGGAATACCCCCCGCCAAGTCATGACAACCAAAAATATCTCTGGACATGGCCAAATGTCCCTTGGAAGGCAAAATCATGCCTGATTGAGAACCACTGCCCTGGATAATGGGTTCTCCAAGACCTGTGAGTGTTTTCTTCACTGCTGTATCCCCAGGGCCTGGCCCTTAGAGCGTTCTCTTTGAATGTAGCATGCCTTGCAGAGGGCAGCCCCTCATAGTGAGGTTATTGGTTTTGGAGCTTTGGAATCTGCACCTTGCCCCAGTAGGACCATCGGGGACTCTGGAACCATACAGACTGGATCAAACCACAGCTGGACCCTGTTGAAATGGTGTGGTCTGGCAAGTTACTTCTAGCTCTTTGTCCCTGTCTGCACCCACACAAGGTGGGTTTGGGTGATCAAATGAAATCACCCGACCACGCCAAGAGCCCGTGGAGAGGGTGGGCACACAGCCTGTTCTCAGTCTTGTTCATTGAAAGGTTTGGGTGAGAACTGTGATAGCGGTGGGATCGGTAGGGCTCTGCCTGTACAAGGAGGCAACCCTGTGTCCAGGTGTGTCCAGGAAGTCCCAGTATCATTGTAAACAAGAGCCCACTCACTCTCAGAAGCATCCTGATTCTGTTGAGAAACCGTCTAAACTGTCTGCTCACGCAGACAGTTTGGCTGGGCTAGGGGGTGGGGATGGGGGCTGGATCAGCTCTTGCCTTATTCTGTGAGTTTCTTCTTAAAAGAGTCCATATCATGGACTTCCTTCATGGTCCAGTGGTTAAGACTCCGCCTGGCAATGCAGGGGCAAGAGTTTGATCCCTGGTCGGGGAAACTAAGATCCCACATGCCTCGAAGCAACTAAGCCCATGAACCACAACTAGAGAGTCCATGCCCCACAACAAAAGATCCAGTTTGCTGCAACTGAGACTCGGTGCAGCCAAAAAAGAGTCCGTATCTTTCTCTCCTCTTTCCTAAGGCAGAAATCACCCACCCCCAACACCAGCCTTTCCTGCTGTCACTCGTTGTTTGAATTGTTCCTTTTCTTCTAGTCCAGGGCTTGGTCTATTTCTGCTCGGCTTCTCTCAGCTTGCTAGAACCATGGGACTTCTTTTTTTTTTTTTTGACTCTGAGTTGCTGACTTTCATTTGGGCTTTGTTTTCCTTGTGGTTGTCGTGGGCTGGGCAGCTGAGAGGAAGGCTGGGCAGGGTCGGACTGTTTGGAGCTGGGGGGACGGGCTCTGACAGCAGGCTGTCCCCTGGGTGTAAGTGTTAATTCCACCCTGGGGCTGACAGAAACGTAGAAAAAGACTCTCTGAGCCTTCAAGGATGGGTGGAAAGGTGTGAAAGCCCTTGCCCAGGAGGAAGCTGGATGACAGATGCTGAGGCTCCAGGGACACACAGCATCCATCCTTCATCCATTTCTCCTTCCACAAATAGTCCTGGCGCCTCTCTGTGCCAGGTACCAGGAGAGCAAGCAGGCGAGCACTCTGCCCTTGGGGGCTTGTGTCTAGTGGGGAAGGCAGTGAATTAGCAAGTGGTTGGGACTCTGATGTGAAGAGACAGTCCCAAGGGTGGAGACCATGCCCTGTAGGGGGCTCAGGGGCCTTCGTAGACGCCCAAGGATGGGAGGACTCAGCTGGGGAAGGAGACAGTGGGGTGATGGGGGCAAGAGAGAGAGAGTGCCCCATCAGAGGGGCAGCATATTCGAAAGCCCCAAACGAGTGGGATTTTGGAGGATCGATGAGAAGGTGGCCGTGGGAGGAGACTGGGGAGCAAGGGAGGGCTGGAGATGAGTGAGACACAGAGGCCAGTGGTGCAGGGCTTGAGTTTTCTTAGCAGAACAAGAGGGAGGAAGGCAGGCTTTAGGGGTTTTCAGCAGGGAAGAGTCCCTGGAGGGGCCAGACATGGATGCAGGTGCACTGGGCAACAGGAGGGAAGTGGAAACGTGGGTCTGCTGGTGACCTGCTGTGGACGCCAAGCCAGGAAGTGTGGGCCTTGCCCGAGAGCAGATGCAGTTGGGGACCTCTGAGGCTTTAAGTTCTATGAAGATGGTTCTTGGGGTAGAGGAAGGGGCTTCCCTGATGGCTTAGGGGTAAAGAATCCACCCACCAATGCAGGAGACATGGGTTTGGTCCCTGGGTGGGGAAGATCTCCTGGAGGAGGGCATGGCAACCCACTCCAGCGTTCTTGCCTAGAGAATCCCTTGGAAAGAGGAGCCTGGTGGGTTACAGTCCATAGGGTCGAAAAGAGTTGGACACAACGGAAGTGACTAAGCACGCGTGCATGGGGAGGAGAAAGGGGTGGGCACAATCCAGGAGCCTCACTATGAGGCCGTGTGGACATCTGGCCACAAGGAGATGGTGGCAGTGTGAGCAGAGAAGGATGGAGGTGGACTTGAGAGAAGCAGGGTTGGCAAGACTTGGCAGTCTGTAAACCAGAGGGCAGGGGTGGGAGTTGTCAGTGTGCCCCATCACAGCTGACCGTGATGGAGAAGTGGAGAGTCATGCCCTGAGGTCAGGAAGACAAGAGGGCTGCATTCTGGGTGGGTGAGGGTTGAGACAGGACCTCTCGTGGGAAATGCTTGCTTATCACGTTTCAACCTGTCCAAAGCTAGGAGGGAGGGGACAGGGAATAGAGGAGAGTAGAAAGCCCCTGATAACAAAAGAGATGGAGCAGGAGGCTGAGAGAGGCAGAGGGAGATGAACAGACCCCCTAGGATGGAGGGGGATGCACACAGGGAGAAAGAGACAGAGAAGAAGGGAGGAGACACAGCAAGAAAGCTAGCAAAGACACCAACACTGACTGAGCCTCTGCCTCAGAGCCTTTGACTGCGTGGATCACAGCCAACTGTGGAAAATTCTGAAAGAGATGGGCATATCAGAGCACCTGACCTACCTCCTGAGAAACCTGTATGCAGATCAAGAAGCAACAGTTAGAACCGGGCTTGGAGCAACAGACTGGTTCCAAATTGGGAAAGGAGTACGTCAAGGCTGTATATTGTCAGCCTGCTTATTTAACTTATATGCAGAGCGCATCATGCAAAATGCTGGGCTGGATGAATCGCAAGCTGGAATCAAGATTGCCGGGATAAATATCAATAACCTCAGATATGCAGATGATACCACACTAATGGCAGAAAGTAAAGAGGAACTAAAGAGTCTCTGGATGAAGATGAAACAGGAGAGTGAAAAAGCTGGCTTACAACTCAGCATTGAAAAAATGAGGATAACACCCGGTCCCGTCACTTCATGGCAGATAGATGGGGGGAAAAAATGGAAACAGTGGCAAATTCTATTTTCTTGGGCTCCAAAATCACTGTGGATGGTGACTGCAGCCACAAAATTAAGAGACACTTGCTCCTTGTAAGAAAAATTATGACAAACCTAGACAGCATATTAAAAAGCAGAGACACCACTTTGACAATAAAAGTCAGTATAGTCAAAGCTACTGTTTTTCTAGTAGTCATGTATGGATGTGAGAGTTGGACCATAAAGAAGGCTGAGTGCCAAAGAGTTGGTGCGTTTGAATTGTGGTGCTGAAGAAGACTCTTGAGAATCCCTCGGACTACAAGGAGATCAAACCAGTCAATCCCTAAGGAAATGAACCCTGAATATTCAGTGGAAGGACTGACGCTGAAACTGAAGCTCCAATACTTTGGCCACTTGATGCAAAGAGCCGACTTATTGGAAAAGACCCTGATGCTGGGAAAGATTGAGGGCAGGGGGAGAAGTGGGTGACAGAGAATGAGATGGTTGGATGGCATCACCGACTCAGAGGACATGAGTTTGAGCAAGCTCCAGGAACTAGTGAAGGACAAGGGAGCCTGGTGTGCTGCAGTCCATGGGGTCAAAAAGAGTTGGCTGTAATTGAGCGACTGAATAACAACAACGTCTTGATAAACTCATCATTTGAAGTTGAAAACATCATATGTTGAAAATACATTCAAGCTACCTAACCGTCAAACCTGGGTCTGTGCTGCCAGGACAGTGTTTCTCAGACTTACATTCATTTTTATTTTATTTTTTGGCTGCATGGGTCTCTGTGGTGGCGCGTGGACTTCTCTCTAGCTGTGGCATGAGAGCTCAGTTGCCCCACCGCGTGTGGCACCTTAGTTCCCCCATCAGGGATCGAAGCCCCGTCCCCTGCATCAGAAGGCGGATTCTTAACCATTGGACCTTCAGGGAAGTCCCTCAACCTTATATTCATTCTTGTTCCATGTTTTATACCTTTTTTTTTTTCCTAATTGCCCCTCCCCTCATGAAATCTGAACTTCACAGTTATTCTATACATCTGTTTACTTACATTATATACGTGTGTGCTCTCTATACAGTTGGATTTTTTTTTTTCTCTTTTGCATGTACTAGGATGGTAGTGACCTTTTAGGCTGAGACTTTCACATACAGCCTGCCTTGAAGTGAGTCAAACCATGGCCCTGGGACCTGGGGGGCTGGCATCTACCCTCCTCTCTGATCTACTTGCCGGCTGTGGGTCTTTGCTGACTTAGTCGTTCTGTGCAATTTAATTTCCTTCGCAGAGCACCTCCTATGCACTGAACCTGTGCTAGACCCAGGGCTGCAGATCTGAGCGAGTGTGACCCCGCCCCCCCCCCCCCCCCCCCAGTTTCTGTGAACTTACGGCCTGGGAGTGGTGGAGGGAGGAGACAGGCATTGTCCGAGTCTGACAATGACTGACAATGACAGGGTTGCCAAAATCCTGGGATCACTTAGAAAGGTCGAGACTTCGGAAAGGTTGGATCCCCAGTGAAAACTCTAGATTTTTGTTTTTAAATGAAAGTCCAATTATCAAGAAAGTTATCACCCATATATTGTTGGTGGGAATGTAAGACAGTACAGCTGCTCTAGAAAATAGTTCAGCAGTTATTTTCAAAAGTAAGAATGGATCACCATAAGACTTACCAGGAGACCCAGGAACTTCACTCTTGGGCATGGATCCCAGAGAAAGGAAGATGGATTTTCACATGGGAACTTGTATAGGAGTGTTCATAGTGACTTTATTTGTAATAGCCCCAAACCAGAAAGTAACCGAATATCCTTCCGTGAGTGAGTGAACAAATACAGTTAACAAATACTTAATAAAAGTAATATTTGCTTAATAAATTAAAAAGTAAATAAGTAAGCAGCACATCCATCTCATGGAACTCAGCAAAAAAAAAAAAGCGGGGGGGGGCCAGTACTGATACACCACACAATAACTTGGATAGACATCAGGGAAATGATGCTGAGTGAAAGAAGGGATACCTATTGCATGATTCCATCTATGTGTCATTTAATAACATAGTTATGGATTAGGAATTGCCAGGGATTAGGGATGGCAGGCGAACTGGGCGTGTGTAGAAAAAGGCAACTTGCTGGGTCCAGTGGTGGTGCAGTGTGCAGTGGGGTATCTTGATCGTGTGGTGCTTACGCAAGGTTGCGCATAGGATAAAATTACACGGAGCTGCACATGTACACACAAGGGTGCGAGCAGAACTGGTGAAATCCGAGTCAACTACGGATTGTGCCCTGGTCAATTTTTTGACTTTGATATTGGACCCTAGGACGATGCAAGTTGATAAGTGTTAACACTGGGGTAAGTGCGCATGAGACTTCCTTGTACATTTCTTTCCTCCCTTTTTTAAAGGAAATTTTGGCTGCGCTGGGTCTTCATTGCGGCATGCAAGCTCTTTGTTGCGGCGCGCAGGCTTTCTCTAGTTGAGGGGCTCGGGCTCTAGTGTGCAAGGACTCAGTAGTTGCCCCAAAGCCTGTGGGATCTTAGTTCCGGGATCAGGGATCAACCCTCGTCCACTGCATTGCAAGTTGAATTCTTAACCACTGGACAACCAGGGAAGTCCCCTTGTACATTTCTTTGCAACTTCCTGTGTATCTATAATTATCTCAGAATAAGAAGTTTAAAGAAATATCCAGTAAGAGTTATGAGGTGGCTTAGAGATGATCTGGTTAGAAACCTCCTCTTTTTATGTCCCCTGCACTGTGTGGTCTGTGTCACCTGTCGCCTTGCTCTCTCCAGTCTGAGGCAGGTCCCAGGAGATCAGAAGCAGAATTGGGACCGTCCTGAGTCAGGAGCCCCATCAGAGCAGCCAGTGCCAAACACAGCAGGGCAAGGAGGCCCAGATCAGGCCGTTCCTCTCTTCTCTGCTTTTGCTTGGGCTGTTTACCGGTCCAGGCTGCCTTTCTCCTTCCTCCCCACCTTTTTGTTCCCTCTTGGTGAACACATGTTGATCTTTCCTGGCCCAGCTTGAAGCTCAACTCTCCTTCCAAGCCTTTCCCTAAGCCCAGGTAACAATGACCTCTTCTCTCCCTGTGGCTCCTTCCAAGGGTTGAAAATGTACATGCTTTCAGTGACATGGAAGAAAATGTGGATGCATGAGTGGGTGGGACTATTACAAGATTGACAGAGGCAGCAGACTGGGACATGATGGGCCCCACGGGTACCACGTAGCCCATGAGGCTTGGCCACTGGTCCTCACTGAACAGCACAGCTCTGATCAGCTCCAGCTGAGGGTCACTGAGGGGAAATGTGGACCCAGTCTTGCCAGAGTTTCTGATTTTTACAAAACAAGCCAAAACTCCCATATTTTTAATGGAAATCCTCCAGATTTTTAAGTGTTGCCCCCCTCCAAAAAAAAAATTCATCATTTTTTACAGCTCTGGCCAACCTCTGCAGGTTGGGTTCAGTCCACGGCCTGCCATTTTTCGATTGTGGATGTACGTATTTCTGTTTTCGTATTTGTAATCAAGGATTTTCCTTCACTGTTTACATGGTCCTCCTCATTAGTGTTGGGAGAATAGCCATGCCATAGTCACAGCTGTATGCCCGGTGCCTGATCCAATGCTTTGTATATAGAGGATGCTTCACAAGTGTTAGTTGAATGAATGAGTTGGAGCGTTAGAAGCAAGTCAGGGGCTTGCAGAGTGGTTGGAAGATTAAAGAAGGGCACCAGGACCTGTCAGCTGTGTTTTCAGTAGGTGGGGCCGAGGGGGCAGCCTGTGCTTGTTTGGCAGCCTGGCCTTGCCCAGACTGGTTGTGGTGATTAAAATTCTGCCCCATCCTTGGCATGCTTTTGCAAGCGAGGGTTGGGGGTGTATGCAGGCCACTGGGTCTTTCATACAAATGAGCCTGGCCCCAGGCACAGAGCCAGGCAGCAATTGGACTTTGGCGAGGGGACAGGGGGAAGCAAGAATTTTAATAAGTTTAACAAAAATTGGAAGTAAAACCCACGATCCTGGAATTGCCTGGTTCTAGCGGTTTTAACCTACTTATGGAGTGGGTGTGGCGATGGATGCCAGGTGCTCAGGGACCTGGTCTCTGAGCAGGGCAAGGAGGCCCAGATCAGGCTGTTCCCAAGGACGGCCAGGTACTGGCCCAGTGGAAGCTGGACTCTGAGGGGTGTGGTCAGGAAGTGTCACCTGGTCCTGGGGGCGTGGCTTTGGTAGAAATCAAATAGGTGGGCGGGGCAGCAGGAGATCCTCCCAGAAGCCTGTTATTCTACTCTCCCTCTGGTGGCCAGGACTGCAGCCAGCCAGGGCTGGACAGGCACAGGGTCCAGCCCTGGGGGAGAGGATTGGGTAGGGAAACTGAGGCCAAAGTCCTGCTGTAGGGAGAAAGCCACACTCTGGAGTCTCTTAGGCAGGGTGGGCTGGGGCTTAGTGGAGGGACTGGAGTTTTCCATTCACCAGAGGGAAGGGGACTCTGAGGGACTCCAGTCACAGCTCTTTGGCGGGGTCCACTAATCTGCACTGTCCATGTCTGATCTATGCGGGAGCCAGGACCCTTGGCTCCCAGGAGTTTCCGTTTTGTCACCAATGTGCCAGGCACTCTCTTGCTTTAAGGCAGGATCTGATCTGTCTGGTGGTTCCCGAATCCCTAGTACCTGGTTCAAAGTTGGCCTCCACAAATGCTTGTTGACCAGAGAGTGTAACAGAAACCTGCCTGACAGTAACTCAGGGGGGTTTCTGTGTGTGGTGAGAGATGCTCTGGCGAGACTTGGAAATCTTGGAAGCTGCCTACTACAGAAGTGAAGTGATAAGACATGTGGAGATCTCAAGGAAGAATGGTTCAGGTAGAGGGACAGCAAGTGCAAAGGCCCTGAGGTAGAAACTTGATTGGCATATTCAGTGTGGACACCTGGTCCATGCCTGGGCCTGGTGTCGCATCCTGGCTGTTTCACACTGGAGGGCTCTGCTGTCTCCCAGGCTCCCATCTTTCTTCCACCCTGCCCCCCTGCCCCACAGCTCCAGGTGGCTGGGGAGTCTTAAGAGCCCCTTGGAGGACACTTCCCCTTGATGGAAATTCTCCACGCCTGAGAACTCGTCTCACAAACGTGCTTTCCCCAGGAACTGGAAACTAACTGATGGCTATTTTAAGACACGGAATTGAGTTCGTGCTTGCCCATTATCCATCTCTGGGAAGGGGGCCAGATGGCAGAGCACCTGGCTGGGAAGGAGACCCCCACTGCCCCTCCCCCGACCCCCATGCCTCTCCTCTGGATAAAGCTGAGTCACCTCTCATGACATCACAAGGCCTGGGGGCTCTGAGACCCACCCAGCTGGAGACCAAAGAGTCAGCCAACAAGTATCCAACACTTACTGTGTGCTCTGTGCGCTTGTGTATAATATGACTATAAATGGGAGGAGTGTCACGCCTCCCCCACTTATACCTTTCCTATGACTTCCTGCTGTGTTCTGAATGAAATCCCAACCTCCCCATCTCCCTGCACCCTTCAGCCCCTTGCTCTCAGGCTCCAGCCACCCTGACTCCTTCTCCCCACTCCTGGGCCTTGGCAATTGCTGTTCCCTCTGCCTGGGACTCTTCCAGGCTTTTTCATGACCAACTCCTTCTTATCTAGGAAGGTTCTAGCTTGAAGTTCCAGCTTGAAGTCACTTCCCAGCGAGGCCTTCCCCGATAGTCTAACCTGAAATAGCTTCCCCCAGGCACTCTGTCTCCTTGCTCAGTTTCTTCCTTGAAATCACATGTTTAGTGTCTGTCTCCCCAACTTGGATGTCAGCTCCATGAGGACTGGGACTCTCTTGTTTGCCACTGGTTCCCTAAGACTTAGATCAGTATCTGGCACATAATAGCTGCTCGAGGGATATTGGTTGTATGAGTAAATGTGACTAGGTATTTATTATCTCTGCTTTCCAGATGAAGAAATGGAGCCTCAGAGATGTTCAGTAACTTGCCCTTGGACACACAGCTGGGAAGTTGCAGAACTGAGATTCTGCCTGACTTCCAGCCAGTGGTCTCTTCCCTGCTGGATGGACAAATTGACATTGTTGGCTGTCTTGAGATGACAGGCAGGTATCTGGCTGGTGTTTGAATCTTGAAGGCCAGCAGTGTCCAAGTAGATGTGCCAGGGAGTCTGGAAAGACTGGAATGAGGGACTGCTTGTCCCTTCATTCTCTTCTCTTTGAATAGAGCCAAGCCATCCACTGGCCATGTGATATTACAAGTCCTGGAGAGGCCTGGGGGCTCTGAGACCCACTGGGATGGAGCCCACATGAGTCAACCAGCAGGCAAAATCTGGGTCACTCTCCAGGGCCACCCTGTGCCTCACATGTACCCTGATCCTTCTCATCTAGGGTCTTCTGGGATTCCATCCCCTGTTGCCTGAGGCTGCTTCTGATGGCTCTCAGGCCTGCCCCCTCCCCTAGCCAGATTTCTGCTTTTCTTGTCATCACGCTTAGTCATAGCTCTTCTCTGAGGTTCAGGCTGCATGGGAGGCACTGATGGTATTATATATCTGGAGAAACTGGCTCTCCAAAGGGGCGCCTAGACAGTGCTCAGGACAGTCTCAGCACCTGTAGAGCAGACTGCATGGACCCACAGCTCATTCTCATAACTAGATGGGGAAACTGAGTCATCGACATTTAACAGACTTGCTCAGGGCACAAGGCCAGTAAGTGTTGGGTGCAGGCTTTAGACCTAGGCAAATCCTGGACTGTGTGGAGGCAAATTTGGATCCAGTGTGGACTCCGACTCTGGAGTCCACACTGTCCTGTCTCTTGTGACAGCATCTGAGGTGGTCTTCTAGTTGGGGAAAGAGGCCCAACCAGCAAAGGGGGAGGGCGGAGGTGGTCTAGTCTGGGATGCAGGAATGGGGTGATGGGATGATTTAATCCGAGGGGCCCGGGAGGATAATCAGCAGTTGGGATGGAACTTAGTACTTTGGTTGGGAAGGCCTCTATCAGCTTGGGGGTGGGATGAGGCATAGCGGACACTCCTGGACTTGACTTGGGAAGGGAACCCCTGCAGACCCCACCTCTTGGAGGCCACAGGTCAGGAGCAGGGGAGCCAAGAGTGGATGTGGCTGCATGGCTCAGCCTTGCTGGGACAGGCAGGGTCCTCTGCAGTGGGGTGCTACCTAGAACCGCCCTTCACTTGCCTGTGCTCCTCCGCAGCTTGCAGATGCAGATGAGCCCCCATGGTCTGAGGACCAACCTGTCCCCCAACCCCAGTCCTAATCTCTGCTCTCAGCACTGGGGAGCCCTGGTGGGGGCACCTGCCTGAATCCCAGACCTTCCTTGGGAGAAAGGCTGGAAAACCCACCCCTGCCTGCGGAAAGAGCAGCAGAGAAAAACTGGGTCTTGGGCAGGGATGCCAGGTGGACAGGAGCAAAGGCAGTGATGTCCAGCCCTGCAGTGATGCTCACGACACGCCCTGTCCTCCAAGAGCACCCTCTGGGCCCAGACAATCCCAGCTGCTCCCCTGAGGGAGCTCTCAGCAGCACTTGGAGGGGACCAGGGGACAGCCCCTCAATGCCCAGCTCCAGGCTCGCTGCACTGCCCCACTCCTGCTTTGCCCTCCCATCCCCCTGGCTGTGCATGGCCAGGTCCCAGTCTTGAAGGCTTCCTTCTTGGCTCCTGTCCCAGGACAGAGGTGGGCCCCATGGGATCTGCAGTCCATTGGCATCTGGACCCCTCTGAGTCCTCCTGAGCCAAATCAGGAAAGGGGCCTGGGGAGAGATTCCCTGAGCCAGCATCACTTATGAAGGAGCTGCTAGTGCCCTGCCCCCACCTCCAGGTAGCACATAAGCCCACTTCCCTGTAGTCACAGATGAGGCTCCCACCCTCCTGGCCTCCTGAACCAAGGAAAGTGGCTTCCTTCCACCTCAGGGCCTCTGGCTTGCCCTCATCTACCCCTGGGCCTGTCTTCCCCAAATCTTCAAAAATTTCAGGTCTTGATGAATACATGAGTACCTGTACCTGCTGCGCACCTGAAACTATCACAACATTGTTAATGGGCCGTGCATGCATGTTCAATTGCTCAGTCACGTCCAGCTTTTTGCGACCCCATGGACAGTAGCTGGCCAGACTCCTCTGTCCCTGGAAATTTCCAGGCAAGAATCCTGGGGTGGGTTGCCATTTCCTACTCCAGGGGTTATCTGCCCAACCCAGGGATCTAACCTGTGTCTTGAGCATCTCCTGAATTGGCAGGTGGATTCTTTACCACTGTGCCACCTGGGAAGCCCTAAGTTAATTGTCTATATGCCAATATAAAATAAAAAATTTAAAAAATTTCAGGTCTCAGCTTAAATGTCACTTTGTTAGACATGCCCACCCTGACTTCCTTGACCAGACTTACTACCCCATCAGCCGTTACCCCTAGCGCCACCTGGGAAGCCCCTCCCAATCACCTTTTTTCTCACGCCCCCTACTTTGCCTTCACAGCATATTCTGAACTCTGAATTTTGCATGTGCACCTATGTTTATTTTCTGTCTTCTTTCATGAAGCGATCAGCTCTGTGAGGGCAGGGATCATGCTTGTCTTTAATTTTTTTATTGGGCTATATTTGCTTTACCATGTATGTTAGTCTCTACCATGCAGCAAGGTGAATCAGCTATACGAATACAGATATCCTCTCTTTTTCGGAGTTCCTTCCAATTTAGGTCACCACAGAGCCCTGAGTAGAGTTCTCTGTGCTATACAGTAGGTTCTCATTAGTTATCTTATATATAGTAGTGTGCATATGTCAAATCCAAACTCCCAATTCATTCCACCTCCCTTTTCCTCCCTCGATGTCCATACACTTGTTCTCTACTTCTGCATTTCTATTTCTGCGTTGCAGATGCATGCGAAGTCGCTTCAGTTGTGTCCGACTCTGTGCGACCCCATGGACTGTAGCCTACCAGGCTCCTCTGTCCATGGGGATTCTCCAGGCAAGATACTGGAGTGGGTTGCCATGCCCTCCTCCAGGGCTTTGCAGATAAGATCATCTATATCATTTTTTTTTTTTAGATTCCAATACATGTACAATATGGGATATTTTTTTTCTCTTTCTGACTTATGTCACTCTGTGTGACATACTCCTTTATATCCTGAACCACGAAGAGAGCCTGGTACACAGTAAGTGCTTAATAAATATTTATTGACTGGATGAATGAATGGAAGGGGCTGTGATGGAATGGTAAACATTTAGATGGAGTTGGGAAGACCTGGACTCACACTCCTTTCATGCTGTGTTACCCTGGGTGAGGCATCACCAAGCCTACTTTCCTGGGATGAGGCAAGGACTACATGAGACTTGGGACAGTTGAGTGCTTTACACACTATAGAGTCCCCAGGGAAGGGAAGGGCTGTGCAGAGATTTTGTTCTCTAGAGGTTTTGCAGGAAGGCATCTCACTTTCCTAGCACGAAGGTGGCTTCCTGGGCAATGAAACTAATTGGATGGTATCACAGCTTCGCTGTGGGGAAGTTGGAAGCTCAGAGCACTTAAGATCTCACTGGCCAGAAGAATCAGATTTGCATTTCAGTTAATGCGATAGAGGGATGGGAGGTAGCCCTGGGAGGAATGTTATGATGGGCTCTGGTTACTCTGCCCTGAGGCGGAGATGAAACCCAAGTACAGTGACTATTCCTGCTTGTGACTTGGACACATGTAACTAGATATTCCCAGGGCAGTGAGAAAGTGAGTGAGAGAGGGACAACTAGACATAGAGTGAGAGTCAAAGGCAGAGACAGAGGAAACGGAAAGAGGGAGATAGAGTCAGGCGCAGGACGAGAAAAAAATACCTGGGACTTCCTTGGTGGTCCAGTAGTTCAGACTCCATGCTTCCAATGTAGGGGTGTGGGTGCCGTTCCTGGTTGGGGAGCTAAGATCCTGCATGCCGTGTGATAGGGCCAAAAAAAAGAGAAAAAGCCAAAGGGAGGGGGTCTGCCCGGTGGCCCCTATGAGCATGTGCCCCAGAGGACAGCGAGATAGGACTGTCCAGTATGCTGGCCCTGCCCCCATCCATTTCAGGGCCCCTAATGCCTTTCGTGGGCTTCCCTGGTGGCTCAGACAGTAAAGAATCTGCCTGCAATGCAGGAGACCCAGGTTCAATCCCTGGGTTGGAGGAAGGGCATGGCAACCCACTCCAGTATTCTTGCCTGGAGAGTTCCATGGACAAGGGAGCCTGGCGGGCTAGAGTCCATGGGGTTGCAAAGAACTGGACACAACTGAAGCAACTTAACACACAACACGTGGAATCTGTATTGTGACCTGCGAAGTCTTAGTTGCAGCGTGTGAGATCTAGTTCTCTGACCAGGGATCGAACCCAGGCCCCTTGCCCTGGGAATGTGGAGTCCTAGCCGCAGGACCACCAGGGAAGTCCCTGACTCAGTATTTCTTACCTCTCAGACCTGTGCCTTCTTCCTCCGTGACTATAGCCACATCCATGTGCTGTTACATACTTAGCATTTTTCCCCCTCTAAATCACCCTTTTTGAAATTTAAATTTATTCAGAAAGGAAGCTTCTGATCACTATTGGGACTAAAAGTCAGTATCTTTTGTAATAAATAGAAAGGAACTGTAAATCTGTAAAAATGAAAACATTACCATTGTAAAGATGTTTATGTAGCATCTAACACAGTGGTCTCACCCCGGGGGTAACTTGGCCCTCTCAGACCCTCCCCAGACCCCCAGGGCCACTTGGTAACATCTGGGGACATCTGGGATGGTCACGACTAGAGGAGGCGGGAGGGAGGTGACTACTCCTGGCATCTAGTGGATAAACATCCTGCAGTGCACAGGGCTGCTCACCCCTCAGCAAAGGGTTATCTGGCCCTAGATACCAATAGTGCTGAGGCTTAGAACTCCTGATCTAAAATAAGCTTGAGCACCCCAGGAGAGGTGTGCCCCATACTCAGGCAGCTCTGACCTGGTTAGTTGCACCTCATCCTTTAGGCTCAGCTGGAACATCCACCCCAGAGATTCCTGCCCTGATCCCCAGGGCAGAGGACCCCAGCCATCAGCTCCTCTGGCCCCTGCCCCTCCCACCTCCCAACACTCTGATCCTTGGCGGTTGTTTTCTGCATGTGTCTGTTTCCACAGGTGGAAGAGGGACCCCTGGAGAGATGGAGGATCATTCCCTCGTTCATTTATCTGCCATCATTGTCAAGAGTCCGTATCCCTCTTGTCCCAGGGTAATTTTTAATTACATCCCCTTTCATCTCATAGGTGTCCTGGCTTGGGCAATCAATGACGTGGTCCCTGTCACTCTCACCCACTGTTCCTAATAGGTGGAGAGGTGAACAGGCTTGAGCAGGCTGTCCACCCTGGCTGTCTCCTCTGCCCTGTAATCTGCTCCTTGCTCCCCCCTCTCTGGATCCTGCTTTAAGTGCCCGGGGATCTCTGGTTAGCAGCAGGGCCTGGAGGCTGCAGGAGGGACTGGCTGGGAGCCTCTGAGAAGGTGCCACATAGCAGATAGGGCCGGGAACATCATGCCCAGGGGAAGTTGAATCCAGCCTCTGTCCCCTGACACCAAATTAAATCTCGGAGATGGAGTTTGGGTGAAGTAGTAAAGAACAGCTGCATTGCTTTGCCAGGCAAAGGGGGTCACAGGGGGCTGTGTGCCCTCAGAACTGTGTGTCCTGACCTGGAGTGGGGGGCTGTGAGGAGTCTGACAGTGTTCGAGGAGCAGGGCGTGGTCAGCTCATGGACATTCTTCTGATTGGTTGGTGGTGAGTTAAGTGGGAGTCAGCATCATCAACCTTCTGGTTCCAACCTGTCTAGAGTCTGTGTGCTTGTGGGCAGTGTTCAGTCAATTTCTCCCACTTGGTGAGGGTTTCAGTATCTGCAAACCAATTCAAAGATATTGTTGTGTGTATCCCTTGATCGGGGAGCAGGACCCTACCCCAAGGATGCACTATGTTTTTTCTTTAATTAATTCTTTATTTTATTTTTGGTTGTGCTGGGTCTTTGTTGCTGCAGGCGGATTTTCTCTAGTTGCGGCTAGCAGGGGCTACTTTTTGTTGCAGTGCCCGGGCTTCTTATTGTGATGACTTGTTGCAAAGCACAGGCTCTAGGACCACAGGCTTCAGTAGTTGTAGCGTGAAAACTCAGTAGTTGTGGCTCGTCGGCTCAGTAGTTGCAGCTCATGGGCTCTAGAGTGCTGGCTCAGTAGTTAGGGCGTACAGGCTTAATTGCTCCACAGCATGTGGAACCTTCCCAGGCCAGGGATCGAACCCCTGTCTCCTGCATTGGCAGGCAGACTCTCATCCACTGTACCCCCAGGGAGGTCCCTGCACTATTGTTTCTTGGCTCTTCCTCCCCTGTCTTCGCCTCTGTCCCTTCCCTAATTAGCAACTGTTTGGACCTGCCCCTTGGGACTCAGGAAAAGTCATGGAGGGTGAATGAATTCTTTTCCTATAACAAGAAATGGGGAACACAGAAAGGCTTTCATGCCCAGGAGGCCCACAGGCTTCTGCTCCATTTTGCAGAGTCAAGGCTGTTCCCCACAGAGGCAGCCCAAGTCCGAGGCTTAGATGGAATGTCAAGACCACGAGCTTTGGGATGTGGATTTCCAGGGTGGAGATGTGGGAGAAGGTGGGGAGGGGGCAGAACCATGACTTGGGCATGTGTACCTGTGAAGAGGGCCTCCCGTCTCTACCTGGATCTGTGTGACGTTCCCAGCGGGCTTTACTGAGTGTCGCCAAGCACAGGCCGGGGGACTTTCTCCTCTTCCTCCCACCATTATCCTCTAGGCCAGAGGGCCTGCCTTCATTCTCGGGGGTCTTAGGAGCATCCAAGGCTGCCACAGTGGGGTTGTCCATGTGAAGAGTCATACGGGAGTCAAGGGCTGGTACTCAGGCTGACAGCACTCATTCTGAATAGGATGTGCTGGCCCTGTCTGTGAGCACGTGGATCAACACCCAGGATGTCCCCTGTCCAATTAGATGGCACAAGACCCTTTGTGGAGGCCAGTTCATTCCCATGTGCTCCCCGGGGATGAAGTGGCGGCTGGGACCCTGGGGCTGCCCTGCTCATATCTGCATCATTGAATCCATTCTCTCCTGGTGAAACTGTGGACCTCAGTTTGGTACTTGAACCCACATGTCCGAGACTCAAACCTGGCCAAAACCCATGGTCTTCTAACTGAGATGACAAACCTGCTTTTAGGACTTAATGAAGCTCAGGTTCTCGGTGTCTCATCATAGAAATAATTCAGTGAGAGTCAAAGTGGTGCATGGTGCGTAAGAAGTGGATTTATTTAGAGAGAAACACGCTTCACAGACAGAGCGTTGGCCACCTTAGAAGGTGAGGATGGCCTTGAAATCTGGGGTGGTTAGTTTTGGGGCTGGGTAATTTCATAGGCTAATGTGTGGGAGGATTACTCCAACTATTTCAGGTAAGAGGTGGGGATTTCTGGGAGTTGAGCTACCACCCACTTTTTGACCTTTGTGGTCAGCCTTGGGACCATCATGCACCTGTGGGTGTGTCCTTTAGCTTGCTGATGGGTTACAATGAACATATACTGAGACTCAAGGTCTCGTGGAAGGCGACTTGTCTGCCATCATGGACCTATTTGGTTCTAATTGGTTTATGTCGTGTCCTTTAGTTCAGGGTTTCCCTGGTAGCTCCGCTGGTAAAGAATCCACCTGCAATGCAGGAGAGCCCCGTTTGATTCCTGGGAAAGATCTGCTGGAGAAGGGATAGGCTTCCCACTCCAGTATTCTTGGGCTTCCCTGGTGGCTCAGCTGGTAAAGAATCTGCCTACAATGCAGGGAGACCTGGGTTCGATCCCTGGGTTGGGAAGATCCCCTGAGAAGGGAAAGGCTACCCACTCCAGTATTCTGGCCTGGAGAATTCCATGGACTCTGTAGTCCATGAGGTCATAAAGAGGTGGATACGACAGAGTGACTTTCAGTTTCACTTTTCAGTTCAGTTCAGTAGCTCATTTGTGTCCTACTCTTTGCGACCCCACGGACTGCAGCACACCAGGCTTCCCGGTCCATCACCAGCTTTTGGATCTTGTCATCCAACCATCTCATCCTCTGTGATCCCCTTCTCCTCCTGCCTTCAATCTTTCCCAGCATCAGGGTCTTTTCTAATGAGTCAGTTCTTTGCATCAGATGGCCAAAGTATTGGAGTTTTAGCTTCAACATCAGTCCTTCCAATGAATAGTCAGGGTTGAATTCCTTTAGGATGGACTGGTTTGATTTCCTTGCAGTCCAAGGGACTCTCAAGAGTCTTCTCCAACACCACAGTTCAAAAGCATCAGTTCTTCAGCACTCTGCTTTCTTTATGGTCCAACTCTCACATCCATACATGACTATTGGAAAAACCATAACTTTGACTAGACAGACCTTTATTGGCAAAGTAATGTCTCTGCTTTTTAATATGCTGTCTAGGTTGGCCATAGCTTTTCTTCCAAGGAGCAAGGGTCTTTTAATTTCATGGCTGCAGTCACTATCTGCAGTGATTTTGGAGCCCAAGAAAATAAAGTCTGTCACTGTTTCTATTGTTTCCCCATCTATTTGCCATGAAGTGATGGGACCAGTTGCCACGATCTTAGTTTTTTGAATGTTGAGTTTTAAGCCAGCTTTTTCACTCTTCTCTTTCAATTTCATCAAGAGGTTCTTTAGTTCTTCTTCAGTTTCTGCCATAAGGGTGGTGTCATCTGCGTACCTGAGGTTATTGATATTTCTCCCAGCAATCTTGATTCCAGCTTGTGCTTCATCCAGCCCGGTATTTTGTATGATATACTCTGCATATAAGTTAAATAAGCAGGGTGACAATATTACAGCCTTTATATACTCCTTTCCCAGTTTGGAACCAGTGCGTTCCAAGATGTGTCCTTGGGCTACGTCAGTCGTTCAAAGGCTGTGTCCTGCCAGTTTTTTTTTCTCCTGTTTCACTGGGATCCACTATCCTCTCTTTGTCCTCCTCTTCTTCCCACTTCCCCCAGGCAGACAACTTTACCTGGTCTCCAGGTGGAGTGGGGAGAAACTGGCTCTGCTTGATCATATATGCTTCTAAGCCTTTTCCTGGAACACCTGCATGTAGGCTTTAGAAATCCCCAAAGCCAGGGGTCTGATTCTCGTTTTCCCAGTCCTCTGTGACAGCCAAGGCCATGGTCTAGTTACCCAAATGAAGGAGGGTGTGGGGACATATCCACTAACATTAAAAAAAAAAAAAAAATCCTCCACCACCAAATTGCCCTGGGCCACTGGGTGGGAAGAGCCAACTCATTGGAAAAGACCCTGATGCTGGGAAAGATTGAGAGCAGGAGGAGAAGGGGACAACAGAGGCTGAGACGGTTGGATGGCATCTCCGACTCAATGGACACGAATCTCTGGGAGCAAACTCTGGGAGATAGTGAAGGACAGGGAAGCCTGGCATGCTGCAGGCCATGGGGTTGCAAAGAGTTGGACATCAGCAACAGTAGCAACAACCCCAAGATCCACTGGGGGCATGGCCTCTGGACTCATTCTAGACTCTCACTTGGGGGACAGGGGTGTCTGAGCCTATTGCAGGAAAGGCAACCCTTTCCAGGGCCCAGGAGTGGGCTCTTGTCTAACACTCAGAAATAAATTGTTGGAGGAGACAAACTAGAGGCTGTATTGGGAAGAGGCGCTGGAGGAGAGCAGGAGGGTAAGGGAGCCCAGAACCGCTCGGCCATGTGGCTCACCACCTTGGGTGATGAGATTAGTTCCCGGGTTGTCTGTGGCCAGTCATTCTGACACAGGGTCCTTCCTGGTGGTGTGCACATTGCTCAGCCGAGATGGATTCCGGTGAGGAGGATTCTGGGGCGACATGTGGACTGATATCTCCTCTCTCCTATTGATCTTTCCCGAATTCTTCCAGTTGGTGGTGATTTGTTAGTTCTGTATTCCTTACCAGGGTTTTCTGTCATAAAATAACTCATGCGAATGGTTACTGTGGTGCCTGACCACCCTGGCCCCAGGGTGGGTGGTTTCAGCCAGTATTTTCCCTAACACCGAGACTCACCAAGAACTGGGGTGTGGCCTCTGGAATCATTCTATACCCCCACCTCGGAGCTGGGCTGTCTGAGCTCATTCATTCTCTCGGGGCTGGATGGGGTAGCCAGGTGACAGAGGCTGCTGGGGATTCAGTAAACCTTAGGTGTGTGTGTGCTAAGTCGCTTCAGTCATGTCCAACTCTGTGCAACCCTATGGACTGTAGCCTGCCAGGCTCCTCTGTCCATGGGATTCTCCAGGCAAGAATATTGGAGTGGGTTGCCATGCCCTCCTCCAGGGTATCTTCCCCACCGAGGGATCAAACCTGCATCTCTTGTGTCTCTGGCATTGGCAGGAGGGTTCTTTACCTTGATCCCTAGCACCACCTTGATCCCTCCTTAAATGCCAGCTCTGATTTGGGCCACTTCACTTTAAAGGGCAAATAGAGAAATGGGCAGAATCCAAACAGGAGTGATGCTAATGACGCAGGGGGCCTAGAAGGAGACCACTGGAGCAAGGGCAGAATAATTGGAATGATCTAGTGCCAGGTGACAGAGTTGAGGGGTGGCTCGGTAATTGCCAAGCTCTGGGAAGGTTCTTCTCAGGAAGATGCCAACCGGCTCACCCCCATCCCCCTTGTCCTCAGAGGGCAGAGCAAGAAATTAGCTTAAATTGGCGCTGGAAAGATTTAGGTTATGTGTAAGGAGGAACTTTTTAAACCTTGAAATATGCTATCAAGAGAGGCTGTGGGTTCTCGGGAGAGTATCTAAAAATAGCCTGTTCTTTAAAAATAGATCTGGGCAAGCTTTAAACATAGCATCAGCTCTGCTTCTCGGGGATGGTTTTAAGTGCAGGCATGCCCGGTATGATTTCCTCCCCGGGCCAAAGGGCGGGAGGGAGAGTCAGCTTTTAGCCCCCATCAGGGCAAACATCTGGATGTTTCAGATGTGCACAGATAAGGGGTTTCTTTTTCTGTCTGCCCCCACGTTGATTGGTGTCAGAAATACCAACCTTTGGCCTCTCCAAGTTTTCTTTCCGTGGGAGGATGTTATAGGGCTGATGTTAATCGGGTCAGTCCCACCAGCTTCTCCCAGTCTGTCCCCTTTCCTGAGTCAGGGCTCTCCAGGGCCCGAGGCTTTGCTAGGACTTCATCTGTCTCTGCCGTGCCAGACGTGGCTCCTTCAGACACCTGCCCACCCCACTCAGTTTCCTCCTCCTGGCCTCATCCTCTCACTCAGCTGCCCCTCCAGGACCTCCCTGCCTGCCACCTTCTTGCCAATCTGTCCTCCATCAGTGGCAAGAGAGGGCTAGAGGGATAGGCTGGGCAGGGAGGTGGGAGGGGCTTCAGGATGGGGGGGGAATACATGTATACCTATGGCTGATTCATGTTGACGTATGGCAAAACCCATCACAATGTTGTAATTATCCTCCAATTAAATAATCTAAGGAAAACAGAGAGAGAGGAAAAAAAGGCTGCCTGGTTCTCACCCCCAAACTTATAATTATGCAATTCCTGCCCATTGCTCTCAGGAGAAAGCCTGAACTCCCAGTACGGCTTCAAAACTTTCCACACAGTGTCTTGTTTAGCCCTCCAGCGGCGCTCTCTCCACCCACACGCCCTACCTAACGGCTCAGCACGGCCCCACCAAGCCCTGATGCCTGTGGGCTTGGCCAGGGCTGCTCCAGTCTCTGGTCCACCCTCCCGCTTCTTCTCTGCTTGAATGTCACCCCCTGTAGAAGCCTTTCCTGACCCCCAGACTCGGTCTCAGAGCCCCAGCTCGGATTCCTGTAGGCCCCCAGCCTTCCCCCATTAACTGCCCTGCCGCATAGGCATCCCGTTTTCTCTGTCCTCCCTTAGAGCGTTGAAAGCCAGGTCACTGATCCCTCATCATATTTCCCCAGCTAGAAGGTGGCCTGGAACACAGCAGGTGCTCAATACATGCTCAGCGACTAATGACTAAAGATCGAGCTGCCCTTGCAGGGTTTCCCTTTGCTACCTTCCTGCCCTACCTCGTCTGATTTCAGCTTTGTCCAGGTCCCCAGGGGCCTGTCTGTCTTACATCTCTGACATGATACGCCCGAGATAATGGCAAGTCCAGATTAGGGCCCACGTACACAGAATACTTGTTTAGACATGAACATCCCCTCAGTGTTCTGAGTAATAACTTGGACAGTGCCTTTAATGGTAAGCTCTATTAAAAATTAATTCATCAGCGGATCCCTCTGATATATCAATTAAATGGAGCATGCCACTAGCATCATACATCCAAACCCTATGAAAGAGAGGGAGGCTGGAGGCAAGAGGAGGTCTGGAAGTCAGCTGGACATCGTTGCTCTGTATCCTTCCCCAGAGGAGGCATCCTGGCTTGGCCCTCCTGTGTGTCCTCCAGCCCCAGGAGGCACAACTCCACGTGGTCAGGCTGACTCCTATCCCCACCCGCTACCTGCGGCCACACTGCGTGGCCTCACTTTAAATTCCTGAGCACAAGCGTCACACACAAGCAACACGGCCCCGCTGGCCACACACACTGCCATGGTTTGTCTGCACTTCCCATACTCTGAAAGGACCGTTTCACACCGTCTCTTGGTTCCTCAAACCTCCCCCCATCTGCTGTCTCGCTCTCGGCTGGTGGCCTGGCCTCCTGGGAGAGAGGGAGAAGCAGAGCCATTCCTGTACTGGGACCTGCACCCACCTGCTGGCCTTCTCCTTCCCTTGTGCCAGGAGTCCCAGCTTCCTTCAAAAGCCAGCTCCAGGACTTCTTGGTGGAGCAATGGATAAAAATCCGCCTTGCAATGCAGGGGACACAGGTTCGATCCCTGGTCTGGGAAGATCCCACATGCCATGGAGCTAACCACTGGAGCCCACGAGCTCTAGGGCCCATGCTCTACAACAAGGGAAGCCACCACAATGAGAAGCCTGCACTCAGCTAGGGAGTAGTCCCTGCTTGGCTCAACTAGAAAAAGCCTACACGCAGCAAGGAAGACTCAGTGCAGTCAAAAACAAATAAATAAACTTGACTTTAAAAAGGCCAGCTTGTCTTCCAGAACCTTCTCTCTCCCTGGTTTCTATTGCTGTCTAGCTCATCTGTGCTCTCAGGCTCCCTCTGTCTACTTGGAGTGCTCTGGGTAAAGGTGGGAACATCCTGTATCTCTCCTCTTCAGGAACCCTCCCTGAACTCCAGGCCCCCTCTGCTATCACCCCATCTTTTTGCTTCTCCATGCAGCGAGTTTGGATGTCTTCTCTCTGTCTGGCTGTTTTCTTTCCTCTTCTCAGCCTGTTCCATGGAGCATCTGCCCCCATGGCCTCCATGTTGGCAAATCCAGCAATCACTTCTGGGTCTTCATCTCTAACCCAACAAACTGCTTCCTCCTCCTCAGTGCGCATCCTTCTCCTGGCCTTGGCAGTGCTGCCTCTGGTTTTCAATGGCAACCCATGCCAGTACTCTTGCCTGAAAAATCCCATGGACGGACAGAGGAGCCTGGTAGGCTACAGTCCGTGGGGTTGCAAAGAGTCAGACACGACTGAGCGACTTCACTTTCATTTCTTTCTTTCCTGGCCTCTGGTGCTCACTCTCCTCTGCTGGACCTGCCTATCCTGCTCAGCACTGGACATTGGCCCCATTCTTGACATTTCTTTGCTCTCCCTACCATCTGCGCCCAGGTGGTCTCTTGTAGGCCCACGTCCATGTACCAATGGCACATGCATTTAAATCTCCAGCTCTGTTTCCCAGGCCTCAAACTTGTACACTCAACTGCTGGTATGATGTCTCAGCTTGGGTTTAATATAGGCATTTCAAATTAACTTGGCCCAGGTGGGGTTTGACTCCCCCAGGCATCTTCCTCCCGCCATCTTCTTCATTTTATGATTGGCACCATCATCCATCCAACTGCCCAAATCCAACCCCCACGGTCCTCCCAATCTCTAGGGAGCTCTGGCCCTCCACACCCAGCAGGTCTTGAGTAATCCACCCTCAAAACCCGCCCGGGAGCTGGCAACAACTTTAGTTCAAGCAGCAACAGCTGGGCCTGGGCTCCCTTCTCTACCCCCACTTCCTTCATCTATCTTCACACTGCAACCAGAATGATCTAAAATGTAAATTAGGCCCCTGCTTTAACCCTCTACAATGGCATCCCGGTGTACTTAGAGGAAAGCCAGACCCCACCATGATCTACAATGTCCTAGTTCTTGCCTGCCTTCCTAACCCCTCTTTAATTCCCCCAACCCCCTGTCCCTTTCCCACTCTGCTGCCGAAGGTCAGGCTCTGCTGCCTCCAAGCCTTTGCCCCAGCCAGTCACTCCCTGTGTCTGGAATGCTCTTCCCCAGACCTCCGTGTGGCTGCCTCCAGTTCCCCGCTCAAATCTCTGCTGATTTGAGTCACCTCCTGGGAGAGGCTCTCCCTGACCACCCACTCTGGAAAGCCCCCAGCATTTGCCCTATTTCATTTCTCACTCTTCACTGTCTGACATTTTCTTGTTAATCAATGTGCTTGTTGTGTGGATCTCTCCACTAGAACCTGAGACCCCGAGAGCAGGGTTCCCCCCACCGCACGCCCAGGAACAGTGCTTGGCATATGAAAAGCATGGATAAATATTCGATGACTGATTGAGTGAATGAATAATAAATAAACAAATGACGAGTCTGACATTTGTTCATGTCTGTAGACAATTTGCTCTCCAGAGTTTTCAAATCTGGCCCTGTCCTAGCTTATCCCCATATCCCAGACCCTAAACCTTTACACCAGCCAGCCCAGTTCCCCAAAGCACCTTGCACTCAGCATTCATTTAACAAACACCTGCAGCACACTTACAATGTGCCGGGCCCTGGGCTCGGTGCTGGGGAGTCACTGGAGAGCAAAACAGGCCTGGACCCTGGACTAGGGTACAGTCAAGGAGCCTACATAGCAAGCTCTAAGCACGTATTCGTTCATTCATGAAACACGTATATAGGGCTGATTATGAGCCAAGCACTGTTCTAAGTGCTTGCTTTACTGTATAAACCACTTAATCCTCATACCAGTCTGTGCACGCATGCTCAGTTGCTCACTCGTGTCCGACTCTTTGCAGCCCGCCAGGCTCCTCTGTCCCTGGGATTCTCCAGGCAAAAATACTGGAGTGGGTTGCCATTTCCTGTTCCAGAGGACTTCCCAACTCAGGGATCAAACCCGAGTCTGCTGAGTCTCCTGAGTTGGCAGGCAGATTCTTTACCTCTGAGCCACTGAGGTAGTTGTTATTATCCCCTTATTACAGCTGAGGAAACTGAGGCACAGAAAGGTGAGGTAATCCAGGTCACACAGTTGGTGAGAGAGCTGGAAACCAGCCCCTCCCTCTCCCTTTGTTTCACTCCTGCTTTACTCTGGGTTCACCTCTTGACCCTCCGTGCGGTGCTAAGTCCCTTCAGTCGTGTCTTAACTCTTTGAGACCCCATGGACTATAGCTCACCAGGCTCCTCTGTCCATGGGGATTCTCCATTCGAGAATCCTGGAGTGGGTTGCCGTGCCCTGCTCCAGGGGATCTTCCCGACCCAGGGATCTGACTCTCCCAAATTGTCTCTTTATTCTGGCCCCATACCAGCTCCTCTTGCCTTGACAACAGGTTTCAGCTTCCTCGGTCTGACTAGTGGAGGGTGGGCTGGGGGTCACGGCAGCTCTTTTTGTCTTGGGTTCTGGTGGGCACCACACTCAGCCCAGCTCTGAGCCCTTGGCCAGTATCCTTCACCCCATTGCTCTCCCCGGTCTACCAGAGAACAGGGAGGAACCATGCCTGCTTCACCAGACTGGCTGGAAATCCCATTTATGGTGTCAGGAGTTGGGAGAAACCACAGGATGAGAGATTTACAGCTGCAAGTTTCCTGGTGTGGGCCCACACCAGGAAGCAGCGGTCGCAGCAGAGAAAGCCACGTTCATTTAGTTGCCGCTAATTTATAGGAGGTGCCGTAACTCGACAGAAAGTCACTTTTTAACTCAGAATGAATTAGAAACAATTCCTCCTGCTGAAGATTCTTACAGCAGATGTTGGTGGATCGCACTTCACAGAACAAACATGCTTCCTGAAACTTGATCGAGGGCCCAGTTTTTTAAGCAGGGTCTTTAGAATGCAACCAGAAAATCTCACCAACCTATCTTTGAATGATTTGTACACTTCATTTATTGACTTTTCTTAAAGCATGGCCTTTCATATTTGGGAATAAATGTGATTCAATTGAGAAATCAATGCATTTCTAAAGTAACAATTTGGAGAATTGATTATTCTGTCAACAGGCTGGGTTCAGCTTCTTGGTCTAGTTGGTAGTTTTTGTATTAAAATACTGTTATGTCCCCACTGTCCTAGTGTGCGGGGTAGTTGTTCTTATGAACACTTTCCTTCTTTAGTGGATGCTTTCTGACATTGCATATGTCTGCTACTATTCCCACTTTATAGATGAGAAAACCAAGGCATTGACAGGTCCGATAAACTCAGAGAGCATCTGGACTGGCACGGTGAGGAAAAAACTGAAGACGTTACAACAGCCGAGGGTTTGGAGAGCAAGGTCCAGCCCTCAGAAGGAGACTGGGGCAGGGGGCGAGGTTGGGATGGGGCTAAGGAGTGAGCCCCACAGAGGGAGCGAGGATGTGTGTGTGCACGCTCTGTTGCTTCAGTCCCGCGTGACTCTGCGACCCTATGGACTGTAGCCCGCCAGGCTCCTCTGTCCATGGGATTTTCCAGGCAAGAATACTGGAGTGGGTTGCCATTTCCTTCTCCAGGGAATCTTCCCGACCCAGGGATCGAACCCACGTCTCCTGCCTTGGCAGGTGGATTCTTTACCATTAGCACCATCTGGGAAGCAAGGCACTGGGTAGGGTAGCACTTTTGGAGGGAGTGAACAATGGGCTGAAAGGAACAGAGACCTGTCCTTCGAGCCAAAAGACTCCACCGGAAGTTATAGTGATGAAGACAGTGCAGCATCAAGGAAATTGAACAAAGAAATTCATGGCACAGAATGATGAGCTAGGAGCAGACATGTCACATGAGACTTGGCACATGGTACAAAATCATGATTTAAAATCAGTCGGGATATATGTCTATGCACAGTTGACTCACTTTGCTGTTCAGGAGAAACTAACACAACATGGTGAAGCAACTATACTCCAGTGAAAGTTAACTCACTTTTTTTTACAACTCAGAAATAAAATTATAAAATAAAGTCAGTGGGGAAAGAACAGTTTGTTCTATAAGGGTTCAAAGTCATTACCTACTCATTAAAAAAAATAAAGTTATATCCTTATCTCACACCGCTTACCAAGATAAAGTCCAGATGAATCAACATAAATATCTGTAAGTATGTTAGAAAAATATAGGAGAGTGTTGATTTTCTTAGACACAGGAAGCAAAAACTAAACATCAAAAGACTGCTAACTTTGACTATAATAAATAATCAAAATAGATGACAAAAACAGCTTTATTCATAATTGTCAACACTTCGAGGCAACTAAGAAGTCCTTCAATAAGTGAATGAGTAAATAACCTGTTATACATCCATACAGTGCAATATTATTCAGGAATAAAAGGAAAAGCGTAATCAAGCCAGGAAACACATGGAGGAACCTTAAATCCATATTGTTAAGTGAGAGAAGCCAATCAGAAAAGGCTACATACCATGTGACTCCAACTCTATGACATTCTGAAAGCACCCAAGCCATGGAGATGGTAAAAAGATCACTGGTTGCCAGGGTTTAAGGAGGGAGGATTGATCAGGTGGAGCATAGGGGATTTTTAGGGTCATAACTATTGGACACAATGGTGAATACATGTCACCTTGCCTTTGTCAAAACCCATAGACTGTACAACACAGAGAATGAACCCTAATGTAAACGATGGATTTAGTAATAATGTATCACCAGGGCTTCCCCGGTAGCTCAGCTGGTAAAGATTCTGCCGGCCATGCAGGAGACCCTGGTTGGGTTCCTGGGTCAGGAAGATCCCCTGGAGAAGGGATAGGCTATCCACTCCAGCCTTCTTGGGCTTCCCTGGTGGCTCAATCAGGAAAGAATTCACCGGCAACGCAGGAGACCTTGGTTCGATCCCTAGGTTGGGAAACTCCCCTGGAGGAGGGCATGGCAACCCACTCCAGTATTCTTGCCTGGAGAATCCCCATGGACAGAGGAGCCTGGTAGGCTGCAGTCCATGGGGTCATAAAGAGTTGTACATGACTGAGCAACTAAGCCCAGCACAGCAATGTATCCCTACTGTCTCATCAGTTGTAACAAATGTACACATTATTGAAAGATGTTAATCATAGGAGAAACTGTGGGGGAAGGGGGGGGATTTGGGAACTCTGGAACTATTTTCTGATCCTTTTTCTGTAAACTTAAAACTGCTCTAAAAAATAAAACCTATTAATTAAAAAAAGATGTGCTATACATGAGAAAAGACAAACGGTAAACTGTTTGGAGTCAATATAACAAATAGGATTAGTATCCAGAACACATAAAGAACTTATATCAGTTGATAAAGAGAAAGATTTTTTTAAAAAAGGAAATTGATGAAGGATACAATCATAGAATAAGAAATATAAATGGTTAATAAACACATGAAAAATGCCCAAGTTTACTAGTAATGAGGGAAATGTAAAATTTAAAACAATGTTGAGGTGTCATTTTTCACCATGCCGTGGATACGATTTGTAATGTTTTATAGTATGAAGTATTGGTGAGGATTTGGGTGAGGACTCTCACAGCTGGCAGAAGTTCCACAAGGTTCTGCTTCTCAGGTGAGCAATTCACTGACATTGATCAAAATTCAAAACGTACACGGCGTTTATCACCCGGCAATTCCTCTTGTTTTTCACGCTGGAGAAATACTTGCTTGTCTACACAGAGAGACTTGTACAAGTGTGTTCATTGCAGCATCGCTTAGGGAGCAAAAAAAGCTGGAAATAGTGTCAACTGATTGGATAAATAAAACATGATATATCATTATCAAGAAATCTTATGCATCAGTTCCAAAGAACAAGGTATGTCTTATGTACTTTTTGGAAGTTCACCAAGAATTATGTCAAGTAAAGAAAAATAAGAGGGACTTCCCTGGTGGTCCAGTGGTTAGGCATACTGCCCACCAGTGCAGGGAGCTCAGGTTTCCATCCTGAACTGAGATCTCACATGCCTTGGAGCAGCTGAGCCCCTGCACCCCAACTACTGAGCCCATGTTCTAGCCCATGTTACAGACCTACAACAGCTGAGCCCACACACCGCAACTACTGAAGCCCTGTATTCTAGAGCCTGCGCTCCTCAGCAAGAGGAACCACTACAATGAGAAGCCCGCACACCACAGCTAAGAGTAGCCCCCACTTGCTGCAACTGCAGAAAGCCTGCACGCAGCAACAAAGACCCAGCACAGCCAAAAATAAACAAATAAACAAACAGAAAAAGAAAAAGAAAATATCCATATGGCTCAATCCTTGTTTCCTTCCAACAGAGAGAGCCAAGGCAGAGGGGACTGGAGAGGTTTCTAGCCTACCTTTGCTGGAGCATGACTACGTATGAGGTCTAAGCCTGGCAGAGCCAGCCTGGGGCAGGCTGAGCCCTTAGGAGTCTTTGGGGGCCTCAGCACCTGTCACGATCACCCCCTTCCTTGATTTCCTGGCTCAAGTACACCTTACCAGCCCTAAAGAGCACCCCTTATCTGAGGCCAGAGGTCCATGATAGGCTGGCTTCAGCCCAGAGATACGGGCAGCCGGCTGAGTCCTCTGTCTCCAGGGGACCTGGGGTGAGGTGACTGGAAGGAGACAGAGGTTCTGGATCCTGCTGGGTCAGCCCCCAAGCCCCAACCATGCACATCTTTTCTCTGCTCTGCTTTCAGTGACCTCACCTTGGTAGCTTGAAACTGACCACAGTGGGATTATTCACACCATGAAAGCTGGCAAACACTACAAATCATAGCTTCTTTATTTTTCTGTCTTCAGAGCACCTGTTGTTAAACCTTTACGTTCAAGGGACTTCCCTGGCTATCCAGTGGTTAAGACTCCGTGCTTCCACTGCAGGGGCACAGGTTTGATCCCTAATCGGGGAACTAAGATCCTGCATGCCTGGCGGCAAAAAAAATTCTTTTACCTTCACACCGTGGGAACACAGGATGTCCACCTACACCCTCACTTCTGCCCCTAAGTCTGGATTCAGGACTCAGAGCCTCACTTCCTTTTTACTTCTGTCTTTTCTTATCTCTGCTGCTAAGTCGCGTCAGTTGTGTCCGACTCTGTGTGAACCCATAGATGGCAGCCCACCAGGCTCCGCCATCCCTGGGATTCTCCAGGCAAGAACACTGGAGTGGGTTGCCATTTCCTTCTCCAACGCATGAAAGTGAAAAGTGAAAGTGAAGTCGCTCAGTCGTGTCCGACTTTTAGTGACCCCATGGACTGCAGCCTACCAGGCTCCTCCGTCCTTGGGACTTTCCAGGCAAGAGGACTGGAGTGGCGTGCCATTGCCTTCTCCTTCTTTACTCCTCTCTTTATCTCTGTCTCTTCTCTTGTATCAGAGGGGAAAGGGTGACAGGGGCAACAAGAGCAGGAGAGATACCTTCTCGGCAGCTTGGGAAGAACCTTGGCTTTAAGGGCATTTGGATCTGGGCCCCAGTCACAACTAAGCCATTTACTCTCTTTGTGACCTGGGACAGACTTGACCACTCTGAGCTTCTGTTTTCTCACCTGTGAAATGGGAATAATCACAGTCAGGACTACTATATTAGAGGTGTGGTTTTGCTTTGACTTCAGGGAGTGACATGCACCTAGACTTTGATGTGAATGGAGCCCTATGGAATTGTGCAGTGGGCAACCTGAACAATGGTATATGGCCCACATCATCTTACTTACTTCAGAGGGTTGTTGTGAAAGTTAATAATGGAGGTGAAAGAGTCTGACGGGTGCCTGGCACACAGTGGGTACACTTGCATTATTGGTTTCCTTCCTTCCTCTTGTCACCTACCCCTTCCGTCCTCATCAATACTGTATCGCTCCATTTAAACTTAGGTGTGTGCCAGTTAGCCACATGCCATGGCACCCACAAGGCTCTAGAAGCCATGATCCACACAGTACAATGTCCCCTGTCTTATAATAACCCTGGTAACTGTATCAGTTGCATGCCTGCTAGGCAGCAGACATGGAGGCTGCCTTGCTTCATTTCAGTCAGTTTTCACCTAATCTGTCATAATCTTCATCTTAGGGTTGAAAGACTTGAGGCTCAGAGGAGGGAGGTACCTCACCCAGGGCCACATGGTAAAAAAAGATTCCCACTCAGATCCTTTGGAATCAAAGTCCTCCCAGCCAGTTCCAAAATTTTTGACATGAGCCACAGAAAAACACTTCATAATTACAATCGCTACACACACAGCCGTACACAGAGACGCATGTATATAGAGCTGAAAGTTTCACAAAGCAATATTTACTCCTGCTACATTTGATGTTATCAGATATTTCTATTCCATTCCAATAGTTTTCTAAAATGCTGGTTGCAATCCATAAAGTTGATTTCATAATCCACTTGTCTAATGCGTCAAGACATGCAGTTTGATAAACATTCTCTAAGCAGTTTCTCTCAAATGACCTTCTAACACAGGTATCAGCAAACTCTGGCCCATTGGCTAAACCTGGCCCAACACTTGCTTTTGTAAATAAAGTTTTATTGGCACACAGTCATGTTCATCCCTTTGTGCACTGTCTGAGGTTCCTTTGTGCTAATACAGTAGAGTTGAATAGTTGCAATAGAGACCACATGGCCCAACCCACAGAGCCTAAAATATTGACTTGTCTGGTCCCTAACAGAAAAGCTGCCCATCCAGACACAGACCTGACTCCGTGTCTTTCTTGCTTAAATCTCTCCAGTGCTGCACTTTGCCCTCTGGTTGAACTCAAATTTCTTGGTGGGCTTAGAAAACCACCGCCCTCTGATCTGTGCTCTGGTCCCACTGGCTGCCCTTTCCTGGGGAGGTTCATGTTCTCCCCAGCACTAACAGGCCTATGGTGGGTAGACAAAGCCCCACCTTGCTTCCTGACACCTTGTCCTGCTCCCCCCGACAGGCCTCCTGGGAATGGTAGCCCACATGATGTACACGCAGGTGTTCCAGGTCACCGTGAGCCTCGGCCCTGAAGACTGGAGACCCCATTCCTGGGACTACGGGTGGTCCTTCTGGTAAGTGGCTTTTGACTTTCAGACACCAGAGCCCTGAGGCATGCTGGGACTTTAGTAGCTCAATTCAGTTGGGAAACAGAGGAAGGTGGGAGTGGGGAGGGGAAGTGGGAGAAACTCAGAGTCCAAAGATGCTTTGTGATCCTAGAACTGAGGTTGGCAAACTCTAGTCTCTGGGCCAAATCCAGCCCATCACCTGTTTTTCTGCAACTAGGGATGATTTTTACATTTTTAAATGCTTGAACATGAATCAAGAGAAGAAGAATATTTTGTGACATGTGAAAACTCTGGAACATTCAGATTTCAGTGTCCATAAATAAAGTTTTATTGGGACATAGCCAGGCTCATCGTTTACATATTGTCTACAGCTGCTTGCAATCTAGAGTAGCAGAACTGAGCAGTTACGACAGAGGCTGAATGGCTCACTGAGCCTAAAATATTTACTATCTGGCCCTTTCCGGAGACAGTTGGCCAGCCTCTGCCTTAGAGGCTGCTCCAGTAGTAGAGACAGAAGCTGTCAAGAGCCTAAGGAAGGGTGCTGGATGCAGGGAGCAGGGACCAGCACCTTAGAGCTTGGTGTATGAAATAAAGGCAGACTCTGTCAGCATTGTTTGGCTTGGGAGTGATGGAATCCCAGGCCTAAGTAAACAAGAGGAGCGTATTAGTTCATGGCATTGAAAAGCCCAGGTGGGTCAGCTGTGGGGGATGGAGGGAATGGATTGTAACGAAAAACCCACCCACCTCAGTCCAGTCAATAAGGGTACACATTGCTTCCTGTAAATGGAAAGCGCAGCCTGGCAGGGACTTCAGGGAGCGTTTGATCCAGAGCTGCTGATGTCACCAGAGCTGAGTTTTCTCCCTCTGTGATCACCGGAGCATTGCTCACTCCCCATGTGTCCCTGAGTGGGCTTCGCTCCTGGTGCTGAGAAAGCTCCTTTGAGGCTGGTGCTCCTTGCTTCACCTACAGGATACAGGAGGAGAAAGAGCTCTTTCCCTAACATTCACTGACGTCCCCCAACCCTCCCTCTGATGAGCTCAACTTAGGTCATTTTCTCTCTTCTGAATCATCACCATGGCTGGGGGAATGTCATGACCTGATTGGCTCAGCTGGGCCATTCTTCTGGAACAAGGAATGAGTCCAACATTCCTAAATGGTGAGTGAGTGGAACAGATGCCAAGTGAGCTACCACAGTGTCTGCTTCAGGCACAGCTGGATCCAGGTGGTCACGTGATTGATCAGGAACCCACTTCTGGCCCCATTCTCTTTGTGTCAGCTTTACTCATAGGCAACTTTCCCCCAGGTGGTAGCAAATTTGGTCACCAAGCCCAGTTCTAGGCTTATGTGCTGTGCTAAGTGACTTCAGTCTTGTACGACTCTTTGCGACCCTATGGGCTATAGCTTGCCAGGCTTCTCTGTCCATGGGATTCTCCAGGCAAAAATACTGGAGTGGGTTGCCATTACGTCCTCCAGGGGATCTTCCCAACCCAGGGATCTCTTACCTCTCCTGCACGAGCAGGCAGGTTCTTTACCCCTAGCACCATCTGGGGCAAACTAGTCCTAGGCTTACATGTTACAAATGTAGCAATGCCAGAAGAGAGACTGGGCCTCTTTCCAATATTGCCAGCCCAAATCCTGGATGTAACTTTCACTGGATTGACTTAAGTCACCTGACCATACTGCAACCAATGATTTAGACCCTGAGGGGACTCGACTGTTCTAATTGAGCTGGCGTGAGTCACGTGGTGCGGTGGGTGGGGTTGCCCCATCCACACTGTTGGACAGAGAGATGGAGGAGACATCCTCTAATGGGAAACTGGGGGTGGGGCATGAGTGGAGTGAGCTGTTATCCAAAGGAGAACTCTGCCCTGGAAAGACAAGTGACCTCGGTCTGTTCCACAGGGTATCCGTGGTCCAGTTCTGGAGCTTAGGGACCATGCATCCACTCAGGCATTTAACACATTAGCTGAGTGAGCACTTATTCAGGGGCAGCTCGTGCTGGGGCTGCTAGCTACTGAGGATACAGCAGTGGCTGAGGCAGCGTTGTAACAGGAGTTCTGGACAGGTAGGCACGCTATCCACTGAACCACACTATGATGCAGGTGGTTGGGGGGAATCACAGACAGCCATGATAGCCATGGAAGGAGGGGTCCCTGACCCAGCTTCCCCTGGGGAGGGTCCTCGGGGAGAATCTGGCAGACAAGCTGGTGGAGGAGGGGATAAGGTAGGTGCTGGACAGGGGGATGGCAGGTGCAAAGACTTGGCAGTGAGAGGCCATCTCTGGTAGAGATGGTCAGAATAGAGCAGAAAGAGCGATGATTAGGACCGGTGGGGACTCCTGCTCTATTTCTGCCCCTTCCCACTCTTTGCTTGGTGCCCCACCCCCGAAAGCTAAAGACCTGTGCCTTAAAGCAGACATCCCCAACCCCTGGGATCGAATGCCTGATGATCTGAGGTGGGGCTGATGTAATAATATTGGAAATAAAGTGCACAATAAATGTAATACACTTGAATCATCCCCAAACCATCCCCCTACTGCCCTGGTCCGTGGAAAACTTGGCTTCCACAAAACCAGTCCCTGGTGCCAAGAAGGTTGGGGACTGCTGCCTTAAAGGGACCTTGACCGGCCAACACAGACCCCAATACCTTTAAGTAGAACAGTTGTAGGGAATCAGCAGTAGGGAACCTCACAACAGTGTGCGAGGCGGGTGGTTCATGGAGGGGAAACTGAGGCACAGGGAACTTAAATAGCCTGTCCAAGGTAATCCAGCTTGTGAGCAGCAGAGCTGGGATTTGAACCCAGACAGTCTGGCTCTGCAGTCTACGGTCTCATCCTCTATATTCTGCCTCTCAGAGTGTGTGTGTGTGTGTGTGTGTGTGTGTGTGTGTGTGTGTGTGAGCTCAGTCATGTCCAACTCTTTGTGACCCCACGGACCGTAGCCCACCAGATTTCTCTGTCTGTGAGCTTTCTCAGGCAAGAATACTGGCGTTGGTTGCCATTCCCTTCTCCAGGGCATCTTCCTGACCCAGGGATCGAACCTGCGAGTCTGGCATCTCCTGCATTGGCAAGCGGATTCTTTGCCACTAGCGCCACCTGGAATATCAACAACCTCAGATATGCAGATGATATCACCCTAATGGTAGAAGGCGAAGAGGAACTAAAGAGCCTCTTGAGGAAGGTGAAAGAGGAGAGTGAAAAAGCTGACTTAAAACTCAACATTCAAAAAACTAAGATCATGGCATCCGGTTCCATCACATGACAAATAGATGGGGAAGAAATGGAAACAGTGGCAGATTTTATTTTCTTGGGCTCCAAAATCATTGCGGATGGTGACTGCAGCCCTGAAATTAAAAGATGCTTGCTCTGGGGATGGGGTAATAGAGAGAGACTGTGTGTTTAGCACATGACACCCCTGAGTGCCCTGGAAACACTAGTTTTCCTAATATTACCGATACTGACATGAAATTTAACACTCACAATAACCCCCTGTTGTATATGTAGACACTGAGACTCAGAAAGGTTGGGTCACTTGCCCAGGATTCAGACTCTCCTCCCCCTACGGGCCTCTCTTTCCAGCATCCGCTGGCCCTCCAACCTGGCGGGGAGCCCAGCCTGCTGTGTTGGCCACAGGAACCTTTCTTCCTCTGGAAGCCAGACCTCCTGTCCTGTCCCTCAGCTCCCCCTGGGCTGGCCTCCTGGGGGGCACCCAATTCCCATTTAACTTATTTAAGGCTGGGCCCCAGTGTGAGGCCCCTATTAGGGCTGATCCATTTCTCCTTGTCACCGAGGCCTGCAAGATGGATCAGCCCCATTTTTCATCCCCCGCATCTGGGGCCTTGCCAGGGCTGTGCAGTGTCATCTCGCTTGTTTAATATGTGTGAGGCCATTTGTCAAAATTCTGCCCCACCCCCCACCAGGGAGGAGGCCAGCTCCATGGTGAGACAGCGCCAGCCTTTGTCTCCTGGCCCAGCTGGGGTGGAATAACCCCTGGGCTTGTAGTCCTGCACTTCTGAGGAGCTCAGCCGATCTTGGGGACCAGCTTTCGAGAGCCACACCTGCCCCGGGAGGTGAAGTTTCTGTGGCTGGGTGTCCACCAGCCTGGGTTCAGTGCTTACATCGCCGGCAGTGGTGCTGTCTGGAGCTGGGAGCTTGGCTCAGGCTGTCAGCAGGACCAGCTTCTCAGGCATGGTGGTGGGGTCCCTGGAGAGTGTCCCAAGAGCAAACGTTCCCAGAGATTCAAATGCAAGCTGCAAGTGTATTTTCTGAGCCTGCCTCAGAGATCACGCAGAGTCACTTCTGCTGTGTTCTGATGGTCAAGAGCAAGGGATCGGGGCCAGAGGCAAGGAGAAAGGGCTGCACAAAGCATGAGCCCCAGGAAGTGTGGCTCGGGGCAGGGGAAGGGGCATCTTTGGAGACTGCGTGAAATAACGTCCGTGAGGCATTAGCACAGAGAAGGTGCTCAGTGCGTGTTTTGTTATGAAAGGCAAGCGCCCCATCTTCCCTGAGTCTCAGCGTCTTCCGCTCTGGAGCAGGGATCATAGTACTGTGGGTAAGCACCAGGTGGCCTTGTAAGCACCAGGTGGCCCCCAGCTCTCAGAGTGCTTATACACCAGAAGTGCTCTGTAAGTGGCAGTGATTATAAACGGTGATGATAATGCCATGCTGGCTTTTTGAGAGGCATGTGACCCAGATGTCCGAGAGGATGGCATCTGGTGGGCATGCAGGCAATCCCTTGCACTCTGTTCTCCCCAGTCTCCTGGACTTGGTTCCCCGCAGTTTAGTGTTTCCTTGAAATCCAGCCCTGACTGCACCCTCTCCTTACTCCCCGACCCCCTCCCTGAGCCAACACCCACACACACACTAAGCAGAAGAATCCCATCCCTGCCCCGTGCCCCAGGCCCTCCAACTCTCCTGCCTGCTACTTTTTCCAGCTGTCTTAACTCTCTGCAGGTTGTCCTGTGACAGTGCCAAGGCAAGCCCCTGAGGACTGGGATCGTAGGGACGCAGGCTTGGCTTGGGGAGCAAGTGGATGAGGCCAAGGTCGGTCAGTACCTCCTTTGTACCCGGCATGGCGGGAGGCACTTGACAAACCCTGAGCTCTTCATTCCTACCATTGACCCCCACTTGGTGGGGTTGCCATGCCCACCTGTGGGATGAGGACACATGTTCAGACAGGGCAAAGGTCCAGGTCACGTAGCTTCTGTGTGCTGTGCACAGCCTCAGAAGATACCACGTTACATGCAGCCCAGGGCTGAACCCAGCCTGTAGATATTTTGTTTGACCCGCCATGGTGTTTTTTTTTTTTAATTGCATTTATTTCTAACATGCGAATTCATAAGAATTTGACATAAAAATCCAGGTTTCTGGCTTCTCTTGACTATTGGAAGATATGTCCTCGCCTAAGCCACGTTGCTAATGGCAGCAGGCAGCTTCAGCTGAGTAGAGGCTGCCCCTTTAGATGAATCACCTGCTCACCGCCTTACCCCAGTCCCCACTGCTCCCTACCGCCTTACCCACACTTTCCTCACTGGGTCATCACCTGACTCTGCAGGAATTGGGGTGCATGACCCTGACTTGAAACGTCAACATTTCCTGATGATGATGGGAGAATGGAAAGCCAGGGTCACTTTCTACTTCTGCTTTGCATTTGGTCCAAGTGGAGAGAGATGGGAAGAGGGCCCCTCCTACCGCAGCACACACAGAGTGAGACCCCAGCCCTGAGCGTTGACAGAACGCTTGACAGAATGAGGGCTGGGGAACCTACCATCATGGAATTGTATTATAAACGTGGGATGCCCAGAGAGGTTAAGCAGTTGTCCTGGGTCACACAGCAGAGGAGTGGCAAGTTAGGCCAGGTCCCAGGAGCGCGGCCCCTCTCTGTTAGCTTCTGGGGTCCATCTGTGTGTCTTGTGGCCTCCCTACTGTCCTCCTCTCTTCATCTCCCCTCCTCTTCAATCTCCCTGACCCTGTGGAAACAGCAGTCTAGCCCTTTCCCTCTCTGGGGACCCAGGCTGCCCTGCCCTCTCTACATTTCAGCAAGTTGATCCCTTGCAGTGGGAGAGGGGGTTTCTGGAAGAGCCTTGGCTACAAAGAGCCACTGCAGTGGGTGTTTGCTGGTGTTACTGAGAGGCTGTGTTGGTCAGCAGAAAGCTCTCACTCTGACTTATATCCCCAAAGCAGGTGACACTGGCCTTGTTTTCTGCAAGACCAGAGTGGGGAGAGGGCAGTGTGGTGCCCAGGCGTGCCCTGCTGCCGTGGTGTGGACCAGCTGGGCCCCCAGAACCTGCCGTCATCATCTCTTGGTCTCTTCATTCACGGGCACCAAGGGTGGCCTAAATTAGGAGCATTTGTGCCTTGTCCTGCCTTACATGGTGACTCTGTGCCCATCTGGCCTGAAGGTAGGCAAGGACTGCCTTCCTCAGTGACCAGGTACAGTCTTTCCACTGAGCAGGGCCTGGGGTAGATTTCAAGGTGGCATCCAAGTGTCTCTGAATCCGGTGCCCTAGCATCCCTCCCATGACCCACCCCGGTAGCTTCCAGAGGACAGAGAGTTCACTGACAGCCACCCCCACTGCCCGCCCCCCATCAGTGCCACAGTGTCCACTCTGTCCTTGTCTCCAAAAACCAGGTCAACCACCCACGTGCCTCACTGTACCAGTCCAGCCACATAAGCTGCAAACTCCAGTGGGCATTCCACCCTCGAGGTTTTCAGCCTGTGCCTAGCGTGTGGGCCTGGGAGCCTTGGGGTTTGGGCAGTGGGGAAGTTGAAGACTCACAGATGCAGCCCTGAGCCCCTCACCCACATCAAAACCAGAACACGGGCTTCTACGGTGGTCTAGTGGTTAAAAATCTGCCTGCCAATGCAGGGATCACAGATTATACCCCTGGTCTGGGAAGACTGCACATGCCATGAAGCAACTATTGCCTGTGCTCCAAAACTACTGAACCCACGTGCTACAATCACTGAGGCCCATGTGCCTAGAGCCTGTGCTCTGCAACAAGAAAACGACCGCAATGGGAAGTCCGTGCACCACAATGAACAGTAACCCTGCTCACTGCAACTAGAGAAAGCCCGTGCACAGCAACAAAGACCCAGTGCAGCCCAAAATAAATAAAACCAAAAGAAACAAAAAACCGTCCTGCGGCTCTACCCTACTTGTGTCAAGTTTAGGTTTTACCTTACCGGACTGTAATAAGGCACCCACATCCAGCTGGACTGGCACCAGAGTAGAGAACTGTGGCTTTTACCCTGCTTGACTCTAATAAGCCCCAGGCACCTCTGAGTGTCTATAGAGGTCACATGGGGAGCTTGGACTCCCTCCCAATAGGCAGTAATAAGGTGCCCCTCCCCATCCCTGCTGAGGTGGTGTCAGAGGAGAAGTCGTGGAGAGTCAGGGTTGTCACCACTGCTGGGGAGGGGGTGGGATGATGAAGTCATTCCTTCCCCTGTGGTATCAAGTGGAGGGAAATTGGGGAGCCATAATGAGTCTCTCCTACCCTTCCTAACCAGAGTGGTAGCTGCAGAGGCTTCAGGGGGTCAGAACTAATCACCCCTGCCCAGCAGTAACCAGGAACCTTTCCGCCTTGAATGTCAGTGGTGGCCCAGTGGGAAACCTTGACTTCTACTCCTACCTGGCAGTTACAAGGCAGTGTTCCCTCTTCCTTTGTCAGAATGGTGTCAGAGGAAGTCAGCTAAAGCAGAAGGTTTAAACAAGATCCAGAGTCTCATAAAAAATATCCCAAATCTCAAGGTTGCCACTAAAAATCACTGACCATGTGAAAGACTGGGAAAATCTTAACCTGAAAGTAAAAATATACTCCATAGATGCCAATACTGAGATAACAGAGGTGTTACAATTATCTGAGAAAGATTCTAAAATAATCATTATTAAAATGCTTCAGCAGGCACCCTTGAAACAAATGAAAAAAATAGAAAGTCTTAGGAAAGAACTAGAAGATATAATAAAGAAATGAGTGGAATTTTTAAAACTCAAAAACACAATAACTGAAATAAAAAACTTAGTGGGTGGGCACAACAGTAGGCTGGAGAAGACAGAGGAAATAATCAGTGAACTTGAAGATAGAAGTTACCCAATGGGAACAGCAGAGAAAACAGACTTTTAAAAAATGAACAGAGCCTCAAGGATCTCTGGGACTATAGCAGAGGATCTAACACTGAACTGCCAAAAGGGAAGAGGCACGAGTGTGCTGAAAAAGTACTCAGAGAAATAATGGCTGGAAAATTCTCCAATTTTGTAAAAGGTATAAACCTACAGAGTCAAACTGAATGGATAGCCAAACAGGATAAACTCAGGATAAGTTTGTCAATGAATATCGTAGATAAACTGGTTTTAAAAAAAACTAAAGTCAAAGAAAAAATATTGAAAGCAGCAAGAGTGAAACAGTACCTTAACTGTGCTTCAACGTGTTCAACTCTTTGTGACTCCATGGACTGTAGCCTACCAGGCTCCTCTGCCCATGGAATTTTCCAGGCAAGAATACTGGAGTGGATTGCCATTGTCTACTACAGGGGAATCTTCCCAGCCCAGGAATCGAACCTGTGCCTCTTATGTCTCCTGCATTGGCATGTGGATTCTTTACCACCAGCGCCACCTGGGAAGCCCTTCTTAACTGTGTGTGCTCAGTTGCTTAAGTCATGTCTGACTCTTGGTGATGCTATGGCCTGTAGCCCGCCAGGCTCCTCTGTCCGTGGGGATCCTCCAGGCAAGAGTATTGGAGTGATTTGCCGTGTCCTTCTCCAGGGGAGCTTCCCAACCCAGGAATTGAACCCACATCTTTTTACACCTCCTGAATTGGCAGGCAAGTTCTTTACCACTAGCATCACCTGGGGAGCCCTTAACCATAAGGAAATTTAAATTGACCAATTTAAACAGGGAGTTTGCATCAGAAACAATGGAGCTAGAAGGAAGTGACATGATGTTTCAAGTGCTGAAAGAAAAAAACCATCAATTTAGAATTCTGTTTCTAGCAAAAATATCTTTTAGGAAAGGGAAGGAGGAATCAAAATGTTCTCAGATGGAGGAAAACTAAGAAAAGTTGTCGGCAGACCTATCCTGAAAGAATGGCCAAAAAAAGTTCTCTAAATAGAAAAAAAAAATTAAGAAGAAATCTTGGAACATTAGGAATAAAAGAACATTTTTACTTTTCCTCTTGAGTTTTCTGTCATGCATGATGATTGAAGCAAAAATTACAACATGGCCTGATGTGGTTCTGAATTACTCAGAGGAAATATTTAAGGCAATTATATTATTAATGGGAGAAGATTAAGGGGCACAAAGGGAAAACAACATGATCATATCAATCAATGCAGAAAATTTTTTGACAAAATTCAACATCCATTCATGATTTTTTAAAAACTTGCAGAAAGCTAGGAATAAAGAGAAACTACTTCAGCTTGATAAAGAGCATCTGCAAACACCTACAGCTAACATTATATTTAATGTTGAAAGACTGAATGCTTTCTCCCCAAGACTGTAAACACCACTGTTGCTCAGCATAGTGCTAGAAGTTCTTGCTAGTGTCATGAAAAGTAAATAAAAGGCTGCTGCTGCTGCTACTAAGTCACTTCAGTTGTGTCCGACTCTGTGCAACCCCATAGATGGCAGCCCACCAGGCTCCTCCGTCCGTGGGATTTTCCAGAGAGTGAAAAGGAAGAAATAAACTATGCCTATTTGCAGATGACATGATTGTCTATGTAGAAAAATCTAAGAAATCTATGCCTCCCCAAAATGCCTAGACCTAATAAATGAGTTCAGTTTGGTGTTAGGATACAATGTAAAAAATAGAAAAAAATTACATTTCTGTAAGCTAGCAAAAACAGTTGGACAACAAAAGTAAAAAATGCAATACCCTGTACACTTCAAAAAGCGAAAGTCATGAAACATCTACAGGATTTGCGCGCCCCAAACCACAAAATGCTAATGAAAGAAATCAAAGAAGATCTAAACAAATGGAGAGATATACTATGTTCGTGGTAAAGACGTTGATTCTCAAGTTGGTATAAAAATCTCAGCAATATTTCATGTAGGTTTAGACAAGATAATTCTAAAATTTGGTAGGAAAGGCAAAAGAACTGGGAGGGCTAAAACAATTTTGAGAGAGAAGAAGAAAGTGGGAGGAGTCAGTCTACCCAGTTTCAAGACTTACTATTGAGCTACAGTAACCCAGACTGTGTAGTATTGGTGGAAGGATAGGCATACAGATCATTGGAACAAAATGAGGAACCCAGAAACAGACCCACACAAATATGGCCAACTGATTTTTGACAAAGGTGTAAATCCATTCAGTGGAACAGGAAATAACTCTTTCAACAAATGGTACTGGAGCTATTTGATAGTCATAGGCAAAAAAAAAAAAAAAATCAATCTTTATCTATTCCTTACCTTATATAAAAAGTAACTCAAAATAGATCACAGTCCTCAATATAAAATGTAAAACTATAAAATTTTTAGAAAAAAATATGAGAAAAATCTTTGGGATTTAGACCTGGCAAAGAGTTTTTAGACTTGACATCAAAAGCATCAAAGGAAAAATTGATAAAATGGATTTCATCAAAATTAAACACTTTTCCTCTGTGAAAAAAATCTTGTTAAGAGGTTGAGAAGATAAGCTACAGACTGAAAGAAACTTTTGGAAACTGCATATTTGACAAAGAACCAGTATCTAGGATATAGAAAAACACTCAAAACTCAACAGTAAATAACAACAGCAAAACAATCCAATTAGAAATCGGGCAAAAAAAAAAAAGTGAACAGCCATTTTACCAAAGAGGACACACAGATGGCAAATAAGCAAATGAAAAGATGTTCAACACCATTAGCCATTAGGGAAATGCAAACGAAAGCCACAATGAGATATTTCTACATGTCTCTCAGAATAGCTAACATTAATAAATAGTGACAGCACTGAAAGCTGGTGAGGGTGTGGAACAACTCATACATTGCTCTAGGAGTGCTGTTCAGCAATATAAAGGAACAAATGCTTAATACTCACAGCTTGGATGAATCTCCAGAGAATTATGCTGAGCAAAAAATGGCAATCCCAAACATACATATTGTATGGTTCCATGAATATAACATTCTTGATGAGTGGTTGCTGGAGGTTGGGAAGCACGTGGGTGTGGCTGTAAAAATGGCAACTGGAGGGATCACTGTGGTGATGGATGAAAACTTTTTGTATCTTAATTGTATCAATTTCAGTATCCTGCCTGATACTATATTTGTAAGGTATTTCCAACGAGTCCATTCTAAAGGAGATCAGTCCTGGTTGTTCTTTGGAAGGACTGATGCTAAAGCTGAAACTCCGATACTTTGGCTACCTCATGAGAAGAGTTGACTCATTGGAAAAGACCCTGATGCTGGGAGGGACTGGGGGCAGGAGGAGAAGGGGACCACAGAGGATGAGATGGCTGGATGGCATCACCGACTCGATGGATGTGAGTTTGAGTGAACTCCGGGAGTTGGTGATGGACAGAGAGGCCTGGTGTGCTGCGATCCATGGGGTTGCAAAGAGTTGGACACGACTGAGCGACTGAAATGAACTGAACTGAACTGAACCATGGGGTGGCTCAGATGGTAAAGAATCTGCCTGCAATGGAGGAGATGCAGGTTTGATCCTTGGGTTGGGAAGATTCCCTTGGAGGAGGAAATGACAACCCACTCCAGTACTCTTGCCTGGAGAAGCCCGTGGTCAGAGGAGCCTGGCAGACTACAGGCTGTGGAACCACAAAGAGCTGGACATGACTGAGCAACTAACACTTTCACTTATTCACTTTTGCCATTGGGGGAAACTGGGTGGAGTGCACAGGGCTCTCTCTGAATTATTTCTTACAATTGCATGTGAATTTATGATGATCTCACATTTAATTAAAAAACAAAGGATGAAAAATAATAGATAAAAAGACACAAGAGAAGTACAGGGTGTTTTGAGGACTGTGGTGAAATTAAATAGGCATTATGTGGTAGAAGAGGGCGTCACTGATGGCTCAGTGGCAAAGAATCGCCTGCCAATGCAGAAGGCTCAGATTTGATCCCTGGGTCAAGAAGATTCCCTGGTGAAGGAAATGGCAACCCACTCCAGTATTCTTGCCTGAGAAATTCCATGGACAGAGGAACTGGGCAGACTACAGTCCATGGGGTCGCAAAAGAGCCGGACATGACTTAGTGACTAAATGACAACATGTGATATTAATAGAATTCTATGCTGCACCTCGGTCAGGTCATTACAGTTGAGAGTTAGACGTCTTCAGTTAAGATCCCTGGTTATAAAGACTAGAAAATCACTTCTAAAGGAACTTATGCAAAAGAAGGGAATTTATAGAAAGTAATTGTATAAGAACTTTTGTTGCCAATGACAGAAACCCAATTCAAACTGGCTTGAGGGGGAAAAAAAATCCAAAAAAGGAATTTGGGCTCCTACAATATAATTGCAAGTCCAGGAATAATGGCTTCGAAGATCTAGCTCCTTTTTGTGGCTCTGCTTCCTTCTGAGTCAGCTTCATCCTCAGCCTGAGGGGTGGGGCCTTATGGGTTCCAGCAGCTCCTGACTGAAATCTCACCAGCATGGTACCCCAGGAAAAAAGATGAACCCTGTTTTCCAATAGCATAAGCAAAAGTCCTGGGGTTGAGTCTCAATAGGCTGACTTGAGTGTTCCAGGTTTGTCTCTGAATTACTGTGGCCAGAGGGAAATGACACTCATTGGCCAGGCCTGGGTCATGCAGGCACCCCTGAAGGTTGGGAGTGAGGCCAGCCCCACACAAATTACATCGCCAAAGAGGAGGGGAGTCATGGTCCCTTTACAGAATGGGTGCTGGTCAGGCCAAACCAATAGACATATACTCATGGAATCCCAGAAATAGCCTGCTTCTTCATTCTCCATCTTTAAGCTTGGGTGTCCATCACTCCAGTTCAAACAGACATCCCAGATTAGGCTGGAGCCTTCAGATTCATTGCTCAGAAGAGAGTATCTGATTGGACCAATGTTGGCCAGATGTTCAGCTCTGCTTCAGGCATCTAAGAACAGTAGGGTGCGGTCACTTACTGGGACCTTTGATGGACAGGGTAGGTCTTAAAGGGGCCAGATGGATACTGCAAAGCTGCCTTTTATAGATCCACAGAGTTTCTGGAGGATCTAAATTAGTTCCTGATGAAAGAATAGGGCAATCTACTAAAGCAGGGCTCCCTAACTTCCCAGATCTAATGCTTGATGATCTGAGGTAGAGCTGATGTAATAATACAAATAAAGTGAACAATAAATGTAATGTTCTTGAATCATCCCCAAACCATTCCTCCCACCCCCAGTTGGTGGAAAAATTGTCTTCCATGAAACTGGTCCCTGGTGCCAAAAAGATTGGGGACTGCTGTTAACTAAACAGTTTGGCGATAAGGAGAATATGATGATGGGGGGTGGGGGTGGTCCCTGAGAAAAAGGCTGAATCCTCAGGTTCCACCTTGTTTTCCTTCTGGGCACTCTGAGGCTGACAAGGAGAAGAGCAGTGGGTGTGGGAGGTGGACTGCACTGACCTTAAGGAAGGCAGGGGTGGTCATGTTGAGACACCATGGTGGCAGGCAAAAGGGGAGGCTGGAGGCCCTCAGACAGTGCAGGCTTGGAAGCAATAAAACTGAGCCCTTGATGTGGAGGAAATCAGTTATAAGGGAAGAGACTGGGAACTAGGGACTGGAAGCCACACCAGGTGTGCCTGGAGCAAGGAGGGTACCCCCTCCTTGTTCTGTATATTACTGCGTGGTATTGATCAGAGGAATCAGGCAGGAAGCGATGTCTAGAATGGGCAGGGGGGCAGAGAAGCCCAGCACCCTCACCAGCTGACTCTCCTAGCTCCACAGCCCGCTCCCTTTCTTTCCAGATGTGGATAGGACAGGTTCTCTGGCTTTGGTTGGCTCGACATCCACATCCGATGAACGCAGCCAAGAATCCCCAGCTGTGCACAGAGGGAAGTGTGAGTTGAGAGCCTTAATCTAACAGAGAAAGAACTTGGAAACCAAGACAGCTAGAATGGGTAGTCAGGATGTTGATAATAGTGATGACAGTGAGGGAGGCAACCCTTTCTTGAGGGCCTGCTATTTCCAGACCCTGTTCTAAGACACTCCCAGTGGATCCTCTCCGTGAATCCTTGCAGCAGCCCTGTGGCGTGGTACGCTATAGGGTACCACCGTGTGGAATGCTTCCTACTGCCCCTTGTCTCAATACCTTAGCACATGCTCTTCCGTCTTCTTGGAATGCTGTTTCCCCAGCAAACTCTCACTCATCCACCAAGACCCAGTGCAAGCGTGCTTGTGTTCTGGTCACTTTCCCTGATGCCAACCTATGGATGGAATGACTCTTGCCTCCCAGTAATGAACCCTGTCATGCCTGAATCACAATACCCAGGCAGGGCTGCCTCCCAAGACAGACCGGGAGCGGGGACCAAGGCTTACTTCTCTCTGCGGCAGCCCCTGCTCAGGTCTGGATGTCTGGTGGGTGTGGTTCTCTGTCCCCCTGCCCACCCTGACTGTGGCGTCTCTCTCCTCGTCTCTTGGCAGCCTGGCGTGGGGCTCTTTTACCTGCTGCATGGCAGCCTCTGTCACCACGCTCAACTCCTACACCAAAACGGTCATTGAGTTCCGGCACAAGCGCAAGGTCTTTGAGCAGGGCTACCGGGAGGAGCCGACCTTCATAGACCCTGAGGCCATCAAGTACTTCCGGGAAAGGTCAGTGCACATGCGGTCACCTCTGGCCACCACCGGGAACTGGAAGCCTAAGACCCAGCCTCAGTGGCTACAGGACTCCAGCTGAAAAACTCGAGTGGTTGGACAGAAGTGTTCCAAGGGGTCATGGGGTGGAAGGGGTAGGCCGGGTGAGGCAGAGTTTGGACTCCACTGTGTTGAAATTTCTGGGGTATTTTAATATTTTATGGGGTGTGACGTTGCCTTGGTCTGATGTGATCAGAGCTTGAGAAACTAAGAAGGGAATCAAGTTTGAGTGTTTGCCCTGGCTCCATGATTTTTGGGACCAAGGTAGGGTCACAGAGATGCTGAACTAAGGTTTCCTTCTTGAGCTCTGTCATAGCACTGAGTGAAAAAAGGACTCAGCATGAGATTGGTGATGACTGCCAGAGGAGAAGGGCTCCTCAAAGTCAGGGACTACATCTGATCACCTGAGTCCTTATAGACCAGCTGGGAAGAGAGGAGGTGACTGGATGGTGGGTGGATGGATGGCTGGATGGATGATTGGGTGGATGGATGATGGAAGGATATACAGATGTATGTGTGTATGTATGGACGGGTAGATGGTTGGATGGAAATATAGATGTATGGATGGATGGATGCTGGATGGTTGGATGAATGATGGATGAATAGATGCTGGCTGGCTGGATGATGGATGGATGGTTGATGGATGAGTGGAAGAAAAGGCAAGTCGTTAACATATTTCCTAGGACATCTCCTTAATAAACTACCTGTACCCAAGTCTTTATCACAGTCTGCTTCGGGGGTGCTGATTGGACATGCACTAAAGATTTTCGGTGGCAGGGAACGGGATTTCTCAGGACTGATGACAGAGTCTGAGGAGGAAAAGAGGGAGGGAGACTGTGGAGCTGGGCAGCGCTGAGGAGTCAGACTCCCCGTGGGGAACATGGAAGGGTTTCAAGCCAAGAAGTCTCAGGGTGGGGGCCGCACAGGGATGGCGCCCTGACTGCTACAGACCCCTTCATCTCTCCTTTGCCACCTGAGCCTCCTTTCTGTCTCTGAACACGGCAAGTTCATCCCCAGCTCAGGGCCTTTGCACCTGCTGTGTCCCTGCCTGGACTCCTCACTGGCTGGCTCACCAAGGCCTCAGCTCAGATGTTACCTGCTCAGCGTGGCCTTCCTTAGTCTCTTAGTCTAAACTGCACACACACACCCGTACACCCTGTCCTAGTCCCTCTATATCCCATTGCTGTTTTTTCATGGCACCTACATAACCTGACATTATTCTATTTGTTTATCAGCAAGATCCCCTGGAGAAGGGAATGGCTACCCACTCCAGTATTCTTGCCGGGAGAATCCCATGGACCGAGGAGCCTGGCGGGGCTACAGTTCGTGGGGTTGCAAAGAGTCAGACACAACTGAGTGACTCACACATACACATCGGTGTAATAGTTTGTAGACCGTGAGGTCTGGGGGGTTCTGCTATCTTCTTTCCCACTATATTCTGAGCACCAAGTACTGGACCAGGTACCTAATAGGTGCTCATTTAACCTCTGGGGGTTAGTTTGATGTGTGTGTGTGTAATTGAGCGACTTCTCTTTGGAGACCTCAGCCTGCCTGCCTGGTACTGTTTCAGCCCAAGCCCCACCATCATCGGGCAGATACAGCATCTTGTTCCTATATCAAAGTCCCAGGTCACGTGTCCAGGTCCAGGCCAATCGGTTGTCCCCAGGGGGCCCAGGACAGGTTGGCACACAGGCCCGCCTTACCCATGGCTGTGTACAGAGTGCGTCTACTAGGAAGGTGGGGGTGACTGGCAGAGCACGGGACTCATAGTAGACACTCAGGAATGTTTACAGCAGCCACGTAAGCAGCCTGGTGTTGAAAGTGGCCCCATTATCATTGCCTCTGCTGTCACCTCGGCTGTGGGAGAGCCCGGGGCATCCGTAGACACCCTCGTTTTGCTGAGGCGGAAGACAGGACCTCTATGCACCTCATGAACAAGAAGTTGCCGTTTGCTGGTCCCTCACAGCTCAGGTCCCAACGACGTGGGAGAAGATAAATGCTTCCCAGCATATGTGCGGAATATCACTTTACACGTTCATAACTTGAACATTATGCAGAGGTTCATCAAATTTTATTTCCCTTCCTCTCCAAGGAGAACATTTCAGCTTAGCTGGGCTGTTCACCATTTTTTTTTTGGTGGCTTCCCTACAAAGCGCTCAGAGCACACAGACAGATGTCTGCTCAGATCTGCAAGGGGCCCAGCTGCAGGGCTGAACTCCTGCAGGGGCCAGAGTCCTTGAGACCAAAGCCAGGGACACGCGAGAAGAGATCCTTGACCCCACCTGCCCATGTTTCTTATTCCCTGGGCCACAAGGGGTGGCTGTGGGAAGAACAGGGGTTTGGGAGCCCCCTAACCTGAATTTTCCTGTTCCGTTGCCTGAGTGCTGTGTGACTTGGGGCAAGTCACTGAACCTTTCTGGGCTGGTTTCCTCTCAACCACAGTAGGAGAGAGCCCAGAGCTCTCAGCATCTCAGGAAGCTTCAGATTGGATGGCCCAGGAAAGGTGGCTAGCACAGTGTGTGGCTTAGGAGGGCATTTCATCTGTGGCTTCCTGTCCCTTCTGCTACTGATACAAAATATAAAACTCGGCAACGACGAGCTTAGGACAGTGCGGTAGACACTGGGCATCTAATAATCACGTTAATAACCACAGCAAACGGGTGGGTGAGGTGTCAGTTGGGCTGTGAATACAGAAGAGGGGTGTGGGGCCAGAGACGTCTGGGAGAGGGTGCAGGTTTTCTCAGATGATGCCCCCCGCCCCTGCCATTCCTGCCATCGGGAGAGGAGCCTCTGACTGAGGACAAGATGGGACCCTGTGGGAGCTGTTGGGGCAGAAGGGCCTGGATTGCTGCCCCTCCACCACCATCACACCCCACCCTTGTCCTGTTGGGTTTTTCTTTGCAGGAGCAGAGGTGTGATTAGGCAGATTCTAAACTGTTTTTCAGAGTTTCGCAATGTAGTGATGTGTGGAAGAAAGGTATGGGTGTGTGTGCACGCGTGTGTGTAGGGGCCAGTGTGTCCCCATGTGTTGGGCTTGTCAGAGAGGCTGAACCTGCACGCCCTGACTCTGAGCAGCCTATGCCAACTCTGAGAAACATCTGGGATTAAACCCTCCCAGCCTCCCTCTGCCTGTCGTCCCCAAGGAGGGCGGCTTAATGGGGCCTCCCAGGGGAGGGGCTGAAGCTGCAGGGTGAAAAGTTAAATATTTGCAGATTGGGGCTTTCCTGAATGCTTGATGTTCAGATCGGGTTTAACAGCATGGGAAGGAAATGAGACCCTGTTGGATTGGACTCCAGAGGAAATTCAACTGAGCAAACATCCCACCTTCCTTGGGGAAGCTGCAGTGGGTGGGCTCAGTTCAGTCAGTTCAGTTCAGTCGCTCAGTCGTGTTTGACCCTTTGCGACCCCATGCACTGCAGCACGCCAGGCTTCCCTGTCCAGCACCAACTCCCGGAGCTTACTCACACTCATGTCCATTGAGTTGGTAATACCATCCAACCATCTCATCCTCTGTCGTCCCCTTCTCCTCCCAGCTTCAATCTTTCCCAGCATCAGGGTGTTTTCAAATGAGTCAGTTTCTCTCATCAAGTGGCCAAAATATTGGAGCTTCAGTGTCAGCATCAGTCCTTCCAATGAATATTCAGGACTGATTTCCTTTAGGATGGACTGGTTGGATTTCCTTGCAGTCCAAGGGATTCAAGCGTGGATGGGTGGGAGCAAGCAGAAGCCTGGGGCTTCAGGGAAGGCAGCTTCTCCCCCTTGTCCCCACGCCGCCCCGCCCCAGGATCAGATGTCCCAGTCATTCCTTTGCCCCTTGCTCCGAGGCACAAGGCACTTGTCCCAGTCTCTGAATTTCCAAGTTCATTCGTTTACTGGCCTCCTCCCGCACATGAGCAGCTGGCCTCCTCCCGCACATGAGCAAACCGCAGGAGCAGGGCGCTTTCTTGGCTCTCACTCTGTCCCTGACACCTGGAACCACAGGGGCTCAACAAGTTATTAACTCTCTGTAATAATTATATTGTTAATTATAGTGATGCTGTTCCCCCTCCCTGCCCCCCCGCCTCCCCGTTCAAGGGCCTTGCCTGTACACTTTCACTCAACCCTGTGGAAGACACGAGGAAATAAACCCAGGCTGGAATAAACCCTGCAATTTATTAGCTGAGGGTCCCCAGGTGAATCACGTCACCTCGGAGACCTCCAGCCTCTAACGTCACCTGCCCCGCCACGTGGCTCTGGTCTGCGGAGCTTAGCAAAACAGCCCCCTGGGTGCGGCAGTGGGGTCTCCTGGAGGTCACTCCAGGTGGGGAGCTTGGAAACCCCCTGGGGGAGGCAGAGGATAGAAAAGCCTTCACAGGTGAGGTCTCAAACCAAATTTCTGTTTATTTTTATCACTTATTATTATTATTTAGTCTACTTGTGGGATCTTAGTTTCCCGACCAGGGGCTGAACCCAAGCCATCTGCATTGGAAGCACAAAGTCCCAACCACTGGATCACCAGTGAAGACATCCCAAGCCAAGTGTTTAAAGGCGTGGCCAGCACTCCTGGTCAGGCGGGTGGGGGGTGGGGGGGGCATGCTCCCAGGCAGAGGCAACAGTATGAACAAAGGCCAGACAGGCAACAAACAAGAGTATTTAGGAAAATGTAAGCAGTTTGGTGTGATTTGAGAGTGGGGAGCTGGTGGGAGTCGGGCCTGGGTGACTCATCTCTCTCACCCTCCTACAGTGTTTGGGGTGGGGCGCTGGCCCAGGGGCAGATTAGATGTTACTGGGTTGAGAAGGTGGCATGGGGACCCTCCCCAAACCTCCTTCCTGGGTGCCAGGCCTCACGGGGCTTCCTACCTGGGGAAGCAGGTGGACATAAATCGTTTTTCACAGCAGAGGGCCACCCCCCCTTTACCCATCCCCGGGACCAGTGCAGAAAGGGCCACAAAGACCCCATTCCTTGCTGGCTCTGCTCTGGTTCCATACGCAGGGAAACTTTTTGAAGGGCTGGTCTCCACCTCCTTACCTCCCACTCATTGCTCGACCCATTGCGAGCTGCTCCCCACCCCTGTCTCTGCAGAAAGAGCTTCCAGCTGCCCAGAGAAGGGGCATACCCCCTCCCTCCTGCCCACCCTCTCCAGGCTCCCACCAGCCACTCTTCCAGGCGCTGGGTGCCCTCTCCCACCCTCCTCTCTGTTCCTTTAGATGGTGATGCTCCCAAGTTCAGTTCTAGGCCCTCTTTTGACATTGGCCTTTGCGGTCACCCACACACCAGGACTTATGAGTGCTTGGGCCCCTGCAGACCCCTGGCCCCATATCCAGCTGCCTCTTTAGTGTTTCCACTCTGAATTCCCAAAGGCCTCAAAAATCAACATGGTGGGACTTCCCTGGTGGTCCAGTGGTTAAGACTCTGCACTCCCAATGCAGGGGGCATGGGTTCAATCCCTGGTCGGGGAACTAAGATCCCACATGCCTCATGGCATTGCCAAAAAATGATAAACATAGCCAGGACCCATTTAAGATGGTCTCCCCCAAACTGGGTCTTGTTTCACGTCCCTCTCCTTTGCTTCTCTATGTCCTGCCTGAGTAATCAGACATCTGCACATCTTACCCTTCATATCAGAACACCCCATATCCAGTGCTTTCCCCCTGTGGGTGGGCCACTTCTCTCCATCTCCACTCCCGCCATCCTCATCCAGGGTGGCAGCTCTCACCTGCTGGAGGGCACTTTGCCCCTGGCGTCTGTCTTCCCCCAGCAACCAAAGTCGCTTCTCTCTGCTGATGCGATCAGGGTGCCCCCACCGTCTTCTGTCTGCTGAAACACCCCAGTGCCTCCCCAGAGCCCCAGGACAAAGGCCCAGCTCCTTGTGGTAACTTACAAGCCTCGCCATGGATCGGCCCCCACCCCTTCCTGCTTAAGCCTCCTCTCCGCTGGAAGTTCCCCAGACAGGTCATTCCTCTGCTTCTGTTGTAGTCTCAGGACGGCTCTCCTCTTCACATGAGGTGTCCCCCTTCTTTGCCTTGTGGATTCTGGGCCTGCAGATCTTACTTCAAGTATCAACCTTTAAAAAAAATTTTTTTTTAATCTTTTGGCCATGCTAAAAGTGGTATTTTAGTTTCCTGACCAGGGATTGAACCTGCATCCCCTGCACCGGAAGTACAGAGTCCTAACCACTGGGCCACCAGGGAAGTCCCTTAAGCATCCATTCTGAACTGAATGGAATCCCCCATCCATTCTCTTTCAGCACTGGCCACATGTGCACAGGGCAGGGATGCAGGTCCACTTCCTTTTAAATTCCTGGCTTGGATGGAGAGGGTGACAGAGGGCAGAAGGGCAGGGGCCTTTGGGGCAGGTCACTAGCCAGTCTGTTGGCCAAGGCGACCTTTGCCCTCTGGGAGCTGCCACTGGATTTGCTTGCCCGTCCTTTTCCCCCATTGCTGCCGCCATGCTGAACAGACCCCGCTCAGGTGCGCCCACCTCTGGGGGACTGCTCACCTGGTCTCTCTCGTTGTCCCCAAGGCTGGGCTGAGGAAGGCACTTTGGAGATAAGTCAGGTCTAGAGGTTTCCATGTTGTTGGGGGCCCTTGAAGCTCTTGAAGGCGGGGCTGGGGGTGAGGGGTGGGGGCCCCATTAATGCTAGTGATTGTTTTTCTGAGTAATAATTTGTAGCCCATACAGTTCCGAAAATAATCTCAAGGTGCTAATATCTTGAGGTCTCTTTTTAAAACCCAATTTCAGAGAAATGGGAGGTAAAACTGTCAACTGCACACAAAGATCAGGGGAGGGTGCTGGCACTGTGGATATTTATCTTCCCTGTATTTTCTGAATGTTCTGTATCATGAGCTTGCTTACAAAATGGCAAGAGAAAAAGAAAAAAACCAGAGAGAGGCTCTTTTAAAAAAATCCATTTATTTCTCCCTGTCTTGGAATGGCACTTCTGATGGGATGTTATAGAATATTAATCTCCTATGTGTGGTCATTTATTTGCCAAATTTTCTTTTAATTTCATCCTTCATCCCATCATCAGTGCATCGTTTAAAAATCACTGTGTTCTTTGTCCCCTGTGACTGTTTCTTAGCCATTTAGCCTCTGAGACATGTCCAATCACAGCTCCCTCTTCCCTGTCTCTTCCCACTCTCGCTGCTTGAATATTACATTTCAGTAATGCCTCACACCTTATTTGTCTTTATTGGGGTCTTTTGATGCCACTGTTTAGTCTGAAGAGGAGTGTGATGCCCAGAAATTGGAGATGGCGCTGTGGAAATTTCTGGGCTCTCCCTAGATTCACCTGATAACCAACCCTTCGTGCAAGGAAAGCAAAGGGCACAGAGTGAGCCTTCAGCTGGGAACAGCCTTGCAGGACAGCTGCTTCCTGACCTCCACGTTCTCTCCAAGTGTCAGCCCAGTGGAGAGAAACACGAGGCAGGGAGGCTTCGGACGCGCTCCTGCCCGACCATCACTACTGCCAGTTCTTTTGGTGATTCTCATTTGCAGCTGGAACTCTGGGGAGGGCACGGGAGACCTGCACCCAGACGACAACCTAGGACACGGAAGGCGATTGAGCTGATGCTTCCAGGAGGCTCACAAGTGCCAAGAGCCCACGGTCTAATGCCCGATTCCTCAGATGAGATCTGGGGACCAACAGCATCATCCCCACCTGAGAACCTGTTAGAGTTCAGACTCTCAGGCCCCACCCCAGACCTATGGAACCAGAATCTGCATTTTAAAAGCTCCTCGAGTGATCTGTGGTTACTGGCACATTTGGGGAATGTTGGGCTGGAGGACAGAGTGGATGCAACCCCGGTTATGGGTCAGAATAGGCCCGTGGATAAAGAAGGGGTCTGCACCTCTGTGCTGCTCAAAGTATGGTCCCCAGACCAGGGCCCATTTGCAAACACATCCATGATAAAAAGAGAGGAACTGAGACACATGTTTGGAAACTTTCACAGTGAGTTGACATCACTAGTACACCCAAGCTTGCCTTTTGTGTGTGTGTTTTCATTTCATTCTCCAACAATTCATTTTTATTGTATTTTATTAAAAATTGGGTCCAAGGTAGGTTGAAAATTAAAGGGGGTGGGGGTGTAAAACCTAGCCCTTTATCAGATGATTTGAGAAGCGCAGCGCATAGACTGCCACCTTATACCAGGAAGTGAGTGGAGATTTGGGAAACAAGCCAGCCTGGGGCAGTGAGAAAGAGGTAGCTTTGAGGATGACACAGAGAAGGCATGGTGGGTGGGGAGCGGGCTGGGCACTCTGTGCCGGGGAGGCTTGGGACTCTTGCCACAGCAGAGGTAAGACCTGGTGGACCCCTTGCCAGGGTCCCCAGCTGCTGTGGCCACACTTGTCCCTGGAATAAGAGGTGCAGGTACCAGGAGTCTCCCTGCAGGAAAAGACGTGGGTTCAGACTCTCAGATCCTTGAAGCCTCCCTGCTCCATCACTCACCTGCCTCCTTCTCTCCAAAGAGCAAATGCCCAGATTGCAGAACTTGTGGGTCATCAGAGCAGTGACCATGTGACAGGCTTGTCACACCCCTCACCACCCTTTTACACACTGGCAGTCCTGGGAGGGGCCAAGCTGGATGGTGCCCAGCCCCACTTTCCATGGGACCTCCCAGCGCAAGTGTCCCCAGGGTGGGTCTGGTGGAGCTTCTGCCAGCCAAGAATCTGCAGGCCACAACGGAAACATGCTTGAGCTCCAGGGACTGATAGGCCTGAGTTCAAATCCCTGCCATCAGCCCGCTACTCCTTCTGAGCACTGCTTCATCCCCAGCGCCCCCCACTGACCCTTCAAAGTGCTTATTTAGATTCATGGGTCACCTCTCACACTACCATCAAAAAACCCCCACAAACCTATCTTCAGAAAGCATGTACTGTTTCCTGCAGGAAGTTGTACTTCAAATTAGAGAAGATAGTCACCTAGGGACACTTGAGTAGTTCCTTTTATTTTAATGCTAAGCTCAGCCTTCCTGGATGAACCCAGCGGGCTGCTTGTAGCCGCAGGTTGCTCGTGCTCACGCTTAGTCGCTAAGTTGTGTCCAGCTTTTCTTTCATCATTGGTCCCCTAGTGCTGACAGCATGGACCCCCGAGGCTCCTCTGCCCATGGGATTCTCCAGGCAAGAATACTGGCGTGGGTAGCCACGCCCTCCTCCAGGGGATCTTCCCAACCCGCGGAAAGTCTCCTGCGTTGTGCTTCTGCTCAATTCCTTGCCTCCCTACTTCTCCCTCCTTCCCTCCTTTCTAACATTCTTTGGGATACTTTTTGCCATCGCTGTGCTGGACCCCAACACTACAAGTGGAGAAGAAGATAAACACCATCCTTTTTCTGAGTTTAAAGTGTTTGCAGGGGGACCAATGATGAAACCGATTGAAAGTCAGTAGGGCTACTCTGTTCTGACCCTCCCTCTAGGCCGGATCCTGGACTCCCATCCTCACAGCAACCAGTGGGGCCGTGGTGTCTGTCCTTCTGGTCATTCCCACCACCACTGGTCTGCCCATGGCCATGTAGAAAATTCCAGAACACAGAGATTCAGAGCTTCCGGTGAGCTGCCCATTCATAGCAGAGCTGGACTCAGCCACGACCCCACCTCCCTGCAGGGCCCAGGTCTCAGTCGTACCCAGAGCATCTCTTGCCCTCAGGGGTTTCCTGCCAGGGAGCACGGGGTAGGGGGCGAAGGGTCAGAGCTCTTGCCGTAACTGACACTGCTGGTACACCCAAGCTTGCTTTTTGTGTGTGCTCGTGTGTTTTCATTTCAATCTCCAGCAATTCATTTTTATTTTATTTTATTAAAAATTTAGTCCTAGGTAGATTGAAAATTAAGGGGGGAAAACCCAGCCCTTTATCAGATGGTTTGGTTGAGACCTCTCCGAATTGTCCCCAGCCCAGCAGGCGATTTCTCACTGGCAAGTTTTCTCATATGTTAACTACTGAACTCTGGGCCTCTTAGCAACAAGGTTTGGGTGTCCAGGAAGTGGGGTACCATGCCAGGCACAGTGGTTCTCTCCTGAAACATAAGCTCCAAGGTAACTAAAAGCAAAGTGAAGAACAGAGGAATGATGTCAAGACTCAGGGCCACAGATAGGGGCTTGAAGGTGCCTGCAGTGTGTGCTTTAGGACATGCAGTAGTGGTTGGAATTGTTTCTACTTCAGGGGACGAGGTTATATTTGTCTAAAGGCACTGCTCAGCGGTAAAGAATCTGCCTGCAATGCAGGAGACCTAGGAGATGTGGGTTCAATCCCTGGGTCAGAAAGGCCCCCTGGAGAAGGAAATGGCAAGGCACTCCAGAGTTCTTGCCTGAAAAATCCCATGGACAGAGGAGCCTGGCGGGCGACAGTCCAAGGGGTTGCAAAGAGTTGAATATGCACGTGTGCGTGTGCATGCATGCACACGCGTGCGCACACACAGACAAAGGAACAGCACATTTGGACTGGGCCTCGTGGAGCTCTGGGATGTATTTGAGTTACACATGGGTGAGTGCCATGTGGGCAAATGGACCTGCCCGTTCTCTGACTGTCATCAGTGGGATGGGGGCGAGGGTCTAGGTCCGGAACCATGTTGGAGAGTCTGCAGTTGCCTCCTCTCTGACCCTTGTCACCCTCTGCCCTGTGCTTGTCGCCCATCCCTGGCCTTGCCAGTCCCCCTGGAACTGCAGTGAACTTGGGATGCCAGAGGAGAAATTCTTGCAGCTGTTGGTAGGAAAGAGAATTGTGGCAGACGTCGGAAGACCAGGGCTTTGTTTCTATGTAGAAATATCTATGGGAGTTGTTTTAATTTAGTTAAGGAAAGTGACACAGCTAATCAAAGTCTTTTGCCCACAAATCAGAACATAGAGGTAAATTCAAAAAGGCTTTCCAGGAGTGGGGAAAGATTAAAAAAATAAAAGGCTTCAGATTTAATCCCTTTTATTCTCATTGTCTGGGGTCAGTCACCGTTAACCTTTTGGTATACGTTCTGCCAAGTAATGCTTTGTGCATATCAGTGTGTAATTTAATTAATGAATGGATTTTTTTACTGCACTGGGTCTCCGTTGCTGCCCGAGGGCTTTCACTCGTTGCGGCAAGCAGGGGCTATTCTCCAGTTGCGGTGCACGGCTTCTCATTGTGGTGGATTCTCTTGGTGCGGAGTGTGGGCTCTAGAGAGTGGATTCAATAGTCCTGGTGCACCGGTTTGGTTACCCCGTGGCATGTGGAGTCTTTCTGGACCAGGAATCCATCCTGTGTCCGCTGCATTGGCAGGCGGATTCTTAACCCCTGGACCACCAGGGAAGGCTTAGTGCGTAATTTTTCAAACACACTGCACACTTGCTTTTGTCATATGCCATTTGCGCGTGATTGAACATCTTTTTGTGAGAGCGCATAGGTTTGCATCCCTATTCTGCCTCCAGTTTATCAGCTGGATGGCACCCGATCGGTCACGTCACCTTTCGATACCTCAGTTTCTTCATCAGTCAAATGGAGGAATGATGCCCATCTCACAGGGCCATGGGAAGGATCCCACGGGGCGATGGTGCCAAGTTGCTTTGCCACGTGTTCTCCGGGGGGGAGGGGCTACACTTTTCCAGGTCCTGGGTCTCTGCCAGCTCAGCCTGATCTTTCTTACGCCAGCTTTTGGCTTCTTTTCTTTCCAGGATGGAGAAGGGGGACGGGCACGAGGAGGAGGACTTTCGCTTGGATTGCCGCCACGAGAGATACCCCGCCCGTAAGTGGCCTCAGCTGCAGGAGCTGGCGCTGCGGATTCGTAGGCTGTCTGAGAAGAGAGGACCCTGGAGACGGGCCAGCCCGACCTCCCCTGCATTTCCCCCTAGACACACGCTGTAGAGGGTGAAACTGAGGCCGTGGGCAAGCGGAGCAAGTCTTCTGCGTGCAGCAGCCACAGCCCTTGCAATGGGGTTGCAATGCTAAGGAAGCAAGAGGAACACTGTGTACCTTAAAGACAGGCAGGGGAGCCGCAATTCCATGCAGGCCGGGTTCACCATGGGCCTGAAGGGACAGGAGCTCTGGGGTGGAACTAGCCAAATCAGGGGAGTCCCAGGTCCCAAGATCTGTTTGAGCCGTGAATGCTCCCGGAAGCTCAGAAGGCTTCACTATATAGGACAGACTCTAGGGCTCCTGTGCAGAAAACAAATGTCAGAAAGCAAAAGAGAGGGCAAAAGAGGAAGGCTTTGCTCTGGACAGAAAAGAAAGGAGCTGATACAAGATTAAAGGGGCAGAGTCTCATCTGAGCCTGCTGCTTGCCCACATTGTGCTCCCTGCCCACCCCACTCTGTACTAAGGACTTTTTATGCCTGATCTCCTGTTCTTGCTGACCACCAACCCCGACAGCCAGGATTATTATCCATACTTTGCAGAAAGGAGGGCTCAGAGAGGCGGAGCCACTTGCCAAAGGTCACACAGCTTAGCTAGTCAGTGGCAGGACTGTTAGAGCAGATGCTCATATGTCTCAGACCTGTTAGGAGACTACAAGTGCCTCCCAGCTGCTTGTATCTGTATCTCTGTGCCTGGGGGCTTGTTCCACCTCTACCCACAGAAGGCAGGAAGTGCACAAGGAGGCTGGCACATAGACACCCCGGCTCCCTCGCCCCTTGAGTAGGATCGCCTGGAGGTATGTGATTTGCAGGATTACCTAAGTGTTACCAGTCTAGGGGCTTCCCGGTGGCTCAGTGGTAAAGAATCCACCTACCAGTGCACGAGACGAAGGAGACACAAGTTCTGTCCCTGGCTCGGAAAGATCCCCTGAAGGGGCAATTCTTGCCTAGGAAATTTCATGGACAGGGGATCCTGGCCGGCTGCAGTCCATGGGGGTCACAGAGGGTCGGACACGACTGAGCGTCTAACACACAGCACCCTGCCTAGCAGCCGCCTGGGCTGGCCGCCTGCCCTCCCTGGGCCACGCTCCTCCTCTGCCAAGTCTGGCGGCACCTCTGAGGTGTCTCCCCTTTGCTCTGATTCCTATCTCAGGGTCTGCTTCTGGGGAGCCTGAACAAGATGGCAGAAATTTAAACTCAGGTCTGTCTGACCGCACCCTCTGTGATCCTAGTAACTGAGTGAGGAATGGCTCCGATGGGAGAAAGCAGTCGGAGGCAGGTGAAGGAGCCTAGGAGGAGACTTGGTTGGGGAGGAGGAGAGGGTCTGGTCTCCATGCTGAAGGAAGAGGCTCCTGGGGGAAGCACCAGTCCAGGAAGGTGGTCAGAATGCTAACTGCTTGCCTGAGGAACTGGAGTGTGCGGTGGGCACATATACTGTGGTTTCATGTCAGGTGTCAGGATGGAGGGCTTCCTGGAGGAAGAGGTCAGGAACCAGGGCACGGAGGTGGCTGGGAAGTGTTATCTCCTCTGATAACAGAGGAGAGCAGGAAACACATGCTAGGGATGGGCTGAGAGCCCTGGCATGTTCCAGAGCCCCACCCCAGAGCACCACCGACTCCCTGCTTGGACCTAGCATCGCCCCCTCCCAGGGGGGCCCTGCAGAGCAGGCAGGAAGCCCTGGGTGGAAAGAGGTCGTGGGGCTTGTTTTGGGGGCAGCTGGGGAGAAAGGAGGAGGAAAGGCCAGATCCCTGAGGCCTGAGGATGGAAGAAAGAGCTGAAGGAGTGTCTGGCCCTGAATGCAAGCCCTGGGATGGAGGGTGGGGACAGCCAGGCTCAGGGGAGCCACGGAAGCCTGCACCTGCAGCCCAGCCCCGGCACCCACTTCACCTCCCAAGCATCAGATGCATTCCCCGGGCCAACAGCCCATGGAGAATTCCTTCTTTTGTGCCCCCAACAAACACTGAGCTGTGCAGGCCCTCCATCTTGGCACTAGAGATACAATCAGGAGCCAGATCAGACAAAGCCCCTGCCTGTGAGGCAGGGAGAGAATCAAGTGAGATGTGAACTCAGGAACAAATAAGACGATCTCAAGAGCTAAGGAATGTGATGATAAGGCGGGATCCAGGAGACCCCCTTAGAGCCATCTCTTTGAGGAGCAGCTGGAATGGAGACTTAAGGAGTGAGAAGGAGTCAGCCAAAGAGCCTTCTGGGCAGAGGGGCGGCAGGTGCCAAGTCCCCAGGGCAGGGACAGCCAGCCCTGGAGGCCTCGTGGCTGGGGTGGGGAGAGCAATGGGGAGGTGGGAATGGATGGCAGGCAGGGGGATGGGGCTGGGGGACCCAGGAGGTGGGACCATGCGAAGGAGTTGGCTCTGAAGTGGGGAGCCCAGGGGCATTTTGAGCAGGGAAGAGACGTACCCAGGTTATTTTTTTTTTTTAGTATTTATTTTTTTATTTGGCTGCACCTTACCTTATTTTGGCACATGGGATCTTAAGTTGCAGACTCTTAGTTGTGTCCTGAGGGCTGTTAGTGGCAGCATGTAGAGTCTAGTTCCCTCACCAGGGATTGAACCCAGTTCCCCAGCATTGGGAAATGAGTCTGAGCTAGTGGGCCACCTGGGAAGCCCCTTACCCAGGTTATTTATCTGTATCTACATCATCTTTATCCATACCCATATCTACCCGTCCTCATTCTATCCATCTGCACTGTGGGAAAAAGGATGGAAGGGGAGGAAGAGAGAGACCAGGAGAACAGCTTAGACGCCGTCGCCATCATCCCAGGAGTGATGGTGGCCTGACCTGCGGCAGCAGAGATAAAAGTGGGCGAATTCAAAAACCTTTTGCTGGAAGGGTTGTCAGAGTGCCTGTTTGTGTTCCTCCAGAGCAGATCCCGAGATGAAGATTCAACAGCAAGTGCCTTATGTGGGGCATCCCAGAAAATGCAAATAGGCGCCGGGCAGGCAGGCTCAGCTGGGAAAGGCTGGTGGCAAGTGAAAGTCACCTTCCGAGTGGTCATCAGCAGAGCCTCCGCTGGAGGACTCGGGGAGCCAGGGCAGAGCACGTGGTCCGAGTTATCCCCCCAGCCATGACAGCAACTGTCCTTGGGCATTGTGTGAGGGCTGCTGGAGTGGGGTGGGGTGGGGTGCATGAACCTCCTGGGGTGGATTGGAGGAAGTCTCCACAGGAGGTGAGCAACATGCTTCACTTGGGGGCAGGGGGTGCCTACAACATCAGCTTGTCTGATTGGAGGTGACGGACGGGCCAGGAACCTAGGATATGCTCGGAAGTTTCAAGTCAGCCATCAAGGGTCAGATGTCACCCACTGATGGAAACGGAGAGGATGAGTTTGAGGGGGATGCAATGATATGGCATCTGTGTCAAGTTTTAGGGGTGTGTAGGGTTGAGGTGGGCTGCAGTCCATGGGGTCGCTGAGCGTTGGACACGACTCAGTGACTTCACTTTCACTTTTCACTTTCATGCACTGGAGAAGGAAATGGCAACCCACTCCAGTGTTCTTGCCTGGAGAATCCCAGGGACGGGGGAGCCTGGTGGGCTGCCATCTACGGGGTCGCACAGAGTCGGACACGACTGAAGCGACTTAGCAGCAGGGTTGAGAACAGAGACAGTTGAAGCTAGGGGACTGCTGAGATGGTCTAGAATCGTGTAGGGTGGGGAAAGAAGCCACGAGGTCCTAACACCCTGGGGCTCAAAGAGAACCATGAAAGGGCTTCTCTGGTAGTCCGGTGGTTAAAACTCTGGGCTTCCTATGCAGGGGCTGTAGGTTTGATCCCTGGCTGGGGGACGCCCACGTGCTGTGTGGTATGGCCAATTAATAAATAAAATAAAATCACTGTAAAAAATTAGGTAGCTTTTCAAAAGAGAATGAGAAGCAGGGAAGCTGGTGGAGAAGGGGCTGTGGCTCCCAGAGGTTTGTCAAATCCCAGCTTCTTGGGGAAGAAAGGAACCATGGACCCCACAGTGCCTCTGCCAGGGGTGCCTTTCATCAGGCAGCCAAGCTAGTGGGTTGGCTGTCTTTCCCCTGGGACCAGTGGAGGCTCTGGGGACTCAGAGTTCAAGCAGTGAGGTAGAGAAAGAGCCGGTCTGCTGTTGGAGCTGAGGGCAGGGGCAGCAGAGCGTGGGCAGGATGCTGGCCGGAGGGCCCTGGTAACTGGCATTGTCCTGAAGTGGGCTGTCTGTGGCCACGTGAGAGTCATTGATTCACTCACGCATTCCACGAATCTTTGCTAAAGATGCTTCTCTGGGCTGGGCGTTGCATGCTGGGCTCTGGAACATGGAGATGAAGAAGGCGGGTCTGGGCCCGGGAGCTCCCAAAGCACTGCTGTATTGCTGGCCAGAGCTACCATGGGGTCAGCACAGCTGCTGTGGCAGCAGAGGCCAGGTGCCTCACCCTGCTGAGGGAGGGAGGGGTGGAGAAGAGGAAAGAGAGGGCTGCTTAGTCTCCGGGTGTTTCAGCTTGGTTGAATTCTACAGCTGTAATGATACCTGGACTTAATGAGGAAAACAGCCAAGCGGAAGAGCTCCGTCAGCCCCACCAGGTCTGATGACAACATTTCACCCTTGTGGATGCTCTGAGGACTTTACGTTGATCCTCTCCCTCTCATCTAACCCTAAACGTATGTAAGAGTTGGATCATAAAAAAAGCTGAGCGCTGAAGAATTGATGCTTTTGAACTGTAGTGTTGGAGAAGACTCTTGAGAGTCCCTTGGACTGCAAGGAGATCAAACCAGTCCATCCTAAAGGAAATCAGTCCTGAGTGTTCATTGGAAGGATTGATGTTGAAGCTGAAGCTCCAATACTTTGGCTACCTGATGCGAAGAACTGACTCACTGGAAAACACCCTGATTCTGGGAAGATTGAAGGCAGGAGGAGAAGGGGGTGACAGAGGGTGAGTTGGTTGGATGGCATCACCGACTCAATGGACGTGAGTTTGAGCAAGCTCCAGGAGTTGGTGATGAACAGGGAAGCCTGGCATGCTGTAGTCCATGGGGTCACAAACAGTCAGACACGATTGAGCTACTGAACTGAACTTAACAGATAGACCCTTTTTACAGACAGGGAAAGTGAGGCCCAGGGAGGTTATGGTTGTGTCAAGAAGTGGACGTGTGCCCAGCCTGTCTGGTTCCAGAGCCCATACCCCGAGTCATCAGGGATGGGCTGCCACGTGTCAGTCAGTGGCTCCACATGTCAGGCATACCCCATGCATACCCCAAGCAGCCTTTGTGGGTGCAAGGCCCAGCCACAATGGACTGGGTCCTCACAGGGGTCATGGGCTAGAGAGCAGCCTGATACCACCATCCAGGGAAATGACACCATCTGCAGAATGCGGCCTCTTAGCCGCTGGTGGAGTTTGGGCCAAGAAAATGTTTTGGAAAGGCCTGGACCCGTTTTGCAATATTTCTGTGCTGAGCAACTATTCAGATCTGGTGGTGGACTGACTCCCCGGCAGGAGGCACGGGGGAGAAGAAGTGCCAGGGAGCCCGCGTTATTAAACACTTACCGAGTGCAGGTTCTGCTGAGCACTTCACAGCCGCTGGCACAGCCCTGGGAAGGAGGGGTGGCTGTTCTTACTGTATAGACGGCTAGACGGAGACTCTGAGGTGTGGATTGACTTTGTCAAGATTTCTGGTGGGATCTCTGGGCAGGATGGCTCAGCTTGGCATGTAACTCTTTCCCTTTATCTTGGGAACCAGGCTGTTCCTGCTCTGGCCCCCAAACTCCTCACCTCATCTCTTCCCTCTCCCCTGCTCAGGCGGCTGAGACATGGCCTTTCTCTTTCTAGAACAAGCAAAACGCGTTGCCCGGCCCCCCACCCCAGGACCTTTGCACATGTTCTTTTCACCACCTGGAATGCTCTTCCTCTAAATCTTTGCTTGGCTGGCTTTGTCTTCTCTTTAATCTCAGTTGAAGGCCACTTCCTCAGAGAAGCTCCCCTAACCTGCACCAGCTTCCCCTGTCCACATCGTATCACTCGTGTCTTCTTCACTGTGTCTGTACCTCTCTGAAATTATATTTACACACCTGGTTTTGGTTTTGTTGCCTTTCTCCGCTGGGTTCCATGAGATTAGGCACCCTGTCTCTTCTTAATTAATAATTTATCTATGAATTAATATTCATATTAATTAATAATATAATAATGTGTGTGTGCTCAGTCGCTTCAGTTGTGTCCAACTTATTGTGGACACACATTGGCCTGTGGCCTGCAAGGCTCCTCTGTTCATGCTGTCCTCCAGGCAAGAATACTGGAGTGGGTTGCCATGCCCTCCTCCAGGGGCTCTTCCCAACCCAGGGATCAAACCTGCCTCTCCTGTGTCTCCTGTATTGCAGGCAGATTCTTTACCCACTGAGCCACCTGGGAAGCCCAATATATAACAATATAAGTAATTAATTTACCATTTCTTTTTGGCTGTGCTGGGTCTTTGTTGCTGCGCACAAGCTTTCTCTAGGTGTGGCGAGCAGAGGCTACTCTCTAATTGCGTTGTGCAGGCTTCTCTTTGCGATGGCTTCTCTTGTTGCAGAGCACAAACTCTAGGTGCACGGGCTTCGGTATTTGCAGCTCAAGGGCTCTAGAGCACAGGCGCAGTAGTTGTGGCACATGGGCTTATTTGCCCCGAGGCATGTGGCAACTTCGCAGACCAGGGATTGAACCCGTGTCCTTTGCATTGGCAGGTAGATTCTTAATCACTGGACCACCAGGGAAATCCTAGGCACCTTATCTTCTGTTTTGTTCACACCTGTATCCTGAGAGCCTGGAACAGTGCATGGCACACAGTAGGTGCTGAATTACTGCTTTAAACTTCTCATTTTCTCGCACTGTATCCCGCTTGAGAACTCACTTTTATATAAACAGTTATGTGAACTTTTGCTTTTCTTAACTGTTCTAAAAGTTGCTATTTTTTTTCTGGGGCTACTATGATATAGATTCTGCCACATTTTTTTTTTTCTGAGCAAAGTGGTTTTGAAACCTACCTCTGGGGCTCTGCAGTGCCACCAGCTAGCTCAGGAGCTCCTCAGATGTGACACTTCATGGAGGCGATGCTGCCATATGGGCCAGGTGTTTGCGTCTTCCTTTTAGGGGCAACTGGGGTTTGCAGCTGATTGCAGCTGTCAAGTTCAATGCCCGAGACAACTTCTGACTTTGCCAGGTGTGTCTGCGAGGCTGGGCTGGCTGAGAGGCTGTCACTCGCCGGGTACAGAGGTGGCTTCTGAGAGCTCTGTCTAGACGTGTCTCTGCCGCCGCTGCCCTCAGAATAGCAGAGGGAATTTCAAGGAAGGCTTTTCTGGGCTCGGAGCAACTTGGCATTTTTATTAGATCAAAATCAGATCCAATGTAGTACTGCCTGAGTTGGCTTCCTTGATTAAAATGGAAACAGACAATATTTCTGAAATAAATATCAATGCCAACTTGCTGGGCACACAGCTTGCAGATTTCTGAGACCCTGGCACTGAGGTGGAGAGAGCCAAGCCAATGTCAGTATCAGAATCCCCTGGAAGGCTCCTTGAAACGTGGATTTCCCAGTCCCACCCCAGAGTTTCTGGCTTCTTGGAATGCAGATTCCTGGGCCCCACTGGAGTTTCCAGCTGAGGAGGGTGGAGCCTGGGATCCTGCATTTCCAGGGCTGCTGCTTCTGCTGCTCCATGGACCAGACTCTGAGCAACACTTGGCCCCGGGCTCCCGCCAGGAGGGAGTCTTCATTTTGTCACCCACTAGGCTTCCCTGGTGGCTCAGATGGTAAAGAATCTCTGCAATGCAGGAGACCCATGTTCGATCCCTGGGTTGGGAAGATTCCCTGGAGAAGGGCATGGCAACCCACTCCAGTATTCTTGCCTGGAGAACCCCATGGACAGAGGAGCCTGGCAGGCTACAGTTCATTGTGTTGCAGAGTCGAACATGAGTGAAAGGACTATCACTCACTCACTCACTGGGCTGTTCAGCAGCTTCTGGGTGGAAATTGCTGCTTCTGGGGTCACGTCTCTTCCCATCCATCCCCCAAAGACACAACCTGAATCATTCTTCTTCACCCCCTCCCAGCCCAAACCCTCCAATGAGAGCATCCTTGGTGGGGTGGGTGTCAGGCCTGTACCGACTCCTCCCGGACATTCCCCCAGAAGCCTTCTCCCGCCATCCCACCCCTGCTTCTTTCAGTCACTCAGCACGCTCGGACTCCTTCTCTGCTAACTCCCTCCCCACTGGAATGGAAATGTCAGGAGGACGGGGACCTTGTCACCACATTCGTGCCTGGAACAGGGTTGGTCCTCAGGACCTTTCTAGTGAATGGTCCAGCTCACTTCATCCTCATAAATTCCTTGGATTTTGAGCAACAATGTTATTTTTCTTGCCTCACAAGTCTGGGTGACTCCAAGCTCAAGCTGGAGTTCTTCTTTACGTCCATTTTTGCCCCCCTTAGTTTGGGACAGGCCAGGAATCTGCATCGGGTAAGTCTGATGACTCAGAAGAAACCCCAGGTACAGGAGGAACCCTGTACTCCCTGGAGGGCTGTCGCTTCCACCTGGCACCCAGCATCTTTGCAGTTGCAGCCCTCTGCTCCGTATCCCTCCAGCCCTGTGTGCCGGGCTTTCCAGCCTTACAGACCATCTTGCCTTCCTCCAGCCACCATCGCTATGCTTTTCACGCCTCCAAAAAGCCTCATTTACCTGCCAACAACCTATTTCACACTCTGTTCCTTCTGCCTGAAGTGACCTGCTCCCTGCCTCCATTTGGCCAAAAAAAAAAAAAAAAAAAAAACCAAAAACCCTACCAGTGGAATTCTGAGCTTCATGGGGCTTTCCAAGTCTAGCTCAGATGTCCAGGAGTAGCTAGCAATCAACCCCCTCTCCAGTCCCAACAGAGGAGGTTGTGTTCACCTCTGCATTTCCCTGCCCTGCCATTTGAATAGATGAGGGAGAGGTTTACAGTGGTTACAAGCCCAGCCTCTAGAGTGAAGCTGCTTAGGTTCAGATTCCAGCGGTCAAACCTCAAGGATGTAACCTATCTGGACCTGGGTTTCATCTGTATGATGGGCATAGTGATGGCACCTAACTTCCATTTCTGAGGATTGCATGAGTCAATGAACACAGGGCACAGTGAGTGGCTCCCTGGCACAGTGAGAACTGGAGGAATGTTCTCTCCTGTCATCTCTCTCTCTTTTTAAATTTATTTCTGGCTGCACTGGGTCTTCGTTGCTTCACTTGGGTTTTTCTCTGTTTGTGGTGAGCAGGAGCTGCTTTCTAGTTGCGGGGCACAGGCTTCTCATTGCAGTGGCTTCTCTTGTTGCAAAGCACAGGCTCCAGAGCTCGGGCTCAGTAGCTGTGTTACATGGGCTTAATTGCTCCTCAGCATGTGGGATCTTCCCAGACCAGGAATCAAACCTGTGTCCCCTGCACTGGCAGATGGAGTCTTATCCACTGTACCACCAGGGCGGTCCTGCTTTTGTCATCTCTTCCCCCTCACTAGGCTGTGAGCATTCAGAGGACAGGTCTGCCTCTCACTCCCGCCTCCAGACCCAGCACCCAGTGGGGAGGCTGACACAGAGTAGGTGCTCAACAAACAAGGAAACAAAGGAATCAGTGGCTCTGGGGAGAGGTGGCAGGTCCTGTGGACTCAGCCTGATCCCAAGTGTGGAAAAGAGATGAAGAGAATGTTCTGACCAGAAACAGTCAGTCCCCAGAAGATAGACTCGAATGAAGAGAGGGATGGAATTCCATTTGATCTCCTAGGACAAGCCGCTTCCAAAGCAGACCGGAAAACCCAGCCTTCCTCCGCCAGCAGGAATCCCACACAAACCTGCTCTTCTTCCCTAGTCCTCCATCGTTTATTCTTTCAGCAAATCTATGGTCTCAGCACTGTGTGTGAAATTGTGCTGGGTGCTGGGGACACGGTGATGAATAAAAGCAGAGCTAGTCTGTGTCCTTGTGTTGTATACAGCCTAGAAAAGGAAAGTGGAAGGAAACAAGTGAACAGATATTACCAAATATGATAGAGTCTCAGAAGCACCCTCAGGTTAGAGATTGACAGAGCAGGGTTGACTTGGAGAAGCAGTCAGGGTGGCCGTGGAAGAGGAGTGATAACATCACTATCTGGAAGGATATCCAAAGCCAAACAGCTCAGTGCCAACCTTGATCCATCTCCCTATCTCTCTCCCACATCCTATCTGTCTGGAGGTAAGAGTTCCAGATTGGGCAGCTGGTACAGTAGGCTCTGGATATGACCCATGAGTCCTGGGGAAAGTAAGTCAGCACCTTGGACAGCGGGTGGCACAGTCCATATGGCTCTTCTGTATCAGGCGCAGTTCCTTTGGGGTCAAGAATGCCAACACCAGACATCTCCCCACCCTCACTGATCCCTTTACCACCTTCAGAGCACCTTGGACAAGTCACTTCCCCTCTGACTGTCCCCATTTCCCTATCTACACATTGGTGATGCTATTCTTGGTCTCAAAGGACCCTTCCAACCCAATGAATTTGTTTTGGAACAGTGATTGCAATTTCATACATTTCAACAGAGCTAAGAGCTGATCTCTTGGGATCTCAGTGCCTTGGGGAATTTCGAGATGGTGATTCCCCACTGAGGGATTGAGATGTTAGGACTGGAAGAGACCAAATGTTTTAAAAAGTTCATGTTTGATATCTCGACTAAAAAGAGAAGATAAACTTCTGAGAACCTCCTATGGGTTGACTGCTATGCTGGGAGGTTCCAAGGGGATTTAAAACACAGTACTTGTGGCCAACCATCTGGGTGAGGCCTTGGACAAATCTCTTCCTACCTATGGACCTTGGCTTGCTCATCTGTGAAGAAAGGTGGCTGAACCTCAACCCCTTCTATCCTGAGCATTTTGTTATTTTTACATCTCTCTGAGGTTGCATAATGGAGGGCTTCTAGCAGGGGGCTTGCTGGGTCTGCTGATGCCTTTACAACTAACATCCATTTGCAGCCCCAGAGAGGTGAAGCCACTTGTCAAAAGTCAAACAGCTTAAAAAAACAAAACAAAACAAAACAAAGTCGCTCAGCTTGTTATTGGTGGAGCCTCGATTTGAACCTTTGATGATCGGACTCCAAGTATGGTTCACCCCTGCCCCACAAGCCTGTACCCAAAAGAGGAGAGAGGCAGAGTTAAGAGCATCTCAAATGTACAGAGAAAATGTCCATTTTATCCAGGAAGATGGGAGGAGCCTAGGCCTCCAGTGTAGGGATCACTGCACCCTCCTCCTGAGTGGTTTCTTCATTTGTCAGCTCAGGACTTGCTCTGGGCCCAGCCAGCTGCTGGGGGCTGTAGGCTCCAGGATGGAGCAGACTCAGTCCCCACCAGCACTGAGTCTCCCCCAGTTAGTGGCAGAGATCTTGCCAACAGAAAGTGACAGTCACAGGGAGAGAAAAACGTGCAGCATGGTGTACGGGTGCAGAGGTCCATGGAATGCTTTGCAGAGGAGGGAGCATTTGGGTGAGGACCCAGGGTCTCAACAGCCAGAGGACAGCAGGAAGGAGCACATGGCCCAGGGACCAGAATGTGCAAAGCCATGGAACAGAGTCAGGCCAGGGAGCAGTCAGAGGTCAGAAATGGCTCCTGTGCGCTGAGTCCAGCCTGAGAGATGCTGCTTGGCCCACAGGTGATTTTAAATGGTTTAAAAGCCTTGTGTGCATGCTAAGTCGTTTCAGTCGTGTTCGACTTTTTGCGACCCTATGGACTGCAGCCCACCAGGCTCCTCTGTCCATGGGATTCTCCAGGCAGGAATACTCGAGTGGGTTGCCATGCCCTCCTCCAGGGGATCTTCCCAGCCCAGGGGGAAGAAACTGTGACTTCTGTTACAGGCAGATTCTTTACCGCTGAGCCAGCAGGAAGCCCTTGAAAAGCCCTTTAAAATCACTTAGAAGCCAGGAGATTTGATTTCAAAATCCAGATTGTCAGTTTCTCTGAGCGTTTTGGAAGATCGGAGCTCACATTCCCTGGGGCAACAGTTGGCCAGAGCTAAGGAAAGGCTGCTTCTGACTGCTTCACCCTGTTATGTCATTGGTTTGAGCCCAGTAGACATGTTAAGGTGGGATTCCCTGATCTGTATGTAACATACGGCTTCCCCCCGCCCCGGCTGGTGACTGACCGCAATGTAAAGGGCCGCAGAGAAGGGAAGTGAGTGGGGAGTCATGGTAGACCAGTGGGGTGCATGGTGAGGACAGGGCTCCTCCCACTGTAAATGGCTCTAGACCCCGAGCTTCTCCTGGGATCCAGGGAACAGGAAGCTTGATTTTTGTTTTGGCCTCACCGTGTGGCTTGCAGCCCTGAGCAAGGGTGCAGAGCTCTGACCACTGGACAGCCAGAGAATCCCCTGTATTTGATTTTTTTTTAAATATGTATTTATTTACTTTGGGCTGCATCAGGTCTTGGCCGCAGCATGTGGGATCTTCCGGTTGCGGTGCTCAGGTTTCTCTCCAGTTGTGGCTTGGGCTCCAGGCTGCATGGGCTCTGCCGTTTACTTGCTCAGTCGTCTCCAACTCTTTGTGACCATATGGGCTGCAGCCCGCCAGGCTCCTCTGTCCATGGGATTCTCCAGGCAAGAATACTGGAGAGGATTTCCATGCCCTGCTCCTGGGGATCTTCCCGACCCAGGGCTCGAACCCCGGTCTCCTGCTTGTGGGAAGCAGGCTTAGTTGTCCTGCGGCACATGAGATCTCAATTCCTTGGCCAAGGATCGAACCCACGTCCCCACACTGGAACCCACACTGGAAGGCAAATTCTTAAGACCAGCAAGGAAGTCCTAGGAAGCCTGATTTTGACTCAAAGAAGGATAAGGATCATGGCCCCTCCTTTCCCTTAAAAACACATGATCACTTTCTGTTCCATCAAACTCTCCAAGGTTCTGCTAGTTGGCAACGGTAAGAGCAACTACAATAATTTCTAAATACTCATTTAGAAAAACAATCAAACCTTTCTGTACACCAAATATTTGCTTTTCGATAAAAAAAAAATCCCAACACCTATATCTTGGCAGCAAGCACTTTCAAAGAATGCAACTGTTTCAGCGACTGGGGCCAAAACAAATGTTTTTCCTAAGGCCAAATGATTCCAGAATGTTTGCCGAATGTTTGCCAAATGTTTCCCACCCCTTTTAAAAAATCTAGTAAAATTAGCAAAGCGCCAACATTAAAGAATATTAAAAATAGAAGAAAAGCCAAAGAGGGGTGGAAATGACGTGTGCACACTCGCCGGCATTGGTACAATCTTCCTCATCTTTGCCTGTTCCCTTCCTGCCTTTGTTATGAGGAAGAATCTCCCAGTAGTCAGAGCTGCTTTGGGGATGTAGGAAGAATAATGAGCTTCCCATCCTTAGAGGTGTGCAAGCAAGAATTCTTGGCTTTAGCAGGAATTTCTACCTCAAGGGGCTTGCTCTGAGGGATGTCTGACTCTAAAGGATGAGAAGTTATCTGAGCAGAACACATTTAAAAAAATGCTGAAGTTTGGAATCAAGAAGAAATTAATTCAACCCAGCAGCAGTGTAGCTGTGAATCCTAAGGCAGCTGCTTATGCTGGCTGAGCCTCAGTTTCCTCATCTGTAAAATGGGTTCAGGCTTTTGAGGACAGAACCTAGCATGGTGTGTGGACTATACGTGCTCTGTTGCTGTTAGTTTTCTTCCTCGCCCTTCACACCCATCCCACTCACCATTCCAGGCAGTCTCTCCTCCCCATGTTCCTTTTTGTTCTCATCTTTCTGGTTCCAAGGAGTCACCATGGAATGTTCTCCAGGGACTGAGTCATCTCTCTCCTGGGCTAATGGTCTCATAGAGACAGGGCTGGTGGAGCACCATTCAGGGTGGGTGCTCTTAAGAGAAGGAGACCCCTGAGGCCAGAGAGAGGATGTCTGGAGGGCTTCCTGTAGGAGGAGCGATTTGAGCTGGGCTTTGAGGGTTCAGTTTGATAGTAGGTACAAGGACATTTTAAGCAGGTCCCAACTTGGAGATGGAAATGGTCTGGTGTGTTAGGAAGACAAGAAGGTGGTACTTGGATGAAGGCAGGGGAGCGAGCTTCTGAGAATCAAGAAAAAAGGAAGAGTGAGCGTGCACGTTGGATCAGCTGAGCCTCCCAGCCCCTTGGCTTGCCCAGGCGGAGCAGAGGCTGTGGTCATAGAGGCTGCCCCCTGCCTTGGCCCAGGGGGCAGTCAGGGCTGGCTTTGGGATGTCCACACACTCGCTCGCTCAAGTAAGCATCAAGTAAGGGTCAAGTAAGGTCAGGGCTCTGGAGTCATCTCTACTATTCTCCTAACCCTCCCATAGTGCCTTGAGCACACTGGGAGCATGCAGTGAACCCCAGGGCAGCCTGATGGGGTCGGGGGGTGGTGGGAGACAGGGGAAGCCTTTGGGTGGGTGAAGGGTGGAAAGAGCGTGGGTGGATGGCTTGAGGGGTGGGTGAAGTGAGGGCAGGTGGGTGTGCAGCGTTGGTGGTCGGGCAGTGGGCAATAGTTGGATGAGAATGTCTGTGAATTAAGGGCTGGAGACTTGACGTGTGAGTGCGGATGTGTTGGCAGGTTGGGAAGCAGACAAGTAAGTGGGTGAGGTGAAAAGTGGCCAGGTGGGTGGATGGGTAGGTGTTTTGGGTGGTGGGTAGGTGTGTGTGTGGAGAGCAGGGCTGGTGGGAGTGTTCTGGGCTGTGGCGAGGATGGATGGGATGTTGGCGGGTGTGTGATGTGTGGACAGGTGGGAGATGCTTGACTGGGTATTAAGGCTTGGGGAGTCATCGTGGGGATAGTATGTGAGCGGAGTGGTGGGTATATTGGTGGGTTGGTGAGTGGATGGCAGTGGGTGTTGGCAGGTGGATGTCTAGGTGTTGGTGGACTGGTGGGCAGAGAGTGGGTGATGGGGGTGTGGCAGAGACGGAGAGTTGGGTAAGTGGATGATGAGATGCTGAATGGAAGAGTGAGTAGGTGGAGAGTTGCATGTGGGTGGACCGATGGGTGGACGGGGAGTGGGAGGGGCGGTGGGGCATGGGTGGAGGAAGGCAGCCATCAGCACTGACCACCCTGTCCCCTTGGCAGGACACCAGCCACACGTGGGCGATTCCTGGCCCCGGAGCTCTGCACACGAGGCAGCAGAGCTGAACCGCCAGTGCTGGGTCCTGGGGCACTGGGTGTGACCGTGAAGAGCCTGGTTCCAGACCTCGGGCTATCACCAGCACCAGCCCCCTGCCGAAGGATCACTGGTCTGGCACCTTTGGAACCTGGCCTGTGTGCTGTGAACTCAGCCAGCCGGCGTGGGAGACACGTGGGCTGCCCTGCCCATGGCTGCCTGGGGCTCAGTGTCCTGGAATTGGGGCCAGGGCACCTGAGGGGCTGCAAAGGGCTGCACAGTGAGACTTGGGGACAGCCACTCCTGCCTCCTGCCTCCGTCGTGTGCAGAGCCCTGCTGGGTGCAGCTGGGATGCCGAGAAGGACACGGACCATGGCCGCTAAAAGGCTGGGACCCACGAGCCAGCCAGGAGGTCTCGGAGGTCCCCTGCAGGGGACAGGGAATGAGTGGGGCTTCCTGAAAGAGAGGCCGTGGCCTTGGCCCCGCAGGGGGGGAGGGTCCCACTGCAGGCACACAGCAGGGACTCAATAAATGCTTGTTGGATCTGTTTTCTTGCTGTGTGTGGAGGCCAGTTGCTCTCTGGGCTGTGGCTGCTCCTTTGTGGCCCCACCCTATCAGGTCTCTAAGGAGCCTGAAGATGAGACAGCCCTGAGTGTGCTGGTCAGGGTTAGATGCTGAAGTGTGGGTGGGTGGGAGGAAAGGGGGTGGTCCTGTAGCTGAGGCTGGGTCTGGGGGGGTGGGGTCAGGATAGAGCCAGGCTGGCAGGCTCTCTTGGATTCCAGAGGGTGGGGAGGTGGGCGCCAGGTGGGTGGGACACTGGAGAGGGCCATAGACAGGCCCTCAAACCCAGGCCCTCAGCGACCCTGACTCCCGTGGGGACCCTTTACCCTCTGTCTAGAGGCACATTTATATCAAACCTTAGGGCTTAGATGCCTGGAGAAAGAGATTCCTATTATGAAGATGAGGGTCACAGAGATGAAGCATCTTGCCCAAGATCACAGAGCTAGCAAAAGCAGGGTTAAGGGTTTGAATTAGGACTCCTGACTCCAAGAGGCCTTGTCCCTTCCCAAAAGATTTCTAGAGATTTCCCTCAAGGAGAGAATGTTGTTCTTCATTCTTCCATAAACACTTCATCCAACCAACCATTCATCAATCCATTCATCCACCCATCTACCATCCATCCATCCATCCATCATCCATCCATCCATCCATAACCCATCCCTCCATCCATTCATCCATCCATCTATCCATTTGTCCATCCATTCATCCACCCATCTATCCATCCATCCATCCATCATCCATCCATCCATCCATAACCCATTCCCCCATCCATTCATCCATCCATCTATCATTTGTCCATCCATTCATCCACCCATCTATCCATCCATCCATCCATCATCCATCCATCCATCCATAACCCATTCCCCCACCCATTCATCCAGCCATCTATCCATTGTCCATCCATTATCCACCCATCAGTGGTCATTCTTCCTTTTACCAGACATCCATCCATCCTTTCACGTATCATCATTATTCAGCCATCCATCTGTGTATCCATCTACTCAATGATACAATTCCTTGTTCTCCTACTGTGTGCCAAACACTGTGGCAGGCACTTGAGATAGGACACTAATCCAGAGACGGTGTCTGTCCTTGGAGAGCTCACAGGTGGGCAGGACACGTAACTAGATGGGTGAAGATAGAACGGTGTGTAGAGTGCTCTGGGACCAGGCAGCCTGGGTGCTGATGCTAGCTCCTCCACTTGAGATCCGGGGCATGTTACTTGACCTCTCTGTGCCTTGCCCCCGTGGGCACATGGGGATTGTCAGTACACATACTTCTTAAAGCTCTTCTGAGGGTTAAAGGAGCTAATATACGTGAAGCCTTTAGAACAGAGCCTGGCACATAAACGCTCTGTCGGTGTTTGCTGTTTTCTCGATGAGGGGAAGTTGGTGGGATGGGGGTGGGGGCTGCTCCAGAAGCCCATAGGCAGCACCTGCTTGTGGGAGGGAGTGGGGGTCATGGGAGGCTCCTTTGGGAAAATGACATTTAAGCTGAGATGTGACGTTGTCTAGATGTCACGTAGGCAAGAGTGTAGCGGCAAAGAAATTTGGGAACATCATAGGAACTTTGGGATAGTCTAGATGGCAGGTATGTGGAGAGAAAGAAGGGCAGAGGATGAGAGATCAGGCAGCAGACGTTAGTGGAGCCGGAGGGACTGAAGCCTCTTTAGGAAGGATCCACGGGAGATGCTTTCAGGCAAAGCGGGGAGCGCCCAGCTGAGCATCCCAGGAAGGTCTCCAAAGCTCTGGGCAGAGAACACACGTGGGGGAATGGCCCCCGTCCTTGTCCTCACCACATGTGAAGGGAGGGGAAAGGGTGAACTGGTTCAGAATGGAGTTCCTGGGACAGCACAATGAGGGCAGATTCAGAAGGCAGGCAGGAGGGAAAATGAGCTGATGTGGGAGGGTGGGAGGGTGGGAGGGGAAAGTCAGCGACGACGCTCAGGTTAGGGGCTGGGGGGAGGTGGGGGTGGGTTCAGATGTCTTGAGTCTCAGGTGCCTGGGAGACACCCAGGTGGAGGTGTGTGCTTATTAACCCATTCATTCATGCTTTGCTAAGCAAGTCAGTGATTCATTCATCTAGTAACTATTGTGGACCTCCTGTGTGGGGCAGGAGCTGGGTCTGGGAGAGAGATTGGGACTCAAATAAAAAGACTTTGAACATCAGGATGAGGAGGTCAGCTAGGCGAGAAGAAACTACTGCAGCAGCTCCAGCTTTAGACTGGGCAGGGGCATGTCCAATGGGAATCTGGCCCTGGGTACCTTAGAGTCCCTTTATTCTCTTCTAGGATCCTTTTGAAGTTGCCAGGTGGATCACAGAGGTCCGGGAGATGATTTTTTGTTGAAACATGGGCAAAGTTTTTATCTATTTTAATAGTTGTGTTTATGTAAATTGTGTATTAGGAAAAAAATGTATAACGGGCACACAAGTCCGTAATTTCACAGACGTTATTGCTTAGGATGAAGCCAAAATAGGCATTTAAGTTAAAAGGCAAAAAAATTGGCTTAAAGAAAAATATTAAATAAATAATCGTGCAAGTGGTATGTGATGATGGAATGCGGACGCCTCAAGCAAGGGCCATTCTTACCCTCTGCTCAGCACAGAGAGGGATGGGGAGGATGGAGGAGGCTCATGGGACCACTCACTCAGGCTTCAAGTCCTTTTGGGTGCCTGCTGGGCGGGGGGAGAGAAGTAACTGTCATTCAGTTCCATGGAGGCTGCAGCAAGAAGGTTGCAGCAAGAAGGCTGCAGGTTAGACAAAACGCAGCACTTCCAGGCAGGCCAGGTGAGCGATCCCAATGGGTCCCTCCTGGGAGTTCCTGGGAGGATTGTCTTCATGCCACATTGTCTGCCTGCACCTGGGAGTGGGGGAGGACCACCTGGTTTGAAAGCAGGGGTCCTGGGCGAGCACACAGAGGCCTGGATGGGGAGGCAAAGCCCCTTCCTCCCACTCCTGCAAACAACTTTCCCTGCCCATCCCCTGCACCAAGCAGACCATCCCTCTGTCCACAGATAGAATGGCTGTTGGCCTTGGATGCTGACCTTGACCCCCATAGGCTGGCTTGACCCGCAGCCCAGAGTAGCTCTTACACAGCCTGTTCTGCCCTGGACACCTGCTCCCAGCCTCCCTGTTGCCACACACCTGGGCTTGTGTGGACAGACTCACCTCAACATTGCACAAACTTGAGTTAGCAGTTGTAGGTGCACACGTGCTAACCCACCCACGTCTGTGTGCTCCTGCTGACGCTGAGCACACACTCCTGTGTGCATATGCTGATTGATGCTGGATACACACCAGCCCTGGACCTGGGTCTGCACGTGCCCACCACCCTGAAATGGGGCTCTGTCCTATGTTTGCTCAGGTGCGTGTGTGCGTGCTAATTCGCTTCAGTCGTGTCCGACTCTGCGACTCTATGGATTGTGGCCCACCAGGGTCCTCTGTTCATGGACTTCCCCAGGCAAGAATACTGAAGTGGGTTGCTAGGCCCTCTTCCACGGTATCTTCCTGACCCAGGGATCGAACCCGATCTCATTGTCTCCTGCGTCGGCAGGCAGATTCTTTACCACTAGCGCCACCTGGGAAGCCAGCCTGTGCTGTGCTCAGACTCTCAGTAGTGTTTTCACCCCCTTTCTCCTCAGGTGTCCTCGGGGCCCTGGTCCTTCCCCTGCCTAGGGGCTAACTGGCAGGTCCAGGCCGCTGGAGGCCACTGGGCTGACTGCCGTTGGGGGCTGGTGGCTGTGACGAACCGTCTTCCCTGCAGCCTCCACCAAAGCCCACCCGTGCAGCCACACCCTCCCTCGGGTACTGGTAGTGTCAACTTGATTCATGGCCGTTCATCCGCCAGCAGCCGGGCCTGAGGACACGGTGTGCTGGGAAGCTCACCCCTGGGGGAAGCTGCTGCCACCAGGGTGCCGACCCCTCATTTGGGAGGAAGTGGGGACAGAGGAAAGCACCCAGGGCTGAGGAGTTGTTAAAATCCCGAGACTATTGCTGACCTGTGTGGGTCTTCATTCATCGAGAACTATTTGCCAAGGGGCTTCCGTGTGGCAGGCGCTGAGCGTGCACTGGAGCTGCCATGGCGAGTCAGAAAGGCACCGATTCCATGCTCGTGGAGGGCATATTCCAGGGAGGAAACAGAGATGACTCCGATAATTTCAACAGCAAAAGTTTTCAGTTCAGACTGTGAGAAGTGCTGTGTAGGCGAACCACAGAAAGTCCGGATTTAAACTGCAAGGCTGATGGTGGGCCTCTAGGAGGAAGGGCTGTGGCAGCAGGGACTGAGGGATGAGGAAGAAGGCGGTGAGATGGTGTGGGCAGAAGTCAGAGCATGTGCAAAGGCCCTGGGGCTGACAGAACGCCGCGTGCCTGGCTGCAGCCCTGGGGCGGGACACGGTGCCTGGAGCCCCAGGTGAGGGCATGAGGGTTGCTGCTGAGTGGGCATCTGGAGTCAGCTGGTGTGGGGCTTCGTGGTGATGCGAAGTGTGACCTTCACCCGAAGGCTGCAGAGAACCGCTGACAGGAGGGATTTAAGAGGTGGACACGTCGGCTTTTCATTTTGGGAAGTGCATCCAGGTCTGGGGGATGGGGTGTAGGGCCAAGGCAAAGTGGCCAGAGAGGGGCTGCTGTGGGTCCTGCTGGGAGGTGGGGAGGGAGTGAGGGGGTGGGAAGCACCGGGACTGGACCGGCCTTTCTCTGAGCCTCCCTCCTGGGCGTCAGTGCAGGCAGGGATGCTGTAGGCCACGCAGGGCCTCGGTGAAAACCAGGGAAGACTGTTCTCCAAGTGGATGACTTAGAAAAGCCCCTGTCCCCAAGCCAGGAGAGACAGGGCCCTGGAGCACACAGCCTGGGGGGCCTGGAGTCTCGCCCCCCTCGCCCCTCACCCGGGGGCTGTGGGCGATGAGCATGTTACACCGCCCCACCAGAGGACAGCCCCACCGGGGGACTGAAGACAACGACCATCAGTCATGAGGAAAAACCAATCTCTTCCGCGTGGAGATTTATTGCATAGACAGACAGGAAATCACAACGCGAGACCTCTGCCCTGTGCCCACGCGGCCCGGCCCACCGTACCCTGGTAATTGCTTCTTGGGCCCATAATTCATCTTGGACGGATGCTGTCTGAGCCTCGGCCTGCAGGGAGGCCGGAGGCTGGGGAGTGGCCAGAGGCCTGGCAGGGGAGTGGGCAGCAGGCAGCGACCAAGACTGGCCAGGACGTGGGGGAGGGAGGGAGCCTGGGGCTCGGGGGGAGCAGGAAGGGGCCTCTGCTAGGGATGAGTATCATCCCAGGAGGCCAAGACAGTGCGTCAGGGCACCAAGCCCCCTTCGACATACACTCCTGACCCTCCCTCCCCTGGAACTTCCAGGGTGGGTGGGTGGCTGTCAGGTGGAGGGGTGCACGCAGGGTGGGTTAGGGAGAGGAGGCGAGAGAGGGGCTCCACAGGTCAAGAGCTGGCATGGGAGGGGAGACAGCAGTCACTCTCTAAGGCCGGCGCCCTTCGTGGACCAACCAGCCCAGGCTGGGGGGAATCCGGGAAAATCAGGAGGACCATGCTGCCCTTTGGAGCAGCCTCCCACCTCAGCCCCCAGGCCACTCTTGCTGTGAAAGCCTCAGTTTGCACACCTGTAAGATGAAGGTTCATGAAGTTCTCACGGCAAGGACACTGAGGTGGTTTGCCATTCCCTCCTCCCGTGTTGAAGAGCAGAGATATCACTCTGGCGACAAAGGTCCACACAGTCAAGGCTATGTTCTTTCCAGTGGTCATGTATGGTTGTGAGAACTGGACTGTAAAGAAGGCAGGGCGCCGAAGAATTGATGCCTTCATACTGTGGTGCTGAGAAGACTCTTGAGAGTCCCTTGGACAGCAAAGAGATCAAGCCAGTCAATCTTAAGGGGGATCAACCCTGAATATTCACTGGAAGGACTGATGCTGAAGCTGAAGCGCCAGTATTTTGGTTATCTGATGCAAACAGATGGCTCATTGGAAAAGTCCCTGATGCTGGGAAAGATTGAGGGCAGGAGAAGAAGGCATCAGAGAATGAGATGGCTAGACAGCATCACCGATGCAATGAACAAGAACTTGGGCAAACTCTGGGAGATGGTGAGGAATAGGGAGGCCTGGTGTGCTGCCATCTATGGGGTCACAAAGAGTCAGACACGATTGGGCAACTGACCAAGAAGAAGATGAGGGCCATTGTGGAATTCAGCCAGTGTGCCCTGCCTCCTAGGAGATGCTCCTAAGGATGCCCAGAGTGACTCTGAGGAGCAGGCGCGGCGGGTACCCTGAAGCCTGGGTAAGGAAGCCGAGGAGGCACGGGCGTAATGTTGCTCACAGCTAAGAGGTAGTGGGGTCTGGACTCGAACCCTGGCCAGGCAGCCCCAGGTTGCTCTCCATCACCAACCCACTGGGAAATGGGTACCTGCAGCATGAGGTCTCAGCGTCCAACCGTGATACGCAGCTTCAGTGACGAACCCATAGAGCATCCAGGTCAGGTGAGAGCTTAGTATGTGCTGACTGACATTTATTTGGCTTCACTGAGATTTATTTGGGTCTTAGTCACCACATTCTGGATCTTTAGTTGCAAAGTGTGGGCTCTTAGGTGCGGCATGTGGGATCTAGTTCCTGACCAGGGATTGGACCCAGGCCCTCTGCACTGGGAGCGCAGTCTTAGCCACTGGGCCACCAGGGAAGTCCCTGTACTGACTTTTGTTACTATCACAGAAGGTGACTGCTAAAGCCTGCCCCATTGTCAGGAGTGGGTGTGAGTGGAAAAGTTTCCCAGAGGCTGGGAGCCTGGAAAACTTGACTGCCATGTAAAGGTCCAGGGACATGCCTGACCGTCAGCCCCCAGCACCCAGGGACACACAGCCCGTTGGCAGAGGCCCCCATACCTCCCCCCGGCACCTGTCCTGGGCCTGTACCCTGACTGGACACCAGAAGCTCGAGTCCTTGGGCCCCGCGAGAGTCTCTGCGTGTGCAGCAGGGTGGGGCCCACAGCACTGTCCCCCAGTCCCCTCCTGCTCCTCCACATAAATGACCTGCCTCTGTCTCGGGGTGCCAACCCGGATGCCTGTAGGGCTGTGAAGCATGGAGCGATGCGGGGAGGGCCGCAGGCCGAGCGGGAGACGACAGGGGCGGGTGGCGAGTGTGGTGACTGGAGAGCTGCTGCCCGGGCTCGGGGCCAGCTCTGGCTTTTGGGACCATCTGGTAACACAGGACCAGAGCTTCCACGGCTTCCAGTTTTTTCAGAGAAGCAAGGAACTGGCAGACCAGTGCAGCCAGCCAATCCCGAGGAGGCTGAGGGTGAGGCTGAGTGACAGTGGTGGTGGGGAAGGGGAGGTGCTGGGGCCTTGGGAAGGGACCACGCTGCTCCAGGCGGAGTGGGTGGTGAGGTCTGGGGAGGGACTCAGGACATCTCAGCAAACGTGCCCGAGTGTGGGGGCAGCGGCCACTGGTTTGGCTACAGAAACGGCTTTGGCAGGCTCTGGGGGGCCCTCTGAGGTCATGGTGCCAGTGCTGGAGCCAAAGGAACAGATAGAAGTGGGTCCATCCCTCTGTGGGTCAGAGAAGGCGGGTCCCCAGGGGACGGAGGCCCGAGGGGTGGCTCCCCTGGGAGACTCTGCCTGCTTTTCCTTAACTCCCTTGTCAGCTGTGGCCAAGATTCATTCCCTGTAGCCATGCCTGGGTGCCAACCAGCCCCTGTGCCCCTGACAGCTGCAGCTCGGGGCTGATTTACAGCCCTGTAGCTTACAGGGTGGGGGTGGGACCCAGGGAATGAGCAGGGAAGTGGCATGTGGAGGGAGAGGAAGGCCTCTGCTCTCCAGGAAGACTGGGGGTGGGGACTGCAGCTCCAGTCTGCTGAGGTCACTCCACCAACCCCTCTGGGCAAGAGGGGTGGGGCTAGGAATAGTCCCCTCCCTCTCTTTACCTCGAGGACTGGGGGGAACCAGCCCCGGGCGTTCATGGAGCCTTGCATCAGGGACTGAGGGCCTCCCTGGTGGCTCAGATGGCAAAGAATCTGCCTGCAATGCAGGAGACCCAGGTTCAATCCCTGGGTTGGGAAGATGCCCTGGAGAAGGGAAGGGCAACCCACTCCAGTATTCTTGCCCGGAGAATCCCACGGACAGAGGAGCCTGGCGGGCTATACAGTCCACGGGGTCAAAAAGAGTGGGACCTGACTGAGTGACTAATACTTTCACTTTCAGGTCAGGGACTGCAGGCTCCGGGGAGCCAGGAAGGAAGCGGGGGCCAATGTTCATGCTGAGCTAGGATGGGAGCTGTGGTGGAGGGTCAGCTACACAGGACCTGTAACTGGATTTACTTGGCTCACTCGATGTTTGTTAACTTAGAGCCAACATTTAAAAGTTAGATTTCACATTAAAAATAAATACAACACCTGGATTCCTGGCTTCTTTAAAACCCCCTGAAGATCTGGTGTGGCGGGACCCTGGGCTCTGAGCTGCAGAAGGTGCCTGGGCTGCTCTGCTGACCAGGTCCTGCAAGGCCAGCTTTGCCCCCTGGTGTTGCTTGCCTGGCCCTTGAACAGCAGGGACCCAGGCCCAGCACTCTGGCTGGCGTTGGAAAGGCTTAGAAGCTGGGATGCTCGGCCGGCCTCCCAGCCCACGGCTGGAATGCAGGGAGGGCTGGCCTGCGTTCACAGTCTCCAGGGCTGGCCCAGAGACACAAGCCCCGGTAGTACCAGGGTTTCTGGCAGGGCAGAGCCCCTCTGTCTTCACAGGAACTCAGAGGGGAGCCGGGGGCGGGGTGGGCCCAGTAGAGGCCCAGCCGTTGTCCCTACATGCTGGCAGGAGAGAAGCCCTTTCTCCTCTGGCCAGTTTAATAGACGAAGGGAGGGTCTCCAGGGGGCCCATTACCCAGCCCCCAGTACAACTGCTGGCAACTGAGCTGCAGTCTAGACTGCTAGCCCCTTCAACTGAACCTTCTTCCTACTTGAGGGCTGCTTTATCCAGACGCTGATACTCACCCCTAAAGGAAGCGGGGGTGGGGAACCGCAGGAGGAGCCAGCACTCAAGCATTTGGGGGCTGTGCTTTCAGGATCCACTCATGCTAAAGGGAAATCCCCGGGTCCAGGAAATTTCACCCCAGTTCTCCTGTGGTTATCTCAGGATTTGTATACTGACTAATAGCTCCCCAAGCTGAGTGTCTCGGGCAAGTTACTCAACCTCTCTGTGCCTTAGTTCCTGCATCTGTAAAAGGAGGATCATAATCATACCTACCCTCCAAGGCTGAATGCGGGTGAAGTGGGTCAGTTCTAGGCATATGTGCTAAGTCACTTCAGTCGTGTCCGACTCTGCGACCCTATGGACTGTAGCCCACCAGGCTCCTCAGTCCATGGGATTCTCCAGGCAAGAATACTGGAGTGGGTTGCCAGGCCCTCCTCCAGGGGATCTTCCTGACCCAGGGATCCAACCTGAGTTCCTTAGTCTCCTGCTTTGGCAGGCGTGTTCTTTACCACTAGCGCCACCTGGGAATAACAGCCACTGTAAACGGTATGCTGCTGCCGCTAAGTGCTTTCAGTCACGTCCAACTCTGTGCGACCCCATAGACGGCAGCCCACCAGGCTCCCCCGTCCCTGGGATTCTCCAGGCAAGAACACTGGAGTGGTTGCCATTTCCTTCTCCAGTGCATGAAAGGAAAAGTCAAAGTGAAGTCACTTAGTCATGTCCGATTCTTAGCGACCCCATGGACTGCAGCCCACCAGGCTCCTCCGTCCATGGGATTTTCCAGGCAAGAGCACTGGAGTGGGGTGCCACTGCCTGTCTGGTAAACCGTATGGGCTTCTATTATCTGGCCAGGATCACGACCTCATTCGCAGGTGGGAAGAGGGAGTGGCCGGCCTCCAGTCGACTCAGTCCGTTCTTGGAGGCAGCACAGTCTCCCTCTTGTCTGACCTCAAGTCTAGCACATCAGACCATATTCTTAATAACTTTTTTTATTGATCTTGCAAGAGAAAAAAATATAAACTTATTTTAGAGTTAATGCCTTGTACAGCTTTTTGTTTTCCCTCCCTTCCTTACTTGCATGGAACATACAGTTATAAATATCAACTGAGATCCTGGGAGCAAGTGAGTGTGGTACTCGTGTGATCTCCCAAACATATCTGACCTGTTACAAATGCCTTAGGCGGGAATAGGAGGCTGGGTTCCCTTTAAAGCCAAGGGACTGGTTTTGATCACTAAAAGTCGATCAACTCCCCAACCCCCTCCGCCGCACCGCCCCCGATTCTCCTGGGAGTCTGGAGGCCCAGAGGTGGAGGTGCTTTGCCACATCTGGGAGGGTGAGGTGAGCCTAGAAGCTGGGGGCTTGGAAGCTACCGAAATTATGGATCTTCTCTGGGAGAAACAATTCCTTATCTTCACGTCGGGCCCCACGCTCCTAATGAAAAACGCATTTGCATAGCTGCTGGGCTGAAGCTGCAAAGCTCATAAAGTATTTGCTGGGGCTTTTGGTTGCATAGGAACCTACTTGGAGTACAGTACGGTGGCAGCGGGGCCGGGCCGGGAGCCAGGAAAACAATGGATTAATATTTGGAACGAGAAATTACCCACCACTGGGAAGCCAATGAGGTCCCTGATCCGAGCTTGTTACACAGATGAAAATAGATGTGATCTGGGCTTCACGTGGCTGGTGGGGGCAAGGCACATGTCCAACTTGCCCAGAAGCTGCTAGAAGAGGGCAAAGGCGTAGGGACCCCTGGGCAACAAGAACCTCACTGCCTGGGGCCCAGGACGCAGGGGGACAAGAACAGATGGAAAGGGAGAAAAGCCTGGATCCCACAGAGGGAGTCCGCCCCCCACCCCCAGGCTAGTTCAAGTGGCAGGGGCGTGGCCTCTGGGGCTGAGGGTGCGGCTGTGGCGCTGGTCTTCTGTCTCCTGGCCTGGCGTCTAGAGGGCATCCAGGTGGGCCCTCCTGACCCTCTGGGGTAGGACGCTGCCTGCCTGTCCTGTCTGGGCCTGGCAGCACTGCAGGGACCGGGGCCTGCATGCGGGATAGAGGCACAGGGCGGACTCAGGGCGGCAGGTGGGTTCAGCTCCCTCAGTTCCTAAGCTCCCAATCCCTTCTCAGGCTTAACCAGAGGACAGAGATCCAGCAGGATCAGGGATCCCTCATGGGATCCCTCCTTCTCCACCGGGCCTGGGTGAGACCGCCCGGCCCCGGGATGAGTGAAGGGGTGGTAGCAGTCCAGGAGGGGTCCAGGGGAGAACCCCACCCTCTTGGCCAGCTCCGCTAGCCCCCGGATGAGGCAGGGATGCGATGCGGGTGGGGGCCTCCGAAGGCAGGGCCCCACGCCTGTTGGTGTTGGTGTCTGAGGCCTGGTCTCCTCCACCCGGCTCAGTAATGCCCCGGGCCCTGGGGTGGCTGGCTGGGAGGCCTCGCCAGGCCATGTCACTGTGTTACGGATCCCATGACGGGCCCTGCTTTGCGGAATCTCACCCAAAAGTCACAGAGCCAGGAGTCCTGGGCTCCCCGTGCTGACCCCAGGACCACAGGGGCCAGTGGAAGACCACACACCTCTTCCTCCTCCTGAACTCCTGTGTTTCCCAGGGCGGTTCACCCCTTGAGTCCCTTCTCCCCAGCAGGCCCCTCCACACTGCAGCTCCCTTCCGCCCTCTGGGGTCTGGGGTCTGGGCAGGCCCGCACGAATGCCTGAGGGCCAGGGACACAGGTGCTGCGTGGGGGCTGGTTGCAGAGCCCCGTCCTGGCTGAGAGGACCAGCCCCGCTCCTTCGCCGGTCAGCACCGCCACGGTCTCGCTGTCTCCTTCTCACTGATGCAGGTTTTGGGGCGTAAGGCTGTGGAGGGGGAGCACGAGAGGAAGCAGTGTTACGCAGCCTCCGTCCCCGAGGGCTGCCCCCTGCCCTCGGGGTGAAACCCACCCCGCCCGGGGTCTCAGCACTCAAGGCCCCTGGAGACGCCTCCAGCTCGGAGCAGGCTGGCCCACACTGTTCCCTCTGCCTGCCCAGCCCGGTGCATCTTTTAAGATCCAGTTCAAGCATCCCCTCTCCGGGAGGCCCGCACCCTTCGCATCCTCTCCGGGTTTCCCATGGTCCAAGGCCATCCTCTTGATACAGCGCTTCTGCCCTTAATGGCCCTTTCCCCTCTGCACCCACAAGACCTGGCTTCCGGGAAGCATACCACGTTACTCCCAGGGTTCTGACCCCATCACCCATTCCACAGACCCCCAGGAAGCCTCCTGGGTGGAGAAGAGGGGGCTGAAGGCTGGCGGGGATGACAGACAGTGTCTGATGCTGCCAGCTCCTTCTCTGTTCTAACCAGACCCTGGAAGTGGGGTGGGAGGGTGCTCTGAGGAAACTGACCTGGATCAACTGCATTCTGCTTCCTCTTCGAGTTGGTAATGATTTGGTTTTCATTCATCATCTGCACGTCCTGGTCCTCTACCTGATTACTGTGGAGAGGGAAAAACCAGAAGGTGCCTTCCGGCTCCAGACGGCAGGTCCCTGGCATCCTCCGCCATTAGGGCTGGCGGGGGAGGTCGGAGGGGAGGGGAGGGGAGGTCACAGGGCCAGCTTGGTGTGGGAGGGGGGCGCACCTGATGGCAGTGTGCTTCTCTTGGTGACAGATGTCCGCGTCCTCGGTGAAGAGGATGGTGTGGTAGGGCACCGTGGGCTCGCACGTGGGCAAGATGCCCCCAACCAGGTGGCCCACCATGGCCAGGATCCCGTTGTACACGAGCAAGTCATCCACCAGGAGCTGGACAGGCAGAAGAGGGGCTGCAGTCCAGCGTTGCCCTCCTCCTTCCCATGTGTGACCTCCAGTGAAGGGCAGCACTGCCCAGAGGCTCGCCTACTACATACTCAGCCCATGTTGTGATTTCAAATCTTCACGATGGCCAGGAAAGGCGCCTGGATCAGCCCCACATTGCCAACGAGGATACTGAGGCTCCAAGGGCTCAAATCTTAAACCCACGTGGCAGCCTCAGAGGCAAACTCGGGTCTCTGACCCCCAGGACGCCCCCACTCTCCCCACCTGAGTTGCCCCCTGGCAGGAAGAACTCCCCACACCACTATGATTCGAGGATAAAAGATGAAAGAAGAGCAACATTCTGCTTTTTCGGGGTGATGACTCAAATCACTCAGAGAAGCCTTTGAATTCACGGACGGATGGCATAGATCCCTGCCTCTGAGGCACCAGCATTTGTGTCTAAGGTTGGAGCCGACAGAAGTAAATCAAAGTGTGACAAATAATAATTGCCAGTGGCCTAATTACCAACGGGCATAATTATCTCCCAAAACCCAGCCAATAAGTACTTACACCAAACTCCTTCACCCCTCGATGCGGTGTTTTTGCGTAATTCCACAGTTTGATCATTGACACCGTAGTGGGCAGATCAAAAATCACATAAACCCGGTTCACCTGTCAGAGGGAAGAACTAATTCAAACAGGCATGTTTGGGAACAGAGGCACGGGGCTGGGCCGGGCAGGGGTGCCAGGCGTGGGCCCGTGTCAGCTGGCTGGGCTTCTCCGGGGCTGCCGCGCGTGGGGCTCTCACCGCCTCTCATCTCCCCAAAGCCCATCTTGAGTCAGGTCACGTGTGGCTGCGTTTGCAACAAACCGCTGAGCTGGCTGTTGAAGGGCCTGTTTTCTGGGCCTGGCGTGGCTCTCATTTAAATGCCCACAGAAAATCAGGGACACCCTTCCTTTTCCTCCAGGCCAGGCCCAGAAACACAGTCTGGGGTCCCAGGGCCAAGGGCGATGGCCCCCAACTCCAGAGTCAAGAGGCAGGCCCCACCCCCACCCCCACCCCCACCCCCGGAGCAATCAGCACAGCCTTGACCCCTGGGTGTCCTTTCCCCAAATCACAAATGAAAAGCATCGCTGTCTGGCCAGGAAGGCGGTGCTGGTTAATTTCAGCAGAGATCTTTGAACCTCTGGTGTTGGGTAGTGGGGGTGGGGGTCGGGGGGTGTTCCAATCAGTGGCAAAAATCAGCTAGTAAAGTGGGACCCAAGAGCCCCCCACCAGCTCCCCGCCCCCAACATAGACTCTCAAATATTAGTGGGGGAGCCTTTGCAAGATAGGATAAAGCAAATAGAATTCACTGTTGGCCATAGGCTGCAGGCTTAGCTTTGACCCAGGCCCAGGGTTTCAGCCCCAAGAGGATGTAGTGGGGTACGGGAAAGGTCAGCCTTCTCTGCTTGTACCATGGAAACAATTTAGATGAGGGGCCTCCAAGTGAGTGCCCATGGGACTCAACTGGATACAAATATTTGAGTCCAGCTGAGAGAGGGGCAGATGGGGAGATTGCCCCACACCTAGAGGTCTTCCTGCGAAAGAATGGCAAATGCTTGAAGGTCAAGGTCAAGATGGCCGAAGGCTAGACTGGCTAGGGGCCACCAGTTTGCAGCCCCAGGTGTGAAGGCTGATAGATCCATGCATTTCCCGTCTGCAGTGGTGGGGCTGGGCTGGAGGGGTCAGCCTCTGCTCAAGGGAATCTGACGAAACATCGCAGGGGTGCTGCCCCTTCCTGGGAGGATTTTGAGAGGAGAATGTATCCCTTGTCTTCCCTCCAGGGGTCACGGCGGTGGGCACCCCAGCCCCTGTTGCACATCTACCTAGGCATCTGGGCCCGTGGCTGAGAGGCTGGGGGGCTGCGATCCACCCCATCCCATCCCGAGTGGTCCCTCGCCTCCTTTGCTACCACCATCGGCCAGGCCCAGATGAGCAAAGGCCCACCCTCAGGTTCGCCATCAGGCCTTGGAGCAAAAAGATGGGTGGGACCACTTGTAGAGTCTGTGATCTGGGAGACTGAGTTGGTGGGTTGGAAGAGCTTACCAGGCAGGTCTGAGGACAGAGAGAGGGCAAGGTAGGGATCAAATACCCGGTGACACGCAGAAGGAGCAGAAATCAGGAATGTGGAGAGGCTGGGGCTGGAGGGAAGAGGAGAGCGAAGCAGAGACAGGCAGGAGAACTGGAGAGGGAGGCTCACAGGGACCGAGGGCTGCCCACGCCCCCAGGCCTGCTGCGCTGGGCTCCTGGCCTCAGAGGCCCACCTGATAATCAGCACCCCCAGAGCAAAGGGAAAGGCCTCTGGCTGGGAAGATGTGTTAGCAAACACCTGAGCCCTCCTGGCAGCCCCCGGGCATTCTGACTTGTTTCAAGGTTAACTTGGCCTGGAAGGAAGATGTGTCGCTGAGACTGGGGACAGAAAGTGCCATACACACCACCCCCCTTCCAGCCACCCCCATCTACCCCAGGGCTGGAAGCCTCCGGAACCCACCAGGCCAGGCAGGATGGGGGCCAGCCACATGTGCCTGCCGTCGCTGGTGTTGTTCACTTGGTCGATGAGCTTGTCAGGGGTCCGGACGTCCCCACACACGCCCTCCAGGGAGTTGACGCTGTCGGGGAAGGCGGCGATATCTGAGGATGCCTCTAAGCTGTCATAACCCAAAGCAGTGTGTTCGGCCCCGGGCACTGTGGGTCCCTCTTGCGGCCGCCAGCCCCCATCACGCCGATGGCGTGGCCTGGCGGGGGATGCCGGGGTGGGCTGAGCCGCTGTCTGCTGCTCAGGGCAGCTGGAGGAGTGTCAGCCAGATTAGACATGTTCTGGGGGGAAAGTAAGGTGAGGAGGCGGAGGGGAGTGGGGGTGAGAGTGGAGAGGTGGCTGGTTTCAAGGAAAGGACAGGGAAGTATGGAGAGGGCAGGCTGGGAAACACAGGTTACGTGGAAAGGGGCTGCTACCGCTTTGATGCGCTTCCCTAGCGGCTCAGCGGGTAAAGAATCTGCCTGCAGTGCAGGGGACCTGGGTTCAATTCCTAGGTCGGGAAGATCCCCCTGGAGAAGGGACAGACTATCCACCCCAATATTTATAGGCTTCCCTGGTGGCTCAGCTGGTCAGGAATCTGCCTGTAAAGTGGGAGACCTGGGTTCGATCCCTGAGTTGGGAAGATCCCCTGGAGGAGGGCATGGCAACCCAGTCCAGTATTCTTGCCTGGAGAATTCCATGGACAGAGGAGCCGGGCAGGCTACAGCCCATGGGGTCACAAAGAGTCAGCACGACTGAAGTGATTGAGCAGCGACAGCTGTGGCATTTTTTCCAGGTCTGGTTCCTTCAGGGACATTTCCCTCTACATTCAAGGATTCTGCTCCTTCCCCTGGACCCCCCCATGCTCCCTGCAGTCTGGCTGGGGCCCCCCTTCTGCCTAGAAAGGATACTGTTCTCTGACAGAGGGATTTTTTCTCCCCTTTCGTCATATAGCTCCAGGCCGGTAAGACCGATGTAATAGGGGTCACCCCAGCTGGTCAGGAGCTGAAACTGGAAAATGACTGGAACATGTTATTAAGGAAAAAACAGGCTTAATTTTCTGGAGAACAGAGGGAAACAATTACAAAGATAACAGGAATATATATATGTGTGTGTGTATATATAGGTTTATAGAGATGAACGAGAGAAAAAAATGATTTTTTCCCCCTCCGAGACTGAAGTCAATCAAAATGTATGTGGCATGAAATTTTCTTTCATTTAAACAGCAATATGAATGTGTGTATGTGTGTTTGAAGAATTCAGAAGCTTTCTCCAGGCCCTGGGAGACAGGGCAACAGGCAGGGAGGGTGACCTTCAGGGAGCTGGCAGGATGGAGAAGCATCTGTCACAAACTCAGTGTATAGGACTGAACAGTGATCAGACCTCAAAAAAAACCACCTCCTGCCTCAGTTTCCCTGGTTGTAAAATGACAAGAACAGAGTACCTGTTCCCTCCTCCACCCATTTCAAGTGTGGAGGGCATGAACGGCAAGGCAGGTTGTGGGAGTGTCACAGCTTTGGGGGGATGGGCTGTGCCAGGGTGACCCCCTCCTGTTGCTGACTGCAATCCATTTGCCAGCCCTTCCGCAGCCCTGCCCTCCACTGGCTCCCAGCATCCCCAGGAGCAGGCCGGCCAAGGAGCCTGAGAAGTGGGAGGGTGATCCCGAGGGGGTTAAGTCAGAGGTGGTCCTCCCGGGAGAACAGGCAAGTGGCAGGCTGTCTGCGCTCACTAGACCTCACTCTGCTTCTTCCCAGCTGTGTGGGCCAGCAAATTACTTAACCATTCTATGCCTCAGTGTTCTCTGCTGTGAAATGGGGGTGCTAGCAGTGCCCACCTCATAGGGCTAACACAGAGGGTTCACAAAGGTGACCCACTGCCAACACTGCCAGGTGGCAGGAGGGGTCCAGCACGTTTGAGCTATGACTCCTTCCCTTTTCACTTCCTCCCCGCCTGGTTCCAAGGAGAGCCCCCAGCCCCATCCCCAGGTGGGTTCCCATCGACAGTCCTTGGTGCTGCCTTCTGAACCTCAGTCCAGCAGCGGGGTGGGGTCTAGAACTCGTGTTGCCCCCCAGTCCCAGAAGCACCAGTCTCCCTGAGGACCTGGGAGCCTGCCTAACCTCTCCACAGTTTCCCTGCATGGGCTCCGCTGCCTCTGCTGCGGCCTGGCTGAGACCCAGTGCCGCAGCTAAAGCCCAGATCCCGCCCCAGGGCCGGCAAGGAGATACAAGGGCCTGGCCCCCTCCCTGGGTTCTGGGTGTGGCCCCGAGGGCCTTCGATGTGCGATGTGTGGGTGGCAGGAGGAGGAGTCCCTGGATGACTCAGCAGTAAAGAATCCTCCTGCCATGCGGGAGACTCAGGAGACTTGGGTTCGATCCCTGGGTGGGGAAGATGCTCTGGAGAAAGAAATGGCCACCCACTCCAGTATTCTTGCTGGGAAATCCCAGGGACAGAGGAGCCTGGTGGGCTGCAGTCCATGGGGTCTCAAAAGAGTCAGACACAATTGAGTAACTAAACACCAACAGGAGGAGGATACAGCCGCAGGGCATCGGGGGCGCCTCGTAGTCCATGCTCGCCCGCTCCAGGCTCTTCGTGTCCAGCCTGCAAACACAGAAGCAGAGGATTGTAGTGGCCCGAGTTGCTGGTCAGTTATTCCCCCTGGGAGGCAGTGGGGGAGGGACAGACACATAGCTTCTGCTCACACAGAGTTCCCATCCGGTGCCGTCCCCTCGGGTTTGACTCATAATCCTCACAACAACCCTGGGAGCTGAGTACTCTCACATCCCTGGAGCACAAGGAAGTGAAGTCACTTGCTCAAGGTCACATAGCTGGGAGGTGGCAGAAGTGGGATGTGACCCGAGGTCGTCTGGTTTCAGGGTCCACACTCTGAACCACCCCATTCGACCTCAGTCCCTTCATGAACAAGGTTAAGTCCACTCTATGCTAAGAGCTGAGAGGGTGCAGTCTCCTACCCCAGGCGGTGGTCAAGGACGTGATGTCTGAGCTAAGGAGAAAGCAGCCATGGGAAGAGTCAGAGCTGAGCCTTCCAAGACGAACAGCACCCAGAGCAAAGGCTGGTGGGAAGGAGCTGGGCAGTTGGTATTTATCCCAAAAAGCAGGCAGTCGGGGGTATGGGCTGGGATAGGAGACAGGCAGGGAGAGGAGGCTGGGAGGTGGGGAGAGCCCTTGAAGGCTTTGGCTTCTTGGATCCTGAGCAAGTGGCTTCACTAGCTTGGGCCTCAGTTCCCACATCTGTGAAATGGGCATAACAACCCCTGCTTCAAAGATGGTTGAAAGGATTATCTGAAGGATGAATACAAAGCATCTGGCTCAGAGCAGGCACCCAGGAGGGAACCTCTCTCTTCCCCCAGATTCCTCCCCGCAGGGCTTCTTTCCCTGGTCTACCGCCAGTGACTTCTGGCTCTGGCCTGCTTTCTTCAATTTCAAGGGCAATGTTGTAATTAAGTGACTATTCCCAGTATCTGGCCCCAGGAGTGATGCCAGCTACAGTAAAGGGAAACTCGTTTTGTTTCGAGAGCTTGGCCTCTGGTATTTGGACATCAGGGGGTTTAAATGAGTAAACTTAACGTGGCATTTACAAATTGTTAGGAACTTAAAGCAGCTGAGACTGGGGCCAAGCAATCCCAGTGAATCCATGAAATGTTAGGCTCCGTTTTCCTCTCTGAATCTTTCTAAATCAGGAATACAGAAACAAGACGAAGAAGTCCCTTCGACGAATGGGCCAGCGGGCGTTTCTGGAATCTAGGCAGCCTGGAGCCTCTTTCCCCAGCAGGAAGCCCAACGAAGCATTTAAAATCTCAGACACCCAAGACTGTGAAAAACCCAAACATCCTCAGACAAGGTGGGTACATCCCCAGGCTTCCGGAGAGGCTTGGCTAAGCTTTAGAAAACTGGCCAAGTTGAAAAGCAATGTGTTTGATCATCACTTCAAAGCCCTTTAGGTACAGGCTTCAGAGCCAGGGCCCGTAGGCTGGGAAGGACCGTTTGGGGAGCCGCTCCACTCACCTCTGGGCCGGCGGGGGCAACGGTCGGGCCTGCAGGTAGTCCACAAAGAGGATTTCTTGAGCAAAGTCAAAGTGGCAGTTGCCCGGGCCCTTCCGGATGAGGAAGCCCTCGGGAGGGGAGACGCACAGGCCATCCAGGGAGATGTGGACGATCTTGGCCTAGCAAACGAAAAAAAACAATAAGGCTGAAGAGAAGGAGCCGCTGTGAGGAGGGTGGTGAGCGCTGATGTGGCTGGAGGTCCTAGTAGCTGCCGTTTACGACCGAGGGCCTTCACGGAGCCCCGCCCAGGCCTTCCTCTCAGACCAGACCGCACCTGGTCAGGGGGCTCCTTTCCAGTTGCCATCCCTACTCTGTGCCTGGTGCTGGGCAGGCAGCAGAGGAGCAGGTGGGTGAGGCCCCTGCCACGGAGGACACATATGGACCTTCTCTGGTCTACTCAGCTGCAGAGGGCTGGGGTCGTCAAGGGCGTGGACTCAGCTGCTCTGGGATTCACCGTGAGTGGCTGTGCAAGTTATTCGACCCTTCTGCCTCAATTTTCCTCATCTGTTAAATGGGCTCAATGAGGAGCTAACTTACATAAAGTCTCCAGAACAGAACAGTGTCTGGTACACAGTGGGCCAGTGTTTTCCTAGTTCAATCCTTCTCCACCCCCGATTCATACCTCCTCGCCTCTCCTAGCCCTTTCCCTTGGGACAGAAGTGGACCCCTTCCTGATTTTCCTTCTTGAGCCCTTGGCCCATCCTGTTAAGGGCATATACCCCATAGCTATATCCTGGGTGGTTTCTGGGCTCCCTTGATGGCAGACTCTGGCTGAATTATCTCTACATCCACCTTAGGGCCCAGCACACAGTAGGTATTTACTGAGAGCTTGCTGAATTGATTGGATGTGGGCTAACTCGTCCCCCTGTTCTAGGCCAGATTTTGCCAGCCGGATGGCTGTGACCAGCCATTCAATGTCAAAGCCTAACAGCCAGGTCTGAGGTGGCTCAGCTCTGGTCCCCTGGGCGGGGGTAATGATACGTGAGCAGAGAAGGGGAGTCAGGGATCCCTCATGGTTAGCAGAACGGACCGCTGCTGACCACACTGATGGCGTTTCACCCCTGGGAGACACAGAGAGGCTTCTCTGTGCAGAAAGAAAGGGACCCTGACTTGGGTCTCATGATTACAATGTTCCTGGGGGCCCTTCATTCCTTCAGCAGTTAGGGGGTCCCCATAATCAGTCAGGGCTTCCCTGGTAGCTCAGCTGGTAAAGAATCTGCCTACAATGCAGGAGACCCCTGTTTGACTGCTGGGTTGGGAAGATCCCCTGGAGAAGGGAAAGGCTACCCACTCCAATATTCTAGCCTGGAGAATTCCATGCTGTATATAGTCCATGGGGTCGCAAAGAGTCGGACATGACTGAGCGACTTTCACTTTCACTTCCTAGTCAGTCACAGGGTGCACACACCTAGAAGGTGTTAGAGAGGCTAGCTCCAGGCACGGCTGGATGTCTCTCTACCTCCACTCTGCTTTCCTCAAGGTTCCTGCCCAGGCCCCAGGCCTGGCCGGATGGAGAATTGTCACCCCCTAGCCATGATTGGTTCAGAGAGATGGAACTCGACTAGAACAATCGGCATGGCTCCTGGGGTTTTGCTGGCTTGCTTGCAAAGAGTTCTCTCTTCTGCTGGACTTGGAGCAGGCAGGATGTAAGTCTAGCACTGCCAGGGTTTGCCCGGTGGAGAAAGCCATCTGAAGTGAAGCTGAGGCCCAGGAAGCCCTTGTCCTTCTTCTAGAACCACCACCTCCTCCAGGAAGCATCCCTGACTTCTCCAGCCCCCGATTCGTTCCCTCAGGGGGAACTTTAATTATCTTCTCCATCTTACAGCAAAGGAAACCAGAGTTCAGAGAGGCCAAGCAATTTGCCCAAGGACACACTGGAGGAGTGTGGAGCCCACCTCCCGGAGTGCCAGGCTTGGCTCTAACCTCATGCCAGGGGCCCGGAGCCACAGTTCCCAGGAGTGCCTCGTAGGGTAGGCATCTGAGGCACCCTTTCCTAGGGAGGGAGGGAGGGGGCCAGAGTTTCCATCCCACTTCGGCCTGGTTGCACCCTCTCAGATGGTGCCCACCCCCCAAAGGTGGCCACTCGTCATTGGTACTGCAGCTGGTGGGGGCCACACCTGGGAAGAGGGGCCCCAGGCCCAGCGTTTCCAGGCTGTAAATCTAGCCTCGTGGAAGCTCAACTGGATAGATGGATTCACTTAAGGGAAAAGCAAGGCCCAGAGGCACAAGATGAGGCAGAAGAATGTTTTTTAATGCCAATATAGCTGACATTTTATACGCGCTTGACCTGAGAGCGTGCTTACAGACACCAGGGCAGCCTTGGGCAGGGGGTTTATAAATTGCATGCTCAGGGGAGCCGAGGTTCCTGAAGGAGGTGGGATGGGGGGGTGGGTGTGGTGGAAGGGGGACTGTTCACTCTGCTGTGATAAATGACCAGCGTCGTAAGGCCCTGGACGTGGTGAGGAGCCCAGACCTGGGCTCAGAGCAGCCTCACCCGCCAGGTCCCGGCCTCGTCAACCTCTGTGGGGTGGAGGCAGATGTCCTTCTCCTCTTCCTTTTACAGCTGAAGAAACTGAGGTCCAGGGAAGGCAGGCCACGTGCCAAAGGTCACACAGACTCAGACGCAGAGCCTGGTGACCTTAGGGTCCTAACTGCTTTGCTGTACTTTAGGTGACCTGATCATCATCACGTCTACGCAGTGGGAGGGGACAACTGTCTCACGGTTCATGGGCACACCAGTCAGAAAAGCCCATGAAAGGGGGCACCTCCTGATAACTCTTTTCCACAAGCCAACAGAGGCCCCTGCTTTTCTACACCCAGCAGAAGAAGAACATGGAGTGGAAATCAGAATGTGGGCAACCAAGCCGGGCACATGGGGACGGGGCCTCTAGCTGTGTGACCTTGGGTGAGTGCCTGGGCCCTTCTGAATCTCGGTTTTCAATATCCTGAAAGATGGGGGTAATAACACCTGCCTCCCAGAGGCTGGGATGCAGGTCCAGTGAAATGACAAAGGTGTGAGAAGCCCTCAGCCTAGGCCTGGTTCCCAAAGCTCTAGTTCCCTGTGCACTAGGCGCCGCACAGGGGGGCTGGGCCTGCTGAGGACCCCTGAGTCCCCAGAGGCCACGAGGCGCTGCAGTTCCCCAAGTCTGCCCTGGGCTCTTTCGCCTGCACTTGCTGTTTGCAGAAGAAGGAAACGGCAGCAGCTCTCTCGCTCCCCGGCAGTAACCTCCCCCAGCTCCATTTGGAAAGTTCTGGAGGATTTATGCTCTTCTCCGGCAGCCACACCAGCCATTCATCAAGGCGCTGTTTCCCTGACAGTGGACCCAGTGCGGCCGCTGTTCCCCGGCTTACCCCTCGATAGGTGTCCTCGGGAGATTTATTGTAGTTCCAGAAGCGAAGGCCTGCGATGCTTTCAGCTCTGTCGAAGCGGATCGTGACCACGTGGTCCAGCCCCGGCGAGAAGGGGATCAGCCACATATGCTCATCCTCCATCGTGATGTTGGCTCCATCAATTAACCTGCGCTCAGTGGGGAGGGCGGGGAGAGCTGAGGGCAGCCCGGTCGGCTGGGAGAACGCACAGCGTGGGGTCAGCACCCACTCTTCTCCCCACCACAACAGCCACCCCTGCCTGGCACTAGCCTGGCTGGATCAGGCTCATGAAGGGGAGGTGAGACTAATCAAAGCAACAGTGAGGAGCCATCACTTATCTGTGAAGTTAGACAAAACAAGAAACTGGGGGAGACGACAGCCTGTGCTATCAAAGGGATTCTCTGGTGGCTCAGACGGTAAAGAATCTGCCTGCAATGCGAGAGACTGGGTTGGATCCCTGGGTGGGGAAGATCCCCTGGAGAAGGAGATGGCAACCCACTCTAGTATTCTTGCCTGGGAAATCCCATGGACCGAGGAGCCTGGTGGGCTACAGGCCACGGGGTAGCAAAGACTAACACTTAGATGCTGTTAAAGGTACAGTGAAGCAGGCATCAAGGTTTCTAAAAAGGATGAGGGTGGGGAATGTATTATTTTTCAGGGCTCTTTAACCCAGTGATCCCAATTCTAGAATTTTTCCTCCTAAGAAAAGTTTATTCCACATGTCAGAAAGCCATCTGTACCTAGATATTACTTAGATTAGCCACAAGATCTCAAAAGAGGGAAACGTTCGGTACATCTTCACAGTAGTGAAGATGATCCTCAGGAGGACGGTGCACTAAAGCGCAAAGGCAGGCTGTGGGATGGCAGGAGCACTGGTTTCAATGTTGTAAAATGAGGGCAAGGACCAAGAGAGCGCACCAAAAATGAAAAATATATTTCTGTCACAGGGGATGGGAAGTGACAGTTTCTATTTCCCCAGCTTTCTGTAAGACACTGTATTGACTCTATGGTACATTGTGAAAGAACTCTATTCCTTCTTCCTTGTGCTGGAGGAGAAAGATACTGAAGCACTAGGGGGAACTTGGGAGCTCCTGCCGTGGGACAAGTACGAGAAGGGGCAGGTGCCTCTGGAGGGAGGTGGGCTGGCCTGCAGTCACTCAGCCTGGGCAGCCCAGGGCAGCCTGCTCACCACTGGGCGGGAGCCCCCAGCACCCTCATGTTCTTTTCTTTTTTCTTTTTTTTGTTCTTTTCTTAATAAGTAATTTTATTTTTGGCTGTGCTGAGTCTCCGCTGCTGTGCGGGCTTTTCTCTAGTTTCGGAGAGCGGGGGCTCCCCTCTGGTTGCAGTGGGCGGGCTTCTCATTGCGGTGTCTTCTCTTGTTGCAGAGCACAGGCTCTAAGAGGTGCCCGCTTCAGCAGCTGTGGCATGCGGGCTCAGTAGTTGGAGCTCCCGGGCTCCAGGGCACAGGCTTAGTAGCTGTGGCACAGCAACTTAGCTCCTCCTTGGCATGTGGGATCTTCCCGGACCAGGGATCTAACCTGTGTCCCCTGCACTGGCAGGTGGATTCTCTACCACGAGCCACTGGGGAAGCCGCATCATGTTCTGAAAGAGCTCGCCAGCTGGCCCATACTGCACTTCCACGCCGGCCAGTTTCTGGTCCTCCGGCCTCATCCTTCCCAATTCTGTCCAGCACACCTCAGCCCTGACCCCAGCCCTGGTCTCACTTCCACGGAGAGGCCTGGCCCGGGAGATAGGGGCCCGCCTCTCAGCCTCTTGGGTGGGCCCCCTTCCCCACACTCTCTCATTTTCCAGGTGACTTTGAAGCTGCTGCCACGTTTCCTAGATCTAATTTATTATTATTAATTGTTTTAAGTCTTTATTGAATTTGTTACAATATTGCTTGTTTTACTTTTTGGTTTTTTAGTTGAGAGGCATGTGGGCTCTCAGATCCCCGACCAGGGATCAAACCCATACCTCCTGCACTGGAAGGCGAAATCTTAACCACTGGACCGTCACGGAAGTCCCTCCTAGATTTTAAGATAAACTTTGCTTTTCCTTTTTACATTTTAAAGTTTTGGACTTGGAATAAATCTTACAAGCAAAGTGTTCATCCAAGAAGGTAATGTTTCTTTTTTTTCCTCTAAAAGGTTGTTATTAAATTGATGGATGGTGTGTCTTACAACTGCTGGCATCTTAGAACTGAGGAAATTCAGCAGTTTAACCCTGGGGTGTTTGTGGAATTAAGCTGGCTGAGGTCTACCACTAGAGAACCTTCTGTTTCCTTCCAAAAGCAATTACCTCCCTGTCCTAGAAATGGGGCCACTTCCACAGAAGAACTACTGCCCAGTTCTGAGAGTGGAGAGACCTGTTGAAGCGCTTAGAGCTGACAGTGAAGGGAATTCCCTAACGGACACTCTCAAGAATATATAAATGGTACTTCCTAGCTCTGTCCATAAAAAAGCCTAGAAACAAGGACTGACCCAGTAGCAATGAGCATCCCTAGTGGCCAGACTATGGTCTCTAAATACCATTTCCCAGTAGAAGGAGCCTGGGCTTCTAGGAGAAATGGCTGACCCTATACCGGGGATAATACATGTACAAGAGGAACCTGGGATTCCTTGTCATATCAGAAAGGAAAGCAGCTATGAGAGACTATTTTACAGAAGGATTCGGGAGCCCCTAGTGTCCAAAGAGGGATCAATTTGAGCATCCATAGGATAAAAACTGCTGTAGACTGAAACCCTTCAGACACAGGAGATTTAAATCCATGAGTTTATGGTAGTCAAAAGCAAACAAATGTTTTAAAGGATTCTAGAGAAACAATTTGCTCTTTTGAAAACTGAAGAAATAAAGGGAAAGAATCAAGCATCGAACTGTCTTTCCTGTTTGAATTGTACCTCAAAGTAACCAAGTAATTGAGCCAAATTTTCCCTTTACTGACAAAAACAAACAAAAAGAGTGATAGGATCAGTCTATCACCGTGTCACAACCCCTAAAAGAGTAGTAGATCTAACCACTAAGTGTTGGCTAACAGCATCACAAAAAGCCTGACAACCAGATGTTCCATTAGTCCGAAGGAAATATGCAGTAACATACATGACCTGATAGTTATATCTTGCCATAATGGCCAAATCCCAATATGATCAGGCCTCTAGATCTAGTGAACAGTTTATAAGAAATACAGGAGCTTGAGGAACAAGTTAAACAATACCATAGTGATGCAGTAAAATCCAGATTACTGGATTTGAATCCAGTAATATTTTAAATATTAATCCAGTAATATTTTATAATTAGTATAATGTTAGTATAATATAATATAATATTATATATAATATAAATATATAAATAATAATAATATAATTATAATAATATATTATATATAACAAATATATATCAGAGAAGGCAATGGCACCCCACTCCAGGACTCTTGCCTGGAAAATCCCATGGACAGAAGAGCCTGGAAGGCTGCAATCCAAGGGGTCGTTGAGGGTTGGACATGACTGAGCGACTTCACTTTCACTTTTCACTTTCATGCATTGGAGAAGGAAATGGCAACCCCCTCCAGTGTTCTTGCCTGGAGAATCCCAGGGACGGGGGAGACTGGTGGGCTGCCGTCTATGGGGTCGCACAGAGTTGGACACGACTGAAGCGACTTAGCATAATATATATGATATATTATATTATATATCTATTATATTATATATTAATTATATATTATATAATACTATACTGTACTATTATGCTATATCATATATAATATATTAATATAATTGTTATATATAATATATTAATATAATTATTATATTATATATAATTAATATAATATACAATATATTGTATTATATATTATATAGTATATTATGGACTTAAAGTGTCTGTCTACAATGCAGGAGACCCGGGTTCAATCCCTGGGCTGGGAAGATCCCCTGGAGAAAGAAATGGCAATCTACTCCAGTATTCTTGCCTGGAGAATCCCATGGACAGAGGAGCCTGACGGGCTATAGTCCATAGCCATGCAGTCAGACAAGAAGTGACTTAGCACAGCACAGCACATATGCATATGTATCTATTTACATATATATGTATACATATCTGGATCACTTTGCCATATACCAGAAACTAACACAATGTCGTAAATCAACTATATGTCAATAAAATTTTTAAATAAATTTAAAAAATAAAAAGTTGTTTTTTACCTATGGCACTCAGCTTGCAGGATTTTAGTTCCCTATCAGCTAGGGATCAAACCCAGGCCCCCAGCAGTGGAAACACAGACTCCTAACCACTGGACCGCCAGGGAATTACAAAAAAAAAAATTTTAAGAGACACAGTAAGCAATCACAATGTATAGATCATATCTAGATGTCAGTTCAAGGAACAAATTGTTATAAAAGGGGGAAAAAAGATGGTGAGGGAAATAGAAATATGCTAGAAATCTAGTAATTTAAAAGAGTGCTCAGTTACTCAGTCATGTCCGACTCTTTGTGACCCCGCCAGCCTCCTCTGTCCATGGGATTCTCTAGACAAGAATGCTGGAGTGGGTTGCCATTTCCTTCTCCAAATTTAAAGGAAGACTGTTAATCATTTAGGTGGAATAATGATACTTGGGTCAGGTTTAAGTCCTTATTGTTTAGCGATACATACTGACATACCCAGAGATGAAATACTTTCAGACCTGGGATTTGCTGCAACATAGTCTGGACAGAGTGGAAGGAACTGGGTGGGTGTGGATGAACAAGTGAGGCCAGGCCAGCTATAAGCAGATGGCTTTTACAATTGGCAGCAGGGACCACAGGCTCCCAGTCTAAGTTTGTGAGAGTGTGACTCACCAAGATAGCCCCTGATCAGGCAATGCAGCAGCTGTGACGGCCACGGTTAAGGAGCACCTTGGAGGAAGGCAGGCAGGAGGCCCCCACTGATCCCACACACTCTGGGCCAGGCAGTGGGTGCAGTTGTGAGGTGGCAACCCCCTTTCTGCCCAATAGCCAGATGACTGTCCCATTCTACTGATAAGGAAACTGAGGCAGGGGAAGACAGTATAACTTTGTGGTTAAATGCATGGGTGTTGGTCTTCCACATGCTTGTGTTCAAATCATGACTCTGCCACTCGGCTAATGTGGGTGACCTTTGAGGTAACTCTCTGTGCCTCAGTTTCTCCGTCTGTAGAGGGGGGCCTCTTAGGACTGTTTGAGATTTAAATGAATGAATATCTATAACCCGCTTAGCATAGCCCAGTGTCTGGCATTTAATAAGTGCTCCAAAAATGGCAATTATAATTTCAGTTATTATTATGATTATTATTACTGGAGAGGTTAAGAAACTAGCTGGCAAGGGGCAGAGACAGGATTTGAATTCTCATCCCTCTGGCTCCCCTAGACTCTTCTCGTTCACACCTGCAGGCAGGGCCCAAGCCAGACAGCTGTCCTGGTTCAAGGGTTCCTGAATGCTGTGGATCGATGCTGTGTCCCGGCTTGTCCTCTTACTGACTTGACTCAACCCGGGCTTATGAAATCGGACAAATGCAGAAGAAAGTGCAGCTTCAGCCATCATCTCCAGCCTCAGGGAGGGGAAAGTTTTCAGGCCCCGAGAGGTTGGGTCCCTCACGCCTAAACACAGAGCCAAAGGCTTACCAAGCAGTTACTGTGTTTGAAGCCCCATGCCAAGCACCATGAAAGTGTAAAGTGAAAGTCACCAACACTCTTTGTGACCCCATGGACTGTAGCCCACCAGGCGCCTCTGCCCATGGGATTTTCCAGGCAAGAATACTGGAGTGGGTAACCACTCCCCTCTCCAGGGGATCTTCCCAGCTGAGGGACTGAACCCACATCTCCCGCACCTCCTGCATTGCGGGCAGATTCTTTACTGTCGGAGCGACCAGGGACTTCAAGCACCATGGAGGAAACACAAAGCACAGCTGGGTCTGGAAGCAGGAGAGCCTGGCTTCCAATCCTGTCTACCTCTTCCAGCTGTGTGGCCCTTTCCTGGGCCTCAGTTTCCCTTGACTATAAAATGGGCAGATGCTAGACCTTGGGGTGGCTGGAAGAAGGTGGAATAGGGGACGCCAGGGGATGCCAGTTGATGGTTAAGTCTGAAATTTACGATGCACATCAGGTCCCCGAGCCCCTGCTGTCATGAGCCTTGTGCTTCTTACAGACACTCACTTGTCCAGGGTCCGGGAGTCGTCCGTGTACTCAGGGAGGTCATTTAAGTCTCTGGGGGAGGCAGAGATCTGGTGCGGGTTGATGGGCAGTGCCTGGCCATCCTGGCCCACCACCTCCAGGCCAGTGAGCCCCAGGTAGTGCAGGTCACCCCAAGAGGCGGTGAAATTCAGTTGCAGGCCTGCAGCAGGAAGAGAAGTGTCCGGTGAGCACCAGAGATTCTGCAGGAGGTACCCAATCCTAAAGGAAATCAACTCTGAATATTCACTGAAAGGACTGATGCTGAAGCTGAAGCTCCAATACTTTGGCCACCTGATGTGAAGAGCTGACTCACTGGAGGAGACCCTGATGCTGGGAAAGATTGAAGGTGAGAGGAGAAGGGAACGACAGAGGATGAGATGGCTGGATGGCATCACTGACTCATGGACATGAGTTTGAATCAACTCTGGGAGACAGTGAGGGACAGGGAAGCCTGTGTGCTGCAGTCCATGGAGTCTCAAAGCACTGGAGACGACTGAGTGACTGAACAAAGACAACCCAGGACAGAGGTGGCAAGAGGACTGATTTCAGACTCCGTATTCTACCAGCTGGAAAACTCAGACTTGAATGAAAGGGCATTCAGGGTAGGCTCTGCTTTCTTCTCAGTAGCCCTTGGGCCTGGGCCACTGTTGATACTCAAGAAATGTCTGCAGGATGAATGGACCTGTGTGGTTTAGCTCTGCACACAGCCATAGGTCCTTTCTCCACTCATCAGTCACGTTGCCCACCCCATGATTAGCACCCTAGCATGGCTTCCCATGCCGCTCAACCAGCACCCCTGCCATCTGGATTCCGTCTACTTCTTTAATCTCATCTTATGCCCAGGATCCCTGGGGCCACCCAGACGGTCTTTCCATTCCTCACGTTCACAATGCTCTCTCTCACCACAGGGCCTTTGCACATGCTGTTTCCTCACTCCTGAACTCACACAGCCTAGCTAACCTGTGCCCATCCTTCAGATCCCAGCTTACTTTCTCAGGGAAGCCCTCCCAACTTCTCTGACCACATCAAGCCTCCATTCTCAGCCTGCCATGCCACTGTGAATGTCCCCTTCCATGCCCTGGTCACCATGGTGAGCTTGGGACTGTTTGGTAAATTTCCATCTGCCCTGTCAGATGGTGAGCTCCTTGAGGGCAGAAATCCCATCAGTTTTGTTAGATCATAGTGCCCCCAGAGCCAGGCACAGCACCTGCCACATAGAAGGAGCCCAGGACAGATGGAAAAATTAAATAACTAACTACATGGAGGTGGCTGCACCAGTAAGCCACAAGGTCGGAAATGGACACTTTATGCAAACTGGCCACTATCACGGGGATTCACATGGATTCAAGGGAAAGGAAGTGATCCAAAGTGACATCCCCATTCTTTTGCCCTTGTTCCACCCCTGCTCCATCAGGGAGCACTTCTTTAAAAACATATTTATTTATTTGGCTGCGTTGGGTCTTGGTTGGAGCACGCAGGATCTTCACTGCATCATGCGGGATCTTTCATTGCAGTGCACAAACTCTAGCTGTGGCCTGTGGGCTTAGCTGTTCCATGGCATGTGGGATTAAACTCGAGTCTCCTGCACTGCAGGGCGGATTCTTAACCATCGGATCATCAGGGAGCATTTAGGAGTGAATTTCTGTGGTCCCAAGGCAAAACTTCCCAGGTGAGTCATTCATTTGCCCAGAAAGCTCAAAGCAAATGAATCTCTGATATCTGGCTGGAACTTCTCTTCCCTTAATGTCTCCCATCAGCAGGACCAAGTCCAGTGACCTCTTCTACCCTTGGAGAATTGGGGGCCTACTTTAGAGCTCTTCTGGGTGGCTGTGTTCCAAAGAGTCACATTTATTGCAACTGTTACAGAATACCAGCACGGTAGCACTGGAAGAAGGAAGCCTGGATTCATGGCATTCCACGCACTTCAGCTCATATGAGGAGGCAGAAGCTCAGGGAGGTTGAAGATATTTGTGTGGCTAGGAAGTGAGGCCAAAGCAGAAAACCACCCTGGAACTTGGCTTCCTCTGTCATTTCCAACATATGTTTCATAACTCGGCCTCAGATCCCTCTGCTCTTCATGATGCCAAGGTAGCTCTGAGCATCTTCGGGGCAGATGAAACGGTTGGGTGACCAGAGTGGTTCCGGATGTATCACAGCCTCTCACAGCATCAGGGCCTGCAATACAGCCACAGATTCCTCTCTCTGCATCCTTGCCTCTGTGTCATGTGGTCTTGCTGCTTCTCTCATAGAGAAGTGGAGTCTATTTCTCCACTCTCTGAGTTCTGGGCAATGTGATTTGCTTTGGCCAATGGAACAGAAGCAAAAGTGAGTGAAACCAGCAGAGGCTGTGAAGTGCGTGTGCCGAGGGCTCTGGCCCATCCCGCTACACTTGAGAGTCCTGCCACGGGAAAGAGCTGGGCTAGCCTCCCAGTTGTTGGCTGTGCAGCTGACGCCATCCTAGGTTGTTCAGCTGCCAGTGCATCTGCCAGCTGACCAGACACAAGAGCAGGCCCCATAGAAGCCGGCTACGCGCAGATGTGAAGAAGCGCCCAACCAAGCTATTGAATTATGATGAATCACGATTAATGGCGATTATGTTAGGCCACTAAATTGGGGGCTGGTTTGTTTAGCAGCAGAAGCTAACTGATACATTCCTTTTCATGGTGAGTCTATGTTCAATTAGCTCCTCAGAGAAAGAGAAAGTGTTAGTTGCATCCGCCTCTTTGTGACATCACAGGACTGTAGCCTGCCAGTTTCCTCTCGTCATGGAATTCTCCAGGCAAGAATACTAGAGCGCGTAGCCATTACCTTCTCCAGGGGGTCCTCCTGACCCAGGGATGGAGTCTGGGTCTCCTGCAGCAGAGGCAGATTCTCTACTGTCTGAACCACCAGGGAAGCCCAGGGGCCCTGCCTAATCACCTGAGCTCAAATAGCACCCTCCCCATCACTCCTAAAACCCTTTGTTGTTGTTGTTCAGTTGCTAAGTCGTGTCCGACTCTTTGTGACCCCATGAACTGCAGCACGCAAGGTTTCCCTATCTTTCACTATCTCCTGGAGTTTGCTCAAACTCACGCCCATCGAGTCGGTGATGCCATCCAACCATTTCATCCTCTGTTGCCCTCTTCTCCTCCTGCCCTCCATCTTTCCCAGCATTGGGGTCTTTTTCCATCAGTCGGCTCTTCGAATCAGGCGGCCAAAGTACTGGAGCTTCAGCTTCAGCATCAGTCCTTCACAGCCTCATCTCCTCAGAAAGGCCCTGCCTAACCTGAGCTCAAATAGCACCCTCCCCCATCTCTCTCAAAACTCTTATTCTGCTTTATTTTCTGTCATCCAACAAGATGTTCTACATTGATTTGCTTATTTATTTTCATTGATTTGCTTATTATTTTGATTATTTTCATCAGTCTTTCCCACTTAGATGAAAGCTCCCTGAGGGCAGGAACTCTGTTGACAGTGTTCACTGTTTTATTCCCAGATCCTAGAATAGTACTTGAAAACAGATGGTCAGTTAAGGATTAAAAAAAAAAAAAAAAAAGATTTATTGATTGAAGAGTACATGTTTAGTAGATACCTGTAGGTAAATGAATCAAAATACAACCATTTGAGTTTCACCAAAATCACAGCCAATGGTAAACAAATATTTATTGCCACTAATGTAACAAGTGCTTTGCATACTGTTCATGGGGTTCTCATGAATATTCATTGGAAGGATGGATACTGAATCTGAAGCTCCAATACTCTGGCCACCTGATGCAAAAAACTGACTGCTTGGAAAAGACCCCAGTGCTGGGAAGGATTGAAGGCAGGAGGAGAAGGGGACGGCAGAGGATGAGATGGTTGGCTGGCATCACCAACTCGATGGACATGAGTTTGAGCAAGCTCCTGGAGTTGGTGATAGACAGGGAAGCCTGGCGTGCTGCAGTCCATGGGGTCTGTACAGCACCAGAACCAAGCCCTGTTCTTGGCACTGGAGATTCAGGGGTAAATACCAATACACAGCAAAGTCTCTCTAGGAGCATCCATTGCAGTGAGGACAGACAATGAACACATAACAACAACAATTGGATAGTTCCACAGAGCGATGAATACCATGAAAAAAAGTGAAAGGGCTGGGATAGGGAGTGACTAGGTGGGGGGGGGTAGTCAAGGAGGACTTCTTGGAGGAGGTGACATTTAAGCTGAGACCTGGGTGATGAGAAGGAGGCCGCCATCCTGTAGCATTTCTGGAAGGAATTTCTAGGCTGAGAGGACAGAAACGGTAAAGGCCCTGGGATGGGAACACATTTGATTTGTGGTTGGAACTAAGTGACAGAGGGAGAAGGTGGAGGAAAGTGAGATCAGAAGGGCAGGTCGGGGGCTTGATCATGTCAGGAGGTCTGGATTTTCTTCTCTTCAATGGGGAGCTAGGGAGGCTTAGATCTGGGAGCAGAGAGGTGACACGATACGACCAGTGTCTTGGAAAGCGCACTAGGGCTGGCCTCCATAACGAGGCCAAGGAGGACGCTGTTGTGATCCCTGTGGCCAGGACAAGGTGGGTAGTTGTGAAAACAGGGCAAAGTGCACAGACTGAGACAGCAGTACCAGGACTCTCAATGGCCTGGATGGAATTGAGGGAAAGTGAAAATGTTCCGGACCCAAGGGGCAGAGCGGCTGCGGGCACTACGTTCCTGAGATGGAGAAGGCCTGGAGGGCAGGAGGGAGCCGACTTAGATCAGGGGGATCCCTGTGAGGGAGAAAGGCCACCTCCCTCTCGAAACAAGAGGCAGCGCCCCAGATTCTCCCAAGCCGCCCCTACTTTGCTTGCCTGGCAAGAGGCACTGTTGTTGTTCCATTGCTAAGTCGTACCCGACTCTGCAACTCCATGGACTGCAGCACGCCAGGCTCCCCTGTCCTTCTCCCGGTGTTTGCTCAGATTCATGCCCATTGAGTCAGTGATGCTCTCTAACCATCTCATCCTCTGCCGCCCCCTTCTCCTCCTGAATCAGGGTCTTTTCTGATGAGTCAGCTCTGAGATGCACTCAGATACCATCTAATCTAGGGTTGCTGCAAAAGCGATTACTCTCCTCTTTGAGCTAATATCCATGTTCCATATTCATTTTCCTCTGGTGTATCAATTACTATTTATATAAATGGAAATTAATTTTGTTATTTCTCTCCCATGTTTCAACTCTCTCAGCTCCTTTCCTATTCATCACTGCTGATATTTGCAAAACTTCTAAAATTAGTGTCATCTGCAAATTAGCAAGTCATATATCTCCTTTCAAAACATTAGTAGGATTGGCCGTATTTACCAACCACAACGCATCCCCCCTGGGTCACTTTATCAAAGCACTCGTCATTTGCACAGGCTAGGAGAGCACATTTAGGATCTGGGATACAGGGAGGAAAAAGGCAAAGGTTCAGAGAAGGCAGCTTTGGAAATCACAGGTCTCAAAGTGGGCAGAGGGTCCTTGGGCAGCAGGTTCTTCTGCCATCCTGCTGAGTAGAGACACAGAGAAATTACACTTTTCTTGTAGCAAAAAGGTCTGGGAGCTCTACTCCAGGGCAAAACTCCCAGGGCATTGAAATAACATTTCTGAGAAAGGTCAGAAGCCTGTTCAGCAGGAAAAACATTTACAGACAGCATCTTTGGATGAAATCATCAGATGGAGGGGACACTGGATGCTTCTGGCCAGCCTTCCTTCCTTCCTTCTTCTGGTTACGGCACTCTAGCCTCCTCTGAAGCACCATCAGGGTGGCTGACTCCCCACTCTTGACTCTAAGGCTGGGCCTCTGACCCAGGCCAGGCCAATCCATGTTTTCATCCCATTCCTTCCCTTCCCACCAAGATAAGCCACCGTGATTAGTTAAGCATGGGCACGTGAGCCAGGTGAGCAGACATTCCAGGAAAACTGTTGGACTTACTGGGAAACAAAAGCTCTTTGACCTGGGATTACAGGGTGGAGCTTCAAGGAGCTCCCATGTGGACAGGGTCTGAATGGGAGACAGCCAAGAGACCGAGAAATGGGGCGGAAAGATGGAGCGAGACACCAAACCTTGATGACATCATTTGCACACCTGGATCCAGCAGTGTGGAAAACTAGCAACCCCTGACCTTCCTAGTTACGTGCACGAGTGTGTGCTCAATTATGGCTGATGCTTTGCGACCCCATTGACTGTAGCCCGCCAGGCTCCTCGGTCCATGCGATTCTTCAGGCAAGAATACTGGAGGGGGTTGTCGTTTCCTTCTCCAGGGGATCTTCCTGACCCACAGATCGTCTCTTGCGCCTCCTGTACTGCAGGCAAATTCTTTATCACTGAGCCACCGGGAAGCCCTTTTAGCTACATAAGCTAAGAAATTTCCTTTTTTGCTTAACTCGGTTTGAATTCAATTTCCCTTATCCCCAGCTCCCCACCCCAAATCCTGACCAACTTAGGGGAGCCCAGACTAAACCAGAAATGATGGCTGTCTACCAGTTTTGTGAGATGCTGACTCTTCCCAAAGACCTCTCTGGAGTGTATTGAGTGGTGAGGACCTGGACTGTGGATTCAGACAGACTCGGTCCCGTCCTTGACCTCATAACTGTGTGACCCCAGGTGGCTTTCTCCATCTCTCGGAGCCTCAGTTTCCTAACTTCATCTGGAAAATGGGGAGAATAAGAGCTAGAAGTGAGATAAGGCAGGGAAAGCCCCAGCACAGGGCCTGGATGGGGGATGAAACCAAGCCTCAGCTGGGCCCTGGTCTACACTGGGTTGGCTTTCAAATTACTCAGTTGTCCCCAAGTCCCAAAGCAATTGAGAGAGAGTTCTGGAAAGTAAGGGGCCGAGGATTCAAAGGGAAGGCTTCCTCTCTTCTCAGAGGCGATTTGTGCTAATGGGGGGGAGCTGAATTCTCACTGGGCACCACAGAGATGGGAGCGGGTCACAGCAAGGCCTTAAGAAGGGGGTGTGGCGGGCACTGTGGGACACCCCCCAGATCCCGCCTCCCACCCCCAGGGGTGACACGTCAGGACGGGGAGTGTTGACAACCCCCCACCATGACCACACTTGGTGTTGCCCCTCCCCAGCCTGCATCAGGTGGCCTATTAATGCAGGCGTGTCAAGGCCCAGCCCCCTTACTCAAGACCCCCTTACTCAGCCCCCTTACTTCAAGGCAACTTTGAGCTCCCTGCAGGCTGGCAGAGGCCTTGGTGTGATTGCCCTGTGGCCCAGTTCTCTGTGCCCAGCCCTGCTTCCTACTCTCCCCCAAGAGCACGCCCCAGTAAACTCCATCGCAGAGGCTGCTTCTTGGGGACCCAGACAGTGGCATTCGACATCCTTTTAAAGGGCAGAGATGGAGAGTGAGGGCACACCAGGTGGGCACAGCCTGCATGGAAGCTTGGGCGGGGGGGGGAGGCGGGGGCTCAGGAGATGGGGTGGGGAGGAGTGGAGCAAAGAGGAGGCTAAACTCTGACACCTTAAGGCTCCGTTCTGGAGATGATGGTGGGGAGGGGGCATGATGATGGCACGGTGCATCTCTTCCTCTCAGAAGATAACTGGAGGTGGACAGTGGGCACAGGGGGCAAGAAAGAGCAGGAGGGGAGGTGGCAGCGAGCAAGCTGGCAGAGCCTTGTGAACAGGGAACGGGAGGCAGAGACCATAGCCAGTGGGACCGGGGCCCAAGGGTCCCCGAGGACTCAGGCAGAGGTGGGGGACATGTGCCGAGTCAAAGAGGACCTGGCCCGAGGGGCAACGGGCCGAGGACAGAGAACAGACACAGCGAAACCCATATGGGATCTGCCCAGAGACCACCAGCCAGCAGCTGGCTGGGCAAACACACGTTTGGCTCATAGGATGTTTTTACAATATTGTAAAATTAGTCACCACCATTTAAAAACCTGGAGATTTCACGTAAAAATCCAGATTTCTGACTTTTTAGAAGAGTGGGCACCTGGGCCGGTATTCCTGATGCCCCACCCCAGATGGAGACGGGAGGATGCAAGCTTCCTCTGCTCCAGCTCTGCTCTGTGGTCCAGTCTGAAGGGGCAACTTTAACCCTGGACGGACAGATGCCCAGGTCTCTCTGGCTCTTACGTCTTCTTGCTCTATAACTCCGGGGCTCCCACTGCACCCTCTGGGGTCAGGGCTACAGCTAACACGTCAGACTTCTGTGTGTGGCCCTCTGGGAGGGCACACTGCCAGAAGGACCCCTCCTCTGAAGGGCTGCAGCCCTGCCAGAGCCGATGAGCCCAGCACCAGCTGGTTTCAGCCCTGACTTGTCCCAGGGCCTGGTGTCTCTGAACACAGTACAATCTCCTTCACTGTCCCGGGAAACCCTGTCCCAAGCGGCCGTGACTCCCTCCCCACCCCCAACCCTTGAAGGTCCTCCTTCCTGTGACACTGCCCCAGGGGAGGGTACTCACAGATGCCGTGGTAGACGCCCGGCTCTGGCGTGGTGACATCAGGGACAGGGGGGCTGGGGGGCAGCTCTGGCTCCAGGCCCTGCACACAGGGTGGGGGAGAAGCAGAGGGAAGGGGTGATTCTAGTGATACCCACGCAGCTGGCTGGCCACTCTTCCAGCTACTGCTGCCCACCCTGTGCCCCAGGTAAGTCCTGGTGTCTTTTCCGTGTTTTGTTTTCTGCCTTGATGGGAGCCCCGTGACTGGTAATACGGGCAGGCCCAGAAACCCTCCTGCATCTGATGTCTTTGCCAGAAGCTCTTACTGTTAGGGGAGGTGTTGGACACTAATCAGCTCAGGCGATCAGATTTTCTGGACCAGGGAAGGACTGTATCTAGTTTATCCAGTGAGCTGGGAGAAGGAGGGGGAGAGAGAGAGATCGGGAGGGAGGGATGGAGGGAAGGAGGGGAAAGAATTCAAACATACAGAACAGTTCTCAACCCTGGGGACTGCATCTGCATTTAAAAAACATCTTTTGGCTGCTCCTCGTGGCATGCAGGATCCTAGTCCTCCAACTAGGGATCGAACTCATGCCTCCTGCATTTTCAGTGTGGAGTCTTAACCACGGGACCGCCAGGGAAGTCCCCCTGCATCTGCATTTTTTAAACCTTCCCATGATTCCCACGGGCAAGCAGATAAAGAACCCCTGGTCTATAGACAGAGTGGGCCACCACATCCTGCTCCTAGATCTCTGTGTAATCGGAAACTTTTCTCATTAGATCTCTGCACTGCAAATCAGGGTAGAAGAGCCCATAGTTCTTCACAGACGGGAAAGTGTTCGTCGCTCAGTCATTTCTGACTCTTTGCGACCCCATGGACTGTAGCCCACCAGGTCTGTCCATGGGATTCTCCAGGCAAGAATACTGGAGTGGGTAGCCATTCCCTTCTCCAGGAGATCTTCCTGACCTAGACAGGAAAGCTGAGATGCAAAGAGAGGTGGAGCCACTTGTCCGGATCTTAGAGTTTTAGTGGGGATAGTGTTTGGGTACCTGATGACACCCTAATGACCCCTCAGTCCAGCCCCTTCAGGCCCCTGCCTGGCTATGGGGAGGAACAAGAGGAAGGCTGTCTGCCAGAAGCTGTCTTCTGATGCTGAGCAGCCTCGGGCCTCCGGGAACACTGCCGCCCTAAAGCCCACGTGCCTTCTCTTGCCTTCCCCGATCCCCTGACCTCCCTGAGCCTCCTAGGACGCCCCCTGCTGGATGGACAGACCTGGACACCTAGGCGAGCCCCCTGCTAGGGGTGTGACCCTGACATGACCTCCCTGAGCTCGCTGTCCTAATCGCCTAGGCAGAGGGAGTGATCCCTCTCTGCCCCTCCCAGGACTCCATTGGATCAGAGTCCCCGAGCAGGGACTTCACCATGTGGAAAATGGTGGGTGAGTGAAAGGCTTCGAGACTCTCTCTCAGCTGGAGGCCCACACAGCAAAGCCAGACTGCAGACATGTTTTGTGACCTGCAGAAGGTTTGAAAATACTATGAATTGGTGGCCAACATTTTTTTTACTGGGGAGATTTTACATAACAATCCAGATTTCTGGCTTTCTATGAAAGAATCGGGACAATCACTGGCAATGAGCTAGCTTGTCTGGTGAGGGGAGGACAGGGTCTTTCCTCGCCCCTTCCCCATCTCACGTGGTGCTCTGCGGGCCCCTGCAGGTTGCAACCTGTGAACACGGTGCAACTGACAAGCCGTATCACTGCCCCGTCCTGGTCGTGACCTTCCTGTAGCTGAACCTTTTGTCCTTGCTTCCTGGTTGGTTGTCTGCACTCTTCTCCCCACTCTCCAATGTCCTCTTTCTCCTATGGCTTCAAGAACATCCCCGGAAACCCTGGCATCTCTTCACTGGGACCACTGGTCTTTGACTTGGGCTGACCCTTGTCCTGAAGGTCATCTTTCATTTTCAATAATTAGTCCATTAAAAGCACAGACTTGGGACTTCTCTGGTGGTCCAGTGTCTAGGACTCTGCACTCCCAATGCAGGGGGCCCAGGTTTGATCCCTGCTTGGGGAACTAGATCCCGCATGCAGCAACTAAGACCCGGTCTGGCCAAATAAACAAAATAAATAAACATTTGAAAAAAGAAAAGCACAGACTTGGTAGAGTCTTGCTTTCAAGTTCGAGCCTTGTTACTCCCCCACGAGGTGTCCTTGGATAGGTCCCTTAGCCTGTCTGAGCCTTGGTTTCCTCAATAGGGATATTATTAATCATCTCTACTCCAAGGGCTGTGAGGAGGGTTAAACACCAAGACAAGTGCTCCACAACTGATCACAATATGTGCCCAAGAAGTGACTGCCAGGATCATCATTATTTTAATTCTCAAGTCTGCCTATTAAAAGCATTTGCAGCCCTTCCATCAAAAACAACAGTGAGTGATCAAAACGCAACCCAAAGCAAAAACTCCCCCGAGACTGCCAACCTCTAAATTACAGAGATGACACAGAACTGATTTTCCCAGCTTTGATTAAAATTTGAATACTTTCTTCACTTTGGTTTAAAAAAAAATAAAAAATAATTAGAGAATGAAATACGACACACAGCACAAAAAATGAAGCAGAAAAATGAGAAATGTCAAAAGAGGAGCGCCAGCAGCTTACGGGACATCCATCTTCATCCCTCCTGCTCTACTCTGAGTCAGGAGCAGAAATCTATCTGGGTGCCTTCCCCGTTGCCCCCCACGCGGCTCCCCTCGCCACCAGTCCTACCTGGTCATCAGCCCACGAGCCGGCCTGGGTGTGTGGCCTCTCCTCCCCCTGGCCGTCGGCCGTGCTGGGCCTCTGCAGGGCCTCCTCGCTCTGCAGGCTGCACAGGCTCTCCACGTCCAGATCAAACGTCTCATCGGAGCAGAATATGGCCTCAAGAATATCATCGTCGGTCGTGAATAAGATCGTGTCGCCAAAGTGCTCTGGAGCTGACAGGGGGACCGGGAAGACGAAAGAGTCAGCTTATCCCACATCGCAACGAGGAGCAGATCGGGAACCTAAATCCATCAATCTTTGGGCTAGGAAAATCCCAACCCACTAACAGGTCTTGATTTGAGGAACTGAGCCTTATTCTTCTTTACATCTTTGCAAATGGAATTCACGGACTGTAAGAACCATACAGATTTAATGAAGGCACCTAATCTAATGAGGGCGGCTTCCCTGGGGGCTCAGACAGTAAAGAATCTGCCTGCAATGCGGGAAACCCGGGTTCCATCCCTGGTTTGGGAAGATTCCCTGGAGAAGGGCATGGCAACCCACTTGAGTATTCTTGCCTGGAGAATGCCATGGACAGAGGAGCCTGGCGGGCTATGGTCCAGGGGGTCGTAAAGAATCGGACACAGCTGAGCACCTTAGCACAATCTAATGAGGATCCCTGTGATCTGTCGTGAAATAAGGGATGTTGCACAGGCACCGGTGAGGCACTGAAGCTGGTCCTGCTGGTGCTCCACACAGACCTTTTGCTGGTCCTTGCAGGGGGCCTTGCCTGGAAGGGTGTGGGAGTTATGTCCCCAACCAGGGGAGCCTGGGGGTTTCAAAGCCTTGCTGCTTTGCTGTCAGGCAGGACAGACCCTGAAATTTACACTCCTGAGCTCCCCCTGGGATCAGGCTGAGGCTGGGCTTCCCCTGAAAAAGCTTCCTTCCTACCCTTCCACATCCTACACCCCTCCCTGCCCTACAGATTCTCCCAAGAACACCCTCTCCATCAGTCACTTACGGAAGGAATCCCCTTGTCAGACTCAGGCCCTAGGAAGCTGAGCAAGGCTGGTACCCAGAGCAGGCATCTCAGTAAGGCCAGCTCTTGCACACCCCACTGCAAAAGGCAAGGAGACGGCCAGGTCTAGGAAAGCAGAGGGACCTATCTGTCCTTGGCCAGCCACTAAGTTTAGTTTCTCCTCAGAGCCTCAGCGAGTAGTGGGTAGGGGCTTCGAGAACACTCTTACAGCCATATCGTACCTCCCGTCAGGGTTCCAGAGGCCTTGGCGATTTCTCCCTTAAAGATGCATCGCGCGTCTAAGAGCATCGTGATGTCCTTCACGCCCCGGAAAGAATGGATCCGTGATTTATTGTAATTCCAGATCCTGATCAGGGCAACCTGGCAAGGCTGCACGAAGTCCATGGAGACGGAGTGGGACTTGCCCGGCGTGAAGGGGGCCAGCCAGACGTGCATGTCGTCCTGCGTCCTGTTTACCCCGTCGATGAGGTTGCTGACCACGCGGGGGTCTCTCCCGTAGGCCGGTAAGATATTGATGTCCGGGGGGTCGGCTTGAATGTTCTCGATTCTCACTGGTTCCCCCTTGGAACTGAATATTTCTATCCCGTTGAGGCCAACGTAGTGCCTGTCCCCCCACGTGGACTTGATGTCGATGACCAGGTGCTGTCCATAGGGCAGGACGGGGATTTTGAAGTCACCCCCGTCATCTGTCTCAGGGGAGCTGTGGTCATGCCCTTTCATGGGCTCTGGCTTCTCCTCCTTCCAGGGGGGTAGCTGGTCGCTCTGCCGGCTGCTTTTCTGCTGCTGTAGGAACTCGTCCAGGATGTCACCCTGGAATTCCATGTTGGAGATGCGTCCCCGGTGGGAGCGGTCGAAGGCTGTGAGGGAGTCCCACGATTCGTGCAAGGTGTGTTCCTGCTCGCTGTGCCACCGGGGCCGTGGCAGCATCCGGGTGGACCAAGTGTCTTCTGGAAGGAAGGACACAGGAGGGGTGAAACTCCATTAGTGGTGCATGAGGCAGTGGGGACCCTTAAACATTGTCTCATCTGGTGGCTCTCAGCTGGGTGGGGGTCACCCTCAGGGGCCTATTCTAGAAACCGTGGGTGTTTTTTAAAAAACTTTTTTATATTGGAGTATAGCCAATTCCCAGGTGGCGCTAGCAGTAAAGAACCCGCCCACCCATGCAGAAGACATGAGATGGGGGTTCGACCTCTGGGTCAGGAAGATCCCCTGGAGGAGGGCATGGCAACCCAGTCTAGTATTCTTGCCTAGAGAATCCCCATAGATAGAGGAGCCTGGCGGCTACAGTCCATAAGAGTCGCACACGACTGAACTGACTTAGCATGGACGCATAGCCAATTAACATGGGCTCAGTGGTAAAAAACCCACCTGCAATGCAGAAGACATGGGTTTGATCCCTGGGTCGGGAAGATCCTTTGGAGAAGGAAATGGCAAACCAGTCCAGTACACTTGCCTGGAAAATCCCATGGACAGAGGAACCTGGTGGGCTACTGTCCACGGGGTCGCAAAGAGTTGGACACAACTTAGCAATTAAACAACAACACAGCCAATTAACAATGTTGTGATAGTTCCAAATGAACCTCAAAGGGACTCAGCCATACATATACACATATCCATTCTCCCCCAAACTCCTCTCCCATCCAGGCTACCATATAACTTTGAGGAGAGTTCACTGTGCTATACAGCAGGTCCTTGTTGGTTATCCATTTTAAATATAGCAGTGTGTACCTGTTGACCCCAAATTCCCTCTCTCTTCCCCCGATTCTTCACCAGTGGGTGGTGTGATGCTCTTGGCTGTCTCAGCACCCGCTGGCCCTTGAAGGGTGGAGCCAGGGATGCGACTAAGAATGGTCCAGGCACAGAGTCTGGTCTCCTGTCTCAGGCACCATTCAGGTTGGTAAAAAAAAAAACTGTTTGTGGTCACTCGAGTCTGGAACCTTGTTGTTTTACAAAGAGACAAGTATCTTTTCGATATACTTTGGATTTTCTAAAAATGCAACGACCATGCAAATCAAGGGAACACTCCCTGGTTGTGGGAGAACCTTTGCCGGAAGTCATCTCCACTTCAGAAACTCACCCGACCCAAAGCGATGCGGCTGCCTGCGGTGTCTGAGTCAGCAACCCCAGGGTCTGCTCTGGAGGCTGTCACGGCCACGTGACCCTAACGGAGTTTTTCAAAGGCTGCCGAATGGCAGGTGGAAGGCTTGTGAAAGAATGTTACGTGGGGGGGGGGGGGTGGGGAAAGCCAGATATGCCATTTCAGATGTGGCCTCTCGTGCGGGCAGCATGTCCCAACGTGTTAATATCATTCCTGGCTGGGGAATAGGAAAGACTTGAACTTTCTTCTTTGACATCTTCTCTTCTAAGTTCCCTACGTGTATTATTTTTATAATCAAGGACAAAATTCTATTAAAAAAGCCAAACGACCCAGGTATATTACAAGGCAAGGAATTTACTTCTATTTGTGATGAAATTGATTCCAAGAGCCAAGTTTATGTCTGGAGCATGTGGAGAACAGGAGCCTGGCCCTCGGGGGTGGCTCCGAAGGCCGTGCCCTCCCCCTTGTAGGATAGGAAAGCCCAGGCATGTGCATCCAGCAGTGGCCGGTCTCCCCTGGCCAAGCCATGGCTAACTGACACCTAAGGGTGTCATTCTGGACAAACAGCAGCTGACGACCCTGGCATTCTGTTTTCTCTCCTTTCATCTCGTCCTATGCCCTGTACTCCATTTTCTGCCTGTCTCCTAGGGGGCCTGACTCCATCAATTATCTCCTCTCTCTAGAATCTTCAATCACTCCTTCCCCACTGGCATCTCCCCTCTCTCTGCCTGCAGACACGCATAAATCTCTCCTACCTGAAAGAAAAAGGAAGCTGACCTGATCTTGTGGCTCCCTCCAACTGCCGTCCTATTTTCTCCCTCCTTTCATTGCAGACACTGCATCTTCGTGACCCCCACCCTCGCTTTACCCCCGGTAACCCGGCTCCTCTGTGCAGAGCTGTTGCTTTTTGCAAGCCCAAGCTCCACTTCTCCTTCTCGTCGGAACAAAAATCCCGACTTTTCTTTGGGTACCCTGTACTTTTAGGCCATGCAGTTTAGGTGAATGTTGACAACACCTTTCCAAGCTGGGTTCATGAAAGGAACTATGCGGAAGGAGAAGGCTCTCTTTAAATTGGTGCTGCTTCCTAGGAAGTACTAGTGGTAAAGAATGGGCCTGCCGATGTAGGAGACATAAGAGACCCAGGTTCCCTCCCTGAGTCAGGAAGGTCTCCTGGAAGAGGGCATGGCAACCCACTCCAGTATTCTTGCTCAGAGAATGCCATGGAGGAGTTTGGTGGACTACAGTCCGTGGGGTCGCAAAGCGTCGGACGTGACTGAAGCGACTTAGCTCGCATGCGTGCACTCTGAGCTGGTGGGATGGAGGGATGGAGTGGCCACTGGCTACGTTGCGGGGAGGGGAGGACGTGGCTGAGAATGAAGTGGGTGGATGTGAACTGAGAGCTACAGAGTCCTGATGACACTTATATGATCCCCTGGATCCAGCCATGCCTGAAGTCAAACCCCTGGTGGTTTTCTGTCCCTTGCATCCATAAGAGTCTTATAATTCCCACCACCCCTCCACTGAAGCAATTTTATCCAAGTACACAATGACTCCAAGCACACAATCTTTCTCGGTCCTCTGTCCCTGTTTGATGTCCCAGTCAAGGTAGGTGCCCCCTCCACCTGCTCAGGAGACATCTATTCCTGGTTCTCCGCCCTCCCCTGCCAACTGCGCCTCTCTCTGTGCCACAGTACCCTCCGCTCCTCCTGGTGCTCTAACTCTGGCTGCAGCAGAACGCCTCAACCCCCTCCTGTCCTCTCCCAACACTCCCTTCATCCAGCTCCTGGCTCCCATGCAAGCCTCGCTCACTGTCATAAGCCAGGTTCTGGCCTCTCTCTGTCCTCCCCCAACACTCCCTTCATCCAGCTCCTGGCTCCCGTGCAAGCCCCACTCACTGTCATAAGCTAGGCTCTGGCCTCTCTCTGTCCTCCCCCAACACTGTCTTCATCCAGCTCCTGGCTCCCGTGCAAGCCCCGCTCACTGTCATAAGCCAGGTTCTGGCCTCTCTCCCTAGGGTACCATGTTCTAATTCCCACAGTCCCTTGGAACATCCAGACATGTCCACTCTGTCACTTCCACGTCTAGATATCTAAAGTGGAGTTGACCAAATCCTCTAATTGGCATTATCCCTACTATACCAGTGATTCAGATGGTAAAGAATCTGCCTGCAAAGTGGGAGACCTGGTTTCAATCCCTGGGTCAGGAAGATCCCCTGGAGAAGGGAAAGGCAACCCACTTTACTATTCTTGCCTGGAGAATTCCATGGACAGAGGAGCCTGGTGGGCTACAGTCCATGGGGTCTCAAAGAGTTGGACAGGAGTGAGCAACTAACACTTTTCACTACGATACTGAGAATAAAGAAAATCTAACTCCTCACTGTGCCCCCAGGGCCCTGAGTGTGACCTCCCCACTCCCAACCTCAGCTGACTTCTCCAGCCTCACCTCCCACCCTTCTCTCCATGAGCATCCCACTCCAACCATGCCAGCCTTTTATTCCACCCATACAAGTCTCTCCTGGCCTCAGAGACTTTGCCCTCACGGCGCCCTTCTGCCAGGAATGCTCTTGCCCCAGAGACCCACTACACTGGCTCTTCTAGACACCCTCCTTCTGGGAGAGGCCTTCTCTGCTCTCTCCCCTGCTGCGTCCCAGGGCCTGGCACAGAACCGGTGCCTGGACGTGCTCCTAAGTGCATCTCAGTAAAGGGATGGGGGCTTGGCACCACTATCACGTTCCCTGCTGTGCTCAGGGCTGGAGGCCGAGGGACTCCCCCCTCCACCTGTCAGTCCTCCTGCACCTCCTCACCACCCCCCACTTCTCATCTGTCATTAACAAGACCCCAGGAGTCCCTCCCACCCTTGCCTCCAGGCGTGAGGCTTAACATCTGGCACAAGGAACTTCCATATGGATCGTCACCACCTCAGTTTATTGTGATTTGATTTCCACTGACTGAAATGAATGGGCTGGGCTGGTCTTCAAGGGCACGGAAGGAGAAAGCACTGAAAGTCATGTGTGTCAGGGACTCAGCGTGCCTTTCTCTGCTGGGGTGTGCGAGAAAGGCAGGACTTAGCTTTCATCCCGTGTCTGCTTTCTGATCCACTCTCTCCTAGAGAGGCACGCTCTGGGTTTTAAAAGTGGAGAGGTGCAGGCTTCGCCCTGGACCTCTCAGATGTGACAGCAGGCTGGGGCCAAGTTTCCCTCTGTTTGCGGTAGGACAGGCGACTTGTTAATCCTTGGGAGTCGGGCAACTGCTGGGATCAGTGCTTTGTCCTGTCCGTCAACATTCCTCCCCACAGATCTGAACGGACAACAGAAAGCTACTGCTTTCATCTGCAGTCAACACGGTTTGGGAGGGAGCAATATGAGATGACGGGACTGAAGGTTCAAAACTATTCCTTGGTGGAGATTAATATGAACGGCAGAGTTCTGAACTTCACTTTATAAAAACCACTATGAAGTGTTAGTTGCTCAGTCATGTCCGACTCTGCGACTGCACGGAGCGTAGCCCTCCAGTGTCCTCTGTCCAAGGGATTTTCCCGGCAAGAATATTGGCATGGGTAGCCTTTCCCTTCTCCAGGGGATCTTCCCAACCCAGGGATCAAACCCAGGTCTCCCGCATTGCAGGTGGATTCTTTACCATCTGAGCCACTAGGGAAACCCTGAGGTAGGCACTAATTGTTACTAGAGGGGGAGTGAAAAAGCACATAGTGAGATGCAACAGAGCCACATTTATTCTAGGTGAATAGCCATAGCTGATAGGACAAGAAGTGGACATCTGACCTAAGCCAACCAATCAGCTTCTGCCGTGAGTCTTTGGAATTGGGGTTTCCCTTTTGGCTCAGCTGGTAAAGAATCCACCTGCAATGCGGGAGACCTGGGTTCGATCCCTGGGTTGAGAAGATCCCCAGGAGAAGGGAAAGGCTACCCATTCCTGTATTCTGGCCTGGAGAATTCCATGGACTGTATAATCCGTGGGGTTGCAAACGGGACATGACTGAGCAAATTCCACTTCACTTCACTCCTGTCAGAGAGAGACTGCAAGGCCACTGCTTGCTATTTGCACAGAGTTGAGAAAACTGATATCAGGAGGAACAGTGAGGGAAAATGGACCTGCAGAGCAGCAGAGGGAGGGCCCAGCAGCCCTGGAGAGTTTAGGAGAAGCATCCTTGGTGCCTGCTGGCTTTCTGGCTCCTCCTTTCAATCCCATATGATGCTTCCTGTCTTTGCAGGGCCAGAGGCTTCTCAAAGAACACCTCCTCACTGCTCAGACTGGACTGGTGAGATTTCATTCATCTCTAGCTAACTGAGCCCCGATAAAGACACTTCCAAAATGCAGATATCCTTACAATGAGGTACTTTGTTGGACAAAAGGATTTCCAGGCTCTGTCTTATGATGACAGGATTCCAGCCCCAGGGAGGAACTTGGGCAGTCATTCATTCTACAAGCACTGTTGGAGGGCTCGACCTGAACCTTTCCTGAAGGACATGGCTGTGGGATTTGGCTCTATGTAATGAGTAATTTAAAATTTCTAAGCAACTCTCCTTTTTAGCACGACCAGCTTAACAAGCATGAAATCTCAAGAGCTCAGTTCTTAATGTGTGTTGAGCTAAGCAGTGAAATGCCTGGAAGGAAATTAAAGTGAGACAAAGTCTTCTGATCATGGACAAGTTACAAAAATGCCCATCACCTCATAACTCCCAGCGGTTCTCGAGGTCTGTTTACCAGGAAGGCTTGGAATTGCCTAAGTCTTCTGGGGGCAGGTGGCTGATGACAGCAGGGCAAGCAGGGCACTGAAGGGTAGTAGCATGAAGCATGGATGTTGGAGCCGAGCTGTGTGTGATGTTCAGTCGCTTCAGTCATGTCTGACTCTGTGCCCCATGGACTGTAGCCCGCCAGGCTCCTCTGTCCATGGAATTTTTCCACCAAGAATACTGGAGTGGGTTGCCATGCCCTCCTCCAGGGGATCTTCCTGACGCAGGGACTGAACTCGAGTGTCTGGCGTCTCTTGCATTGCAGGCAGGTTCTTTACCGCTGAGCCACTGCGGAAACCAGCAGGGCTGCCCGGCCTTAAATCCTGCTCCAACCCTTATTGGCTGTGTGATCTGGGGAAAATTACTTAAACCTCGCATTTTCTTTTCTTTTTATAATCATATAACTTTCAGGTGTATAGCATAGTGGTTCAATATCTGTATACACAAAAAAGTGATCACCACCGTAAATCTAGCTCCCATCCATTACCATAAAATTGACCTCCTTCGTCCATCTCGTGGCTCAGAGGTTAAAGCATCTGCCTGCAATGCAGGAGACCTGGGTTCAGTCCCTGGGTCAGGAAAATCCCCTGGAGAAGGAAATGGCAACCCACTCCAGTATTCTTGCCTGGAGAATCCCATGAACAGAGAAGCCTGTGGGCTACAGTCCACGGGGTCGCAAAGAGTTGGACACGACTAAGCCACTTAACTTTCACTTTCACTTTCGTCCATCTCACCCACACTGCAGTCACCTTCCACTCTGGTAACCACTAGTCTGCTTTCCATATCTGTGAATTTGTTTTTACTTTATTCTGTTTATTAGAGTCTACATATGAGTAAAGACATTAGTATTTGTCTTTCTCTGTCTGACTTATTTCACTTAGCATAATACCCTCAAGGTCCACTCATGTACAGTACATTGTACATATATTACTCCATGTATATATTTACCATATCGCATCTTTATTCATTCATCAACAGACACTCAGGTTTTCTTTTCCGTATCTTGTCTCTTGTAAATAATGTTGCAATGAACATGGGGGTGTGTATAGCTTTTCAAATTAGTGTTTTCATGTTCTTCGGATAAGTACCCAGAAGTGGCATCAGTCAGTTCAGTTCAGTCGCTCAGTCGTGTCCAACTCTTTGCGACCCCAGGAATCGCAGCACGCCAGGGCTCCCTGTTCATCACCATCTCCCGGAGTTCACTCAGACTCATGTCCATCGAGTCCATGATGCCATCCAGCCATCTCATCCTCTGTCGTCCCTTTCTCCTCCTGCCCCCAATCCCTCCCAGCATCAGAGTCTTTTCCAATGAGTCAACTCTTCTCATGAAGTGGCCAAAGTACTGGAGTTTCAGCTTTAGCATCATTCCTTCCAAAGAAATCCCAGGGTTGATCTCCTTCAGAATGGACTGGTTGGATCTCCTTGCAGTCCAAGGGACTCTCAAGAGTCTTCTCCAACAGCACAGTTCAAAAGCATCAATTCTTCGGTGCTCAGCCTTCTTCACAGTCCAACTCTCACATCCATACATGACCACAGGAAAAACCATAGCCTTGACTAGACGGACCTTTGTTGGCAAAGTAATGTCTCTGCTTTTGAATATGCTATCTAGGTTGGTCATAACTTTTCTTCCAAGGAGTAACCGTCTTTTAATTTCATGGCTGCAGTCAGCATCTGCAGTGATTTTGGAGTCCCCAGAAATAAAGTCTGACCCTGTTTCCACTGTTTCCTCGTCTATTTCCCATGAAGTGATGGGACCGGATGCCATGATCTTCGTTTTCTGAATGTTGAGCTTTAAGCCAAATTTTTCACTCTCCTCTTTCACTTTCATCAAGAGGCTTTTTAGTTCCTCTTCACTTTCTGCCATAAGGGTGGTGTCATCTGCATATCTGAGATTATTGATCTTTCTCGCGGCAATCTTGATTCTAGCTTGTGTTTCTTCCAGTCCAGCGTTTCTCATGATGTACTCTGCATAGAAGTTAAATAAGCAGGGTGACAATATACAGCCTTGACGTACTCCTTTTCCTATTTGGAACCAGTCTGTTGTTCCATGTCCAGTTCTAACTGTTGCTTCCTGACCTGCATACAGATTTCTCAAGAGGCAGGTTAGGTGGGCTGGTATTCCCATCTCTTTCAGAATTTTCCACAGTTTATTATGATCCACACAGTCAAAGGCTTTGGCATAGTCAATAAAGCAGAAATAGATATTTTTCTGGAACTCTCTTGCTTTTTCCATTATCCAGCAGATGTTGGCAATTTGATCTCCGGTTCGTCTGCCTTTTCTAAGTCCAGCTTGAACATCAGGGAGTTCACGGTTCACATATTGCTGAAGCCTGGCTTGGAGAATTTTGAGCATTACTTTACTAGCATGTGAGATGAGTGCAGTTGTGCAGTAGTTTGAGCATTCTTTGGCATTGCCTTTCTTTGGAATTGGAATGAAAACTGACCTTTTCCAGTCCTGTGGCCACTGCTGAGTTTTCCAAATTTGCTGGCATATTGAGTGCAGCACTTTCACAGCATCATCCCTCAAGACTTCAAACAGCTCAACTGGAATTCCATCACCTCCACTAGCTTTGTTCATAGTGATGCTTTCTAAGGCCCACTTGACTTCACATTCCAAGATGTCTGGCTCTAGATTAGTGATCACATCATCATGATTATCTGGGTCGTGAAGATCTTTTTTGTATAGTTCTTCTGTGTATTCTTGCCACCTCTTCTTAATATCTTCTGCTTCTGTTAGGTCCATACCATTTCTGTCCTTTATCAAGCCCATCTTTGCATGAAATGTTCCCTTGGTATCTCTAATTTTCTTGAAGAGATCTCTAGTCTTTCCCATTCTGTTGTTTTCCTCGATTTCTTTGTATTGATTGCTGAAGAAGGCTTTCTTATCTCTTCTTGCTATTCTTTGGAACTCTGCATTCAGATGCTTATATCTTTACTTTTCTCCTCTGCTTTTTGCCTCTCTCCTTTTCACAGCTATTTGTTACGGCAAGCCACTTCAGTATTCTTGCCTTGAGAACCCCATGAACAGTATGAAAAGGCAAAATGATAGGATACCAAAAGAGGAACTCCCCAGGTCATTAGGTGCCCAATATGCTACTGGAGATCAGTGGAGAAGTAACTCCAGAAAGAATGAAGGGATGGAGCCAAAGCAAAAACAATACCCAGCTGTGGATGTGACTGGTGATAGAAGCAAGGTCCAATGCTGTAAAGAGCAATATTGCATAGGAACCTGGAATGTCAGGTCCATGAATCAAGGCAAATTGGAAGTGGTCAAACAAGAGATGGCAAAGGTGAACGTTGACATCCTAGGAATCAGCGAACTAAAATGGACTGGAATGGGTGAATTTAACTCAGATGACCGTTGTATCTACTACTACGGGCAGGAATCCCTCAGAAGAAATGGAGTAGCCATCATGGTCAACAAAAGAGTCCGAAATGCAGTACTTGGATGCAATCTCAAAAACGACAGAATGATCTCTGTTCGTCTCCAAGGCGAAACATTCAACATCACAGTAATCCAAGTCTATGCCCCAACCAGTAATGCTGAAGAAGCTGAAGTTGAACGGTTTTATGAAGACCTACAAGACCTTTTAGAATTAACACCCCAAAAAGATGTCTTTTTCACTATAGGGGACTGGAACGAAAAAGTAGGAAGTCAAAAAACACCTGGAGTAACAGGCAAATTTGGCCTTGGAATACAGAATGAAGCAGGGCAAATACAAATAGAGTTTTGCCAAGAAAACGCACTGGTCATAGCAAACACCCTCTTCTAACAACACAAGAGAAGACTCTATATATGAATATCACCAGATGGTCAACACCGAAATCAGATTGATTATATTCTTTGAAGCCAAAGATGGAGAAGCTGTATACAATCAACAAAAACAAGACCAGGAGCTGACTGTGGCTCAGATCATGAACTCCTTATCGCCAAATTCAGACTTAAATTGAAGAAAGTAGGGAAAATCGCTAGACCATTCAGGTATGACCTAAATCAAATCCCTTATGATTATATAGCAGAAGTGAGAAATAGATTTAAGGGCCTAGATCTGATAGATAGAGTGCCTGATGAACTATGGACGGAGGTTCGTGACATTGTACAGGAGACAGGGATCAAGACCATCCCCATGGAAAAGAAGTGGCATAGCTGGGTCATATAGCAGTCTATTCTTAATATTTTAAGGAATCTCCATACTGTTTGCCATAGTGTTTGTACAAATTTACAATCTCAGCAGCAGCGTACGAGAATTCCCTTTTCTCCACATCCTCTCCAACGTTAGTTCTCTTGTCTTGTTGATAGTGGCCATCCTAACAGGTATGAGGGGGTATCTCCTTGTGGTTTTGATTTGCAGTTCCCTGACAATTAGTGATACTGAGCATCTTTCCATGTACTTCTTGGTTATCTGTATGTCTTCTTTGGAAAAATGTCTATTTAGGCCCTCTTCCCATTTTTAAACCTGTTTTTCGTTGGTTTTGTTGTTGAGTTGTATGAGTCCTTTATATATTCTGGATATTAACCCCTTAAAACATATATGATGTGCAAATATCATCTCCTATTCAATAGACTGCCTTTTCATTTTGAGGATGGTTTCCTTTACTGTATGTAAGCTTCGCTGACTGATGTAGTCCCATTTATTTATTTTTGCTTTTGTTTCTCTTGTCTTTGGAGTCAGAGCCACAAAAACATCTCTAAAGCTGGTGTCATTGAGATTACTGCCTGCATTTTCTTCTAGGAATTTTATGGTTTCGGGCCTTAAAATCGGGTCTTTAATCCATTTTGAGTTAGTTTTTGTGTATGGTGTAATATAGTGGTCTAGTTCTATCCTTTTGCATGTGGCTGTCCAGTTTTCCCAACATTATTTATTGTAGAGACCGTCCTTTCCCCATTCTGTATCTTTACTCCTTTGTCATTGATTAATAAATAGTCCATATATGCATGGGTCTATTTCTGGGCTCTCAATTCTATTCCATTGATTTGTGTGGCTCTTTTTGTATCAGTATCGTACTGTTTTGATTATTATAGCTTTGTAGTATAACTTAAAACTAGGGAGCATGATATGTCCAGCTTTGTTCTTCTTTCTCAAGATCATTTTGACTATTTGGAATCTTTTGTGGCTCCATACACATTTTAGAATTATTTCTTCTAGTTCTTGAAATATGCCATTGGAATTTTGATAAGGATTGCATTAAATCTATATATTGCTTTGAGTAGTATGGACATTTTAAGAATATTAGTTCTTCAAACCCATGAGCAAGGAATATCTTCCTTTTGTGTGTCTATGTCTTCTTTAATTTCTTTCATCAGTGTCTTTCACCTCCTTCATTAAATTTATTCTCAGGTATTTTGTCTTTTCTGATGCCATTATAAATGGAATTATTTTATTTCTCTTTCTGATAGTTTGTTATTAGCATATAGAAATGTCACATATTTCTGTATATAAGACTTTGCATCCTGCAATTTTACTGAATTCATTTATTAGTTATAGCAATTTTTGGATAGAGTCTTTATGGTTTTCTATTTCAATACGTAGTATCATGTCATCTGCAAATAGTGACAGTTTTTATTTCTTCTGTTCTGATTTGGATGATTTTTTTCTTTTTCTTGCCTAATTGCTATGGCTAGGACTTCCAATGTTGAATGAAAGCAGTGAGAGTGTATCCTTGTCTTGTTCCTGATCTCTTAGAGGAAATATTTTCAGCTTTTCACCACTGAGTATAATGTTAGCTGTGAGCTTTTCATATATGGTCTTTATTATATTAAGGTATGTTCCCTCTATACCAATCTTGTTGAGAATTTTTATCCTAAGTAAATGTTGAATTTTGTCAACAGCAATTTTTTTTACATCTACTGAGATAATCATATGATTTTTATCTTTAATTCTGTTATATCACATTGATTAAATTGTGGATATTGAATCATCTTTGCATCCCTGGAATTCAGTTCAGTTCGGTTCAGTTCAGTTACTCAGTAGTGTCTGACTCTTTGCAACCCCACGGACTGTAGCACGCCAGGCTTCCCTGTCCATCACCAACTCCTGGAGCTTGCTCAAACTCATGTCCATTGAGTTGGTGATGCCATCCAACCATCTCATCCTCTGTTACCCTCTTCTCCTCCTGCCTTCAATCTTGCCCAGAAACAGGGTCTTTTCTAATGTATCAGTTCTTCAAATCAAGTGGCCAAATTATTGGCGTTTCAGCTTCAGCATCAGTCCTTCCAATGAATATTCAGGACTGATTTCCTTTAGGATGCACTGGTTGGTTCTCCTTGTGGTCCAAGAGACTCTCAAGAGTCTTCTCCAACACCACACTTCAAAAGCATCAATTCTTCAGCACTCAGCTTTCTTTATCTTTCTTTATCTCTCACATCCATACATGACTACTGGAAAAACCATAGCTTTGACTAGATGGACCTTTGTTGGCAAAGTAATGTCTCTGCTTTTTAATATGCTGTCTACGTTTGTCATAGCTTTTGTTCCAAGCAGCGAGTGTCTTTTAATTTCATGGCTGCAGTCACCATCTGCAGTGATTTGAAGCCCCCCCAAAATAAAGTCTCTCACTGTTTCCATTGTTTCCCCATCTGTTTGCCATGAAGTGATGGGACCAGATGCCACGATCTTAGTTTTCTGAATGTTGAGTTTTAAGCCAACTTTTTCACTCTTCTCTTTCACTTTCATCAAGAGGCTTGTTAGTTCTTCTTTGTGTTTTGCCATAAGGGTGGAGTCATCTGCATATCTGAGATTATTGATATTTCTTCTGGCAATCTTGATTCCACTTTGTGCTTCATCCAGCCTGGCATTTCTCATGATGTATTCTGCATATAAGTTAAATAAGCAGTGTGACAATATACAACCTTGACGTACTCCTTTCCCTATTTGAAACCAGTCTGTTGTTCTATGTCCAGTTCTAACTGTTGCCTCTTGACCTGCATATAGATTTCTCAGGAGGCAGGTAAGGTGGTCTGGTATGCCCATCTCTTTAAGAATTTTCCAGAGTTTGTTATGATCCAAAAACCCCTACTTAGTCATGGTGTGTGAGCCTTTTAATGTACTGTTGGATTAGGTTTGCTAATATTTTGTTGAGAATTCCTGCACATATATTCATCAGTGATACTGGCCTGTGATTTTCTTTCTTTCTTCCTTCCTTTCTTTCTTTCATGGCGTACTTGTCTAGTTTTGCTATCAGGATAATGCTGACTTCATAAAATGTTTCAAAGTTTTCCCTCCCCTTCAGTTTTTTAAAAGTGTTTGAGAAGACTAGATATTAAATCTTCTTTGAATGTTTTATAGACTTCACCAGTGAAGTTATCTGGTCCTGGTATTTTGTTTGTTGGAAGATTTGTATTACTGTTTCAATCTCCTTACTAGTAATTGGCCTATTTAACTCTATTTCTTCATGATTCAGTCTTAGAAGATTGTTTGTTTCTAGGAATTTGTTCATTTCTTCTAGGTTGTCCAATTTATGTGTATAATTGTTCATAGTAGTCTCTTATGATCTTTTTGTATCTCTGTGGTATTAGTTGTAACTTCTCTTCCATTTCTGATTTTATTTATTTGAGCTCTTTCTCTCTCTTTTTGTTTTTGTTCTTGGTTAGTCTAGCTAAAGGTTTCCCAACTTCATTTGTCTTTTCAAAGAATCAGCTCTTAGTTTCACTAATTTTTTTTCTATTTTATTTTATTCTCTACTTCATTTATTTCTGCTTTGATCTTTATTATTTCCCTCATCTACTAATTTGGGGCTTCATTTGTTCTTCTTTTTCTAGTTCCTTTCGGTGTAACATTAGGTTGTTTATTGGGGATTTTTATTTCTTGAGGCAAACCTGTAGTGCCATGAACTTCCCTCCTGGAACCACTTTTACTATATCTCACAGATTTTGGTATGTCATATTTCTTTCTTTCTTTTAAAAATTCTATTTATTTATGTTTCTGTGCACAGGTTTTCTCCAGTTGCCGTGTACGGACTTCTCACTGCAACAGCTTCTCTTGTTGCCAAGCACATGCTCTAGGGAACATGGGCTCAGTGGTTGTGGCTTGAGGACACTAGCGTGCAGGCTCAGTAGTTGTGGTGTACAGGCTAGTGTGTGTCTGTTTGGGTTCCTCTTATTCAGAGTTCTCTGGGCTTCCTGGATCTGGATGTCTGTTTCCTTTGCCAGGGAAGTTTTCAGCCACTTTTCCTTCAAATAATTTTTCATGCCCTTTCTCTTCCTCTGGGAGCCTGTAATATGAATGTTATTTTTCTTGATGTTCCAAAGCTCCCTTAAAATATCTTTATTTTTTAACATTCCTTTTTTCTTATGCTGCTCTGTCCCTGGGTGAGTTCTATTGCTGTGTCTTCCAGCCTGCTGATTTGTTCTTCTACCTCATCCAATATGCTGTTGAACCCCTCTAGTGCATTTCTCAGTTCAGTTATAATTTCTGCTTGATAATTTCTTTCATTTTCTATCTCTTTGTTGAGGTTCTCACTGGGTTTGTCCATTCTTCTTCCAATTTCTGTGGGCATCATCTGACCATTATTTTGAACTTTCTACCATGTAGATCATTATCTTTGTTTTGTTTAGTTCTTTTTTGATAGTTTTGTCTTGTTCTTTTGATAGGAATATATTCCTGTTTCCCCATTTTGCCTAATTCTCAGTGTTTGTTTCTATATGTTAGGTAAATCAGCTCTCTTGGCCTTGAAGGAGTGGCCTTATGTAAGAGATATCCTGTAGGGCACAGAAATGCAATTCTGCCTGGCAACCAGAGCCAGGCGCTCAAGGGGTGTCCCCTTATGGGCTGCATGCCTGCTCTTGTTGTGGTGGAGTCATGGGTGCTGCTGTGCACTGGGGGCAGGGCTGACCCCTGGAAAGACAGCAATGCTGGCCCGATGGCTGCTGGGTTCTAGTGGGCGGGTTTATCACCTAGTCAGCTGTGAGGCCTGGCTGAGGTGCAGGGGTGGGTAGGGTTCTAAGTGGGATGTGCCTACTGGTGCTCAGACTAGAGGGAGAATTCCAAAATGACACCCATAGCCACTGGGATCAGCAAAGTAGCCTGAAATTGCAAAAATGGCTCCCTCCAGTTTCTCAGTTCCCAGGGAGCATGCAAAATGGGTCCAGCAGATGCTTGGAGATTAATATGTGGGTCCCATTCACCTATAGTCCATGCACTTTTTAACTCAGCATTTTTGTGCTGGTTTTCAGGTTGAGTGAATCTGTGAGTGAGCCCTTTAAAAGCTAGCTTTCCATTCTCTGCAGTTCCATAGTTTGGGGTGTATTCTTCATTGGTTTTTAAAGCCAGATGTTTGGGGGGCTCATCTCTCACGTGCAGGATGCAAGAATTGGGGTGCCTAATGCTCAAATTCCTTAATCCCCAGAGAAAGTAATGGTACCTGTGTAATCCTCTCATCTGTAGACTGTCATGGTTGGGGTGTGGTTTTTCCCTTAGTGAGATCATCTCTCTGCCTCCCTTACCCACCTTGATGCTGTCATTTTACCCTTTACTGTGGAGACTTTGTTCATCCAGCTTTCACGTCCTTTTCAGGGGGAATTATTTCACATGCAATTGGAGTTTTGTTGCGTCCATGGGAAGTGAGTGGGATCTTCATATGCCACCATTTTGAACCTTCCATCTTACCCTGCTTTCTTACCTCACATTTTCTTTTTTTAATTCATTAATTTATTTTTGGCTGCACTGGGTCTTCATTGGTGTGCATGGGCTTTCCTTAGTTAACGGCGAATGAGGGATGCTCTCTGGTTGCAGGGTACAGGCTTCTCATTGCAGTGACTTCTCTTGTTGCGACTCGCAGGCTCCAGTAGTTTTGGAGCACAGGCTTAGTTGCCCTGCGCCATGTGGAATCTTCCCAGAGCAAGGATCGAACCCATGTCCTCTGCATTGGCAGGTGGCTTCTCAACCACTGAACCACCAGGGAAATCCCCACATTTTCTTTATCTGTAAAATGGCACTGATATGAGAATTAAATGAGCCCGTTTGAGTAATATGCACAGATGCCCAGCCTGGTTTACTGCAAACATGCCATGCATGTAGCCACTGCAATTCTTTCTTTTCATCATTCCTCCCACACACTGCAGGAGACCCACCATGAGTCAGGCATCTGGGTCCCGGGGTGTGTGTGTGCTAAGTCGTTTCAGTCGTTTCCAACTCTTTGTGACACCCTGGAGTAGAGCTCACCAAGCTCCTCTGTCCATGTGATTCTCCAGGCAAGAATACCAGAGTGTATTGCCACGCCCTCCTCCACGGGATCTTCTTGACCCAGGGATTGAACCTGTGTCTCATTATGCCTCCTGCATTGGCAGGGGGGTTCTTTACCATTAGTGCTACTTAGGAAGCCTGAGGTCCTGGGGATCCCAACACAAATAAGACACAGCATCTGCCCCCAAAGAGCTTCTTGGTCCTTTTCTTCCACTCTGCGCTCCTCCCTGAGACACAGTCTCAGGGTTAAGTCTTGGCGGGATGGGCAGCACAGTCTGTAAGGCTGGGGAGTCAGAAACAGAAGCTCTGCCTGGGAGAAGGAAGCCATCTCTCACCATGCAAAGGCACTCAAGAGTCTGAGGGGACTGCTCTGCCCCAAGTGACATCGAGGGTCTGAAAGAGACCACAAACTCTCCACCTTTCTAAGTGTAACTCTGGCTAAATGCAGACCTTTGGGGTCTGTCCACTAGACAAGAATGGTGCAGGTGCTAATGTAATTCACTAAAAATATATGCATGGGTTTTGCATATAGCTAAACCACCATCCCCTGATGCTGCCGCTGCATCACAGAGTGCGGATGCTGCTGCTGCCGCCGACAATAATAGTAGACAGCAGCAGCGAACATCTGTTGGGTGTTCTTATGTGCCAGGCTCAGTGCCAAATGCTGCCCCTGTATGATCTCATTTGATCCTCCCAGCTTCTACCCCACCATGAGTTGGGTATTATCTGCCTCCTTCCACATGAGGAAATGGAGGCTCAGAGGGATTTCAGAACTTGCCCACAGTTTGGGTTGGCAGTGGGGAACCAGGATAAACGTTTGATTTCAGGGCTTGTGCCTCTATGTGGTACAGAGTGGGGATAAACCCAGAGGATCTCGAGGTGAACCCTGTCTCGGTAGGTCCAGGAGCTTTGTGGACAATAAAGGATGTAGAAGCTAGTGTTGAAATAATGGCCCCCGCTTCTGGAGCACATTCCACATACCAGGCTCTGGTCACTATTCTGAAGCCATCGTCTCATTCGTTTCTCACAACACTGTGGGGGGAGGGCCAGTTGTGGGGGTTCATTCCCATTTCACAGATGAAGATGCTGAGGCTCAGAAAGTGCAAGTGTCCAGCTCTACAGGACCCAGGCGAGAAGTCTCAGGTCTGCAAGTAGCAGAGTCTAAATTCAAGTGGTTTGACTCGTGTTGCTCTGCTACATTCTGTCCTAGGAGCCAAATCTGAGTGCAAATATTCAGAAACCCATCTCCTTTCAGATCTCTCAGAGATAATCTACTGCAAAGTTCACAAAGCAGGTGAATCCTGCTACCAGATGTGTATTTTTTTTTTTTGACCTGCACAGTGGTTTAAAAATAATCTCCATCAGTGGTCAATGTTGAAAAATAAGAATATTCTACAATTTTTATTTATCTTGATAAAAGGAAAAGATCTAGCCCAAGGGCCTTGTATTTATTTTTCTTTTAATATTTGTTTATTTGGCTGCCTTCAGTCTTAGTTGCATTATATGGGATCTTTTGTTGCAGCTCACGGGCTTAGTTGCTCTGTCATGTGGGATCTTAGTTCCCTGACCAGGAATCGAACCCATGTCCCTTGCATGGCAAGGCGGATTCACAACCACTGGACCACCAGGGAAGCCCTGGGCTTGTATTTCTGAATGCCAAAAAACCCCCTTTCGATAGGTCTGTGCTCTCCAGTTTGCCACAGTCCTCACCACTCCCTATAGTACTTCCAACTCCCAGGCAAGAATCAATTGCTATTTATCATCACACTTGCATTATTTTCCTAACAGTACAGTTAAGAGTAAAGTGAGGTAATTAGAGACCAAAAGTCTCTATCAGAGGTTAGATAACAGACTAGATGGGAAAAGCCATGGTCAGCAAGAAAAATGGACAAAGGAACGTATCTTGAAGCCAGTGACAAACACGCCTGTGGGTTTCACAGGTGAAGTGTGCCTTGCCCACTTCACTCACTGCTACTGCCCCTATGGCCCCTGAGACAGGGAATCTGTGACCCTTGATTGAGAAGAACCTTCTTGTTTTGCAGTTGCAGGAGGGACCCTGAGGTCCAGGGAGTAATACAGCTTCATGACAGTTAGCCTCCCTGGCTCCAGTGAGATAGACCCAGTGAGTCAGACAGATTCTGGAACTTACCTCTGTTGGCTGGCTGGCCATCACCATGACCGAGGCTGAGGGCATCCCTCCTCAGGCCCCTCCTCCCGCTGGCAGGCTGCTCCCTGTGAGGGGGCTGGTTAAAGATGTCAAAGTCATCACCGTGGACTGTGGGGGTTGTCCTCTGAGCTCTCTCAGCAGCAATGACATTCCAGCTGTTAACCCGCCCTTGCTCACGTCTGGGGCCTTTATCCCTGGCCTCAGACCCTCCAGGCCCCTTGCCAATGACGTCGTCTGACGGAAGCTCTTCTCTCCAGTCCAGCGGCTTCTCTGGACTCAGCCAGAGGGGTTTCAACTTCGGGCCTCCCGGCTTCCTGCCTTTCCCCACGGGAGAAGGTTGTAACCAGGATGGGGTTTTCCCTGGTGGCTCAGAGACTTTTCTGCCTGTGAGGTTTTCCAGCTGTTGGAGCAGCGAGAGCTCCTGGTCAGGAGGAGGAGGGCACTCCACAGGGGAGGAGTGGGGAGGATCACTGGGCTCGCCACCTGTCGAGGATGGGGCGGCTAAAATGCTGAGCTCCTCCTCTAACTGGGACAAACTGTCTTTCACGCCTTCGGGAGAATTCATCCTTCCAATGAATAAATTTCCTTGTGAAGAAACCTTCACATCCTCTCCTGCTCCAGCTGGCTGCGAGTGACTGGCGTGGAGCTCCTCGTGCCCCTCGGTTCCGGGCGTCTTGCAGACACCTCTGCTTTCTTCCGAGAGGGCAGCATCACTCTTTTCCATCCTCTCATCCTGCAGCCCCACCAGGATGCTCTGCGGGGCCTCGCCACCTCCTTTGTCTAACTTGCCGTCAAAGATGAGTTTTTTGTTGACATAAAGCTTCACGTTCTTAGCCCCGATGTCGAAGTCCTAAAAACACAAAATTTCACAAAATGAAGGTGTGCCGCATTGCACTGATGTATCAGGTTTTGAAAGCAGCTGATGAGGGACTTCCCTGGTGATCCACTGTTTAAGAAGCTGCCTGCCAATGCCAGGGTCATGAGTTTGATCCCCGATCTGGGAAGATTCCACATATGGTGGGGCAACTAAGCCCATGTGGACAAGGACTGAAGCCTGCCTGCCTAGAGCCTGTGCTCTGCATCAAGGGAAGCCACTGCAGTGAGAAGCCCACGCACAACTAGAGAGTCACCCCCTCTCGCCACAACTAGAGAAAGTCCACTGTGCATCAATGAAAACCCAGTGCAGCCAAAAAAAAAAGTAGCAGATGAAAAAGAGAATTGTGGGATGCTAAAAACGTGAGCTTTCTGAGACCACAGCACTAGGGCTGTTAAATCAGGCTCTGTCTCATTTTGGCGCAAAGGGTTCTATACGCTATAAATCAAAGGCCTTTCACAAAGAGGAGCCTCCGTCGCCATCTTCGTCATCATTACCTCCTTCTGGGACACGGGTAATAGCCTGCTAATTGGTCTGCCTGCTTCCTGTCTCTTGCTCCTTCATCCTCAGCTTCACATTGCCACCAGAGTTAATTTCCTACAAGAGCTGAATCTGGCCCCACCACGTCCCTTTGTGAAATCCTTCATGTGTTTTCGCCACCTATAGTTCCTTAAAGCATGGGTCCTGGGCCTCCTGCCCCAGAAAAGCTGGGTAGGCACATAAAATGCAGACGTCCTAGGTCCCAGGGGAGCCATATTTTGGGGGCTCTGAAAGCAGAGCCTGAGACAAGGATTTGAGTGCAGGTAGCTTATGGGCAGCTGCTCCTTTGAGGGAGAGTCAGGTAAGGCAGGTGAGAATGCAAAAAGGTTTTTGGGCTGGGCACTGCTGTGGGCAAGTGGGGCTCCCTCCAGCTAGGACACTGTGAGCGACCTGCAGAAAGAATCTCAGAAATGTCCTTCCAAAGGTGGGGAGTTGGACATTTAATCACTGACCCCCTTCCCTGTGGCTGACGGCTGCCCCAGGGAGCACTGAGGCCCTGCCATGTCCACAGGTTGAGCCCTCTGGTGGCTCTGGGGAAAGGACCCAAGCAGCAAGGCTGAGAGCCTGGAGGCACTGAGGGTGGTGCCCAGTTGGCACGCCCAGAAACTGTCTCAACTCACTGTGGCCACAATCAGAGGGGAGCCCAGAGGATGCAGTGTGGGCACTTCACTTGTGACGGATAATCCAGATGGCTTCTTTGCACACAGAAGCTGAAGGAAGTCAGGCACGTGAGAGGAACTCTGAACCCCTGATAAAGAACCCGGCTGCAGTGAGGGAGACCTGGGTTCGATCCTGGGTTGGGAAGATCCCCTGGAGAACAGAAAGGCTACCCACTCCAGTATTCTGGCCTGGAGAATTCCATGGACTGTAGAGTCCCTAGGGTTGCAAAGAGTCAGACACAACTGAGCGACTTTCACTTTCACTTTCAGCATGACAGAAAATAACCTTCACAAGAGGGTCCCTGCCTGGTCTTCTCTCTCCCCCTCCGGTAGCACGTGTGCCCCACATCAAGCCACAATGCTTCACACTTAAAATCGAATCACACCTTCTACTACTGCCCTATTTGGTCATTCTTTTTTTACACAAAAACAGTTTTATTAAAAAGCTCTCTTGAGGAATGTAATACCTACCTCATACAGTAAACTGGACATATTTAAAGTGTACAACTTAATGGATAAAGAAGATGTGCTAGAAGTATATATATAATGGAATATTAGTCATAAAAAAGAATGAAGTAATGCCATTTGCAGCAACATGGATGGACCCAGAGAATATTATACAAAGTGAAGTGAGACAGAGAAAGACAAATATCATATGATATCACCTACATGTGGAATCTAAAAAAAAGACACACATGAACTTATTTGCAAAACAGAAACAGACCCAGAGTCTTAGAAAACAAACTTACATTTACCAAATGGGAAAGGAGCGATGGAAGGATAAATTTGGAGCTTGAGATTAGCAGATACACAGAACTATATATAAAATAGATTACCAACAAGGATCTACTTAAAGCACAGAGGACTACATTCAATATTTTGTAATAACCTGTAAGTGAAAAGAATCTGAAAAAGGATATAAACATATATAATCTTTTATATGTATGTGTATATATATATATATATATTTGAACCACTGTGCTTTACACCTGAAACTAAAACAACACTGTAAATCAACTATACTTCATTTAAAAATAAATAGTAAAGCACAACTTAGACAGCAAGGAGATCAAACCAGTCAATCCTAAAGGAAACCAACCCTGAATATTCATTGGAAGGACTGATGCTGAAGCTGAAGCTCCAATACTCTGGCCACCGGAAGAGCTGACTCACTGGAAAACACCTGGATGCCAGGAAAGACTAAGGGCAGGAGGAGAAGGGGGCAACAGAGGATGAGATAGTTGGATGGCTTCATTGACTCAGTGGATATAAGTCTGAGGAAGATCCGGGAGATACTGAAGGACCGGGAAGCCTGTAGCGCTGCAGTCCACGGGGTCATAAAGAGTCGGACACAACTGAGCAACTGAACAACAAATACAACTTGTTAATTTTTAACACATATACACCCATGATCATTACCCGGAGGCTTCCTCACACCCCTTCAAATTCCCCTCCACCCCACCCCTAGGCAACCACTCACCAGCCTTCTGTCACTACAGATTAGTTTGCATTTTCTAGAATTTTCATACAAAAGGAGTCACACACTATGACCTCCATGGGGCCTGAGGGTCTGGTTTCTTTCCCCCGGCATAATATCTCCGAGTTCATCCATGTTGCCGAAGTGAACAGTTTTATGCCTTCTTATTGCTGAGGAGCAGTCTATTCTGGGGTGCCCCACAGTCTGTCTGTCCATCCACCTTCACAGCAAACTCTGGGAGGCTGCACCTCCCTCCAGCTGGCCTTTGCCTCCTCTCCTCTACATGAACCCATCCTGCCAAGGGTGCCAGTAACTGGGATGATAACCATCATCCTTGTGTCTGGATGATTCTGATTGATTCTTGTCCTGGTCCATCACTCACAGGACCCTCCTTTCACTCTCAAGGGTGTCCTGGTTTGGACAACCAGTGTTAGGGTCCAGCAAGTGACCAGACACACTGGGAAGTTCTCAGTCCTTAGGCAGGTTATCCCCCTGCTTCCTGTTCTCATAGCAGCCCAAGCTCCCTGCCTCTCCTTGACTGGTTGGGTGGGCCCCGGGCCTCCTGCTTTTCCTGTGTTCTCTCACTAGGCGGTCCCACTCAGGCCCAAGGCCCTAAATTTCATCCTCGCATTGGTGACTCCCAACTATTTAATTTATTTTACTGGAGTATAGTTGATTTACAATGTTGTATTAGTTTCAGGTGTACAGCAAAGTGATTCAGTTATATATATATATATATATATATATATATATATATATATATATATATATACACACACATATCTTTTCCAGATTCTTTTGCATTATGTTTTATTGCAAAATATTAAATACAGTTCTCTGTACTATACAGTCGGTCCTCGTTGTTTGTCTATGTTATATATAGTAGTTTGTAACCGTTAATCCCCAACTCCTAATTCATCCTTTCCCACTCCGTTTCCCCTTTGGTAACCACAAGCTTGTTTTCTATGCTCATGAGTCTGTTTCTGTTTGGTGAATAAATGCATCTGGATCACCTTTAGATTCCACGTAAGTGACACCATATGATGTTTGTCTTTCTCTTGACTTGACTTCGGCCTTCCCCAGTGGCTCAGCAATAAGGAATCCGCCTGCACTGCAGGAGACGTGGAGACATGGGTTCGATCCCTGAGTTGGGAAGATCCCTTGGAGAAGGAAATGGCAATCCACTCTGATATTCTTGCCCAGAAAATCCCATGGACAGAGGAGCCTGGGGGCTACAGCCCATGGGATCGCAAAAGTCAGTCATGACTTAGTGAGTAAATCACAACAAAGGTTTCACTTCACTTAGTACGATACTCTCTAAGTCCATCCATGGCTGCAAACAGCGTTAGTTCATTCTTTTCTATGGCTGAGTAGTATTCCCTTGTGAGTGTGGTGGTTTAGTTACTAAGTCATGTCAGACTCCTGTGACCCCATGGACTGTAGCCTGTCAGGCTCCTCTGTCCATGGAATTCTTCAGGCAAGAACACTGGAGTGGGTTGCCATTGTGTGTGTGTGTGACATATATATAATATGACATACATATGACATATATATATATATATATATTTATTATTATTTTTTTTAATCCAGTCCTCTGTCAATGGACATTTAGGTTGCTTCCATGTCTTGGCTAATGTAAACAGTGCTGTTTGGACACTGGACTCCCGACTGTTCTAATCTCCAATTCTGGCCTCTCCGTCTAGGCCCAGTGACCATGTGACTACTCCTCCTGCATATCTAACAAGGATCTCAACCTTAATGTGCCCTGAACAGAATGATCAATTCACTTTTCCCAAACCTCATCTTCATCCATCTTAAAAATGGTTCCTTCATCCAACCAGCTGCCCCAAACCTAGGAGTCCTTGAGCCCTCTTGCTCTTTCACACACATATCCAATCCATCAGAAGCTCCCGTGGTTCCACCTCCCAAACCTCTCCCTAATCTGACCTCTTCTTCCCGGATGGCCACTTCCTCCTAGCCTGGGCCACCACCATCTCTCCCAGAGACAACAACTGTAGCCTCCTAATTGGTCTCCGTGTTTCCACTCTGCACTGTCACGCACCCGCTACCAACACACCCCAGCACACACATTTCATTTTCGGCAGCCAGTCCTCCTTAAAAAGCAGCTTAAATCACTAGGGGATTCCCGAGTGGTCCAGTGGTTAGGACTCTGCACGTCCACTGCAGGGGGCCCGGGTTCAATTCCTGGTCAGGGATCTAGGACACCACAGTGTGGTGTGTCCGGAAAACAGAACAAAACACCAGCGACAAAAACAAATCAGATCACAGCAGCCGCTGCTTAAAACCACCCCACAATTTCCTATCACTCTGAGAATAAATGCCAGCTCCCTTCAGGAGTCAACATAGCCTGTGTGATCAGGTCCCAAGATGACCTCTCTCTCCCCTTCCTTTCCGCCTCCCAACACACCACTCCAATTGCTGCTCTGTGATTCTGTGGAGCTCAATGCCACCTTGGGACCTGGGCAACTGCCTGGCACATTCTGCCCCAGAGACCTGCAAGCCTGGCTCCTCCCTGTCTTCAAAGAGATCTTGCTGCTCTCCCTAAGGCAGCCCCCGCCCCATCCAATCCCCTTTCTAGCCCATGGTCCTGTTTTATTTTCTTCCTGTCTCTGACATGATCTTGTTCATCAGCTTTCTAATTTATTTATTGGCTCCCCCACTCAAAGTTAGGGCTGCCCTGATGGCTCAAGTGGTAAAAAAAAATCTGCCTACAAGACAGGAGACCTGGGTTTGATCCCTAGGTCAGGAAGATCCTTGCAGGAGGAAATGGCAACTCATGCCAGTATTCTTGCCTGGGAAATCCCATGGACAGAGGAGCCTGGTGGCAAACAGTCCGTGCGGTTGCAAAGAGTTGGCCATGACTGAGCACGCCCACACACACACACTCAAACTTAAGTTCCAGGGGCTTCCCGGGTGGCTCAGTGGTAAAGAATCCGCCTGCCAATGCAGGAGACATGGGTTCAATCCCTGACCCAGGAAGACCCCACATGTCGTGAAGCATCTAAGCCCGTATGCCACAACTACCGAGTCTGTGCTTTAGAGCCTGAGAGCTGCAGCTACTGCAGCCCCCACACCCAGAGCCCACGGGCCACAACGGCAGAAGCCACCACCACCAGAGAGGAGCCCCTGCTTGCCACAACTGGAGAAAGCCCTCACCGCAGCGAAGACCCACCGCAGCCACAATCAAAAAATAAATAAACCAGCTCTGAGACAGCAGAGGTGCTACCAGTCTCATCCAAGGGCCCAGCAAGCACCTGGCACACAGTTTTTGCTCAGCCGTCATTTTGGAATTACAAACGAATCAACACAGCCACTTTTCTCCCCAGGTAGCGCTGCTCCCTAACAATCCTCAGAGAACAAACCTGATCAGAAAAACGGCAGCCTGTTGGTCTCAACCCCAGACCGTGTTCTGTCTTGCTTTGGCTTCTGATCTACTCTTGGGATGTGAGATCAGAGACTCCCAGATGTGTCCATGTAGACTCATTTCCCGCCTTCTGCCTTCCTGAAAGCCAGGCAGGGAAGCTCTTACTAAATCCCTAGCTCACTGAGCTATTGCTCTGAAGGCTTCCGGAGCAATCTGGGATGAGAACTGTCAAGCCCGTGTTAGATGACAGGAACCCGGCTTCAGTCGTCCAGTTGCGGGATGGCAGGCTGCTATTTGCTGCCTGTCAGAAAAGCCGATTCTCAGAGCACCCTTTTTCATGTTTATATGGATGTGTTCTCTGTTTAGCGGAGGTGCAGAGCAAGCGCATGCTGTGAATTAATCAGGAAATAGCTACTGGAGAAGGACAGCCCGGGGAGCTTCCAGTGACTAGTTCCGCAAAATTACCGCTGTGGAAACATCTGGAGAAGACACGCTGTCACTGAAAGAGGTGGGGGGAGGGGGGTGGGAAGCATGCTCTTCAGTCCCACAGTCACGAGGTGGGTATCCTGGATCCCATCGGGAGATGCCTGGTCTCCACAATGGGCTCGCTGACCATCCGCAAACCATCTAGAGCCCCTCCTGATCTCAGCTCTCTCCAAGAAGCCTGGCCAAGGGACTTCCTTGGTGGTCCAAGGGTTAGGAATCCACCTTGTAATGCAAGGGACGTGGGTTCAATCCCTGGTTGGGGAGCTAAGCTCTCACATGTCAAAACTAAGCCTGTGTGTTGCAACTACTGAGCCTGATGGCTGCAACTAGGGAGCCTGTGGGCCACAACGAAAGATCCCACGTGAAGCAGTGAAGATCCCGCGTGTCACAGCTCAGACCCAAGGCAGCCAAATAAATACATAAAATAAAAAGAAGCTTGGCTGAGTGGGGATAGAGAGGGGGAAGCAGGCTGGAGCAGGGTGTGACTGCCAGTGCTCACAGGACTGGACAGGTAGGAGAGAGAAGAAGGTTAGGTTTGAAACCAGAGGGAGTGGTGGGGGTCCTGGGGAACTGAGAGGCTCATGCCCCCTGCTTGATGGTGTTTAAATCTGCCAAAGTTCCAACACTCTCCAGATCCAACAAGCCATTTGTCAGATTCTGTAGGTGAATCTGATCCAAGCAACACCAGGGTGGGATCCCAGGTGGGGAACAGCATCTGGGGGTGCCGAGTGTGACACATGAAAGGCCACACGCATTGTCCCATGCTGTCCTTCAAACTACTCCCCAGGGTGGGCCTTAGGGCCCATCTGACAGATGAAGAAACTGAGGCTCAGCCTTCCCTGAGGTCACATAGCTGGTGCACAGAGAGCCACTCTTGCTGCACCCCAATCTCCTACTGCCATCTCTTTCTGGGTCAAGCCGGACCCAGAGAAGGCCTTGGTCTCGGTTGTGCCTGCCTGGCCTCTGGCAGAATCACCTGCTTTGGGTGCACTCTGAGCTCCTACTTCTATTTTTCAAATTAGTCCTCATGGACCAAGAGTCTCATACTCCCATCCTGACTCCTCCTCACTCCCCAGAGGCAATCGACATGGGTGCTGATGGGGGGCGGGGCATGCCCACGCTCCTGTCCTTGCAGACTTTTCCTACGTATTTATGTACATATCGATGCAACTGTCACAGCTCAAGCATGTGGTCAGAAGCCATCTGAGATACACTGCTGTGTCGTGGGGAAGACGGGGTTGAGATTTTGCAGGTCTGTATTCGTCGGTATCCCCTCAATGAGGCTCTGGATGAAGGGTGCCTTTGGGAATAAATCCAGGGGAAAATTCTCTTGCTGCTAAAGAACGAACCTGCTTCTTCCTTCCAAACAGAGGGCTCTAGTCCTATTTCCTCTTTTGCCTCAGCTTCCAAGAATTCCAGGTGAAATTCCATCCTGCTGATGACCTTACCCTCGAGAATCATTTGTGTGTGTGTATATGTGTGTGTGTGTGTGTGTCTGTGTGTCTGTGTGTGTCTGTGTATTTGTTCCCTTGGTGCTCATATTTTCTTCTTCGTTTAACTAGAGTTACTGCTATGCCCTTTGTTGACGCTGCCTCAAACCCCTTTTGCAATGCATTTTCAAAAGGACACTGAAACTCTGTGGCTGGCACGTGGTGGAGGGGAGCACCGTTCCTCGTCCAAAAAAGGGCTTTACCCTTTGTTCCCGCTGCCCAGAACCAATCACGTTGGAACTGTAATGCATTTGAACCCAACAACATTAATATCATTTTGATCTAAGTGATTGAATTGATTCGGTAAGGCCACGTTCCTCCTTGGCCCTGGGGTCGAATGACATGTCTCTTCCAATGAGCACACGAATTGCTCAGGGAAGATTGATAGTGGGTCATGACAACAACCCTAGCAGAGGCGGGGGCTCTTGTGCTCACAAAACGCTTTGCCTAGACACTAATACCTGGCCCTGAGCACAGGCAGCAAAGCCTGAGGGAAATCATTTGGAGAAGAGCATTGGCTAGGCCCACCTGCCGGATGAGAGGGAGGGTCCACTGCCCGGGTCCCCAACTTCTGGGATCTAACGCCTGATGATCTGAGGTGGAGCTGATGTTAATAATAATAGAAATAAAGTGCACAATAAATGTAATGTGTTTGAATCATCCTGAAACCTAGCCCCACCCCCCGACCCCCAGTCTGTGGAAAAACTGTCTTCCAGGAAACTGGTCCCTGGTGCCAAAAAGGTTGGAGACTGCAGCTTTAAGGCAAAGCCTTCATTGGTATGGGTGCACGACTGGAGTCAAACCAGCTGTGTGCCGCTGGACCTCACTCGTGCACAACCCAGGCAGCCCCCCAGCCCAGCTGTTCTGTCTTTCTGGGCGCCCGCGCTGGCCCTGATGCACAGGGAGAAGATGAGCTTCCATCCTTCACTGCTATCTTTGCCTGGGAGTGCTGGGTTCCGAACAGGAGGGGCCAAAGGGCTGTGGGATGATTGGGAGGCTTTCTGGGGACAGGGGCCTTTGGAGAGTGAGCCGCTGCAGCCCAGAGAGCCATCACGCAGGCTTCAGGACCCGGCTCAGGAGCTGACCCCTCTGGGAAGCCCCCGGCCTTCCCCATCTGCCCCACCTGCCTCCTCAGGTTGGGTCGAGGGTCCTCCTTTGGGCTCTCAGAGCTGAGTGTGCACCGGGACCCCCGCGCCAACGACCTTGTGGTCCCATGTGCAAACCTGTCCTCACCTGGATGGAGGCCTTCAAGGATCAAGAAACAGGCCTATTCCTATCTATCTTAAGACCAGGCTCTGAGAACTAAAGTTGCTCCCTCCTGGAGCACTTGAACTAGAATGCTTTATTGGGGATGAGATCTCAATGACCTTTCGTCTGTCCCTTGGGAGGAAGACCAATGAAAACCCTTCTTTGTGACACAGTAACTTGATGAAGATGGCTTGAGACACTTTACAAGCTACAGATAACCTACTACTAGCCAGGCTGGGAGCCAATGACTGACACCCACCACCCAAAGTCACAGAGGAGGAAGGACGGGGATGGGATGTGACAGACGGGGTCACTAACTGGAGCCCCTACGGCTGATCCTGGGCTTGTTCAGCCCATAGAGGAGTTAAATGTTCAGAACCAGCTGATGCTGTCCAAAAACTGAGAGTGTTCACATAACAGTGTGCATTTCTGTCTCTTAAAAATTTAGGCCATCTGGCAGGACGGAGCCAGGACAGGGATAGCTGCCCTAGGCAGGTCCTGGCTCACAGGGGACCACAGTGCCTCTCTATTGAAAGGCAGGGCCAGGTGGTGCATACCAGACTGCCTGGGAGCCATGTGACCACCAGCAAGCTGTTCTGCGCCTCAGTTTCCCCATCTGTAGGATAGAGCTGACCACCATAGTACCCATCTCACTGCAGTTTGGAATAAATGAGCTGATATATGTAAAGTCCTTTCAACGCTGCCTGGCACATAATACACGCTCAAGAAGCTGCCATCATTGTCTTGTACCCAACCTGCTGCCTGCAGGCTATACCCACTGACACTGGCTGCTCAGGGCTAGGGAGGCCAGAGACCCCCTGCTCCCCTATGGCAGGGTGCAGTGACCCCCTGTTCCTGGCCCAGGTTGGCAGCAGGCGCAGGAGAACCCCATTCACTCTAGGATGGGGCCTAAAATTACTCTCGCTAACTTAGGTCAATACTGCTCGAGTTGGGATTAATAGATACATACTATTATATAAGGGCTTCCCTGATAGCTCAGCTGGTAAAGAATCCGCCTGCAATGCAGGAGACCCTGGTTCGATTCCTGGGTTGGGAAGAATCTGCTGGAGAAGGGATAGGCTACCCGCTCCAGTATTCTTGGGCTTCCCTTGTGGCTCAGCTGGTAAAGAATCCACCTGCAAGGTGGGAGACTTGGGTTCAGTCCCTGGGTTGGGAAGATCCCCTGGAGAAGGGAGAGGCTACCCACTCCAGTATTCTGGCCCAGAGAATTCCATGGACTGTATAGTCCAGGGGGTCCCAAAGAGTCAAGACACATCTTTCACTTTCACATAAAATAGATAACCAACAAGGACCTTCTGTTGGTTACGGGGAATGACACTCAACATTTTGTAATCACCTTTAAGGGGGAAGAATGTGAAAAGGAATCTATCTATTTATCTATCTATGTGTGTGTGTGTGCATAAATGTATGCATGTATCCATATACATGTGTGTGTATTCAGTCACTCAGTTGTGTCTGACTCTTTGCAAACCCAAGGACTCTAGCCCACCAGGCTCCTCTGTCCATGAAATTTTCCAGGCAGGAATCCTGGAGTGGGTTGCCATCTCCTACTCCAGGGGATCTTCTGGAGCCAGCAATCAAACCCGAGTCTCTGTCTTCTGAATTGGCAGGCAGATTCTTTACCACTAGCGGCACTCAGGAAGCCCACCTATATATACACACACACACACACACATATATTAATATATAACTGAATCACTTTGTTGTATACCTGAAATGAACACAATATTGTAAATCAACTACATTTTAATTAAGGGGGAAAAAAAAAGATTCCGCTTGATCTGGGCTCAGGCCCCAGCTGGCAATTCTTGCAATTTTATCCAACCCAGCATGTACCACACGGGGGCCTTTCAGGATCCTGGCCTGTGTGACACACAAAAGATGAAAGCGGGGCTCCTCTCCTTGAGGAGTTCACAAAAGCCTGAAAAATTAGGGGTCACAGACTCAGATGCTTGCAGTACCACCAATGCGGAGGGACGGGAAGTGGGGAGCACCCGCCTACAAGTCTAGAGGCTGCCGGAGTCACTGGGCTCCAGCCGACGGACACTGCAGAGGGAATACCACGAGCTCATCAGAAGCCAACTTTCCAGCGTTGTCAAATGTTTCACAAGCTGTGCAACGTCGTGAGCGCCAAATGGAACACGCCTGCAGGATAGATTTGGCCAGGGGCACCTGTTTGTTAGAGACATGGGAGGCTCAGGAAACTGACGGATACCCTAGGGAAGCATGAAATCTGGTGCCCAGAAGGGGTGGCTGAGACCACTAGCAGGGGCCTGGGGCAGGCTGGGGGTGTGCGGGTGGCTGGTGGGTGAAGAGAGACTTAAGCAGAACTTTGAGGTTTCCAAAGATAGGGTTTGTAATAAGACTGGCTACGCATTCCAGGTGCTGGGCAGGGCAGGAGCAAAGTCACAGAGGAGAGAAGAGTTCCCTGGGACCAGAGGGGATGGAGGTTCCGTAAGGATGGAAGCACCAGAGAGCCCATTTTGGGGTCTGAGAGTGGTGGAGACAACATGTGTGCAGGGCGCACGGAAACATGTCAAGTGGGAGGGGCGGAGTGGTGTCAGGACCACGGTGCCCACTGTGTAGGGGACACAAGTGAGATCGTGATGGCAACTGCTGCACCCTGACTCAGCTCCACCAAAGCTCCCAGGAGTGGATGTGACCTGATGTCACCAGATCTTCTAGTTAAAGGTCCCTATATTTCATGGAAACTCACCAATTTTTAAATGTTAGTAACTAAAAAAAAAAAAAAAGGCAGAGACATTACTTTACCAACAAAGGTCTGTCCAGTCAAAGCTATGGTTTTTCCAGTAGTCACCTAGGGATGTGAAACTTGGACCATGAAAAAGGCTGAGCACCAAAGAATTGATGCTTTTGAACTGTGGTGTTGGGGAAGACTCTTGAGAGTCCCTTGGGCTACAAGGAGATCCAACCAGTCAATCTTAAAGGAAATCAATCCTGAAGATCCACTGGAAGGACTGATGCTGAAGCTGAAGCTCCAATCCTTTGACCACCTGATGCAAAGAACTGACTCATTGGAAAAGACCCTGATAATGGGAAAGATTGAAAACAGGAGAAGGGGATGACAGAGGATGAGACGGTTGGATGGCATCACGAACTCGATGGACATGAGTTTGAAGCAAGCGCTGGGAGTTGGTGACGGACAGAGAAGCTTAACATGCTGCAGTCCATGGGGTTGCAGAGTCAGAGATGACTGAGCGACTGAACTGAACTGAATTGATTCAAAGAACTTTGGGGACTTCCCTGGTGGTCTTGTGGACTTCCCTGATAGCTCAGTTGGTAAAGAATTAGCCTGCAATGCCAGAGACCCCAGTTTGATTCCTGGGTCGGGAAGATCCCCTGGAGAAGGGATAGGCTACCCACTCCAGTATTCTTGGGCTTCCCTTGTGGCTCAGCTGGTAAAGAATCTGCCTGCAGGAGACCTGGGTTCGATCCCTGAGTTTGGAAGATCCCCTGGAGAAGGGAAAGGTTATCCACTCCAGTATTGTGGCCTGGAGAATTCCGTGGAATGTATAGTCAGTCCATGGGGTCACAAAGAATCGGATATGACTGAGGGACTTTCACTTTCACTGGTGGTCCTGTGGTTGAGAGTCTGCATTCCAACGCAGGTGATGTGGGTTCAATCCCTGGTTGGGGAACTAAGATCCCACATGCTGCAGGGCAATTAAGCCTGCACACTACAGCTGGAAAGAAGCCCAAGAGCCTCAACTCAGACTCAATGCAGCCAAATAAATAAATAATTTAAAACACATACACACACACAAAACCCAAAGAATTTTGAAAACACAGTGTGAGCCAGCTGCAATCTGTGAGCTGCCTTTGGTCCACCAGGGCACAGCCTCTTCCCAGGATGTCCGGGGCAGCACGTGCTGGCCAGGGACTGTGGTCACTCCCCTGAGGCATTCTGCAGCAGCTAGGCCCTCAGCTCATCTCCCACCACTGTCCTGGCCCCAGTGAACTGTGGTTTTCAGGGGTCCCCTGGGCCCACCTGCCTGGGCAAGAGCTCATGGGGGCAGACAGCATGTCTGATTCCTGGCCCCAACACAATGTCTGGGGCGATCGATATGGCTCTGCTGATGAGACGGGGGAACGAGCAGATGAGTGAGCCGAGCGGGAGATGGAGGAGACAGCAGGCAGCAGGGGAAGGAGGAGCTGGACTTGGAAGGAGGCAGGTTCAGGCAGTGGAAATGGTAAGACCTAAAGATGACTGATGGAGGGGCACAGGGGGAGCGAAGGATTCAAAGGTGGGAGTCAAGCTTTCCTGCAGACAGCCAAAGGAAGTGGAGCCTGGAGTGGGGCTGAGGGGTCTGGGGTTGGGGTACCAAAGCTAGGGCTTCAGTACATGGCTGGGCAGAAATGCTAAAGAAAAGCATCTCGTGGCCAGGAGAGAAGCTTGGTTCAGAAATTAAGCCTCGGGGTAGGTTTAGATTTGGGAGCTGATGAATACGTTCACCAGCAGGTGACTTCCATGTTCTTAGAGGAAAAGAAGGGACCTAGTCTGGGTCTCATTTTGTACTTTCCCTGGTGATTTTTCCCTCCTTAGCCAGCACTTCAATTTTTCATTGGGAATCCACTCTTCCCTTGACCTGACTTCATGTGGATAACATAGGCCTCGCTCCAAGTCGCAACCCAGGCCTGGCCAGTGGGCCCTAGACCTGGGGCCTTCTGCAAGCACTCCTGAAATCAAGAGCAATGTCAGTGGGGACCACCACTTGAAACCTGAGAATGATGCCAACACGGAGGGAGGAGATTCCTGATGGCATCATGTGAACTCCTGGATCCTGCCATGCCTGAGGCAGCCAACTCATACTCTCCTGTAATATGGGCCAAAGAACGCTTTTTTGTCCTTAAGCTGGATTTAATTGGGTTTTCTTGTCCTTTGTTACCAAAAGAATCCTGGCTGATAACACTAGTGTTGGGACTGAGAATTTTAATCAACAGATTCAGCTACTAAGTCAGTCCTGGCCAAGGCAAGCAGGAGTGGGGAGAGGAGATCTCTACCCTCTAGGGGGTCTGGGATTTGTCTTGCTGTCCTAGGCTGGCCCCTGCACATGGGTGAGCAGCCCTCTCTACTTAGACACCTGTCTGGTCCCAGAAGCAGCTCATCCCCTGGTCTGTGCAGTACAGAGATACAGGCTTCAGCTTCTACCCCTGTTCTGCATCTGTGTTCTCGTTCCTGCTGGGATTACAGTTTGGCTCTGAATTCCGACCTTCTGGTTGGAGCCTGAACACCTCGTGGGGGCCCCTCTCTCAAGGTGGACTTCTCTGCTCACCTCTGTGTCCTCTGCTGGCTGGGGGCCTGCTTCAAGTCTGAGCCTCCTGGACCTCTCAAGGTGACCATGCCTTACCTTCCCGAGCATGGACTGTGCACACAGACTTTAGAGGCTGCAGCCTATCCACCAGACAGCACCCTCTCGCAGCTGACAGCGGCCCAGACCAAGCCCGAGGTCAACACCTAAGGAAGGCTCTTGCGCGTCTGGGTCAGTGCCCGTCCTCCCAGCCACCCTATTAAGATGCCATCATGGTCCCCAAGGGTTTCCCAGATGGCACTAGTGGTAAAGAACCTGCCTGCCAATGCAGGAGACTTAAGAGATGCAGGTTCAATCCCTGGGTTGGGAAGATTCTCTGGAGAAGGGCATGGCAACCCACTCCCGTATTCTTGCCTGAAGAATCTCATGGGCAGAGGGGTCTGGGGGGCTACAGTCCATGGGGTTGCAAAGAGTCAGACATGATGAAGTGACTTAGCATGCACACACACGAATGCTCGCCAGGCCCGAGGGTGCTCCCCAGACCAGAGGTGCCCAGACCCTACCATGTGGTGGAGCCATCAGGCTACACTGACTCAGTTGCCCAAATGAAGGTCACATCTTCGACTGCAAAGCCATTGCCATATTTGGCCTTGGTCTGTATCCTGATCCAAACAAATCAACTGTTGGGACTTCCTTGGTGTCCAGCGGTTAAGACTCCACTCTTCTATTGCCCTGGTGGCTCAGATGGTAAAGAATCCGCCTGCAATGCAGGAGACCTGGGTTCGATGCCTGGGCCAGGAAGAATCCCCTAGAGAAGAGTATGGCTACCAACTCCAGTATTCTTGCCTGGAGAATTCCATGGACAGAAGAACCTGACAGGCTATAGTTCTTGGGGTTGCAAAGAGTCAGACACGCCTGAGCAACTAAGACTCTTCCACTGCAGGGGCCAAGGGTTCAATCCCTGGTCAGGGAACTAAGATCCTGCATGCCACATGGTGTGGCCAAACAAATTAACTATTAAAAATTAGGCAGTTAGGGGTATTTGAATGTGGACTGGGTACTGAAGCATATAATGAATGATTGTCAGGTATGATAGCAGCATCGGGATGATATAAAAACAAACTTATCTGTTAGAGATGCACGCAAAAAATTATGAATGAGATGATATGATACCTACAATTTCTTTCTAAATGTTAGGGGAGGAGATGAAACAAAAATGGCAGAATGTAGATAACTACTGAAGCTGAAGAAGGGTACATAGGTTGTTAATGAACTAACCTCTTCACTTTGCGTTCATTTGAAAATCCATCCCTACCCCACCATGAAAGGCCTTTCTGAAAATACAAACATTGCCCTGGGATGAATCGAATCTATCCTTATATGCAGAGTACATCATGAGAAACGCTCGACTGGAAGAAACACAAGCTAGAATCAAGATTGCTGAGAGAAATATTAATAACCTCAGATATGCAGATGACACCACCCTTATGGCAGAAAGTGAAGAGGAGCTAAAAAGCCTCTTGATGAAAATGAAAGAGGGAGAGTGAAAAAGTTGGCTTAAAGCTCAACATTCAGAAAACGAAGATCAAGGCATCTGGTCCCATCACTTCATGGCAAATAGATGGGGAAACAGTAGAAACAGTGTCAGACTTTATCTTTTTGGGCTCTAAATCACTGCAGATGGTGACTGCAGCCATGAAATTAAAAGAAGTTTACTCCTTGGAAGAAAAGTTATGACCAACCTAGATAGTATATTCAAAAGCAGAGACATTACTTTGCTGACTAAGGTCCGCCTAGTCAAGGCTATGGTTTTTCCTGTGGTCATGTATGGATGTGAGAGTTGGACTGTGAAGAAGGCTGAGTGCCAAAGAATTGATGTGTTTGAACTGTGGTGTTGGAGAAGACTCTTGAGAGTCCCTTGGACTGCAAGGAGATCCAACCAGTCCATTCTGAAGGAGATCAACCCTGGGATTTCTTTTGAAGGAATGAGGCTAAAGCTGAAGCTCCAGTACTTTGGACACCTCATGCAAAGAGTTGACTCATTGGAAAAGACTCTGATGCTGGGAGAGATTGGGGGCAGGAGGAGAATGGGACGACCCAGGATGAGATGGCTGGATGGCATCACGGACTTGATGGACGTGAGTCTGAGTGAACTCCGGGAGATAGTGATGGACAGGGAGGCCTGGCGTGCTGTGATTCATGGGGTGGCAAAGAGTCAGACACGACTGAGCTGAACTGAATGGTGCATTTCAGAAGCACTGGGACCCTCATCCAAGCCACCAAGCTAGACTGTGGAGGCCCCAAAACACCTCTTGGGGCTCCCCCTTCCCTCTGACCCCTTCTCCAAAAAGCATCCAGAGTGATCTTTTAAATTCCTCAATCAGATTGTGTCACCCTTTGCCCAAAACCCTCCCATAATGATACCAAGAGCTGATCTTTGTATAGAGTTCACGAAGGCCAGGAATCATTATGAGCACTTCATATGTATTAACTGAACAATAATCACCCCCATTTTACAGATGAGGAAACTGAGTCAGAGAGGTGTAGAATAACACTCCCAAGGTCACAGAGCTAGGACGAGGAGGAGCCAGGGTTTGCCCCAGCCAGGCTGGCTCTGACCCTCTCCCTATTCTGCCTTCAAACCAGTGAGGCCTATGTGACCTGGCTCCCAGGCACCCTTGGGACCTCCCCTCACACTGTCCTTTGTTCACCAGCTCAGCCTCTGCCTAAACTGGATGTTCCTGCCGCAGAGCCTTTATTCTTGCTACGCCGCCTGCAAGAATTCCCTTCCCACTTACGTCCCCACGGCTGCTCCTTCTCAACGCTCAGGTCAGGGATGCCTTTGATCACCTGTCCAGTGCGGCCCTGCTTCATTCTCCCCTTGTCCCTCTCTGGTCGCCAGATGTTATCATCTTCACAACACTTAGCATTACTGGAGATGATACTAGTCATCTGTGCCCTTGTTTTTTGTTCCCTTCCTCATGAGAAGGGAGAGGACTGTATGAACAGGGCCTTGTCTATTTGTTCAATACGGCTCCCTGAGCACCAAGACCTGTGTGGTCCAATACATGGTCACCAGCCACATGTGGACAATGACATGAATATTAAAATGACAGATATTGTAAAATGTTGGTCTGTCAGTTACAGGAGCCACCTGGGGCTGAGAACTTGAATTGTTCTCACTGGACAGAGCAGAGAGAACATGTTAAGATCATTGCAGAAAGTTCTATTGGGCAGTACTGGCCTGGTTGACCACGACAAGTCACAGAAACATACCACTGGGTAAATCTAACATTCACTCACTCACTCATTCATTCAAAAGCTACTTCATTAGCACCATTTCCATGTATAACATATACCACTGGGTCCTGCTTCACTTGCTGGTATGACCAGGCTGGAGGCAGAACCTGTGTGGTGATGCTGTTGGCAAAAAATGGTGATGACCTGCCTGTTTTCACTCAAGGATGGTACCACGTAGCAGATTAATATGCTTGTTATTAATATAAAGGAAAATAGATGGACTGTGGGGAATGGCTGAAAGTCCACTTTTGGGATGAGTTATAACATCCTAGGAGAGATTATTGATTCTTTTCTCCTAGCAGATGTTGCTCTGCAGGGGAAGCCATGCAGAGAAAAACCGCAGGAAAACCCACAGACCCCATCTTCCCTTCCCACCTCAGCCCCTTACTCCTCACTAGCGGGGCCAGTCATTTAATCTGGGGAAGCATCACAAAATGTGAAAACCTATTATCAAGTCCTCTTCCTGAGCCCAAGACAAACATCGATGATCAATCGCCTACACTAATCAATCCTGGATGCACCAGGAGGAAAGTTCCAGATCCTTCTCAACAGCACTCCAGGCAGCCACTCCCAAGCAGAGCCAACAAAAGAAACGCCAGTCTATTTGCTCCCTGAGATCTCTTTACTCTTAAGTCCCAGCTTCATCTACAAGGTGGGGCCTGACAACGTCCACTTGTAGGATGGGTAGGAGGTTAACTGAGGTGATGCATTTCATCATCAGGCATCAGATGTTTACCGAGTAGGCTTCCCTGGTGGCTCAGTGGTAAAGAATCCGCATGTCAATACAGGAGACACGGGTTCGATCCCTGATCCAGCAAGATTCCACATGCTGCGGAGCAACTAAATTCCAAGCACCACAACTACTGAGCCTGTGTGCTAAGAGTCTGGGAGCCGCAACCACCGAAACCCACAAGCCCCAGAGCCCGTGCTCGGCATCAAGAGAAGCCACTGTGATGAGAAGCCAGTGCACCCCTACTGGAGAGTAGACCCCGCTCGCTGCAACTAGAGAAAACCCGCGCAGCAACAAGGACCCAGCAGAGCCAAAAATAAATAAATAAGTAAATAAAATTATTTAAGGAAAAAATGTTTATGGAGCCCCTACTCGGGGCCTCAAGCCTGCCCGATGCGCGCTGTGCTGGGTTAAACAGCGGCCGTGATGAGTACCACCTGCGGGCTGCCCTGTGCGGCTGCGTGAACCGATGCTGGCTTCCGAGTCCTTACCCTGCCCGGAAGTCCTCTCCTCCGGGCCGGCTCCGAATCCCCGCATTATCTAAGGAGGGTGACAGAGCCCATCCAAGTTAGCCCAAGGATTTAAACAGGCAGCAGATCTTCCAATAAGAGACTCCCATTCTTCCAGCACCTTCTTTTCTTATGCTCTAAATAAGCCTTGGTTGGATTAGTGCCTCGCGTTGAACTTTGCTTCCTCAGATTCCCAGACACAAAACACCCGTCTTAACAAGCCATGTCTACCGGGCTGAGCTATATTTCCTATAAACTCTCATTTTATCTCCTCTAAAACACACAGTAATAGCATTCTCTGGAGAATATTAAATCAAACCAACCTGCAGCTGCATTTGCTTGTGCTTTCTGCCCCCGGAAAATGCTGGCAACAGATGGGTGTGCGTTATGTAAGTGGTGGCCCTGCCGGGGCCTGCGGTCCTGCACGCGCTCCTCTGTGTCAGAACACCCCGAGTCTCTGATCCCCACAGCCGGCTGCCCCCCAGAGCGCCCGCCACGACGCCCTGACGTCCTGGCCCTCTTTTCTATTCTCGGCACACAGGGAAGGCCAAGTGCAGGTTAAAGAAGAAAGGCAGGCTGCGGCCAAAAGAGATGAAGCTTATCTCCTTTGTAATCCAGCACATAAAAATCCTCTTTTCTTGGCCTGAGCTGTATAGTCAATGACAGGGCCGGGCTACAGGGCACAGGCTTGAGCAGTCAGTGCTGTTTCATTACTCATTCCAGAAGATGCTGATGACCGCCTGCCAGGAAGTGTTGGGTGGACTGGAGGACCTGGCCTGAGATGCTGGGAGCCCACTACTCGGGGCTGGGGCTCCATCCTGGGCCTGGAGGACAGCCCCGTATACACCCTGGGTCAAAACTGGCCATGGCGGTGGGGAGGGGAGCCTGATAGGCCCACAGGAGCCTTCTCACTTATCCAGTGGTTTGGACTGTTTCTCAAATTTAAACTTTAGGCATTTGTTTTTTTAAAAAAAACATAAATCAGAGAAAGCTTTTTGTTCCTTCACTGAGGAGTGTCATGTGTCAACAGAGCCGGCTGGGACTGTGTCCGCCACATTAGCACCTAGACCCCCGGAGCCTAGCAGATGTTTATCTGGGAGCTGGAGGGATGACTCAGTGGTAAAGAATCCACCTGGAGATGTGGATTCTATCCCTGGATGGAGAAGATCCCCTGGAGGATGAAATGGCAACCCACTCCAGTATTCTTGCCTGGAAAATCCCATAGACAGAGGAGCCTGGTGGGGCTAGTCCACAGGGTCACAGAGTCAGACACAACTGAAGCAACTGAGCACACGTGGAGGGATGGCTGGGTGAGGGGGTAGGTGGAGAACCAGCAGGAAGAGCTGCAGGAGGGAGGAGAGGACGGGAAGGCGGGACGAGGCTCGGGGTCTCCTGGTTGGCCTCTAACCTGCAGTAGCACCTGTGGAAGGCATCTCCTGCTCTAGGTCACTCGTCTGGATCTCAAGGAGGATGAGGCAACTGCTTACGGGCTCTTAGGGGAATGAACTCATTCATTCATTAGATAGCCATGATTTTCTACTTGGAATAGAACAGTGGTGAAGTCTCGGGCCCTGCTCCCAAGATGCCCCCCAGGTGATGGGGGAGGCAGGTATATATCCTGATCTAGGGGTGATGGAACTAGTTCATGTGGTACAGAAGTGCACAAGGGTTGGGGGTCAGGTGAGCACCCTGGAGAACGTGATGCCTGGGTCTTCCAGGAATATGAGGCATAGACAGTACCTGGAGCTGAGTGAGACAGGAGGGGCCGGGGACTAAAGTTGTGCCTACAAGGAAGGCTGGTGGAGAGCCCCAAGAGCAGCTGGCACTCTGGAGGGGGGCGTGAACAAGGGGCAGGTGCTGAGAGAGAGGCAGGCATGACATATGGGGATTAGGGGGCTCTGATGTCACACTCAGAGGTCTGACCTGGATTTTCTGGATCAAGGAAAGCCTTTGAAGTTTGAGCACTGGAAGGACTGATGCTGAAACTGAAGCTCCAATACTTTTGCCACCTGATGCAAAGAACTGACTCCTTAGAAAAGACCCTGATGCTGGGAAAGATTGAAGGCAGGAGGAGAAGGGGACAACAGAGGATGAGATGGTTGGATGTCATCACTGACTCAATGGACATGACTTTGAGCAAGCTCCAGGAATTGGTGATGGACAGGGAAGGCTGGTGTGCCGCAGTTCATGGGGCTGCAAAGAGTCGGACACTACTGAGTGACTGAACTGACTGAAGTTGAGGGTTTGAAACCATAGTCATGATCAGACCTCCCAGGGGCTACTGGAGACAAACCAGAGGCCTGGGCCTGGGATTAGGGAGAGCGGTTAGGAGGCTATACTTTTCCACACCTCTTTTCATCCAAGTATCTCCCTCCACCTGGAGATACTTTCCCTTGTCTGCCTGGCTCAAGGCTTCTCTTCCCACTAGAGTTCAGGTGTGCTCTCCCTTCATACCTTCCCTGACCTCTTCCAGCTCAAGGTGGACAACCTCCTCCTTGAGGGTACAAGCTGGGAACAGCCAGCTCTGGCTCAAAGAAGAATTTGATTTGCACTATATGGTGGTTTCGTCTTCCCAGGTAGCACAGTGGTAAAGAATCTGCCTGCCAATGCAGGAGACTCAGATTTGATCCCTGGGCTAGGAAGATCCCGTGGAGACGGAAATGCAACCCACTCCACTATTCTTGCCTGGAAAAGGGACACAGGAGCCTGATGGTCCCAAAGAGCTGGACACGACTGAGCATGCACGGATACGGTGGTTTCGGAAGAATTTAAGTTAGCTACTGACATTTGTAAACAAAATAGCTCAACTCAGATTTCCAGCTCCCTGGGAATGTTGGGAAGATAACAGCACTGGCTGGCATTGCTCCATAGTAAACATTAGTTAAAACTGAAAAATGGCCTGCCGCTAAACTGGGCCATGTGTTGGCCAGTCTGCTGCACTCCCCAAGAGGCTCGTGTCTCCCTAACAAGACTGAGGCTGAGAATTGGTCCCCATTTATCATCTTGCTTGTACTATCAATTCCCTTATAGCCACTTATAAAGGAAGGTAGAATGTTTATACCCACCTTTCTATCAAAAGAAGGGAAACCAAGTCCTGTCCCTCCTCACCGACTGAGTTCCCTGCAGAGTCCCTGAGGTTTCTATTTGAAACCCATGGCACTCTGGTTTCAGCTTGATCACAAGCTGAAAGGTCTTCATCACACTGTCTCATTCATCTACATCACTTGTCTGCCGGCTCTTAAGACAACGGATACCCCAAGGCATAGACTGTGTCTTTATATCAGTGTCTTCAGAATCAATCATGAAACCTGGTGGTATGTAGGATGTGCTCAAGAACCAGTATTCAATGAAGGAATAAATGCAAATGAATACGTGGAAAATAGCTTAGAGAAAGCAAGAATGAGGACCTGGGGGCGGGTAGTGGTATGAGGGTAGGAAGAAGGGGAAGGGCTCTGAAATCAGAGAGGCCAAAGGGCATAGACATGAAGAGCCTGGCTGTTTGGAGTGGGGCGCACAGCAGGAGCGCTGGTACACCTCGGAACTGGCCGCACACACAGAATCTTGGGCCCACCCTAGACTTGCTGGATTGTTGTTTTCCAGTCACTAAGTCGTATCCGACTCTTTGTGACCCCATGGACTATAGCACGCCAGGCCTCCCTTTCCCTCACCATCTCTCAGACTTTGCACAAGTTCATGTCCATTGAATCAGTGATGCCATCCAACCATCTCATTAGGACCTGTATTTAATCAAGATCCCAAGGGAGTCATTGCGGATTATGGTTTGAGAAGCGCTGGCGAAGCAAATGGGCCTGGAGTCCAATTGTGGGGGTTCAAATTCTCACTCTGACACTCACTGGCTTTGTGACTTGGGCCACATGACATAATCTCTCCATATATCTGTTTCCTTATCTGTTAAAACGGAGCCTCAGTTCATGTTCCTCCAGTTCCCCCAGAGGGTGACCTGGTTCCACTTCCCCGACCTGCAGCAAAGGCTCTGTTCCTGGCGGGCTCTGACAGTGCGAACTGAAAGTCCCCAGCAGGCGCTTGCTACACCCAGGAGGAAGGGCAGTGGGGCCACCCGGTCCTCATTTTGCAGCTGGGGGAATGAATCTGGTTATGGAAAACGCTATGTGCTGCCATCAGTCAAATGCTCAGTGAGGAACCGGAGCCTGTTACTTACACCATCAGCCGTCCAGTAATTCCAAACCTTGATCTTGGTTAGACCAAAGTCACGCAGCTGTCCCGTGTTGCGGATAACAAAAAAGAGCTGGAGAGGCGGGTGGAAGGGGCATGTCCACAGGGAAGGGTCTTTCTTGCCCTGAAATGCCAGCAGGAGAAGGACGTTGTTATGGTTAGCACATTTCTGCCTTACCCCACAGTAATCCCTCCCAGTTTTGGCTCAGGCTGTAAAGAATCTGCCTGCAATGCAGGAGACGTGGGTTCAATCAGGAAGATCCCTTGGAGAAGGAAATGGCAACCCAATCCAGTATTCTTGCCTGGGAAATCCCCTGAATAGAGGAGCCTGGCAGGCTACAGCCCATGGGGTCGCAAAAGAGTCCAGGACACACTGAGCGACTAAACCACCACCACCACCCACAGTAAATGAGCAGTGACTATGGAAACCAGGAAGGATAAGGGTGGGAAGCCAGCTGCCCCCTGTACATCATCCTGGGTGGCATCTTAGATCTCACCCCATCTGGATCACTCTTGGGAGCAGGCTACTGACCCTCGACCCTGACCCTGCACAAAGCCGCCACAGGGGCTCCTCGGCCCTGCCAACCAGACTGAATTTAAATTGCAGCGGGCTTTATTTTAATCAACCTAATCGGCTTTGCGCGGAGAGAGACCCACCGAAGGGGGAAGGACTGGAAAAGAGCCACGACTTGCGCTTGTTTGATTAACCTGGCAAACAGAGCCTTTGATTTTCTTTTGTAAAACCCTGTAGAATTTTAAAAATGTAAAAATAGAAAAGAAAGAACCTGGCTCAGGCGTCTATTGGGACGGGGCCATGGCACTGAGCCTTGGGATTTATTCTGTTCCCTTCAGGGTTTCCAAGCCTCGGGACCCCCCTGTGCAGTTTCCGCCTGCCGGAGAAGCTGCCAAGGCCACTCTCAAGGCCACAGAGGCAGAGGAGCAGGGCAGTCTTGCTGGCATTTTCATTTGCACCAAGAAGATTTTGTTTCATGAGCACTTGGGATAGAGGTGGCAAGGAGAAACGGGGGTGGGGAGGGGACTTCTCTCAGCTCCGGTTGCCTCCCCTCGTCTCTTTGGGCACCTTTTCTGCTCTCTATCTGGACAAAACTCACAGTTGCTCCCCAACATCTCCACGCTGGCTTGGCTTCCTGTGCCTTTGCACAGGCTGGGCTTCCATGTGCAATACTCTCCTGCCCTGGGGCTTCCCTGGTGGTCCAGTGGTTGAGAATCCGCCTGCCAATGCAGGGGACATGGGTTCCATCCCTGGTCCGGGAAGATCCCACGTGCTGCGGAGCAACTAAGCCCGTGTGCCACAACTAGAAAGTTGCATCTGCTCGTTGTGACCAGAGAAAGCCCGTGCAGAGCAACATTAAGACTCAGGGCAGCCAAAAATAAACAAATAGATAAAAAACAAAACCGAAAGCACACCACTCTTCTGTCCTTGCCCTGGGAAATTCAGCTCAAGTGTATCGTCACCCTCTTGGTCACCTTTCCCCTTGACACAACCACTCCCTCATCTAGGTGCCCGCGGCTCCTCAATTCGCCTGCGGGTATCATTTACTCGGTGCCCCACGATCCCGTCTTCAAGGCTATGTCACCACACCCCCCCCATAAGACACACACACACACACACACACACACACACACTCTCAGCTTCAAAGCTCTTCTCATTCATTCCAGAATCTTTAGCATTCAGCACAGTTCCTTGGCACCTGGGAAACGACAACAAAAACCTCTGAATCGAATTTTTGGAACAACAGTCGAATAAAGAAATGACTGAATACACGAAATTCACCTGCTAATATCTGTCCTCTCACGGAAACTTTATTTTTCTTTCTTTGGCCGTGGCGCAGGGCTTGTGGGATCTTAGTTCCCCAGCCAAGGATTGAACCCACGCCCCCTGCACTGGAAGCTCAGAGTCCTAACCATTGGACCACCAGGGAAGTCCCTCACTGAAACTTTCAAGAAGAGACTAAGACGATCTGGCCGGCAGAGCTATTTTGTTTAGCTCACTAAGTGCTGCTGTTGTTGCTTTCTGGAAAAGGCAACTTGTTGCCAAAACTTAGAGATGGAAAATATCTCCTGCCTCTCAGAGGTAGATGCCTGGCTTGTCTATAGACTTAGAAGATGTGGCAACGCGGGGTCCCTGACAGCTGGAGCTGAGTACACTGCCCTGGTGGCCAGGCCCCCAGTCCCCAGCACTTACTACTGCTCTACACTCATTTCACCTCCCTGGCTATGCTTTTGCCCGGCCCCTTAAACGCAGGCATTCGAGTTCAGGGTCCCTGCTTAGGGGCTGACAACCACAAATCCCAATAAGCAACGTGCATCTTTGACACTGGCTGAAGTCGCCCCTTTTATCTAGAAGGAGCATCGCCCTGTATCTGAGGACATCTCCATGGGCTCCCGTCCCCAGGACCGCGCCTGCTACTTGCCGGAGCAGAGATGGGGGGTGCTGGCCGCCTCGGGGGGTCTGCTGGCCCCCAGGAGACACGAGGCGCAGTCTCCAGCTGCGCGGAGGACAGAGGTGGCTTGTCCCAGGGACAATGGTGCCTTTCAGGAGGGGGGACGTTGCTGAGATGAGTTCAAGGGCTTCTGACTTATCCTGGCAAGTTTCTTGAGCTCTGCGGGAACTTCTAGTGCCCTGGGCAGCTGCGAGGGGTCAGGACAGCACATCTCCAAACCCAGCGGGGATGTCTCATCCCTGCTCTGAGCTGGAGCCTAGAGTGGGTCGCTGAGGCTGCCTGACAACAGCAGAGATGGAAGGCTGACCCTTAGACACCAGCGCGGGGACTGTAATTGATTTCCATCACATTTCCGTCAGAGGGAGGGCTAAGCGGGAATCGTGCTGTTCAGAGTCAGAGAACGTTAATCTACAGGTAACTCTGAACCTCATTAGCCACTGGGCCTTCTGACTCTTCCTTACCACTGACAGAGTGCCTGGGAGGAAGGCTGCAGAAAGCCGCCAAAGGCTGACCCAAGGCTCACTGGGCAAACCTCCAGGTGCCAGCCCAGCAGGCAGGATGTCGGCTGCACCTGCCCATCGCAGGTGGTAATCGAGAGGGCTGAACAACAGTCAGGGCACCTGGGCACTGCTGCTGTTATTCCACTGGGTTCCCTCCAAGCCCTGGGAGCAGGGAGACGGATGGTGAGTCACTGAAGGAAGATCAGAGTCCATCAAAGATGTGGTTTGCACATGTGGTGGAGTGAGAATTTTTTGAAGGATAGATTGATTTGTCTGTGCTGGGTCTTAGTTGAGGCAATCAGAATCTTTAGTTACGGCATGTGGGATCTAGTTCTCTGACCAGGGATCGAACCTGGGCCCCTGCACTGGGCGTGTGGAGTCTTACCCAATGGACCACCAGGGAAGTCCTTGGAGTGAGGATTCAAACTTGGGTTTTTCATTCACTCATTCAATCATTCTGTCTTGGTTTGGGTTCCCCCAGGAGCAGACCCTGAGGCAAGGATTCCAGTATAAGGAGTTGATTTAGACAGGGAAGGACGAAGGAGCTGGTGTGTATCCATACTCCAGTTCCCATCATTGCGCCCATACTCCAATTCCCATCTGCGAAGGTTCAGAACTGCTCCCGGGGGCTCCACTCCCCACCAGCTTGGACCTGCTGCAGCAGAAGCAAAGAGGGTTCTGGAGGCCAGAAAACAAACCTTCCACAGGAGAGAGGTGTTTGCTGGCAGGCGGAAGAGCAGCCAGCAGGGGCCTCAGTGGGAGGGGTGAAGGACCAGGGCAGGTGCCAGCGGTATCTGCTACCCACTTGCTCAACAAACCCTGAGTGCGGGGGATCCTGGCCCAGACAGTCCCGGCTCTGGGTGAGCAGAGGAGGCAAACAAGTCACATTGCCAAGGGGAAAAAAAAAAAAAAAAACAAGCAGGCGGATACATCTGATGAAGCAAACATAAGAGAATTATTAATAGCCAACAGAATGGCAATTTTAAAATCGACGGTCAGAGAAGGCCTCTCTCAGGAGGTCTCTTTCTAACTCCTAAGGAAGGTGCTGCTGTCTCCAACATTAACCCGACCCAGATCCACACACCCTCAGAGTGATGCTGGACAGCCCTCAGAAGTAGCCTTGCTTTAATAAGTTAGCATCTTAAAAGGAAACAAACTGGACTTCCCTCGTGGGAACCTAGAGCCTATTATGCAGAGTGAAGTAAGTCAGAAGGAGAAAGAGAAATACTGTATACTAATGCACATAAACGGAATCTAAAAAGATGGTACTGAAGAATTTATTTGCAGGGCAGCAATGGAAAAACAGACACAGAGAACAGACTTATGGGCACGGGGAGAGGGGAGGCGAGGGTGAGATGTATGGAGAGAATAACATGGAAACTTACACTACCATATGTAAAATAGATAGCCAACGGGAATTTGCTGTATGTCTCAGGAAACACAAACAGGGACTCTGTATCAACCTAGAGGGGTGGGAAGGAGGATGTGGGGGACATTCAAGAGGGAGGGGACATGTATATACCTATGTCCCATCACTTCATGGGAAATAGATGGGGAAACAGTGGAAACAGTGGCAGACTTTATTTTTGAGGGCTCCAAAATCACTGCAGATGGTGACTGCAGCCATGAAATTAAAAGACGCTTACTCAGTTATGAGCAACCTAGATAGCATATTGAAAAGCAGAGACATTACTTTGCCAACAAAGGTCTGTCTAGTCAAAGCTATGGTTTTTCCGGTGGTCATGTATGGATGTGAGAGTTGGACTGTGAAGAAAGCTGAGTGCCGAAGAATTAATGCTTTTGAACTGTGGTGCTGGAGAAGACTCTTGAGAGTCCCTTGGACTGCAAGGAGATCCAACTAGTCCATTCTAAAGGAGATCAGCCCTGGGATTTCTTGGAAGGAATGATGCTAAAGCTGAAACTCCAGTACTTTGGCCACCTCATGCGAAGAGTTGACTTACTGGAAAAGACTGATGCTGGGAGGGATTGGGGACAGGAGGAGAAGGGGACGACAGAGGATGAGATGGCTGTATGGCATCACCGACTAGACGGATGTGAGACTGAGTGAACTCCAGGAGTTGGTGATGGACAGGGAGGCCTGGCGTGCTGCGATTCATAGGGTCACAAAGAGTCGGACACGACTGAGTGACTGAACTGAACTGAACTGATGGCTGATTCAGAGAAGGAAACAGAAACCCATTCCAGTATTCTTGCCTAAACAATCCCGTGGACTGAGGGGCCTGGTGGGCTGCCGTCTATGAGGTCGCACAGAGTTGGACACAACTGAAGCAAACTTAGCATGGCTGATTCATGTTGAGGTTTGACAGAAAACAACAAAATTCTGTAAAGCAATTATTCTTCACTTAAAAAATAAATAAAATTTAAAAATACTACCCAGAAGACTCCAAATAAAATAAACAGGTTATTTGAAGAAAAAAAAAATTCATCTGCCAATGCAGGGGACACAGGTTCGATCCCTGGTCCGGGAAGAGCCCCCGTGTGCGGGTCAACTAAGCCCATGTGTCCGAGAACCCATGGTCGGCCCCAAGAGACGCCACCACAATGAGGAGCCTGAGCTCCACAATTAGAGAGTAACCCCCGCCTGCCACAACTAGAGCAAGCCCGTGCAGCAGCAAAGACCCAGCACAGCCAAAAATAAATACATTTTTTAAAGAAGGGAATGAACTATTGATGCAATAATTTGGATGGGTGTCAATGGCATTATGTCGTTGCTGTTGTTAGTCGCTCAATCATATCCGACTCTTTGCGACCCCGTGGACTGCAGCCCGCCAGGCTCCTCTGTCCGTGGGATTCTCCAGGCAAGAATACTGGAGTGCGCAGCCACTCCCTTCTCCAGGGGATCTTCCCCACCCAGGGATCAAACCTGGGTCTCCTGAATTGCAGGCAGATTCTTTACTGTCTGAGCCACCAGGGAAGCCTCAAGGGCATTACCCTGAGTGGGAAAAAGTCAATCTCAGAAAGGTTACATACAGTATGATCCATGCATATGGCATTTGGTGGGGGGGGGGGGGTTGCTGTGCAGCGTGGCATGTGGGATCTTAGTTCCCCAACCAGGGATTGAACCCACATCCCCTGCGCTGGAATCGTGGACTCTTAACCACAGGACTGCCAGGGAGGTCCCTATGACATTCTTGAAATGACAAAAATTATAGAGAACAGATTGATGGCCACCCATGTTAGGGACAGGCAGGGGGTGGGATGGTTAGAAAGGGTCCCATGAGGGAATTCCTTTGAGGTGATAGAACTCTTCTGTATGTTGCTGTGGTGTGGTTACACGAATCTACACGTGACAAAATTGAAAAGAACGTATACACACACACATGCACAAACAAGTGTATGAGGGTCTGCTTCTTATACTAATGTCAGCGTCCTAGTTTTGATGATGTACTGTGGTCACATACGATGTTACCCCTGGGGAAGCAAGACAAAGGCACATGGAACCTCTCTATACCTTATTAAAAACTGGGGGATTGCTCTGGCGGCCCAGTGGTTAAGGCTCCACGCTTCCACTGCAGGGGCACATACCACAGAGCGTGGCCAAAAGAAAGGGAGATACGATTCACATACATAAAACCACCACTTTAAAGTGAACGAGTCAGTGGTTTTTTAGTGTATTCATGACGTTGTCCAACCATCACCATCATCTGTTTCCAGCATACTTTTATTGCCCCTCAAAGAAACCCCATACCCTTCAGCAGTCACTCCCCATGCCTACATTTCCCCTGTCCTTGGTACCCACTAGACTACCTTTTGTCTCTACGGATTTGCCTATTCTGGACATTTCATATAAATGCTGTCATGCAACATATATGGTCTTTTATGTCCGACTTTCGTCTTTCAGCATGATGCTGTCTAGTGATTCAGCATGATGCTTGCTAGTTTATCCAAGTTTATTCAGGACTTTGCTCCTGTTTACAACCAAATAATGCCCCATTGTATGGACAGACCACAGGTGTTTATCTGTGCGTCATTTGATGGCCGTCTGGGTTATTTCCACCTTTTGGTCATTACGAATAACACTGCTATGAACATTTGTGTACAAGTTTTTGTGGGAATATTTTTTGATTTTCTTGGATATATACCTAGAAGTGGAAATGCTTGGTCACATGGTAACTGTACATTTAATTTTAAAAAATCATTTATTTATTTGGCTGTGCTGGATCTTAGTTACAGCATGTGGGATCTAGTTCTCCTCACCAGGGGTGGAACTCTAGCCCCTGCACTGGGAGTGCAGAGCCTCAGCCACTGGACCACCAGGCAAGTCCCTACATTTAATGTTTTGAGGAACTGCCAGACTGTTTTGCACAATGGCTGTGCCATTTTCCTTTTACATTCCCAACAGCAAGGTATGATGATTCCAATTTTTCCATATGTTTACAACACTTGTTATTTCTGTTTTCTTTTTTTTTTTAAGTATAGCAAACTAATGGGTATGAAGTATATTTTTGTGGTTTTGCTTTGCATTTCCCTAATAACTAATGAGGGAAAGATTGAAGGCAGGAGGACAAGGGGATGGCAGAGGATGAAATGGTTGGATGGCATCACCGACTCGATGGACATGAGTTTGAACAAGCTCCAGGAGTTGGTGATGGACAGGAAAGCCTGGCATGCTGCAGTCCATGGGGTCGCAAAGAGTCGGACACGACTGAGTGAATGAACTGAACTGAACTGAATGACTAATGATGTTGAGCATCTTTTCATGTGCTTGTTGGCCATTTGTAAATCTTTTGAGAAATATCTATTCAAAGTACTTTGGCCTTTTTTCACTGGGCTGTTTGTCTTTTTGCTGTTGCGTCTGACTTCTTCATATATTCTGGATACAAGGCTCTTCTCAGATATATGATCTGCAAACAGTTTCTCCCTTTTCTGTAGGTTGTCTTTCACTTTCTTGATAATGTTCCTCAAAGCAAAAATGTTTTAAAAATTTGATGAGGTCTTATCTATTTTTTTCTTTTGTTGTTTATGCTTTGGGTGTCGTACCTAAAACTCCATTGAAAAATTCCAAGCTGCGAAGATTTGTACCTATGTTTTCATCAAAGAGTTTTATGCCCTTAAAACTATAAAAGTTTCAAGGTCTTTGATCCATTGAGTTAGCTTTTGTAGATGGTGTGAGAGAAGAGTCCAACTTAATTGTTTTGTATGTGGAAATCCAGTTGTCCTGATGCCATTTGTTGAAACAAAATTATTCTTTCCTCATCGAATGGGATTGGCATCCTTGTTAAAGAACAATTGACAATAGATGTATGCATCTATTTCTACAGTCTCGGTTGCACTCCATTGATCTATATGTCTATACTTAAGCCAGAACCACAAAGTCTTAATTACTGTGACTTGGCAGTAAGTTTTGAAATTGGGAAGTGTGAGTCTTCCAACTTTGTTTTTTCCCAGCACTTTTGAGGGCTATTCTATATTCTTTGAACATCCATAAACATTTTATGAGCTCGTCAATTTCCACCAAAAAAAAAAAAAAAAGGCAGTTGGAATTTTGATAGGATTACATTGAATCTATAGATTATTTGGGAGCATTGCCATATCAATAGTATTAAGTCTTCCAATCCGTGAACACAGATACATTTTCATCTTTCATTATTTGGGTCATCTTTAAATTCTGTCAACAATATTTGATACTTTTCAAGGTACAAGTCTTTCACTTCTTAGATGAAGTTTATCCTTAAGTATTTTATTCTTTTTGATGCTATTATACATAGAATTTTCTTAACTCCCTTTTTGGATAGTTCATCACTAGTGTATAGAAATACAATTGATTTTCATATATTGACCTTTTAGCCTTTAAACTTGCTGAACTTGATTTTAGCTTTATCAGTAATTTTTGCAGATTCTTTAAGATTTTCTTGATCCTTTACAATTTTTAATAAGATCATATCACCTGCAAATATGGTTTATTTCTTTGTTTCCAACCTTTCCTAGCTTAACTTTCTTGAGTAGAATCTCCAGAACAGTGTTGAACAGAAGTGTTGAAAGTAGGCATCCTGGACCCATTTCTGATCCTAGGGGTAAACTTTTAGTCTTTCCCCACTCAGTATGATGTTAGCCATGGATTTTCACAGACAACCTTTATCAAATTAAGGATCCTTCCTTCTGTTCTTGGTTTGTTGACGTTTTTATCATTAAAGAATGTTGAATTTTATCAAATGCCTCTTCTGTGTCTATTAAGACGCCACGTGATTATTTCCCCCTTTATTGTATTAATATGTCACATTCAACCGACTGATTTTCATTTGTTGAAAGCTTTGCATTCTTGGAATAAATTCCACTAGGTCTTGATACATAAATCTTTTTATACACTACTAGATTTGATTTGCTAATGTTTTATTGAGGATTTTTACATCTATATTCATAAGGGCTAAGATGGGTCTGTAGTTTTCTTCTGATGGCTTTGTCTGGTTCTGGTTTCAGGGTAATAGTGGCCTTGGAAAATGAGTTGGGAAGTGGGCCCTCCTCTTTCATAGTTTAGGACAGTGTGTGAAGGACTGGTATTGATTCTTTAAATATTTGCTAAGATTCACCCGTGAAGCCACTTGGTCCTGGGCTCTTCTTCTTTCTTTTTTTATTGATTACTAATTCAGTCTCTTTTCTTGCTATAGGTCTAATCAGATTTTTTCTTCCTTCTTGAGTCAGTTTTGGTAATTCATGTCTTTCTAGGAATCTGTCCATTTCATCTGGGATATCTAACTTGGCATAAAATTGTTCATAATATTCCCATAATAAAAGGGAATAAAAAATTCCCTTAAGTTTGGTAGTAATGGCCCCCTTTTGATTTCTGATTTTAGTAGTTCGGATATTTCCCCCCTTTCTTTGCTCAATTGAGGTTTATTCATTTTATTGATTCTTTCAAAAACAACAACTTTTGGCGTTGTCATTCTCTTTTCTGCACCTTTTTTTTTTTTTTTTACAATTTTCTGTGAGACTATAATTATTTTTTTTACAAAAAACTTCAAAAATGTATTGCTTTTTGTGCTGGGAATATAGTGTGAATAGGACAGACAAGAACTTACAGGTTGATGGGAGGAGTCAGATCAGAAACAAGTGAACAGGATCATTTTTTAGAGCTGGAAGTGCTCTGAAGAAAATGAGAAAGGCTGATGTGATAGAAACTGCAGTGGAGAGCGAACAGAACTCCTCCAGTTTTTAGAGTCAGGGAAGGTCTTATTGAGAAAGTGATAGCTGGGCTGAAATCTGAGTGAGGAGAAAGGAAGGAGCCATGTGAACATCTGAAGGAGGCATGCTCTGGGCAGAGGAGGCAGCAAGGGCTGAACCCAGAGTTGGGAACGAGCTTGGCAGATCAGAGGAGCAGAAGGGAGCCTTGTGGCTTCTGGAGCCTGGTGGGTGCAGCAGGCAGAGAGGAGCTGGAGGTGTGTTTACAGACAGCCTCCCGGATCACAGGGAGGCATTCCATTTCTCCCAGAAAGTCATGGCAGAGGTTTTAATCAGGGGAGGTAACATTTGTAAAAGCTCCCTTTGGGTACAGGGTAGAAAATGGAGTGGATGGAGCAAGAATGGAAGAAAGGAATGAAAGGCTGCTATTTAATGTTCCAATGAGAGGGACTTGGGAGGAATCAATGGAAATGGAGAGAAGGGGACAAGTCCAGGCTCCGTGTTGGAGGCAGAATCAACAGGATGGGTTGATGTGCTTGAAGGAGAGGGGGGAGTGGAGCAATCAAGGAAGTGGTGAGCTTAGCTGCTGAGCAGATGAGAATGCAATTTTCTGAGCAAAAGGCTGCTGGAGGAGGAAGAGATGTGGCCCTGGGCAGGGGAATTGAAACTTAGGTTATAGATCTCTGAGGTTGAGACATGGAGGAGAAACTGACATTCGAGTCAGGAACTCAGAGAAGCAGACAGGGCTGGGTGTATAAATTTCGAGTCATCTTGAAGCCATGAGCCTGGGGGGAGGCCGATGAGAGCGATGGGGCAGGCAGGGCAGGGAGGAGGGTTTGCACCAAACACGGGGCACTCACACCCCCAACGTGTCCCTCAATCACATCCATTGAAGTAACTTCTCTTTCAAACCCAGACTCTGCTTTTAGGTACCATCTGTTCAGCTTCCAGTGGAGCCCAGCCACTCCACAGCAGTGTGGCCTGGGGGAGTCACTCGTCTTCCTGGAGGCTTGGTTTTCCCGTTTACCAAATGGGGAGAGCCATCCCAAAGTTCATATGAAATTCAGCAAGGGATGTCCGAGGCCCATTGAAACGTGATGGTTCTGAGAGGTGAGACCTCAGACTGGAATGGCAGGAGGAATCCAGCCCACCCACAGCTGGGCCCGGAGATTCAGCAGCTTAGGGTGAGATAGCCGTCTCATGTCCCAGCCTCAAGGCCCAAAATTAAACAAACAAAAAAAAAGACCCACCAAAATCCTGGGCTAAAGTCCTCACTGCTAAGACAAGGCAAAGCTCGTCAGCCTCTGCTAAGCAGAAGAAAGGGGAGAGTAATCATCAGAATTGGTCCCCATCAAATCCAATGATGCTTTTTATCGCCCCTGGTGTGCTCTGTTCTGTACAGCAGACTTCCAAAATGTCACTCACTGCCTTGTACACAAGGGGGACCGGAGAGGTTTGGCGAGGGCTGGTCCAAGCCCCAGCGGCACACGCGGGAATCCACAGACTTGAAGCAGGAAGAGTGGGGAATGCAAGGCCAGAGCACCCAAGCGGCCGTGGCCCACAGGGGACCTGTTTCCTTCATGGTCACATAGGTGATCCTTAAGAGGCCTCAGACGCCGCTCTGCCCAGCCCTGTGGACAGGCGGTGTTTCTTGGCTATCTCACATGTACACTGCCTTTCTTTCAGTAACAGCCATGAATTTCTTCAGGGAGGATTCCCTCCCTGCCCCACTGGGGCATCTTAGTGGAACTGGCACCAAGGTGCCTGGGCCTCCTAGTCAGGTTGGTCCATCAGCCTTCCTCTCCTGGGACTGGATATCCCCAGCAGAGAGACAAAATGACAAGTCATTTTAGCAACCAATCAACCGACAAAGAGGGTAGCCTCCCACCAAAAAAAATGACCAAACTTCTGGTGTTCAGGCATCCCTGGATGTTACCAAGAATCCCCAAGTTTCCCACGGGGCCTGTCCAATTCTGGCCTGAGTCTCAGTGAATATACCAGCTACGCAAAAGGCTTGCAACACATTTTCTTTCCAAAAATTTGCTATAGCGAGCCAGACTCAGGGTCTCTTGCTGGCAAAATAAGAATCACATGGATTATCCAGGCCTCCCACTCCCATTCTACAGGAGGAGGAAAAAAGCTGACTCTCAGAGAAGGCAGGTAAGATGCCCAAGGCCACAGAGTCAAGACCAGAACCTGAATATCTAGAACCGGGGATTTCAAAGCCCTCCTTTCTGGCTTTTTTTTATTTAAACAGGAATAATATTTGCTTCACAGAGGTGGCATTAGTGGTAAAGAACTCGCCTGCAATGCAGGAGACAAAAGAGACATGGGTTTGATCCATGGGTAGGGAAGATCCCCTGGAGGAGGGCATGGCAACCCACTCCAGTATTCTTGCCTGGAGAATCCCATGGACAGAGGAGCCTGGCAGGTTACAGTCAGTCCATGGCATTGCAGAGAGTCAGATACAACTGAAGCTACTTAGCACTCATTGCATTACTACTACTACAACTGGTAACAATGAAAACAGCAACAGCTGGTGTTTCAGAGCTCTTTCGGAGGTGTGGTGCCAAGTTCTTTATATTTACATTGATCCTTACTATTGTATCAAGGTAAGTGCCACTATGATCCCCGTTTCACAGATGAGAAAACCAAGTAGATGTTAGGTAAGTTACTGGTGGTCATGAAGCGGTACGTGATTAAGCTTGGAGCCAGGCCTTTCTGCTTCTTGGGTCTGTGCACTGTTATATTTGAATAAGATTATACATACGACATACTTAGCACTGTGCCTGGCACAAGGCAAGAACTACAACTGTGGCAACCGTTTTCATTTTCAATTCTTTTTTAAAAATTAATAACTTGCACTTCCCTGGTGGCGCAGTGGATAAGAATGTGCCTGCTGACGCAATGGACACGGCTTTGATTCCCAGTCTGGGCAGATCCCACATCCCACGGGGCTAAGTAACCCCACGCACCACAACTACTGAGCCCACGCTCTGGAGCTTGGGCGCCGCGACTACGGAAGCCCAGGTGCCTAGAGCGTGCGCTCTGCAACAGGGCAAGCCACCGCAGTGAGAAGTCCGTGCCCCGCAACAAAGAGTAGCCTTGCTGGCCACAGCTAGAGAAAGCCTGAGCGCAGCAACGAAGACTCGGCACAGCCAAAAATAAATAAATACATAAAAGTTTTGAAAAAATCTAATAATTTGTTCTTTGGAATAGAAAAATATGTGTACAGGGCAAGAAATTTAAAAGGTACAAAAAAGCATCCTAGAGAAAGCCTTCCTATCGCCCCTGTCCCTTGTTCGGCACGTTCCGTGACCCAGAGGCAACCTCTGGTCCCATGTTCTGGGCCCCTCCCAGAGGTCAAGGTGATGGATGCTGAAGCCCACAGCACAGTACAGACGTCGGTGCTGGGCGGTCTGTCTCAGCTTAGCTCCGTCTCCTGTGTCCAGCTTGCAAGTGGCAGGAAGAGAAAATGCCAGAGCTTTTCTTTCTTTAACTTTTAGATATTTGAAAGAAAGCAACGTTCTGTGTTTTCTAAGTGTATTCTCTGTGTCCCAGGGAAGCAGCACCCGGAGTGGGTACATGGGCCCTGGGCCAGGCTGCAGGGTTTGCCCTTCCCGCACCTTCCAGCTCTGTGACCTTGACCAAGTCAATGCCCTTGTCCAAGTCTCAGTTTTTCATCTACAAAACAAGGGTCTCAATGACACTCCCCCTCCCCAGGTCCTGTGTCTGGTGGTGATGACTGGGTAAACTGCAAAGGTAGATAAAGCGGGTGAATTGGCTCCTCTTTGTCCCCCAAATCCCCAAAGAAAGCCCCATTGAGCGGGGATCTGGAAAAGTGCTCAGGGAGTGGGGGGTACCATTTGGAGGCTCTGCCTGTACCTTGTTCCCAGGCTCCTCCCCACTCTGCCCAAATGAATGGCAGAGACAATCACAACATCCTTCCCCTCCCCGCACCCACATCCTCACCATGGACTTATCCTGGACAGAAAAAAATGCATTAAAGCACGAGGCCAAGGCTCACTCAGGACCGCCTCCACTTACAGCTAAGTTCCTGTTGACCAAGTGGCCCAGGTCCCCAGGCATGTCTGTGTTCCGGATATCCACGTCATGGGGTGACACGTAGAGCTTTGTGTTGTTCAGGTCGAAGAACTCAACTTCCGTGAGGCCCACCCACGACGTGTTGCCCCAGTTGGACAGGATTTCCATGGTCACGTAGATGGCATCTTTGATCTCTTCTGCTTTTGGTCCCGATTTGTCCTTAACAAGAAGAAAGGTAATGCCACTGGATGAAAACAGGACAGGTGGAATCCAGCTCGACCGTGAAATGACAAGGTATTTGGGCTCTCAGTGCCTCGGTTTCCCCATCTGTACAATGAGGATAAGACAAGCATTACAGATGGTTACCATGGAGCTTTAATGAGTTCATATTTGTAAGGCATTTAAAACATAGTTACTGTGGGGATTCCCTGGTGGTCCAGTGGTTAGGACTCTCTTCTTTCCCTGCTGGGGCCCAGGTTCCATCCCTGGTCAAGGAACTAAGATCCCGCAAGCCACTCAGTGTGGCCAAAAAAAAAAAAAAAAAAGTTATCAGTGAACCCTGGCACTTAGTATTTTCTGTAAGAGTCCACAAATAACAAAAAACGTTTAAAGGGATGTCCCTCATGGTCCAGCGGTTAAGAATCCTCCTGCCAATGCAGGGGACACGGATTTGATCACTGGTCTAGGAGGATCCCACATATGGAGCAACTAAACCTATGTGCCCTGACTACTGAGCCGGTGCTCTGCAACAAGAGAAATCGGCACACACCACAACTGGAGAGTAGCCCCCACTCACCGCAATTAGAGAAAGCCGGGCGCAGCAAGGAAGACTCAGCGCAGCCAAAAATACATAAAATAAGTAATAATAAAATAAAACTTAAAAAATGTTTAAAGGCAGATTCTTCCTGAGTATGCACTTTTCTCACCCACGACCAAGGGTTCAGGTCCTGTAGGCACGTCACAACTTCTGCTGAACTGGGCAGATATCTGGCCTGGAGAATTTCATGGACTGCATAGTCCACGGGGTTGAAAAGAGTTGGACACCATTGAGCGACTTTTACTTCACTAGGGACTAAATTGTGTCACCTCCACCCCCCCAACGCGAATTTGGATACTGAAGCCCAAAGCTTAATTGCTCAGAAGGGGATAGGGCCTAGAAAGAGGTAATTAAGACACAATGAGGCTGGTAGGGTGGGCCTAACCCATTCTGACTGACATCCTTCCAAGAAAGGGACATTTGGACACCAAGAGAGACACCAGGGATGGGCAGGCACAGAGAAAAGGCCATGTGGGGACACAATGAGAGGTGGCCATGTGTGAGCCAAGGACGGGCCTCAGAAGAAAGCCTGCCTGCCAACACCTTGCTCCTGGATTGGTGAGAAAAGAAGTCTCCATTGTTTAAGCCCCCAGACTATGGCATGTGGTTGTGCCAGCCAAGCCAACAGCCTCTGTAATACGGTAGATCAGGGGTCCCCAACTTCTGGGGCAAGGACCGGTACCACCTGTCAGATTAGCAGCAGCATTATAGATTAGGGGAAAAAAGCACACAAGAAATGTAATATGCTTGAATCATCCCAAAACCATCCCCTCACCCCCAGTCCGTGGAAAAACTGTCTTTCATGAAATCGATCCCTGGTGCCAAAAAGGCTGGGGACCACTGCAGTAGATAACACAGGATGCTGGACAGGTCAGTTGACATCCCTCTGCCTGGATGGGGACCAGGAGATGACACCATCAATCTGACAATCCTATCCTGGAGATTAAGCAGGATACATGTGTGGCTCAGTGGGTAAAGAATCACCCTGCAACACAGGAGACCCAGGAGATCCGGGTTCAGTCCCTGGGTTGGGAAGATCCCCTGGAGGAGGGCATGGCAACCCACTCCAGTATTCTTGCCTGAAAAATCCCATGGATGGAGGAGCCTGGTGGGCTACAGTCCAAAGAGTCGCCAAGAGTCAGACACGACTGAGTGACTAAGCACGTGTGAACGCTCCAAGAAGGCCCGGTCAGCAGTCCCGGCCTGTGTGCCCTCTGTAAGTGGCCATTTCCGCCCATGTCTCTCCTCCACTGATTTTACTGCCCACCTCCTTCTCGGGCAAGCTGTCTGGTCTGGGAGGGCGTGAACACCATCAATCAACGGCCGTGCCGCGGAACGGCTTCCTGAGGCCCCTTGTCACCCCGACCGCAGGGCTGGTCGCCATGGATCAGCCACTCAGAAAACGGTACCTTCCCCACAGGCACATGCCCTCTTAATTAGCACTGTAATCTGCGACGGTCCTGTGAGCAGGAAGCTGAGCAAATGAACAGCAACTGTTCCCTACTTATTTTTTTTAATTAATAGCCAGCGAGACGTGCTAGCGCTCTCAGTGTGCATTTGGATAAGCCTTGATTGCCAGGCGATGGGCGGGGGATGCGGAGGGAGGGAGGTCAGCTCCCTGCTCCCGGAGGGAACGTAGGGCCTGTTTTTATTAGCAGACCCCACGGCTTCCTTCTTCTCTCCCACGGGCCCATGTGGAGCCAGGGCCAAGCCCTCTGTTGCCTTGGGCCTGAGTCCCAGGCTGGCAGGAAGGTGATAAAACCCTACTGGCCCGGCTCAAGGCGTGAGGATCGGGAGGTTAATGAACTCGTGCTTGGGAGGCGCATCCGCTGCCCGTTGAGCCGCGTGGGAGGCGTGAAGAAGTGGCGCTGGTCACTGCGGCTGTGGGCCGTCGGAGGGAGGCCAGCTGGGAGGCGAGGTGCCCTCCGGGAAGGCCTGCTAGATCTCACCCCCGGTGCAATCTAAAGTGTGTGAATGCCCTCAGCAGCGTTTCTAAATGAAGAAGCTGAAGGGTCTGTTAACTAAGGAAGTGTCACAAGTTGTCGGTGCTGCAACCTGATGGCGAGTCCTGCTCGATTTAGGAGGGAGGGCTGTGAGGCGAACACTGGCTGGGAAGCTTCTGGACCCTGGCATCACTGCCCCCCTTTCACCAAGACCACCTGCTTTTCTTTTGTCAAAGTTGCCCCTTCTCTTTTCTGAGCCGTGAGATATCAAGGAGATGGATGCTTTCCTAGCCCGAGGAGGAGCTGAACTGGTCCAGTCGATCAGTGTGTCCTGATGCCTGGGCCACCTGGGGGGAGTGGGTCAGTGATGGGCACATGACCTAGTCTCAGATCTGTGTGTGGAGAAACCGCTCAGTTCTCCTGACTGTGGGGTCTCAGGGTATAACGGAGAGAAGTGGGGATCACTGACCATTGAGAGATCATAGGGAGGGAGCAGAGCTGGGACTGGGCACTGAGGTGGGGATGGGGCTCAGAGATTCGGCTGACATGGTGGAGACACAGTGTAAGCTTCTGGATCAAGCCCTACCTGAGCCTGACTGTGACATTCACTACAAAGAAATCTCTCATTTTTCTTCTCTTTTTTCGTAAGTCAGTTTGCCCTGGGTTTCTTGTTTCCTGTAATATAAGGAGACTTGATCCATCCAGGTTCTTTTTTTTCTAATTAACTAATTTTTGGTTTTCCTAGGTCTTTGTTGCTGTGTGCAGGCTTTCTCCAGTTGCAATGAGCAGGAACTACTCTCTATTGCATTGCACGGGCTTCTCACTGAGGTGGCTTCTCTTTATTCGGGAGCACAGGCTTTGGGCACGAGGCCTTCGGTAGTTGCAGCACTCGGATTCAGGAGTTGTGGCTCTCAGGCTCTAGACCACTGGCTCTGTATTTTCAGCACTTGGGCTTTGTTGCTCCCCAGCATGCAGAATCTTCTCTGACTGAGGATCGAACCCATGTCCCCTGCATTGGCAGGTGGATTCTCCAATGTATCACCAGGGAAGTCCCATCTAGGTTCTTTTTAATGTGACTGAGGTTTCACCACACTTAGGATCTTTATGGCTAAGAAAGCAACTGTATCATACAGGGAAAATGCTGCTGCTGCTGCTGCTGCTAAGTCGCTTCAGTCATGTCCGACTCGTGCGACCCCATAGACGGCAGCCCACCAGGCTCCCCCGTCCCTGGGATTCTCCAGGCAAGAACACTGGAGTGGGCTGCCATTTCCTTCTCCACTGCATGAAAGTGAAAAGTGAAAGTGAAGTTACTCAGTCGTGTCCGACTCTTAGCGACACCATGGACTGCAGCCCACCAGGCTCCTCCGTCCATGGGATTTCCCAGGCAAGAGTACTGGAGTAGGCTGCCACTAGCTTTGCTTTCCGTAGATTTTTCTAGAAGGCATATTTCCTGGTTGGTGCCAGGCACCAAGTCACTTGCCCTCAGAGACCTTTCCTGTTGCAGCCACACACAGTGGCCCCTCGGGCTGTGGATTATTTACCCAATTGGACTGCCATCCACTCCCAGGACCAGACAGCTTAAGAGGCTTGTCTAGGGTCACATGACCTCTAAATGATGGCAAAGACTCCAAGCCAGGACTCCAGTCTAGGTTGCAGCAGAGCTCATTCTGATGTCATATGAGCTTTACGTGTGCCTTTGGGAGGACTTCCTGTTAAGTCTCCATCGGCCAATCACAAGGTGAGTGACTGCTGTACCAAACAGTTATAAGAAAGGCTTGGGTATAGGAAGTGGGGAGAGGATGGTGTTGGACACAAACCATTTGACCAAAAAGAGAAAAGCATCACCTGTTATTCCTCCATCCTGATGCCACCTTGCCCTTTCACTCTTCATGTCTCAGCTCCATCAAAGCACTCAGCCAGTCATATCTTTGCCCAATTGCTATAATAATATTGGACTCCATGAAGATGGACATTACCTTTTGCAGTTAATTTTATGTCCTTAACATTTTCTATCTGTATAAGCTCCATAATGAAATGTCCATCCTTTTACACAACTGCCTTGTGCCCATATATCATACTTTCCTGATTAACTGTATTATTGTGAGACATATATGTTATTTCTGTGTTTTTTTCCTCTCACTTTCGCCTACTTTCAATACTTTTGGAATAGACATTTTTGTGTCTATATACTTTTTAATTTCTGTTGAGGGGTTTCTTTAGGGTAAAGAAGTAGGCTTGTCAGGCTGGAAGACATAAATATTTCTAGGGCTTTTCCTGAGTCTGTTCTTTCTGCTTTTCAAAAGCTTTCCACCCTTATTTCTGTTGCTACCAGCAGAGTAAGATGGTCAGTTTTACTGTAACCTTGCCAGTGCTAGAGGTGATCATCAAAAATAATTTAACTCAGATATCAATGGAATGTTAAGGTTGCCCTAATTTTTATCAGTGATGTTGGATATTTTTCTATTAGACAGGCTACTTATATTTCCTCCTGGGTGGACAGACTTCTGTCTGCTGAAACTCAGTGCTTCATTACATGGATGTCTGAGTGCTGGGGAGGGGGATGGAGACCTGGGCAGAAAGATGCTGAGTTTACTGCTGTCCGAGCAGTTCCCACCGGATAGAAACGATCGTCCCGAGGGGCCCTTTTCCCCTCAGCCTGCAGGCAAGTTGAGAATGCCCTGGGAAAGCCTCGCAAGTCAAGGTTCTCACCTCTGGGTCCAGCACTTGCTCCTCCATGGGTGAAACAACCCAGCTGAGACGGGCGGAGTCACTTTCAATGGCCTGGAGGACTTTCAGAAGCTTCTGCTGTTGTCTGAAATGTGATTTTTGTTTTAGCAAACAAGTAGTAATAAATGATAACACAATAGACAGCATTAGACAGCATTCCCATTAAGGGTACCATGCTTACTTTTCCATTTCAGAGAGAAGTAACAATTTGAGAAGAAAATACTCGCACCCAGCAGAGAGATCAAAGGCGCACATGGGCTGGTTTTCTCCCTTTATAAATAACTGTACAATTAGCCCCGAAAGAAGGGCCAAGTAAGAGAAACTGCCTGAGGCCAGAGCCAGCTGATCTCCTTAAGCAAACTTTTAACCTGTACAAGTCTAGATGGGCAGATATCCCTGGTCATCCAGTGGTTAAGCATCCACCTTCCAACACAGGGGACTCCGGTTCGATCCCTGATCAGGAAACTAAGATCCCACTAAGATGCCCTTAGCAGGGCAACTAAGCCCATGTTCCGTAACTAGAGAAACACTGTATGCCACAACAAAGACGCAGTACAGCCCCCAGAGTCCAGAGCAGGGTTCACCCAGTACAGCCTGCAGATCAAACACAGCCCACAGCCTGTCTCTATGTGGCCTGAAAGCTAAGAATGGTTTTATGGTGTTAAACGGTTATTAAAACAAAACAAAAAGTGGAAAGCCTAAAGTATTTGTTATCTGGCCCTTTACTGAAAGGCGCTTCTGTGGTAGCTCAGATGGTAAAGAATCTGCCTGCAATGCAGGAGATCTGGGTTCAACTCCTGGGTGGGGAAGATCCCCTGGAGAAGGGAATGGCTACCCACTGCAGCATTCTTGTCTGGAGAATTCCATGGACAGAGGAGCCTGATGGGCTACAGCCCATGGGGTCGCCAAGAGTCAGACACGACTGAGCAACTAACACTTTCATGACTTCTTGTCTAGGCAACTTTCCTTCCCTTAGCCCAACCTGCCCTCCCCTCCTTTACTGAAAAAGTTTGCCAATTCCTGACCTGCTCAGCACCTCTAGTTTCTGAGGACACAGCATTTCAAACCTGGAAGAGAGTTGTCTGCAAACACACCCCACTTGTGCTGTTTAAGGCTGAGAATCCCCAAGACCCTGAAGCGCAAAGGATCTTGAGGACAAAGAAAGAAGCATTCAGAAAGAAGCACTTGTAAATAAAACTGTATCTGATGTGATATGTCCTTGTGGCTCAGCCCTTCCGCTCCTGGAGGAAACTTCAAGTTTTGATTTATGGTCACAGGGCTACACAGCGTGGTTTCCAATCCGGGGTCTGCAGGCTCCTGGAGGAATGGCTAGCGGAGCTTTTAGCCTATTCAGAATTTTTCTAGAAATTATCAAAGGCAAACTCCCTCTGGGCAGACACAGATCTGGAGAGTATGCAGCTTGGTCAGGAAACTCTTCCTTTGTGCAAACAAAAAGCCCCCATCTTTCAGGGCTGATGCAGCCCCAGGCCAGAGCCTCAGCTTAGCGACCACCATGCAGGCTGGACTCCAGCGGCTCTCGCCCCTCAGCACCAGCACCGCACAGCCTACCATGCGCCCACTCTCCACGGTGGCCTGGGGAGTGTGGCGGGGTACGAGTGCCTTCTTCGACCTACTGGCTGGTGCATCTTTCTGAAGATCGATGTTGCCTGAAGACTAGAGGAAAGCCTTTATTTTGATAATAAAACCTGACAGCGCCAATCACTGAAGTGACGTGTAAAGGGAATAGAAAGCGGAGTTTGAACCAACTCTGAATAGAGAAAAAAGGTTCAAAGGGCACTGCTTTGGGTCACTGCCTGCCGTGTGGGCCACTTCCTGGAAAGCTCTGAGAAGATTGAAGTTTTACACTGGCTGAACCAAACCAAACCAAGCAAGCCAAGAGTCGGGTCTGAAAGCAATCAAGTCAATTTCATGCTTCTGGGCTGAAAGGAGGGGGAGGGGGGATGCAGTCTCAGCGACCAGCTTTAAATGGTCTGGAATCATATAGGAAATGCAAAGAAAAACCTCAGTTAATAAGATTCTCATGGCTGCATGACTATGCTAAGTCACTTCAGTCGTGTCCGACTCTGTGTGACCCCATGGACAGCAGCCCACCAGGCTCCTCCGTCCACAGGATTCTCCGGGCAAGAATACTGGAGTGGGGTGCCATTTCCTTCTCCAGCATGACTATGGGCTGCTTGTTCTCATTTTGAAGGTGCTTAGATAAGTACCTGCTCCCCAAAAGGCCGATTCTGTCGATGGCTTCACTGACGGCTCTGGCTCCCCCTGCTGCCCTGGCTGGCTCCTGCGTGCTGGTCGCCGTGGTGATGGGAGGCAGCTGAGGAAGGATGCAAAATCTCATGAGACAGATGTCTGAGGCGACCGTCCTGGCCCAAGCCACAGCAAAGCCATGGTCAAAAGGACATGCTCCACAGATCATCAGCCCCGTTGCGGGCAACTGGGAGCTGGAATGAGGGTGACAGCAAGTGCCTGGGGCTGATTAGGTTTCTAGAAAACCCTCACACGATCTTCGGCAAAAGATGGGGTCTCCGTTTCTTATGATCTGGGAAGTCCCAGGGAATGATCAGCTTCAATGAGCTATTGAAAAATTTCTCTCTCATCAAAACCTTTGCCCACCTCCAGTGAACCTCTGTGCTATTTGCTACAAAGTAATGGGACTCTGTGGAGAATTCCAGTAACATTAGACCCTTTGATTTTCAATCCTCCAAGCCTTTTCCCCTTCTTTTTCATTTATCATCTGAACTAAAAATGTGCTTTGGTCTCTATCTGCAAGTAATTGTAGTCATTGGAAGCTCTGTGAATCAGGGGTCAGGTCATCCAGAAATCCTGGACCACAGGGTAGGCAGTGTGGCAAACCTGTCAGAAATATTGACTGGCAACGGTTTCAGAGGACCAGGAAATAATAGAAAAAGCAGGAGGGTTGCAAAAAGAAAACCATAGTGTTGCTCTGGGGTGCTGCCCTGCCTAGCACTCTATTTCATGAGCTCTCTCTCCAGTTCCCCACTGCCCAACCTACTTCCCCTGCCCTCTTCTGCTCCAGGAGTTTCTCCCCTCCTGGATTAGGCTAGGCTCATTCCCACTTCAAAGCTTTCCCCCTGTTCCTTCCATATGGAATGCTATTCTCTTGCCAGCTGACTCCTTAATCGACAGGGCTCAGCCTAGATCAGATGCCCTCCAAGAGGCCTCCTCAGACCACCCTGTGGGAGGCAGCCACCATCCCAGAGTCTCCCACCCTCACCTTTAGCACCTTTTATTGTCATCTCTCTCTGAAGTCACCGGGTTATGGATGGCTTAATTGCAATATTGTCTGCAAGCTCCCTGAGGCCAGGGGCTAATCTGGTCTGTCTGGGCCACCTCTGTATTCTGAGGATGTGGAATAGCCTTGGGCACACTCTAGCAAAGACATTCCCAGCTGTTTTATTAACTCATATCCATCTTTCCTGGGGCCACCTTTGCTGAGATTGGCCTAATCCAACTAGGTAGATATATATTTATCTAGGACACTAAGATCCAACCAGTCCATTCTGAAGGAGATCAGCCCTGGGATTTCTTCGGAGGGAATGATGCTGAAGCTGAAACTCCAGTACTTTGGCCACCTCATGCGAAGAGTTGACTCATTGGAAAAGACTGATGCTGGGAGGGATTGGGGGCAGGAGGAGAAGGGGACGACAGAGGATGAGATGGCTGGATGGCATCACAGACTCGATGGACGTGAGTCTGAGTGAACTCCGGGAGTTGGTGATGGACGGGGAGGCCTGGTGTGCTGCGATTCATGGGGTCGCAGAGTCGGACACGACTGAGCAACTGGACTGAACTGAAGATCTGTTTTTGTATTATCTTGTGAAAAAATAGAAACCTAACAAGGGACTGGGAGTCAGCAGGCCTGGGTGAGTTCTTGCTTCTGCTCATAATCATGGGCAAAGCGCTCCAGCCTGGGTCTCCCAAGCTGGGAGATGGGCAGAATGCCAGCATGCTTGGGAAGCACAGCGAGGGCCTGCTGGGACCGCGGCAGGGAGGCCCTCTCGAGACTGTCGGGCGCTGTTGGGCACGGTGCTCTGCCGTTCCTCTCAGGACTTCACTGACCTCAGAGGTCTCCTCCTTGAGCAGACTGGTCCATGACTTTGCTCGTGGTCCCTCTGTGTCCTGGAATGATGGAATCACATGATCTGAGGTCAGAATAAAGCCATCCACTGCACCCCCTTCACCGACAGAGACAAAGACTGTCTTGTGATCACAGATGCGAATGTCAGGGGCATAGGGCTGAGCACCAGGAAAACAGGCAACAGATGATGCTTGATGATCACCCCAAAGAGTAGCCCGAGACAGGGCCTGGGGAGCAACTGGTGGTGGACGGGGCTCTGGGCTTGTAGGCACTCAGACCTCAGCCACTTCCACAGACAGACATGCCCCGAGAAAGCCCCTCTGATTCCTGGGTGCCATCAGCCATATCTAGAAAACAGGGTCATGAAACCAGTCCTGCCTGTCTCAGGACTACTGTGAGCATCAAGCGGGACAAGTTAAGGCAAAGGGTTTCAACAGGTGAGTTGGGGAACATGCTTCTGAGAAAGGATGTGGACACCGAAGGATGCCCGAGGCGCCCCCACTCCACCCCATCATCCATCTTTCTGTTTGGTGCTCAAATGCCAAGGCTGTGGGCGCCAGCGTAAACTCCTGTAGGGCCGGGGTTGGGGGAGTTTCCTGAGCAGGTGAAGCAGGCCAGGGGCGGGGTTTTAGGGAGTGGTGAGGACTGCTGAGGCCAGAAGGGCTCATGCTCTGGGAAAGGGGGTCTTTCCAGAGAAGCCAGAGATGGCTGTTGTCTCCATTCTTGCTCTGACCCACCAGTCTACAGCCCTGGTTTAAGGTGTTCAGGGTTTGCAGGGAAATCAGCAAGGATTGGAGGTACTTAGGACGCAAAAGACGGAAAGGAGGGGGAGGAAATGGGGACTTGGATAGGTCAGTGAGATTCAGGCAGTGCACAGGCTGATTGGTCTGAGGTCAGGGGCGCCCCACAGCTCTCTCTCCTCATCATGTGCTCTTGGCAAGCACGGCTCAGACACCGCCTGGTCCCTGAGTAGCCCGAGTCCTCCTCCATCCTTTCCTGCTGCAGGGGATGCACCTGTGGTGGGCTGGCAGGGGGCTCAGCCTTTCTACTGAGGATCGCCCTCTGCAGGGCCTCGTTCTCCACCTGGATGGCTCTGAGCACAGCCGAGGCATCTTCCTCTCGGTCCTCAGCCTCGCGCACCAGTTTCCGGGTTGCGGATAGGGGTCTCTCTCGGCGGCTTCCAGGTCCTGGGGGCGGAAAGCAGGAGGTTCTGCTTTAGACTGCATTCTGGGAGGGTTGCTCCAAATCGATTAGACTCAAATTGAGGAACATTCTATAAAACAACTGGCCTGTACTCTCCAAAAATGTCAAGGTCAAGAAAGACATAGATAGCCTGGAGAGATGCTCCGGATGAAAGGGGATGGGGCAGAAAAGGTAGCTGAATGCAATAGCGATCCTGGGGGTGGATCCTGGGTGGGCAGACATCTCACTAAAGAACATAATTGTAGCAAGTGGAGAAATCCAAGTAGAGTCTGTGGCTTGGATAACAGTATTGTATTAATGCTAAATATCCTGAATGTCACATGTAAGTACACTGTAGCAATGGAAGATGAACTCCCCTGTTCTTAGGAGATACATACTGCAGTGTTCAGGGTAAAGGGGGCCGCTGTCTACAAGTTAATCTCAAATGATTTAAAAATACACACAGAGGGAGCAGATATAAAGCAACCACAGCAAAATGTTAGCAAGTGGTGAACCTGGGGGGATGGAGGTGTTGGTTGTACTGTCCTTGCAGTTTGCCTTTACATCTAAAATCGAAATAAAAAGTTAAAAAAGTAGACTTCTAGCAAAGTGCCTATAAAGAATAATCCCTAATATTGTGGAGAAGAATGGGTGGTTCGGAATCATTGTGCTTTATTTTATTTTGTTTTTGTGCGGGTAACAAGAATTACAAAGAAATTACTCTTCAGTTGAAGAAAAAAAAGTATTGCACAACTGAAGTTGATGGTAGACGTTCTAATGAGTGGAACATCGACTTTATAAAGTGATAAGACTGGTTCAACCAATAAGACTGGTTGAAAAAAAAATACATTCTGTTATGCTCTGTTGCTGTTCTTGTTTAGTCAGTAAGTTGTGTCTGACTCTTTTGCGAGCCCATGGACTGTAGCCTTCCAGGCTCCTTCTGTCCATGGGATTTCCCAGGCAAGAATACTGGAGTGGGTTGCCATTTCCTCCTCAAGGGGGTCTTCCTGACCCAGGGATCAAACCCAAGTCTCCTGCCAAGTGGGTTCTTTACCACTGAGCCACCAGGGAAGCCTCAACACGTAGGTACTATCCCTGGGTGATTTGCTCACCCAGTGGAATACTATACAGCTGGAAAAAACAAAAGGCATTCTAAAATATCTACAGATAAATATGATGACTTGAATTTGCTTCATAATCTGGTGCGCAGTGGGTGGGGTCACAGATGAAACTGGCCATCAACTGACTATTGCCTAGGATAGGCAATGAACATGGGAGGTGTCTTATGATAACATCTCAATTACTCACATTTGGATTCTTCCTCTGTTTAAAAAAAAATTCTCTATTTAAAAGTAGAACTGCTCAAAATGTTTCCATTGGGATGTTTAAAGAGGCTTTAACCTACTGAATTTCATCCTCTAGGCAAATATATATTGAGTGCCACTCTGCCAGGCTCTGTTGTTAGTAATGGGGACAGCGGTAACCAGACAGACCAAGATTCTCACCCTTGTGGAGGGAGGCAATAGCTGGAGAAACAATAAATAGTCTAGGGTGTTCCATGTCAGGAGATGATATGGAAAAACAATAAAAGCAGAGCAAGGTAACAGAGATGGAAAGTACAGGATGGCAAGATGGGCGTCGCTGAGCACTGGCGAAGTGTGGTGCACACACTAGTGTGGAGAGATTTGAGAAGGGCTGGGGAGGACAGGTCACACAGGGCCTTGGAGGACACTGTAAGGTCATAACTCTGAGAGATCTGAGGAGTCAGAGAAGGCTCTAGAGCAGGGGACCTGACCCGACTTAGGTGCTGAGTGGAGACCAGAATGAAGGGAGATGAAGGGGAAAGCAGAGGGGCCAGGCTCCTGCATCTGTGCAGGGGAGGGGGCACACAGAGTGTGGTCGGTTTCTGCATGTACGTTACAGATGGAGCCAACAGGATTTCCGGCCAGAGTAGATGTGGCGGGTACAGAAAGAGAGGAGTCAAGGATGACTCCAAGACTTTGGTCTGAGGAAGTGGATGATGGGGTTGCTCTTGGTTGAGCTGGGGAGGGCTGTGGGAGGAGCAGGTTTGGAAGAGAAGAGCAAGGGCATCTTGGAACCAAGAGATGTGATTGGCATCAGGGTGGAGCTGTCCAGCTGGCCTGTACACACACATGAGTGTGAAGTTTGGGAGGGTGGTCTGGGCTGGAGACGAGAATTCAACATAGGCAACTTGATGGCACCACTTAACAACAGTCTCCAGACCTCCCTGGTGGCCTCGTGGTTAAGATTCCACCTGTCAATGCAGGGAACATGGGTTCGACCCCTGATCTGGGAAGATCCCACACACCAAGGAGTAACTAAGCCTGTGTACCACAACTACTGAGCCTGCGTGCCTAGAGCCCACGCTCTGCAACAGGAGAAGCCACCGCAATGAGTGAAGCCTGTGCGCTGCAATGAAGACTAACCCCTGCTTCCTGAGACTCACGGGCAGAAATGAAGACTCAGTGCAGCCAAAACAAAACAAAGCAAAAATCCACAGAAAAACAAACAATAGTATCAAGGATTGACATTAACGCTGGCTTATAACCAAATAACTGGGAATTAACATGTATGAATTCTCTGGGGTTTGGTTGTTGTTCAGTCAGTAAGTCGTGTCCGACTCTTTGCGACCCCATGAACTGCAGCACACCAGGCTTCCCGGTTCTTCAATATCTCTCAGAGTTCGGTCAAACTCAGGTGCATTGAGTCGGTGATGCCATCCAACCATATCATCCTCTGTCGTCCCCTTCTCCTCCTGCCTTCAATCTTCCCCAGAGTCTTTTCCAATGAGTTGGCCCTTTGCATCAGGTGGCCAAAGTACTGGAGCTTCACCTTCAGCATCAGTCCTTCTCATGAATATTCAGGGTTGATTTCTTTTAGGATTGACTGCTTTGATCTCCTTGCTGTCCAAGGGACTCTCAAGAGTCTTCTCCATCACCACAGTTAAAAAGCATCAATTCTTTGGTGCTCAGTCTTCTTGATGGTCCAACTCTCACATCGGTACCTGACTAGTGGAAAAACCATACTTTGACTATATGGACTATACATATCTGGCCTGGTGCAAAGACTTGTTAAAAAACCAGCAGCCTTCAATCACCATGACCTCAGTAAACAGGCACCCATGGTTAGCAAAGATTCAGCTGGAGCCCTTTACCCTCCTGCTATGTTCTGTTAGATTTTGCATCTAAATGAGAGTTCAAGTAGCAACATCAAGAATGGCTTTGGCTGGAGAGGGAAAGAAACACACAGCAGCTCTACTGGGGTGGCTTCCAGGATAGCCAGATACTGGGCCGATGGAAAAGGTGCGGCATGTGCGTGCTTATCCAGTCATGCCTGACTCTTTTGTGACCCCATGGACTGTAGCCCAACAGGCTCCTTGGTCCATGGGATTATCCAGGCAAGAATACTGGAGTGGGTTGCCATTGGGCTGATGGAAAAACTAAGCTAAAAGGAAGGGACACCAATTTCTACCAGGCATCCAGTAGAGGGGCTTTGAAGGTGAATGTCCAGGGACTAAGGCAGGCACTCTGAGTAATTGAGACTGAATTTGGGGGGTGGGGGAAGAAGGAGGGAGTGGGGGAGATGGGGGAGGAACAGCTGAGTCACCACCAAGCTCCAGCCAACACCTACCAGATAGATAGTGCTGTGCTTCTAGTGCCAACTTTTTTTTCCAAAGAAAAGCTAGAATCTGAAATGAAAAGCTAGAATATGAAGTGACAGAGGATGAGATGGTTGGATGGCATCACCGACTCGATGGACATGAGTTTGAGCAAGTTCCGGGAGCTAGTGATGGATAGGGAAGCCTGGCGTGCTATAGTCCATGGGGTCGCAAAGAGTCAGACACGACTGAGCAACCAAACTGAACCCTAAATTGTATTTGTTCATAAAGTACTCCAGTTTTTAGGAAACATGAAAGCCAACAGAACTCAAGGGCTGGTCTGATACAGGTCATGGCAAGTCCAAGCTACTCCCCCAGGCAAGTCACGGGCACCCAAAGGAACCTTTGTGGGCCTTTGGGTGGCAGGCTGGCCTGGGCGATAGCGGCGGTGGGTCATTCTGACTCTGATGGACTCTTGCTGTGGCTCCAGTGCTGCTCCTGGGGATAGATGGTAAGCACTGCTGGCAGCGTGACCTGGGGATTCCTGTCTCCCTGGTCAAGGCTGCTTTAACTGTTTTCGTTTCTTATCAGCTACTCGGCCTGCTCTACCCCTCGAGGGATGAGCAGGTGAGAGCTGGGAGGAGCTGATTTAACAAGCTGATGAAGGTGGGGACCCTCATTGCTATGGAAACACGGCGGGTCCAGGGGGTGTGGTGAGGCCACTGGCATCTTCCTCACGAAGGTTCCTGAAGCAGCTGGGGGATGGAAAAGAGGGTGAAAGGAAGGCATGGCTGTGGGCTCCTCGAGCTGGAACTGAGGAATCCTGAAGCATCAATGCACCCTCACCCCAAGGGGAGCTGAAGCAGAAATGGGTTCCCCACACGGCACGGGCATTAATGCCACAGGCTCTCGACTGTCACTACACTGTGAGATGAGATGCTGGTCTGGGTGGGTGGAGGGTACAGACGAGGGTGAACAGGCACACCCCATCCTCACAGACCTCCCAGTCACGGGGCAGAGGCAGACATGAATCAGTACACAGGACACACCAGCAGTAGGTCACAGGTTCTGGGAGGAAAATCAAGCAGGGTCAAGGCCGGAGATGACAGCAGGGGAAGGAAACTATTCCAGACCCTCAGTCAAGGAAGGTGACATCTGAGTGGAGACGTGAAAGTGGTGAGCCTTGTGAATACCCAGATGGGGAGGCTCCTCCAGGCCAAGAGGGCAGCAGGTGCCAAGGCCCTGTGGTGGGTGGGGCTTGGCACACGGAGGAATGCCCCAGGGGCGGGGCTGGGGGAGCGAGGGGAAGTCTGGTGGGCAGCAGGGGTGGAGAGGTCTCAGCTGGGCTCTCATGGGACCCCGAGGCCACCTAAGCCTTAGAGGCCTCCTGCTACTCCAGGAGGCCATGCCTACCTGTTTAATGCTACACCCTGGTTCCCAGCACGATTAATGGATGGAAAATGATTTCAACTCTGAACCTTGTCAATCTCAGTATCTGCGAATGTCAATAAAACATATTGTTCCCTCCACCATCTGCAATAAAGCAGAGCTGAGAAATTCAAGATCCCTTCAGATCCTAGAGAAGACCCCAGAAATAAGGGCTGAAGAGCTTGTGTACAGTTAAACAAACACATCAACACTCTGATCTAGGGGTACAAACCCCAGTGTCAGTGAGAGATTCTGGCAGCACAAGGATAAGGAGAACCTGGGCATTCATAAGTTCCTTCTTTTCTCTTTTTGGATGTTTGTGACTTTTTCTTATTAAACTTTTTATTTTGTACTGAAGTATAGCCAATGATGGAATAGGAAATGGCAGCCTACTCCAGTATTCTTGCCTGGAAAATTCCACGGGCAGAAGAACCTGCCAGGCTACAGTCCATGGGGCTGCAAAGAGTCAGACATGACTGAGCGACTGAACACACACACAGCCAACGAACAGTGTTGTGATCCTTCCAGGTGGACATCAAAGGGGCTGAGCCCTACATAACACAAGTATCCATTCTCCCATAAGCTCCTGCATTTCCTGCTTAGAACACTTACAAAGTTAGTCAAAAAAAGAGGCGCTATGTGGTGGCCAGTGCTTTTTTACTATCACTACATGGGACTTCCCAGGTTGTTCAGAAGGTAAAGAATCTGCCTGCAATGTGGGAGACCCAGGTTCGATCCCTGGGTTGGGAAGATCCCCTGGAGTAGGAAATGGCAACCCACTCCAGTGTTTTTGCCTGGAAAATTCCATGGACAAAGGAGCCTGGCAGGCTGCAATCCAAGAGGTCACAAGAGTAGGATACAACTGAGTGAGTAAACCGCCACCACCACATGGCCAAAAGCCTCCTCCTCTTACATCTCAGTGACCTGGGGCTGGGGTGGAGCGGCGCATCTAAGATAATTATCCGTAGCCTTACACTTGCCTCTTCTTGGGAAAGGATAATCAGGAAGGCATTTTCTTCATGCAGGACCCAGTTTTATCTGCACAAACCCTTCTGCCCTGAGTGTCTTTCACTTGGGAGGGAAGGCTCCTGCGACAACATGGTTGTTGGGTCCTGCCTGTGCCCTTTGAGTCATATTATGCTAAGAAGATGCTTTTAAAAATTAAATCAGCCTTTCTCCCAGTGAAGGTCAATGCCGCAGCTCCACTACCGGAGTTCTCCCCACCCCTGGCTGCCCAGAAATGTGCACACAGTGCCCGCGTCCTCCTGATTCACACCCCCGCTGCCGGGCTGTGTAGACTGCATTTCCTCATTGCACACGAGGGTGCCGCCTTTTGACTTCATTGGAAGTTCCCCTTGCTCCTTCGGGTGAGCTGTTTCTGCACCGGCCTGAGCCCCATGTGAGGGTGGATTTATTCTCATCACAGCTGTGGAGAACAGTGGATTTATTCACACAATAGCTCAGTGCCACCACCGAAAGCCAAATGGTACATTTAAATTTATCCCAAAGCTGCTCTTTTCTGGTTGAAAACTACCCCTCTTCTGTGAACTGCACTTTCTCCTCGCTTCGCTAGAACTTGGCTTTCATCTCTGGAAACAAAAGAGCGTATCAACTGAGGAGATTTACCGTGAATGCAGCACATGTCACAAAGAAGACGTGAGATACGGGCTGTCCGGTTGGCTCTCCAGCCAGGCAGCTTCTCCCCACCCGCTGGCTGTGATTCAGTGATTCAGAGTCTTAGCAAAACGGCCCCTTCCCACAGGCAAGCGGTCTTTGAGGTCAGCCGGGAATCCGACGAAATGGCAAACATTGCGTCCGAGAATCACACAGCTCTAGTGTAGAGCTCATAGACGCGAAGCCCGATGGCTGAGGCAAGCCTGTAGACTGTGTTGAGTGACTTTTGTAATTGGAAACAGATGTTAAGTTAAAATAAATTTTTAAAAAGGAGGAAATTCACGTGAAAATCGGGATTCCTGGCCTCTCTTGAAAAGTCATGTGATCTGACAGCCGGCACCGGCATGCCTACATGGCAGCTAGGCGGTAGGGAGCGGCGCCCCCTGTAGGCAGGGCATTGGCCCTCCAGCTTCCACAGTGGTGGTCACGTGCCCCTCAGCCTGGCAACGACCTGATGTGTATGGTGAAAGGTTTGGGAAATGGCTGACTTAGCCCCCTTCTGTCTTGAGCTGCCCACACTCCCTCTGAAATCCAACCAGGAGGGGGATGGGGGCTTGCCTGCTGGGAGGACCGCTGACATCTGAGTGCTCCAGAGCCTCTGTGCATTTTACCCTGACTCACTGAGCATGCACACACAGCCTCATCCAGTTAGCTGCTTCCCATGGTTCAGGAGACTGCGACAAATGACCACAAATGACTCCCACATGCAACATGCCACGTCGTGCTGTGACACCCCCACACCCTCCATCAAGAGGTGAGTGAGTTGCTTCAGTCATGTCTGACTCTGCAACCCTATGGACTGTGGCCCGCCAGGCTCCTCTGTCCATGGGGATTCTCCAGGCAAGAACACTGGAGTGAGTCGCCATGTCCTCCTCCAGGGGATCTTCCTGACCCAGGGATCACACCTGGGTCTCTTAGGTCTCCTGCATTGGCAGGCGGGTTTTTTACCACGAGCACCACTTGGGAAGCCCCCCATCAAGAGGTAGCTGGAGCCTATTTCTCTAGCTGGGCTTAGCCTGGTGACTTCCTTTGGCCAACAGGTCCTTCGCAGTCACAACTGAGCAGATCCTTTAAAAAGCACTTGCATGCTGAGGCGTGTCCTCTCTGGCTGCCTAGAGACCCCCAGGTGCTGGATAATGAGACCACATGGAGCAGAGACAAACTGTCCCAGCTGAGGTCCTCGGGCCAGGGGGCCTGCCAGACACTGTGAGTGAGGCCATGTGAGATCATCCAGCCCACTAGCTCACTATGGAACCAGCCAGTCCACCCGCAGCAATAATAAAAGGCATTGTTGCTTGCAGCCACTGCAGCATGGAGGGGATTGTCAGGCAGCAGGAGATAGCTGATACACCTGGCTTGTCAAAGCCCGTGCTCATCTCATCTCTAAAGGTTGTTTGGGGGCCTTTAGGGGCAGATGCTCTCTGCAGCCCTTAACACTCATCTTTCCGCTGCTGTCTCTTCGTGAGCTCAGGAATGCACATGATTTTTAATGATGTTCAAGGAAGGTGCCAGCCCCCATCTCCTCATCACTGACTAAGCAACTTGTACTCTTTCCTCTTGCATATTACAGTTCTTTGCTCCGTACCTGGCCTCTGAAGAATTTGTAGCAAAATGTCCTGTGTGGTTAATTTTTATGTGAAATGAGCAGCAGTTGCTTTCAGGCTCCGGAGACAGTGACCTTCATGGCATCCATGTTTTCCTTCAGGGAACCACCTCTTCCCCAGCTTCTCAGTCCACATGGTTTGGAGGCAACTGCGTCTAACCCCACTCCTGGCCCTGCCTGGGCCCACAAGAAAACAGGTGCCTCTCCCTGACTGTGGAGTTTAGAGATCAGTTCAGAGGAGAGCTGGTCCTTGGACTCTGCTGGGACTATTAGGACTATTAGGAAGAGGAGCTAGCAGGAACCATCTCTGGGCCATGCTGAGACTATAGATGTGGTTCCCAAAGTGTGGTCCCTGGAGCAGCAAAATCAGTATCACCTGGAACTTACTAAGAATTAAAACACTTATGTTCCACCCTAGATGCACTGAATTAGAAACTGGGGCAGGGTCCAAAAATGGGGCGTTAATTTGCTTGTTTATCACATAATTCTGATGCATGTTCAAGTCTGAGATGCACTGGATTAGAGGAGAGTAGAGCTAAGTGATAAAGAAACACCTTCCTGGTGATAGCATCATCTGAACACCTGGATCCCACCATGCCTGAAGCCAAACTATAGTTCCAGACTTTTCAGATCTGTGAGCAATACATTTTCCCTTGTCGCTTCAGCCGGTTTGGATTTCTGACCCTTGCTGTTAATCGTGAACACTGACACGTGTTATGAGACGCTGGACTTTGGCAGAATGGTCTTTCTGCAGTGGGTCTTCTTGACAGCAATGCTAACTGCAGGGCTGTCAGGGTCTTCTAATTCACTCATGCTGAGGGGTGTTACTTTATTTCTACGTTGGCAGCTTGTCTGGGGAAAGTGGTTCAGATATATCACTTCCCTAAAGCACTCTGACACCTTGGACAGTAAACTTTCTGCATTAAAGACTAATGTTCTCTCACCCACAACAAGACAACAGGTCCTTTCCTGGAAGGCTATTTGATCGAGACCAAAGTAATCCAAGACATGAGGCCCTTTCATTAGAAGCAGGGATAATTATAGTGATAGAGAGGAATTAAACTCTCGTGGAGTTGCCTCATATGTACATTTAATTGACACAAATTCAATTTTATGACTTTGGCCACAGATAAAGGGACAAGGAGAGAAATAACTCTTTTAAGAGTGCAGGCCATAGGTTATACTTATGGTAATGGCTAGCTAGCTAGCTAATCCACATCAACCCATCCCTGGAACACAAGCAGAAAACCTGGACCAAATAGTATTATGAAACTCTGTTTATAAAGAGAAATCTGTTTGAAGGCATGGAGAGTGAATAAGACGATGAAGGGTTACAGGCAGGAAATGAGAAACCCAGAGAGGTGAACTCAGCACCTGGGAAGTGCTTCCCCTCAAGGTGCTCCTGATTCTAAGAGCTGCTGCAAAGCTGAGGAACTGAACAGAGCTGGTGACAGACTTGGGGCTACAGTCTGAGAGTCAGGGCGACCCAGAAATAGTCAGGAGTGAAGGGCACAGCAATATAAGCAAATCCAAATTACAGTTGACTACTGTAACAACAACAGTAATAATAATGATGATGTCTGGTGAGGTTTAATATTTACAGAGAATTAAAATGCATGACAATAAGCATTTAATTTTGGAGAGGGGTAAATGGAGCTAGACTTGTAAGGTCTCCACTGAATGAGAAGCAGTAAACTTGCTAATTTAAAGGAGACGCTAATAAGTCAAGAATGCATGTTGCAATCTCTGGTAATGACTAAAGGATAATAAAAGAATGTATAACTAACAAGCTAATAGAGAAGAAAAAAGAGGGATAATACAAAGTAATCAGTTCAGAATAGGGCAAGAAAGGAGAGAAAAGGAACATAAGAGAGGCGGAACGAATAAAAACAAACAATAAGATGGTAGATTTAAAATCAAATCTATCAGCAATTACATTAAATGTAAATGGACTAAATGTGCCCATTACAACACATAGATTGTTAGAGGATAAAAATAAAAACCAATTACATGTTGTTTACAAGAGATAAACCCCAGTGTAAGGATGCAGAAAGTTTGAAAATAAGAGGATGAAAAAAGATGCAGCACATAGAAGATTAAAAAAAAAGAAGAAGATATACCACATAAACACTAACCAAAAGAAAGCCGGTTGACTTAAAGACAAAAGCATTTTTAGAGTAAAAAAGAGACAATACATGGTGATAAAAGGTTCAGTTCACCAGAAGACATAAAAAGGCTGGTTTTGTATGCCCCTCACAAAAGACCTCCCCCCACAAACAGAAAGTAAAGCATCTAAGCAGCATGGGTCTTTCCTGGAAGAGGGTAAGTGCATTTGATTCTTCTGTCCGTGCAGCTAGTCAAGGTCCTGTGCCGCTGGAGGCAAGGACCTCCCAGGGACCTCAGCGTAATGCCAGTGCTTAAAAACACATTTTTTCCTACAACCCAGGCTCTAAACATATCCAACTGCTTCATCTGGGGCTCAGCCAAGAAGCTTTGGTCGTCCCCACCCTGGAGGAGCAACGACTCTCTTGGGCTTAAGGAAAGATAATATGTCTCTATGGGGGTTTCTAGATAGAGCTGCATATATGCTACACTTGATCATCAGCTGGAGGGATTTCAAGGGTAGATTTGGCACCTGTACCTCCTTGACCTTTGGAACCTCATCCGTGTGTGACATGTAGCTCCAATGCCATCCCATTTCAGTGTGAGGATTGTGCAACACAACGGGTTTCAACTTTCTTTTCTTCAAATTCGGCTTCTGTAGGAGCATGCGCCTTTATCAGATAAACGCTGAGCTCCAAATCTGTTGAAAATGAGGATTCCACCACCTCAGTCCTCTTTAAGGGAATCAATGGGACAAGCTAAGAACCACCTACTGGGGACAGCTGGTAATCTGATATTTATCAGATGGACCCACTGTGTATGCGAAGGCACGCTTCTTTGCCATGGTGGCCAGGAAGCTCACAGTCACGACTGTGACCCCACCTCAGGCATTCATTTGTTTACTCCCGGCATCATCTTATTGTTCCTACTCTTGTTTTCCCTTTACCTTCATTTCCTTACATATTTGTTAAAATCTTCTTGCGCTACCCAATTTGTTCTGTCAGAACTTCCTGGAGAAAGGCAGATTATAAATAATTAATGAAGCTCCACTTCTCAAAATGCTACACATCAAGGTATGTGTTACCTGTTGACTTGTTGAAAACAAACCCGAGGACCTGTGGATGTCACCTTATTTGGAAATACTGTCTTTGCTGATGACCAGGTTAAGATGAGGTCGTTAGGGTGGGCCTCAATTGAACATGACTGGTGTCCTTATAAAAAGAGTAAACTTGAATCCAGAGACAGACGTGTACACAGGAAAGCACCAGGTGAGCATTGGATTATGCTGTCACAAAGCAAGGAACTATCAGAAGGTAGAGAGGTGCCTGGAGCAGATTCATCCCTAGTGCTTTCAGAAGGAACATGGCCCTGCTGACACCTTGATTTTGGACTTCCCAACCTCCAGAAATAGGATAATAACTGTCTATTGTGTAAACCAATAAGCTCTTGGTACTTTGTCACAACAGCCTAGGAAACTAATACAGTATTCAAAATGACTTTACTTGATATGTGATTTAACTTTAAAATAATAACAGTTAGGGGACTTCCCAGGTGGTCCAGTGGTTGAGAATCTGCCTTCCAATGCAGGGGACACAGGGTCAAGCCCTGATTAGGGAACTAAGATCCCACATGCTGTGGGGAATTAAGCCTGCATGCCACAACTAAGAAATAAGGGAGCCAAATAAGTAAATAAATATTTTAAAAATACTGTTATATATTTATATTACTGAATATTAGAAAAAATAGACCAAGTGACTCCAACCAGTGGGCTTTAGGTATGTCATTCTTTAGGACTAGGCGGGTGTAAGTGTGTCGCAAGCCAACAGCGGTTTAGTTGGCACCTGAGGGGCCATGCGATAGAGTGATTAGGGACAGATGCTCGGCAGCCAGGTCAGAGGATAAAGCGTCTGCCTGCAATGCAGGAGACCCAGGTTCGATCCCTGGGTTGGGAAGATCCCCTGGAGAAGGAAATGGCAACCCACTCCAGTATTCTTGCCTGAGAATCCCATGGACAGAGGAGCCTGGTGGGCTACAGTCCACGGGGTTGCAAAGAGTCGGACACGACTGAGCAACTTCACTTTCACTTCAACCTCTCCATGCCTGGGTTTCCTCTGTATGATAGTATTGATTACAGCGTACCTACTACACAGGGTTGTTCGGGTGATTAAATGTAAGATTAACATGTGTGGTACAAAACACAGCCTGGGAGCTGATTCAGGGTGTTTATAAGTGCTGGCTCTTCATTGTATTACCCAGAAATGTAAATATCTAGTGATCGCAGCCCACACATGAAGGAGGGAGGTCCCAGTGAGCCCAGTAGGCAACCAGAAAGGGTGCTAGACCACCACCAGGCTGCTCCCACTCTATCAGGGCCTCTGGAAGGTTCCTACACCATTGCACACTACCTTTGGCTTCATGTCCCACCTTGTTCTAGAGAAATTTAAAAGCCGTTATTAATTTTTCATGTAGAGTGAACACCAGCAGTACAGACTGGAGTCCTGTCGAGTTGAGCAGCAGTCAGTGGAGCCAGTCTGGGTGTAGAAGGAACGATAGCCCAGGAATCGTTACACTCTCCACCAGCTGACCTTCAACAAGGGCTTGCTTTGAGCCGGGTGCTCCTCTAAGCTGACTACCCATCCAGCCTTTTAATCCTTATAGTGACCCTCAGGGCAGAGTGCTCTTCTCTTTAAAAAAAAAAAAAGTATTTATTTATTTAGGCTGAGCTGGGTCTTTATTGCTGCAAGGGCCCTTCTCTAGTTGCCATGAGTGTGGGCTATTCTCTAACAGTGGTGCCCAGGATTCTCATCGGTGGCTTCTTTTGTTGTGGAGATTAGTTGCTCTGAGGCATATGGAATCTTCCCAGATTAAGGGTTCAACCCATATCTCCTGCACTGGCAGGCAGATTCTTTACCGCTGAGCCACCAGGGAAGCCCCAGAGTGCTATTCTTAGCTCCATTTGAGAGATGGGTGAAGGAGGCCCAGAGAGGTTAAGTAACCTGCCCAAGGTCACAGAGCTGGTAGGAAGAAGGGCAGGATTTGTACCAGGTGGTCAGGCTGCAGAGTCTGCCAGGTCTATTTTCTGCCAGGGTTGCTGGGCTGGTGGGCTGTCGGCCCAGAGCTGCTGGTGGCCCTCTCACCACGTCTAAGAGCTTTTCTGAGAATGAAGGGCAAAAAGGAGAAAGCTGAGCTGGGAGGTGGGAAGAGGCAGACGGCTGACACATTTTAATCACTGGGTCCGGCTGCACCCGTGATCACACCACCTTCAGAAGTTCATTTACATGGATTGATGTAGACGCTTTCCCTTCAGTCCACTCTTTTTATTACTTGCTATCTAAAACGCCTTGTCTTGGACTTCCCTGGTGGTCCGGTGGTTAAGAATCTGCCAGCCAATGCAGGGGACACGGGTTTGATTCCCGGTCTGGGGAGATTCCACACGCTGCAGAGCAACGAAGCCCGAGAACCACAGCTACTGCAGCCCTCGAGCCCTAGAGCCTGTGCTTAGCAAGGAGAAAAACCACCACAGTGAGAAGCCTGTGGCCCGCAACTAGGCCTGCACAACAATGAAGACCCAGTGCGGCCAAAAATAAAAGTAAGAAAATTAAAAAAAAAAAAAAAAGATAAAACATCTTGTCTTGTATTAGTATAGTGCTTTCTCCCAGTTGGGTGGGGTTTGATAAGGGTTAATCACTGAATGCCTGGGTGCCCCCTGCTCACAGTCCCCTGGCCAGACCTCCAACCGTGACCCCCAGAGCCAGAGCTCTCAAGGGTCAACACAGCTCACACCCAGGACTGAAAGGAGGGTCCCTCATCCACCCTGGGATGGGGAGCAGGCTTCTGCTCAGCACTGCCCTCTGCCCTCCCCCCACCGCCCCCCCAGCCAAGTGGTGCTCCACTTGCCCAGGGACCTTGCTTGGTGATGAAGCCAGTTTTGGCTCATTCCCTTTCCAGCCCTCTTCCAGGAACCACCTTCCAATTTGATGACTTGTTCTGGAATCCTTATCTCAGAGTCTGGTTCTGGGGAATCTAAACCAAGACAATATTCACATAGCAGGGAGCAAACGCTCAGTAAATTGCAAGGACTGTGGCCCCTTCTTCTGCCTCCTACCATCTGCCTGAGCTGCTTGGAAAAGAGCTTCAAGCTTGGAGTGCACTGATCCAGGCCTGGGTGGGGCTAGTGGTAAAGAATCCGTCTGCCAATGCTGGAGATGCCTGGGTGGGGAAGACCCCCCTGGAGGAGGGTATGGCAACCCACCAGTATTCTTGCCTGGAGAATTCCATGGACAGAGGAGCCTGGTGGGCTATAGTCCATGGAGTCGCAAAGAGTCAGACACGACTGAAGTGACTTAGCATGCACGCACACGTATATAAACTATATAATGTATATAAGTACATTATAAGTAAACATATAGTAAATATAATAATTGCTTACAGTGTTGGCTGGCTCAAGGCAAGTGCTCAATCATTAGACAGCCTGATTTCATTAAAAGGGTATCAGATTAATCTTTCACCATAAACTCCTTTGTACCTTTAGAATGTAGTATCATCTGCATGCATTGTTATCCATATAAAGTAAGAAATTTCATTTAAAAGTAAAAAGAAAAATAAAACAAACTTTCAGTCATAACCACATCTTAGCTATAGACCCAGAAATTAACTATGGCCATTAATTTTATGTGTCCACTCAACTGAGCCATGCAGAGTCCAGCTATTCAGTCAAAACCGGTAGTCCTGGCTTGCCACAACTAGAGAAAGCCCGCGCACAGCAACAAAGCCCCAACACAACCAAAAATAATAAAATAAATTAACTAATTCTAAAGAAGTAAAAACATAAATTTCTCCCTATAAATATATACATCCTACTGGTTCAGTTTCTTTGGAGACTTTTTGCTTTTTCAAAGTTTTTCTTTTTCTTTTTTAATGTGGACCATTTTTAAAGTCTGTATTGAATTTGCTACAATATTGCTTCTGTTGCGTGTTTTGATTTTTGGGGGGCCATGAGGCATATGGGATCTTAGTTCCCAGACCAGGAATAGAACCTGCATCCCCTGCCTTGGAAGGCAAAGTCTTAACCACTGAACCACCAGGGAAGTCCTTCTCTGGAGACCTTGACTAATGAGACATTTGCTAAAGATCAGCTCAGGCCTGGCGAAGGAGGGTGATGAAGCAAGGACTCCTCCTTTCTGGCACCCCAGTGACAGTGTTGCAAGCCCAGTGCCAAGTCCGATCATGGACCCTGGAACTCTTACTTGAGCACGCCCTGTCTTGATCCGGGAACATGGTCGGGGGCTGGGGACTCAGGTGTGGCTCAGGTTTGCTGGGAATGAAGACCTCAGCATTGTCCTTCCGCTTAGCAGACAAATTCCTTTCCTTTTTATTACCTGTAAAAAACACAATTGTTTATATGTCAAACACGGAGTGCAAGCAGAGATGGCACACTCTGCTCAGGCATCTGTTTATTTGTCTGTTCACTTATTCATTCAACAAATATTAATGGAACCCCTGCTCTGGCACCATGCTAGTTCGGAATTAGAGGTGTGAATAATGCAGACAACAAAATAAGTTTGCTGGTTTAAATAATAGCTAAAAAAAATAAATAGTACGAGTGGGCTGTGAATTTGGCAAAAGAACTATGAAGGTTTGAACATGACGCAGGTTTGGGGAGGGGGCTTCCCAGGTGGTGCCGTGGTAAAGAACCCGCCTGCCAATGCAGGGGATGCAAGAGACACGGGTTCAATCCCTGGATGGGGAAGATCCCCTGGAGAAGGAAGTGGCAACCCACTCCAGTATTTTTGCCTGGAGAACTCCGTAGACAGAGGAGCCTGGTGGGGTCGCAAACATGACTGAGTGAGTGAACATGAACACACGCATGCGAGTTTGGGGACAGTGGTTCCAGGGTTTTAGAACCAGCAAACGTTTAAGAACATGAGAAGACAGGGACTTTCCTGGTGGCCTGGTGGCTAAGACTCCATGCTGTCAATGCAGGGGACCCGGGTTCAATCAGCAGTCAGGAAACTAGATTCCACATGCTGCAACTAAGGGTTCACAAGCCATAACGAAGAGCAAAGATCCTGAGTGCTGCAGCTAAGACCCAGCACAGCCAAATAAATAAACAGTAAACAAAGAAGAACATGAGAGGACATGCTTGGGAAAGCAGTCCGGTGGGCAGCGAGGCAGGTGGCTAAATGGACTAAAGAGAAAAATCAGGGAGAAGAGTGTAGTTCCCGGACTTGGGAACCCCCAGCCTGGAAAGGCAGAAAGCCTCGGGAAGTTTCTGCTGAAATTCCGAGGAAATCCTGGGGTCTGTGATGGCCTAAAGGAGTGAAGCCCCAGAATCAAGGGCCCCGTGGGATTCTTGGCAGCTCAGGGTAGATAATGGGGACGTGGGTGACGTCTATCTGATTTGCACTAACTTCTCTGCCATTCCCCCCTTGACTTTGTGAAGGGCATATGTTTCTCTACACTTTCTAAAGTGGCTGGTCCCTGGTTGTCCTGACACCCTGGGCCCAAGGGCAGACCTGTGTGTGTCTGAGCCAGAACCCACCATGTCCAATGAGACAAGACGAAGAAAGGAGAAGGGCCAATGCTCAAATGGAGACTGACTGCCCAAGTGCTGAAAATATGCTGCTGATGGTAAGAATGACTGCTAGCATATATTCAGTTCTCCTCCAGACGACCCGGCACTGGGTCAGGCCCTTGGCACATGCTTTCTAGTGTATTTCCCTGGCCAGCCATCCTAGTGAGTGGAGGGTAGGCAGAATAATGGACCTCAAAATTGGCCACATCCTAATTCCCAGAAGCTGTGAATGTGTTAGGCGACAAAGCAAAGGGGAATTAACTGTGCTAATCAGCTGACCTTAAACTAGGGAGGTTATCTTGGATTATCCTGCTGGACACAATGTAATTACATGGGTCCTTAAAAGTGGGCTTCCCTTGTGGCTCAGATGGTAAAGAATCCGCCTGCAATGTAGGAGACTTGGGTTTGATCCCTGGATTGGGAAGATCCCCTGGAGAAGGAAAAGGCTACCCACTCCAGCATTCTGGCCTGGAGAATTCCATGGACTGTATAGTCCATGGGGTCACAAAGAGTCAGACACGACTGAGCAACTTTCACTCACTTCACTTAAAAGTGGAAGAGGGACGAAGTTTCAGCTGGGGATGATGAAAAAACTTCTGGTGAAAGACAGTGGTGATGGTTACATATAGTGTGAGTCTACTTCCTGACACCAATTTGTGCTCTAAAAAACAGTGAAGAAGGGAGCAGGGGACATGGGTTCAGTACCTGGTCTGGGAAGATTCCACATGCCGCAGGGCGACTAAGCCCGTGGGCCACAAAAAAGAGAAGCCACTGCAACTAGAGAGTTGCCTCCGAATACAGCAATGAAGATTCAGTGCAGCCAAAAGCGAATGAATACATTTTTTTTTAATGGTGAAGAAGATAAAAGAATAGAAATGTTATGTATAGAATGTTACAATATTATATACAGAACATTATAATAATAAAGAAAGGTTATGTATATTTTACCACAATAAAACACACACAAGTGGAAAAGGGCTGCTGATGAGGAGGGTCAAAGGGACATGTGACTATAGAAGAAAGCCACAGAGAGGCAATGCTGCTAGCTTTGGAGGTGGAGGAAGGAGCCAGGAGCCAAGGTGCGCAGCAGCCTCTAGAAGCTGGAAAAGGCAAGGAAACAGGTTCTCCCCTGGAGCCTCCTGTTGACACTGTGATTTTAGCCCATCACACTTACAACCCACAGAACTATAAGATAATAAATTTGCATCATTTTGCTCATTTGCTACAGCAGCCGTTGAAAACGGATACCTACTATTGCAGACTAAGGCGCTGAGGTTCAAGTCATTTTTCCAAGGTCACAAAGCTAGAAGTGATGGAATCAGGGTTTGAGCCCTCCCCTTAACCACTTTTGGCTTCCCTGATGGCTCAGATGGTAGAGAATCTGCCTGCAATGCAGGAGACCCTGGTTTGATCCCTAGGTCGGGAAGATCCCCTGGGGAAGGAAATGGCTGCCCACTCCAGTATTCTTGCGTTGGAAATCCCATGGACAGAGGAGCCTGGTGGGCTACAGTCCATGAGATCGCAGAGTCGAACACAACTGAGCAACTTAAAGCAACTTAACTGAGCAACTGCACACTTGCTTAACCACTTTATTGCCTTTCTACCGGCTCCCTCTTCTCCATAAGATGGCCCTCCGGCAGTTATGGAGGTCTACCTTGGCCATCAGAAGGCTATACGAGGCTATTTCCTAGGGCACCAAAGGACCCAGCCTCTGGGTGCAACCCTGGAACCCTCATGTCTTCATGGAAAGTAGGCTGGGACACTCGTGTTGCACCATGTTCCTGCCTGCCCCTCCCTCCTCTCCCAGGCTCACTCAGCTCCAGCCACACTGGCCCTTTGTGTGTCCTCGGGTACACCAAGCTCTTTCCCTGTTCAAACCCTTTATGCTTGCTGTTCCCTGGACCTGGAAGGCTGTTCCCATGGCTGCCCCCTTCTCCTCATTCCTGATTTAAACATCACCTCCTCTGAGAAGGCTGTTCTCACCATTCCAGCTACCAGCATCCTTCTCTGACCCTGATTCCCCAGCCAGTGTCCTGTCTTATAACATTCACAACTTTCAAGACCATCGGGGTACCATTCTTTCCTCCTCCCTGAATTTCTAACCTGACCCTGACCCAACTCTCCCCTTTCCAGTTACTGGAAAAATAACTTCTGCCTTTCTCTGTGCCACTCACTCACTGCTCCTTGCTCACCAGGAGGATGACTAGGATGGGAGAGAGTGGGGGCCAGAAGCCATCGGGGCTCAGTCCTCCCCTCTGGGCAGGGGAGTGGGGCAGGGGTTGCCATCAGGTCACATGGTCCCCTTCCAGATGCCATTAGCTTCTGGGGCCAGGGGGTTGTCTATAGTGGAGGGGCAGTACTGCCTAGCCACCAGTCCTATCAGTTGGAAAGGTGATCATTTGCTCCTCATCTATCCCATGGCTATCTCTCATTTGTTTCACAACTTAGAAGGGGAAACAGAGGGGCCTGGGGTTACTTACTGGATTCTCAAAGCCCAGTCATCACTCTGTAATCTCACCTGGTTTATTTATTTAGCCTTAGGCAGGAGGAGAAAGGGATGACAGAGGATGAGATGGTTGGATGGCATCACTGACTTGATGGACATGAATTTGAACAAGCTCCAGGAGTTGGTGAGGGACAGGGAAGCCTGGTGTCCATGCAGTCCATGGGGTCTCAAAGAGTCGGACACGACTGAGCAACTGAACTGAACTGAACTGAACTGGAAGGTTAACAGTACAGGCTCTGGGCTCAAACTGCTGCAGATTCACTTCTGCTCTGCTCCTTCCTGGCTGTGTGACCTTGGACGAGTTATTTGACATCTCTGTGCTTCATTCTCCCCATCGGCAAAACAAGTGCAATGACAAGACTTTCCTTGGGTCTGTGGGGAGGATTGAATGAGGGATTATATGTAAAGCCCTTGGAACAGTGGTTGGCTCATATCAGTAACAACTCAGTGTTGGCAGTTGTTATTATTTATCTGGTTATGTGCTTATTGTCAGGGTTCCCAGATGGTACTAGCGATAAAGAACCCGCCTGCTAATGCAGGAGATGTAAGAGACGTAGGTTTGATTCCCAAGTCAGGAAGATCCCCTGGAGGAGGGCATGGCAACCCACTCCAATATTCTTGCCTGGAGAATCCCCATGGATAGAGGAGCCCGGTGAGCTATAGTCCATGGGGTTGCTAAGAGTCAGACATGACTAAGCAACTAAGCATGCACGCATGCTTATTGTCTGTTTTCTCTGCTAGGATTACGTGATGTAGGAGAATGACTGGGCTTGTCCTGTCCTGGCATAGTGCCTGGGCCATGATACATGCCCAGTAGATGAATAAAGGAACAGCCCAGAACCAGGTACATCTTTTCAGGTTACTGCGGACTCCTCTTGAGTAAATGCTCAGGAATGGCTCAGAACTCCAATCCTATGCTAGAGTCTGGGGGGACCTTGTAACAGGCCTCCTGCTCCCCTCTGTGGGAGCCTGTCCCCTGCTGAAGCTAAGAAGCTGCAGATGAAAGCAGTGGCTGAGGGTGGCAAGTAGGGGGCATGTGCCCTGCCCTCCACCCCCAGCAGACATCACCACGATCAATGTGGGGCCTGCCAAGCAATCTGTTTAAAAATGTAAAACAGCAAAAAAGTGAAGTTCTCTCTTTCCGCTTATAGGAAAGTATCACTCTTAAGGGCTTCTCCAGTGGCTCAGCAGTAAAAGAATCGACCTGCAATGCAGGAGACCCAGGTTTGATCCCTGGGTCGGGAAGATCCCCTGGAGAAGGGAATGGCTACCCATTCCAGTATTCTTGTTGGCAAATCCCATGGACAGAGGAGCCTGGGGGCGGCTACAGTCCATGGGGTAGCAGAGTCAGGCATGACTTAGGGACTAAACAACAATGACTCTTAAACTGCCTGGGGTCCCACTGCTCTCCTTCAATGACCTGGTCTTTCACACCTGGAAATGAATGTCATGCTCACACCACATCCCCGACTTCCAGGACAGGGGCCCAGTCAATCTCTTCACAGCCTTTCCCTCCTTCTGTCCCGCTGGAGGAAATACAGCCACAGCAAGGATGCAGCCCCCCTGGGTCTCACTCAGAAGTGCATCAACACTCCCTGATCACCAGATGCTTTAGCAGGGTGGCACGAAAGTGTCAGTTGCTCAGTTGTGTCTGACTCTTTGCGACCCCATGGACTGTAGCCCAGCAGGCTCTTCCGTCCGTGGATTTCTCCAGGCCAGAAGTGGAGTGAGTTTCCATTTCCTCCTCCAAGGGAACTTCCTGACACAGAGACTGAACCCAGGTCTCCTGCACTGCAGGCAGATTCTTTACTGTCTGAGCCACCCAGCAGGTGGGGTTGGGGCAGGGGTGGGCGGAGGGGGCATAAGTCTTTGCTTTACTTGACAAAGATCCCTGAATGACTTGAATGTGCCAGGTGAGGGCTGCATGCTGGAGATGCAATGGAGGGGAAGAGTTGGACTGTGCCCTGGTGGTGGAGCTCACAGGCCAGAGGGGAAGAAAGGCAACTGGGGGCAGGGAGACCAGGGCCAGATGATGCTACAGGAGCAGAGGAGGCAGCAACCTAGCTGGCTGGGCTGGGAGTGTTAAGAAGGCTTCCTGGAGGAAGCAGCCTCTGGGAAAAGCAAGGAGCTGGGTTTCATGGGTCAGAGTGGAGAGGAAAGGAAAGGTAGTGATCTCTGTGGAGGGAACAGCCCAGCAAGGAGGAGAGAGGGTGTCCAAGGGACAAATGTTCTCCTGTCTGCAGACCTCAACCTTGGGGTATAGATTTTCCAGATCTGCTTGTTCTTATGTACCCCTCAAGACTCATATGGTCAAGTCCTAATCCCAGCAACTCAGAATGTGACTGTGTTTGGAGATAGCATCTCTAGAGAGCTAGTTAAGGTATTAATAAAATGAGGCCTTTAGAGTAGGTGCTAATCCAACATGACTGGTGTCCTTATAAGAAAAGGAGATAGGACCCAAGAACAGGAGACTTCCCTGGTGATCCAGTGGTTAGGATTCAGTGCTTCCAATGCAGGGGGCCCAGGTTCGATCCCTGGTCAGGGAACTAGAGTCTACATGTGGCAACTAAGAGTTTGCATGGTGCAACTAAAGATATTGCATGCTCCAATGAAGACCCAGTGCAGCCAAATAAAAATAAATAAATAAGATAAGGTCATAGAAAAAAAAAAAAGACATAGGAACACACAGAGGGAAGTCCAGGTAAGGACACAGGGAGAAAGTGGCCATCTGCAATCCAAGGATAGAAGCCACAGAAGACACCAAGTTTGCCGACACCCTAATCTTGGACTCCAAGCCTCCATAACTATGAAAAAATACATAACTGTGACTGTTGAAGCCACCTCTGGTCTGTGTACTTTGTTATAGCATCCTGAGCAGACCAGTACGCTCACTGCCTGACTTCAAATACTCCCTTATTTCTTTTCTTTGGTTCACCCAGTTTTGGGAAAAATGAGCTCAGAATGGAGAGGGAGGAGGAAGCAGAGGCCATGCCAGCTGGGGATCAGAGACGAGGACTATTGTAGATGGGCCCCTCCTTGCCAAACCCACCAATTGTTTTGCTGACTTTACTTTCTAGGGTGGTTTTTTTTTTTTTAAGATTTTTTTTTTCATGTGGACCATTTTTAAAGTCTTTGTTGAATTTGTTACAATATTGTTTCTGTTTTATGTTTGTTTGTTTTTTTGCTGCAAGGCATGTTGCATCTTAGCTCCCCAACCAAGGATCAAACTCACAACCCCGGCACTGGAAGGTGAAGTCTCAATCGCTGGGCTGCCAGGGATGTCCCTTCTAGGGTCCTTCCTGAAAAGCCTTCTCTAGTGGACTACTGCCATGGGTGCCCATCTGTTTTCCTTCTCCTTCAGATGCTCTTTGATTTTTTTTCTTTGGAAACTCCTATCTCTCTCCATGTGGTCTGGGTGGTGATAATCATACCCCTAGTTCTGTTGGCTGGACCTGGCCAATCAGAGCCACAGTGACTAGTTCAGAGATGCCACCCCGTATGGGTTCAGGAGCCAAGCCTGGGGATTTTCTAGAACTTTTAGGAAGAAAAATCCACTTTCTGATCAAGTTGCAAAGCCAGTGTCTCAATTCTGTGTCTATATGTGGAGAATCCATGTAAGGATGGTACCAAGATGAAAGAAGGCAGAGATAAGAGGAAGAAGGAGAGGGTAGGAGGGAGGAGGAGAAGAGATATGAGTCCTGCTATAGTCCTGGAAATAAACCCACAATACTCATTGGAAGGACTGATGCCAAAGTTGAAGCACCAATACTTTGACCACCTGATGCAAAGAACCGACTCATTGGAAAAGACCCTGATGCTGGGAAAGACTAAGAGTAGGAGGAGAAGGGAGTAACAGAGGATGAGACGGTTAGATCACATCACCAACTCAATGGACATGAATTTGAGCAAACTTCGGGAGAGAGCGGAGGATAGAGGTGCCTGGCATGCTACAATTCACGGGGTGGCAAAGAGTCAGACACGGTTTAGCAACTGAATAACAGCAACAACACAGTCCTGGACTCCTCAGTTATCCAGGTCAATAAACAGTCCCTTTCGCTTAAGTCAGTTTCATCAGCCAGTTGGTGTGTAGATGCTGATAAACATCCTACAGTGCACAGGACAGCCCCCTACAACTATCTGCCAGACTTTACCATCTGGAATTTCAGGGTCATTTATAAGCTTTTGGGAGCCTTCACCTTTGGCAATCAGCAGAGACTTGAACTGATATACACCCTGGCCTGTGAGACAGTCTACGCAAAGCTGAAAATCAAAGTGCCGCTGGAAATTTAAGCCCTACTATTAGAGACATCAAAGGCAAAGAAATGCCGCATAAGACAGGGCTTACTTTTGGAAGTTGGGTTAAACTCCAGCACTATGAGGGTGTCTGGGCCCTGGGGAGGGCGTTCTTCTGTCTCCTGGTCCTCGGGAGCATCTTTCTGCACTGAGTCCCTTCGGGAAAGAGGGGAGTCATCTCTGGGACAGCCCACCAGCACCTGCTCCTCGGGCTCCGGCTCAGGGAGTACATCTTCTTCGATAGAGTCATACTCATCACTGGAACCATCCTTTTCTTTCCTTTGTAGATTGACACTAAGTTCCAGGCTTTTTCTTAGCTCCTGCCAAAGTCAAGAAGAGAAGGAAAAAATGAAATATGTTCCTTTGAGGAAAAATGCCTTTGAAAATAGATCACAGGAATCAAAGAACTATTTCCATCAAACTAACATTTACTAAAACCGTCTCAACCCATGTGTCATCCTCACTTTGAAGATGAGAAAATAAAGGGGCAACGAGCAACTCCCTTCTGGACTGAGCAACATTTATAGTACTAATTGTGGTTTCACACGCTGAGGATGCCACTAAACTGTGTGTGTAACAATTTTGACGTGGGGGCTTGTTAAAACAGATTGTGGAGTCCCATCCCCTGAGTTTCTGATTCAGTGGGCCCGGATGGGGCCTGAGAACTTGCATTTCTAACAAGGTGATGCTGATGCTGCTGGTCCAGGGACCACACCTTGACTATGAAATCCCAAAGGTCTCCAAATGATCCTGATATTCCAGGTGGTAAAATGTCTGGCAGATGGTTGTGGGGGGCTGCCCTGTACACTGAAGGATGTTTAGACGCACCTATAAACATTGTAACATTTGGTTCTCAACTATAGTGGCTTGATTTTGTGTGTGTGTGTGTTTCATCTCCATGAGACTGTGGATTTACAATCTTGAGACCAAGCATTAAGATCTATACTTATGGTGATCAGAAAATTGATCGCTGAAGCCAGGATAATTTGGAAACAGAATAAGGGTACTCCTGCCTTTACACTGGCACAAAAGTATACCCTGGACCGTCTGTGGAAACCAGTGTGTTTTGTCAGTCTAGCTGTGCTCTCTCTGTAGCCTTTGTCATAATTAACATAGATGTGAGACCCTGAGAAACAGTCAAGTTTACAGTTGACCATAAATTTAAGACCTATGTGGTAGGCTGAATGATGGGGCTTCCCTGGTAGCTCAGCTGGTAAAGAATCCACCTGCAATGCAGGAGACCCCAGTTTGATTCCTGGGTCAGGAAGATCCCCTGGAGAAGGAATAGGCTACCCCCTCCAGCATTCATGCCTGGAGAATCCCATGGACAGAGGAGCCTGGTGGGCTACAGTCCATGCAGAGGCAAAAAGTTGGGCAAGACTGAGTGACTACGCACAGCACAGCACAGGCTGGCTAATGACTCCCCAAAGACGTTGAAGTCCTGATCCCTGGGCCCAGCGAATTTGTGAGGGCTCATGAAGGGAGACCATATAGAAAACTTTGATCATCTTAGAGAAATCATCGTAAAAAGCCTGATGATAGAATTATGGACATCAAAGATGTTGCTGGGAAGGGTTCAGGAAATAAGCAACATGTTATTGGGAACTAAAGGGCAGAAAATCTTGTTATGTGGCAGCAGAATCTTAGCCAAACTGTGTCCCATAGTTATGTGGAATTTTAAATGATACACTTGAATATTTAGCCAAAGAGAGTTCCAAGCAAAGAGTTAAAGATACAGTCTGGTCTCTTCTTGCTGCTTACAGTAAAATGCTAGAGGACAGGGACAGACTGAGAAAAGAATTGTTAAGTAAAAAGGAACTGGGATTTGATGATTTGGGAAGCTCTCAGCCTATCCAGATCACAAAAGATGCTAATTAGGAAATTCACGGTTAGAAAAGCCTGGGTATAAGTGGCTGTGGCTCAGATGGTAAAGAATCTACCTGCACTGCGGGAGACCCGGGTTCAATCCCTGGGTTGGAAAGATCCCCTGGAGAAGGGCATGGCAACCCACTCCAGTATTTTTGCCTGGAAAATCTCCATGGGCAGAGGAGCCTGGTGGGCTACAGTCAATGGGGTTGCAAACAGTTGGACGTGACTGAGTGACTGAGCACAGCACTGTTAGAAAAGCATGCTCTGGAGGAAAAATGAAGGGTGTGGCTGGACAACCTTTGGCTAAAACCTCAGAAGGATCCACAGTTTAGAGTATTCAATAAAACTGAGGGTTCCTTGAAGAGATGAGACATGTGACTCATGAATCCCCTTAGACAGCTCAGTGGAAGCCAGGAATAGAGATAGGATTATCCAGGAAAGATTTGTGGTGGAGTCTCCTGTTCACTCTCTAGGAGTGAATCCTAGAGACACACATAGGAAGTTCACGTGGTTTTTGAGAATGTCATACCAGCAGAAACACTGCCAGCCTGGACTGACTGAGAGGGAGAAAGGAGAAAATAAAAGAAGGCTGTCAGACTCCCAAAATTCTACAGGCAGGAAACAGGTTGATAAAGCTGGGTAGCTGCAAACACATGCTACCCTTCATGGAAGAGGAAGAATGACTCTCAGGGTGGAGCCATGGGCCCAGAGGGTGGAAACCTGGGCCACAGAGAATTATTCCCATGCCTTGAAACCTAATGGAGCTTGCCCAGTTGGATTTCAAAACTGCTTGGGTTTGGTGACTCTTTTGTTTGTTTGTTTTCCTTTAGTTTTCTGTCTATTGTCATGAGAACATCTGTAATTGTAAGACTGTGCCTGAACCACCACTGTATTTTGGAGCAGATAATTCATTTTCTATTTTACAAGTTCACAGAGGGAGAGAAATTTTGTTCTAAGAAAAGTAACATTCATAGTCTCACTCCTACACAATTTAGATGTAAATGATGAGATTTGAAAGTTTTGAGAAGATGATACTTGGACGATATTTTGGACTTAAGCTGGCACTATAATGGGTTGAGACTTTGGGGACCCTTCAGATGGATGGATGTATTTTGCATGTGGACATGAATCTTTCAGGGCCAGAGGGCAGACTGTTGTGGGCCCCAAAGATGTCCATGTTCTCATCCCCTGGATGGTGAATGTCACCTTATGTGGTAAACAAACTTCACAGATGTGATTAAGTTAATGATCTTGAGATGGGGAAGATTATCTGGATATCTAGGGAGGGTCTATGTAATCCCAAGGGTCCTACTAAGAGGTGGCAGGAAGATCAGCATCAGAAGAAGATATAAAGATGGAAGCAGAGGTTAGGAAGGAGAGAAGATGCTACACTCCTGGGCCAGAAGGAAGAAAGGGCACAAGCCAAGGAATGTTAGGTGGCCTCTAGAAGCTGGAAAAGGCAAGGGAATGGATTCTCCCCTAGAGCTTCTAGAAAGAACATAGGTCTGAGGATGTCTTGACTTTAGACCAGTGAAGCTGAATTTGGACTTCTGAGCTCTATAACTTAAAGTAAACCACTAAGTTTGTGGTAAGTTGTTAACAACAACAATAGGAAACTTTTTGGCGGGGCGGGGGGCCGTGCCATGAGGCTTGAGGGACCTTAGTTTCCCAATCACTTGGCCAGACGGTGGCCTGGTGGCCAGACGGTAAAGAATCCACCTGTGATGCAGGAGACCCGGGTTCCATCCCTGGGTCAGGAAGATCCCTGGAGAAAGGAATGGTTATCCACTTTAGTATTTTTGCCTGGAGAATTTTGGGGACAGAGGAGCCTAGTGGGCTTCAGTCCAAGGGGTCGGGTTGCAAAGAGTTGTAAAGAGTTAGAAAGCGACTGAGTGACTAACACTTTCACTTTTTTATAGTTTCCCAATCAGGGATCAAACCCAACCCCCCGGGGCAATGAAAAGCACCAAGTCCTAACCATTGGACCACCAGGGAATTTCCCAGGACACTAATACAGCTATCTGCCTATTACACCTCTCTTCCTCCCACCCTGCCCAATGTCAAGTATCAGTGTTGTTTATTGAACAAATAGAACACTGCCTGGTACATAGTAGATGCTTGACAAATATTTGCTGAATGACTAATTTATGTCAGTGACTGGGTAGGGGTGGAGAGCACCCACCTGCCTCGGAGGTGACATGAGTGATGTGACTCATGGCAAGTAACTTAACTTCCCTGATCTGCATTTTGATATCCCTAAAAAATGAGCTAAAAAATCCCAGCCTTGCTGAACTGTTTTATTAAAGTAGTGATGTGAACTGTGGATGATTCTGCCCCCCAGGGGATATTTGGCAATGACTGGAGATGTTTTTGGTTGTACCTAGGGGAAGGGAGTGCTAGAGGCAACTGGTAGGTAAAGCTGCTGAACAGGGATGCCGCTAAACATTCTAGAATGTACAGGACAGTTCCCACAACAAAGAATAATCTGGTCAAATGTCAGTGGTGGTGTGACTGGAAAAGCGTATATGAAAGGGAACACGTATTTACCAAAGGCATTTAAAAAGATAATAACAAGGTCTTCTAATTGAGTGTACTGACATGATCCATGCAACCTGCGTGGATGCCAGACTGAGGTCGCGGCTCGTGTCTTCAAAGTCTGATTGTGGTGGGCAGTTGGAGGACAGAGTTACTGCTCCTCCACAGGGAAACATGAGTTGCTGGGTGGCCTGCTGTTTAACAGCAGAGGCACTGACTGTAAAGCAGCAATCCTTTCCAGTGGAATAATGCTCTGCACTTTACAAAACAGTTTCAACTCCTTCTTTCATTTGATCCTCACAATAACTCTGCAAGATAGGCGGGTGGGGTGAAAGGTACCCTAATGATAACATGAAATCCTGTTACAACGGGATGAGCAATTGGCTCCTGTTCTTAGCCCACTCTCCCCCCAGTCTCAGATGGGGTCATCTTCAGTTTTATGTTCTGCCGAGGTGAAGGCAAGGATGAGTGAGAAAACAGAGGGCAAACTCCTTGGGACTCCCCTGGTGGTCCAGTGGCAAAGACTTCCTGCTTGCAAATGCAGGGGGCCTGGGTTCCATCCCTGGTCAGGAACCAGATCCCACATGTTGGAACCAAGAGTCTGCATGATACAACTAAAAATCCCACATGCCACAGTGAAGATCAAAGATCCCACGTACCACAACTAAGACCCACGTAACGCAACTAAGACCCAACACAGCCAAACAAACAAATAAGTATTAAAAACAAACAAACAGTGGGCAACCCCTCTTTCGGCCTCCCTAGTATGATCATCCAGTTATGTGAGTCAAAATGATTAAATGGGTGCCAGCAAACTGGGAGATTCCTAGCTGGGAGACTGCGGCGCCTTCCAGGAAATCTTGATCAGTCCCAGGGCCCAGAATCCTGCCTACTAATGTCTAAGGCCGAGGAGAGCCATCCATCATCCACCCTCAGTTCCAAGAGATATTTGGATGGGACGTTAGGACTGAGCTTCCCTGATGGCTCCACCAGTAAAGAATCCACTTGCAGTGCAGGAGACTGGGGTTCAATTCCTGGATTGGGAAGATCCCCTGGAGAAGGAAATGGCAACCCACTCCAGTATTCTTGCCTCGAGAATCCCATGGACAGAGGAGCCTGGTACAGAGTCGGACACGACCGAGCAACTAACCCTTAGGATTCTAGAACCCACGGCCAACTGAGCAGGTTCCCTCCAGCCTCTTCGTTACCTTCACTGGGTGGCAACCTCATAGTTTAAGTGACTGAATTTCTGGAGTCCCCCCAACTTGGGGTCTATAAACTTCAAGCAGGTCCAACTTGTCACAATGATTAGATGGCAGAGTCATGACATGTACCCTCAAGCCCTGATCCCTGCTCCTTCTAGATTAGAAGTGAAGTTGCGCAGTCATGTCCGACTCTTTGCGACCCTATGGACAGTAGCCTACCAGGCTCCGCCGTCCATGGGATTTTCCAGGCAAGAATACTGGAGTGGGCTGCCATTTCTTTCTCCTGGGGATCTTCCCAACCCAGGGATCGAACCCGGGTCTCCTGCATTGCAGACAGACACTTTACCGTCTGAGCCACCAGGGGAGCCCCCCTTCTAGATTATCCAACTGTAAAACAGACACTTTCATGGCCCAACCAAGGGTGAAGAAGATGCGGTCACTGTTATCATCTTTTTATTTCCACACACAGGCGTGCTACACTAAGGGCTGAGGTAATGGTGGGGAGTAAGCAAAGGGAAAGTGAAAGTGTTAGTAGCTCAGTCGTGTCCTACTCTTTGCAACCCCATGGACTGTAGCCCGCCAGGCTCCTCTGTCCATGGGATTTCCCAGGCAAGAATACTGGAGTGGGTTGCCAATCCCTTCTCCAGGGGATCTTCCTGACCCAGGGATCGAACCTGGGTTTCTTGCATTGCAGGCAGATTCATAACCATCTGAGCCACCAGAGAAGCAAGATGGCAAAGGCTCAGACAATCAACCATAAAGAAAAAGAAACTTTTTCCCTGGTGCTCCCAGTGCAGGGGGCCTGGGTTCAATCTCCAGTTAGGGAACTAGATTCTGCATGCCTGCAATGCCAACTAAAGTTCATTCATGCCACGATGAAGACTGAAGATCCCATGTGCCATAACTAAGACCCGGCACAAAGATAAATATATAAATATATTTTTAAATTAGATAGATAAATATTTAGATAAATATTTTTTTTAATTGAAAAAAAATCACTACGGCTCTTGGATGCCAAGTGGATTCTGAGAGGTGGGTCAGGATGGAGGCAGGGCAGACAGTTGCAGGTAAAGAGGAAGGTGGTGGCAGAAGTGGGAATGGGAGATGCATTTTTGAGATGTATTTTGGAGGCCAAGACACAGAAATGCTGACTAGAAATGAACCACGTGCATACCCTCCACTGCTGTCCGTCTAGAAATTTATCCTTCAGCCTTCAGCAGCAAAGACTGTTGAGGCGTCATTTACAATAGAGAATGGTCTGCGTATTCATCTGTCAGAGATCGGTTACATTACTACCAGAGCAGGCGTCCACGGAGCTCCAGGCAGCGCTTACAGAGAATAAGGCAGATCTTGTGTGCTTATTCAGAAAAAAAACAGGTTTAAGTAGAAGAAGCACGTTGATAAATGTACCTATACACCTGATTTTAAAAATAATTACCATATTTATATGTATGAAAGTGAAAGTGTTAGTCGTTCAGTCGTGTCCAATTCTTTGCGACCCCATGGACTGTAGCCTGCCAGGGCTTCTCTGTCCATGGGATTCTCCAGGCAAGAAAATACTGGAGTGGGTAGCCTTTCCCTTCTCCAGGGGATCTTCCTGACCCAGGAATTGAACCCTCGTCTCCTGCATTGCAGGTGGATTCTTTACCATCTGAGCCACATACACATAGGCATACAAAATGCCTGGAAAAATAAACATCAGACTATTAACAACATTCTTCATTGGGGGTGGCATTATGGGAGCTTTGTTTTACTTAAATGTTTTACCTTAAATGGCAATTAATTTTTATTTATATATTTTTGGCTGCGCTGGGTCTTCATTGCCATGCTCAGGCTTCTCATTGAGGCGGCCTTGCTTGTTGCAGAGCATGGGCTCTAGATGTGCGGACTCAGTAGTTGGGGCTCTCGGGCTAGTTGCCCCACAGCATGAGGAATCTTCTTGGATTAGGGATCAAACCCATGTCCTCTGCAGTGGCAGGTGGATTCTAATTCACTGTACCACCAGGGAAGCCCAGTTTTACTTAATTTTTCATTGTAGGCATTGTTCTCAATTTTATAAATAGAAAAAAAAAAGGTATTTACATTTACGTTTAAATCCTGCTCCTTCCTCCTGAAACTAAATTCCCTATAGGAGTGGTCAGAACAGTGGTGTGGAGGACACTCAACAGTCAGTTGTCTGAAAAGTCCCTGATCTCTAGCCCTGGAACATCTTCTCTCTGAAACAGTGATTCCGAAATAGGTGAGCAGTAGCACTTGACACCATCAGATGATGGAACAGCCTGACTTCCTGTATCCAATAGACAGTGGTCCAGATTCGAGAGGAACAGCATCATCAATCTTAACAGGAAGAGACTGTGGGCACGTGGAGTTGGTGATGGACAGGGAAACCTGGCATGCTGCAGTCCACGGAGCTGCAAAGAGTCAGACACGACTGAACTGAACTGAACTGAAATATACCACTACAAGTCCTGCTCAGGAAGAACCTCCAGAGGACAAGATCCAAACAAAGAAAAGTCAAGTCAAAATAAAGAACATGGGGGCTTCCCCGGTGGTCCGGTGGTCAAGAATCCGCTTTGCAATGCAAAGGACACAGGTTCGATCCCTGGTCAGGGAAGATCCCACATGACTAGGGCAACTGAGCCCGGGTGCCCACGCTCTAGAGTCTGTGCTCTGCAATAAGAGAGGCCACCACAGTGAGAAGCCCTCTAACCGCAACTAGAGAGCAGCCCCCACTTGCTGCAACTAGAAAAAGCCCTTGCGTAGCAATGAAGACCCAGTGCAGCCAAAAATAAATAAGTATTAAAAAAAAAAAAACACAGAGACCAGTAGACGCTGTGATGAAAGGTCTAACAGTGAACACTGATGCCATTTAGTGATTAAAGAAATACAGGGGACCCTTGAACAACACAAGAGGTTGGGGTGCTGACCCCCCAAGGGGTTGAAAACCCATGCACTGCTCTCTCTGCCTCAAAAGCAAAGGAATTGATCAATGGCTTGCCCAAGAGCAGGAAGCTGAAGCAGTCTGTCTGGATAGATAAGGACTCAAATCCTAGTTCTTTTAATTCCACATATTGTGATCTACAATGGAGCATAATCTCTTCCCTATACTTACAGATCTATAAAACAAAAATATAAGAACTGTATTTATTAAAAAAAAAAAAAAACCCTGTGTACAAGTGGACCCATGCAGTTCAAACCCATGTTGTTTAAAGGTCAACTGTATTAGACAATCATGTGTATGCAGGTCACGAAATGTAACACTCTAAGCCTAAGCTCTTAGCTAAACTCACGGAACTGGAAGAGGGCAGGCAGTGTGGGTGTACCCTGGCATCATTTTCCATAGCAGATGAGTCGGTTCAAATCCGTCTTAAGTGGAAACAAGAGTTTTTTTTAAAATGGCAACACTGGCCTCTTAATATTTTGTTCATAATTTATTAAACTGATGGGATATTTTAAGAAATCTTACTTGTGATAAAGAAATCTGAATTTCAATCATCCCTTCTGTTTCAATTTGGTTTTGCTCCTTTTAAACTAACTCAAATTTAAATGCCATAATTGTATTTACTATGTATATACACATATATAGTAAATATACATGTATTATACATAAAAGGAGCCTAGATTCGTATGGCTGCTATCTTCTTCACAAAGGAAAATAACACATTTGCTCACACTGAAAGAGCAAAATTTAGGAACCTAGGCCCTTATAATGCCCATGTGATTGAGAACCATCTGTTCCAGGGGCAAAGGGGAGCTGAACTAAGTAGACACATTCCCTCGAGAAAGTTATTCAAACCCTTTCCATCTGGAAAGATGAGGACCTTGGGCTGGTGGCTTTGAAAGCCAACCTGCCGACACTTCAAAGGGATACCATGCTGGGCCATCTACCAGTGGCTTTGAAGCTCTCATCCCGAAATGCCTCTGTGAAAACTTACTTTACAGCTTTGCTTCAGAACCTTGTTATATGCAATTTCAATGCTCAGCCCTTAAAATGTTCAGTTCAAGCCCTTTCAGAAGAAAGCCTTCTGCATGGAGGCCAGCTGCAAACACCACAGGTGGAAAGCAGATGACGGGGCGGTATACAAATTGGCCTCCTTGCTGGAGAGCCAGGGAGGAGACGGAGGGAAGGAAGGAGGCTGGACCGGTAGCTAAAAGGCAGCTGAGGGTTGATGGTCAGTGGATTAGTGCCTTACATTCCTGGTCTTCTCTCTTTTCTGTTGGGCTAGGAAAAGAGCAAAACCAGACAGGTCACCATAACACACGAAATGTCTGCAACAGTCGTGTGTGCATGTGTGTGCTGGTAGTGCACGCGTGTGTGCTAGGTCACTTCAGTCGTGTTCCACTCTTTGAGATCCCATGGACTGTAGCCCACCAGGCTCCTCTGTCCATGGGATTTTTCAGGCAAGAATACTAAGGGTTACCATTTCCTCTTCTGGGGGATCTTCCCCACCTAGGGAATCGAACCCGTGTCTCTTACATCTCCTACACTGGCAGGCAGGATCTTTACCACTAACACCACCTGGGAAGCCCCTGCAATAGTAGCAACAGCAACTATAATATCAACAACATCAACCTGCCAATTACAAAGCTTTTGCCACATATCAGGCACCAAGCTAGCCCCTCTATGAGCCTCATCTCCCTGCAGTCTCCCACCATCCCTGTGTGAGGGTGTCCTTATCTTTTTTTTTTTTTGGCCACACTGGGGAGCATGTGGGATCTTAGTTCCCCTAATCAGAGATCAAATCCGTGCCCCAGGGAAATCCTGCTGCTGCTAAGTCGCTTCAGTCATGTCTGACTTTGTGCGACCCCGTAGACAGCAGCCTACCAGGCTCCTCCGTCCTTGGGATTCTCCAGGCAAGAACACTGGAGTGGGGTGCCATTTCCTTCTCCAATGCATGAAAGTGAAAAGTGAAAGTGAAGTCGCTCAGTCGTGTCCAACTCTTCGCGACTCCATGGACTGCAGCCTACCAGGCTTCTCTGTCCATGGGAGTTTCCAGGGAAGAGTACCAGAGGTATCCTTATCTTACAGGCTCAGTTCACTTACGTAGCAGTCCAAGGTCATGAGGCTAGAAAGGGCAGAGCCAGAGGTTTAGATTAAAGATTGTCTGTCTCAAAAGTCCAGGTTTTTCATCCCGTGCCCACATTTATTCCCTGCCTGGCACCAGTGCCTTGGAAGCCAGTGGTCTCGAGAGTGAGATAAAAGTCAGGTTCTCTGTGATCGTCCATTGGTTTACATGAAATTTATCACATCTGCCTGTAAGAGCTTTCGATACAAAGCTGCCGTGAGGCCACTAGATGTGTTAGAGCGTGTGTTTGGTGTTAGTGGATGAAGCATTAAATCTGTAACCACAGTTAGAAAGGAGAACAGCTCAGTAAGTTCTGGGCGTGGGTTCTGGGCCCGACTCCAGTCACCCTAAGTCCCCAAGCACGTCTCAAGCCCCCAGCTTTCATGCGAGAAAAACTGCCCTGACAATCTGACAAGGTTGTGGAAGTGATGCAATGAGATAATAGCTATGAATTAGTGTTTCAGGATTGCTGTAACAGAGGTCTAGATTTTACAGAAAATTTAACATTGAGATGACAGCATATTCTTTTTTCTTTCTCAGACCCTATTGACACTGCCAACAAGAAGATCAGATGTTTAGACCATGAAGCCACACTGGATACTTTAAGAGAGTCCTCAAGAGGAAGCAGCAGTCTCTGGGGAAGAGGTCACAGATGCACATTGAACCCCTCATCTCTTATTTGATCGGCAATTTTATAAAAATGGAATTCACATATACTGTTAGTTGCAATAGTTTCCAGTAACTCCTACTGTTTGATAGGAACCATTTTACAGATATTAACCTTCCCAGAAATGACTTTTACCCTCAGGAAGGGGTTAATTAGCTAATTTGTCCTTCCTTTCATTCATTTCTTGTTGAATATATGTGTCCGCATAAGCAGGTCTGATTGCTAAGTGCTAGGGACAGAGTGATGAATAAGACAGTATCCTTGCTCTCATGAAATTTATAATCTGGCAACAGAGACGGCTATTCCATAAGAAATTACAAGCATAACAAGTGTCCGGAACCCACATTTGAGGCTTACCAATCTATGCCTCAAGCCTGGTGGCATCTAGACCACAAACTTACCAGAATTAACTGACGAGCTCTAATTTCAGGGTCCCTACTGTGGATTTTTAAATCACATTTCCTTACCTCAATTTTCACAGAACTATCGCTAGAAAAATTTGAGTTTTACACCCAAGCGTCAGTTACTGGTGCAATGTTTTCTCTTCTGCTGCTTTCTTATACCACCCCCCCCCCCGACACCCACCCAGTCAATCTTGGATTTACTTTCACTGATTTTCATTCAAAGATAAATTAATGTTTGAAGCCCTTCCCCCAGAGTTCCAGTCTCAAATGTCCACTGTTATGAAGGGGAAAGCCATCCTCGTCTGTGGGTGTGGAGTGATGTAAAAGAAAGAGCACAGACTCAGGAAGCAGATGGGTACCATTTCCTGGCTGTGATGCCCTGGGCCAACCCTGTGGCATCAGTGCGCTGTGGACGCCTCACCTGAGCCTGCTCAGCAGGGGTGGGGCGGTGGGGTTGGCTGAAAGATCATGAGAAGGACATTGTATAGGGATGGCGGGATAGAGACCAAACAAGCCGGAATGCTGCTAGAAATTCTGAGGAATTCCTGAAAGGCGAGAAAGCAGAGATTACACTTAGGGAGCAGTAAAAGCAGAGGAAACGACAGACTAAAACAAGGGCAGTAAAATTTTCCATAGAAGGAACTGTGTGTGTGTGTGTGCGTGTGCACACAATGCGAGTCCAGAGTCAAGGTGGAGTGAGAGGAAGTCCTGGAGCATTCACGGGGGCCTGTTCTTAGGGCTAGTGGCCCCTCCCCAGCTGTATTAAGTTGAGAGATGTTCACCTGCAGGCTGAGGCCTGAATGTAGGCACTGGGGCAGGAAGGCAGGGCAATGCCCCAGGAGGTCATTGTCCCCAAGGTAGACTAGGAGCTCCCACTCCTGGAAGGGGAGTTCAGGCACACAGCTTCCAGGAGTGTGTTGTGCCCCAGCCAACATCAGGGTCAGGTTACACCGAAGAGAACAGGCAGAAGACGAAGGATTCTCAGATACAAAGATGAGCAGACAAGCAAGAATGACCAAACATTTATCCAAATCCTGAAGATTGGCACAAGATAACACTGACCAAAAGAACAAATATCCTATGAAGGAAAGTTAATAGAGTAAGTAGAGGAAAGGACTTTCTTAGTGGTGCAGTGGATAAGAACCCGCCCGTCAATGCAGGGGACATGGGTTCCTTCCCAGGTCTGGGAAGATTTCATGTGTGGCATAGCAGCTATGCCCTAGAGCCCATGCTCTGCAACAAGAGAAGCCACCGCAATGAGAAGTCTGAACACCACAACAGAAAGTAGCCCCCACTTGCCGAAACTAGAGAAAGCAACAAAGACCCAGTGGAGCCAAAAGGAAATTAATTTTTTAAAAAGGAATAGAAGAAGACTTTAGAATACTGAAAGTTAATGTCCCTGGAGAGATTTAAGAGGACATTTCGTCCACGAAAAAGAAACAACTAAAGATCTTGGGCTTCCGAGGTGGCGCTAGTGGTAAAGAACTTGCCTGCCAATGCAGGAGATGGAAGAGATGCGTGTTTGATTCCTGGGTGGGAAATATCTCCTGGAGGAAGGCATGGAAACCCACTCCAGTATTCTTGCCTGGAGAATCCTCATGGACAGAGGAGCCTGGCGGGCTACAGTCCATAGGGTCACAAAGAGTTGGACATGACGGATGTGACTTAGCACACACACAGAGATTTTAAGTTTTAATTTTATCCTTAACATTTTTAAAAAGATAAATAGCAGGAAAAGCTATTTAGTGTGCTACAAATTCAAGCCAAACCATTTCATAAGAACACAGTATAAAAAGACAAAAAATATGAAGGAAAACTTAGGAGACTTGCAGATCTCGGTCAACATTTGTCCAAGAGAAGCTCCAGAGGATAGAACAGAAACAAGGAAAACAGTAACAATAACAACAACAATAATAATAAATGGGCATTTTCCAATGCTAAAGAAAAAGACAAGCCTTTAGACTGAGAAGACCCACCTAGTCCAGGCAAGGACTCAGGATGGCTTTTTCCTTCATAATAGTGGACATTTGAGACTGAACTCTATGGGAAGGGCTTCATGCATCAATTTATCTTTGAATGAAAATCAGTGAAAGTAAATCCAAGGTTGACTGGGGGGGTGTAAGAAAGTAGCAGAAAAGCAAAAACATTGCACTGGTAATTGACGCTCAGGTATAACTCAAATTTTTCTAGCCACAGTTCTGTGAAAATTGATGTAAGGAAATGTGATTTAAAAATACACAGTAAGGACCCTGAAATTAGAGCTCATCACTTTATTCTAGGACAAAGATAACGATACTGATATATTCATATGGTAAAAGGAACAACCTGTTAGAAAACACCTTGACTTTATAAGCACATGATGACAGAGATTTGAAATATATAAAGCAAAACAGAAAAATATAACGGAAAATTGACAAGTTCACAGAAATCACCCAGATTAAATAGACAAAAATTGAGTAACACTCTATTGCAGTGGTTTGCTACTGAGCATAAGAATTTTCTGGGAGTCCTATTAAAAATACAGATACTGAGCACCTTGCTCCCTTCTCAACTCAGTTCTATATCTTTTAATGGAATATGAGAATTTATTTTCATTTTAGATTTAAAGTCTTTTATTTAAAATTTATTTTAAATAAGAAGCTAGTGATTCTGATAAAAAATGATCTGGGACTATACTGGGACCTGCGTGATTGCCTGGTTAAATAGCACAATTAATAGCTTGCTTTAATCATGAAAACTTTATACAAGAAAGAGAATGATTATTCTTTTGAAATACCATAGGACATTCACAAAAAAAAAAAAATGATTTGGTAGACCCACAAAGTCTCCAAAACTTCCAAAACAACAGAAATCAAACAGACCAATCTCTAATCAGGATGCAACAAAATTAGAAGCTAACCCAGAAAGACAAAAATTCTCTATTTAGAACATTTGTAAAACTCTTCTAAATAAACAGGAAAAAAACTCTAAAATCACAAAGCAATTGGAGCAAACAACAATGAAAACACTTATATACATAAAAAAAATTATGAGATAAGGGAAAAGCAATATTCAGAGGAAAATATGTAGCCTTAAAATCGCTGTATTAGAAAATAAGTCTGAAAATAAGTGAATTAAGCTTTTAAAGTAAGAAGCCAGGTATGGGACAGGGATGGTGGAGAATCAAAGCAATAAACTAAAAAAGTTTAGGGAAGGAATCAAGATAAAAGTAGAAATGAACTGAAATAGAAAACAATAAATGAATGAATGACAAAATAAAGAAAGAATGCATGCTCAGTAGAACTGAAAGCTGGGCCTGGATTGTCTGGGTAGAGAGAGCTTTTCCTATTTTATTCAGTTTACTTCTTAACTTCTTTTTTAATGGGAAATGACTCGTATATTAGATGTTATATAAAATGACACAAAATAATATAAAAATACCTAAGAAATTCTAAGTAGGCTATAAACAAGAAATATAAAAGATTATTTATTCCAGTATTGATTCAGAGATCATTTTACATTTTTATGAAGATTGAAAAGGATGCTTTAGGAAGTCAAATACCATTGAGTATCTTCACTTACAGGAATGCTCTATCGGGTGAAAGGATACTATGTCTCTCAGATCTGGACCTGCATTTCATGGATATTTGTGCTTGTTCAGCATCACTCCACATGAATCATTCATGGTCATCGCTGAATTATTTCTGCTCAGCTGGCTTTGTGCTGTCTGACCTACCTTCTCAGGAACCAGTCTAATGCCATCAACCAGGTGGTCCTTTGGTCTGAGCTATCCAGCTAGGTATCTCTGGGTACATTCATTCAGGACACCATGCCCGTGATGGTTCTGGGTACCAGAGGGGTTAACTCAAGTACCACTGGAAAGGACAAAAAAACTCAGCAGGGAACAAAACTTTCATTGTCTAAATCAAAAGTTACAAGCTGCTGGTCTGTAAACCAAATCTGACTGGCAGGCACATTTTGCTTGGTCCACAGAAAATCGTGAATCAGTTTTGCTGTTGTTGTTGAGTAGCTAAGTCGTGTCTAACTATCTTGTGACCCCATGGACTCTAGCCCACCAGACTCCTCTGTCCATGAGATTTCCCAGGCAAGAATACTGGCATGGGCAGCCATTCCCTTCTCCAGGGGATCGTCCCGAGCCAGGGATGAACCCGTGCCTCCTGCATTGCAGGTGGACTCTTTACCACTGAGCCATCAGGTTTCATCACTGAAGCCCTTGTGAATTAGTTACCAACATAAAAATTTGGGAGAAAATCACGACACAAACAAGCCCAGACACTTGGCTTCTCTTATAACTAGAAAGGCTGGTATCACTGGGACCCTATTTCCATATAAAGACAAGTCGGCCAAGCTATGTAGAGACCATTCCCTCTGTCCCCACTATGCCCTGCCACGCCCTGACACCCAAGCCAAGTGCTGTCCTTCTTCCCCCCAACCCCTGCCAAAGAGTCACTCATGTCACTTAAAATATTGATTTTAATTAGCACCATCTGCCAGAAATCCCAATATTTCAGAATCCAAGCTACATCTCCCAAAATGACTCTTCTACCCCAAGCAGCACAAAAATTCTTTTGTTAGATTATGGGTCCTGATTCATAGTTTGGAAAATACTGTCACCATAATTACAACTTAGTGGTGTGATGACTGAACTCAGCTATGTGTGGGCTGGCCAGGGGGCCTAATCAACATCTCTGCCACGCTCGCTCATTGATTCAATCAATCAATTACTCAATTCACTTGCTTTACAACGATTTGCAAACTAACTCTAGGCCAGGCACTCTTCTAGGGACCAGAGACACAGCAGGCAATGAGACAGCACAGGTCTCTGGCAAACTGAAACTTAGATCTGGGGTGGGGGAAGGGTGTTGCAAGCCCTAAATATGTAACTTGCAAACAGCCTCCAGAAATAGTCCTGAGATGAGAGGGGGGCTCCATGCACTATTATGTATCCTCTGCAAAATCCTCTGGATTTTGGCATATGGGAACATCCATAAACTCCCCCTGGGATTTATGATTTCAGAGCTGACAGGCCCAGGAAATACCTAATCTACTCCTTTTTGTCACAGGGGAGGAAATGGGGCTCCAAAAAAGTGTGACGTAGCCAAGGCCCTACAGAGTTTATAGAAAAGCCCAAACTACCCTCTCCAGACTTGCAGAGTCTAATCTTGCTCTTTCTCCTTCCTAAAACAGGAGCCACAGACTCCCACATCTTCAGAAAATGTACTGTTGTGTGAAATAGTAATGGGAGCCTTGGTATTAGACAATATGGAATGGTGAAGACCAGGGCAAACTGAAGGGTTCAGGCTCAGAATAAAAGTTTTCTAATTCAAAATAAAACAGCAACAGTGATGATTATAGTACAACACCGGGCCAGCCCATGAAACATGCTTGCGTGTTGAAGCTGGCTATTGAGGTCACGTGTCCAAGCCCTTCCCTTTGGATGCATTTTCCATTTGTCGATACCTATCTACCCTTCCTGGGTTTCCCTAGTGGCTCAGTAGTAAAGAACTCTCATGCTAATGCAGGAAATGTGGGTTTGATCCTTGGGCCAGGAAGATCTACCAGAGAAGGAAAGGGCAACCCACTCCAGTATTCTTGCCTAAAAGATTCCATGGACAGAGGAGCCTGGCAGACTACAGGGGTCACAACGAGTCTGACACATTTTAGTGGCTGAGTACCCATGCATCTACCCTTATTTGAATTTGAGCACAGTTTTTTTCCAAGTCATAACTGATTAAAATATCAATAACCTCAGATATGCAGATGACACCACCCTTATGCAGAAATCAAAGAAGAACTGAAGAGCCTCTTGATGAAAGTGAAAGAGGAGAGTGAAAAACCTGGCTTAAAACTCAACATTCAAAAAACTAAAATCATGGCATCCGGTCCCATCACTTCATGGCAAATAGATGGGGAAACAATGGAAACAGTGACAGACTTTATTTACTTGGGCTCCAAAATTACTGCAGATGGTAACTGCAGCCATGAAATTAAAAGACGCTTGCTCCTTGGAAGAAAAGCTATAACAAACCTAGACAGCATATTAAAAAGCAGAGCTATTACTTTGCCAACAAAGGTCCGTCTAGTCAAAGTTATGGCTTTTCCAGTAGTCACGTATGGATATGAGAGCTGGACCATAAAGTAAGCTGAGTGCTGAAGAACTGATGCTTTTGAAGTGTGGTGTTGGAGAAGACTCTTGGGAGTCCTTTGGACTACAAGGAGATCCAACCAGTCCATCCTAAAGGAGATCAGTCCTGGGTGTTCATTGGAAGGACTGATGTTGAAGCTGAAACTCCAGTACTTTGGCCACTTCATTCGAAGAGCTGACTCATTGGAAAAGACCCTGATGCTGGGAAAGATGGAAGGCAGGAGGAGAAAGGGATGACAGAGGATGAGATGGTTGAATGGCATCACTGACTCAATGGACATGAGCTTGAGCAAGCTCTGGGAGTTGGTGATGGACAGGGAGGCCAGGCGTGCTGCAGTCCGTGGAGTCGAAAAGAGTCGGAGAGTACTGAGCGACTGAACTGAACAACAACAACAACAACAACAACAACAAATCCTCTCTTACAAGCCCCTATGTTTCATGAATTGCTTTTCCTCAAGCTTGAGACATATTTTGAACATGTGACATGTTTTGAATGTGACCAAGGTGAGAAAACCAAATATGAAGGGTGCATATTCATTGTCTTAATATAATAATTCCTTAATAACACAAAACAAATTTTCTATCTCTCTAAAATTCACCTCTTTAAATAACCTAAATAAAATAATTTAGTCAAAAACCTAAATAAAATAATTTTATATTAAAACACTTCCAAAATAGATTGACTTTCTTGTCTTCTTAAAAAGAGTATGTATAGTAAACATAATTTAGTCTTTTCATAATATGTATGGTCGATATTCTGGATAGAAATTGATCTGTAACACAAGAGATATTGCCAGGAGCTATTATGCTTTCTCATCTTTCATTTATTAAGTGACATCCTCTCCTGACTGAGTTCGCAGAAGTGCAGGATGTGGTTTGAAGACAAGGGCAGAGCCCCTCCCATCCTTTTCTGGCTTTTGTGAACCTATGGAATTTTGTGGTTGTTGTTTTAGTTTTATTCTTGACAGTTATTTTAATTTCATATGATCCCTGGTGGCTCAGATGGTAAAGCATCTGCCTGCAATGCAGGAGACCTGGGTTCAATTCCTGGGCTGGGAAGATCCCCTGGAGAAGGAAATGGCAATCCACTCCAGCACTCTTGCCTGGAAAATCCCATGGACGGACGAGCCTGATAGACTACAGTCCACGGGGTCGCAAAGAGTCGGACACGACTGAGCGACTTCATCTTCACTTTCAGAGGAGATTTTAACTTCCAATTTTAACATTTCTTTCTTTTAGAGTCCCCAAATCCAAGCCACAAACTTCAAATGATCTCAAAAACTTTCCTTCCATTTGAAGTCAACTCTAATCTTTGGTCCTGAATATTCTGAATATTCTAAAATCAGTCTTGAATATTCACTGGAAGGACTGATGCTGAAGCTGAAACTCCAATACTTTGACCACCTGATGCGAAGAACTGACTCATTGGAAAAGACCCTGATGCTGGGAAGGATTGAAGGTGGGAAGAGAAGGGGATGACAGAGGATGAGATGGTTGGATGACATCACTGACTCAATGGACATAAGCTTGAGTAAACTCCAGGAATTGGTGATGGACAGGGAGGCCTGGCGTGCTGCAATCCATGGGGTCTCAAAGAGTTGGACACGACTGAGTGACTGAACTGAACTGATCTTCAGACCTTCTGATTCAGAATCCCCAGGAGTTAATCTGTTAAAAACTATGTGACCGCCCATAAACAAGTCTCTCAGCTTAAAAAAATAGACCTAATACATACATCTTAAACAAATATGCTTAGTGATTCCTGTGCCTATCAAATTTTAGGGTCCACGGCTCTCTCTCTCTCTCTTTTCCTTATAATGGTGGTTCTCAAAGTGAAGTGAAAGTGAAAGTCACTCAGTCGTGTCCGACTCTCTGCGACCCCATGGACTATACCGTCCAGGGAATTCTCCAGGCCAGAATACTGGAGTGGGTAGCCTTTCTCTTCTCCAGGGGATCTTCCTAACTCAGGGATAGAACCCAGGTCTCCTGCATTGCAGGCAGATTCTTTACCAGCTGAGCCACAAGGGAAGCGGGTTCTCAAATATTGCTGCAAATTATAATCACGTGGAGAGCCTAACAAGAGGAGTCTGTTTGAGCCTAAACAGGATCAGAATCAAAAGCTTTGGGTGATGGAACCTGGGCATTTGTGCTTATTTTATTTAAATAGCTTTTTACTTTTTATTTTGAACTAATTGCAGACAATACCAAGCCATCCTGTGTACCCTTCATCCAGTCTTCCCCATGGTAACATCTCATATAATGATAGCACAATCTAGAAACTGACATCAATACAATCCTAAGTTTTTTTAAAAAAAACTAGGTCTCAATTTTTCACTTTTTTTCTATTTCTTTCTTTGCTGATGCTTAGCTCTATTGAAGCAGCTTACCTCCTCCTTAATGAGCCAGCTTCTTAAAAACTTAGTTTGAAAAAATGTAAAACCCACAAAAAATTTATCAGCAATGTGTAATAGAAGGGTGCAATGAATACCGAAATACCCAGCACCTACATTCATCAATTCTTCACCAGTTCTCTGAGACCTGAGAACAAGGACCTTCTCTCACATTACCACAATACAATTATCAAATTCAGGAAATTTAACACCACAATATTATTTTCTATTATGGTTACAATATTATATAATATGGTTAATTTTAAAACTTCATTAATTTTCCCAAACTATCCTTAAACCACCTCCCCCTCCCCCCAAGATCTCACAATACACAACTGTGATATCTCTTAAGCCCCCTTTAACCTGGAACAGCCTTTCTCTGTCTGTTAATGCAACTGACATTTCTGAAGCCTCCAGGCCAGTTGTTTTATAGACTGTCCCTCATTTTGGCTTTGTCTGGTTGTATACCCCGTTGGATTTCACTTTTGAAAAACATTTTTCATCAATGTTCCCAGCCTTGCGTTCAGTGGGGAAATGTTTGGCAGAGGAGAGGTCTTCCCCATCATTGTTTAAAACATAACTGATGGATGGCCACCTCTCAACACCTTCCTCCCAGGCAAAAACCTCAATAATATTCATAATAGACCCTGCCCCTAGGGAGACCTGGGCCCTTTCGGAAGCAAAAACAACATAATGCGATTCCTGGCCTGTGATTGCTAATTTCATGGAACAAAGAGTCCTGGGGTCAGGGTTTCCAGTCTGGGCTTCTCTGAGACTTGGACAAGCAACATCATTTCTCATGTCTGTTTCCTCGAACTATAAAAGGAGAATGAAAATACCTAGCACTGAACTCGCAGCAATCATGAAAGCAGTGATGGATGATTTGTTCTCCAGTCACTACTGGTCCCTGAGTAAGTGCTCATTTAATGAGAGCTTTTACTACCACTCAAGAAAACGATGAGAGTGATGCGGAACCTGCAGTCTGTCGCACAAAGTGAAGTAAGTCAGAAAGAGAAAAGCAAAATAGCGTATGTTAATGTATATGTATATATATATATATATATATGGAATCTAGAAAAATGGTATAGATGAACCTATTTTCAGGGCAGGAACAGAGGCACAAGATGTAAGAACGGACTTGTGGACACAGCGGGGAAGGCGCGGGGGGCGGGGGCTGAGCTGAGAGAGAAGCACCGATATATATACACAGCCATGTGAAGAGATACAGCAGCGGGAAGCTGCTGCACAGCACAGGGAGCTCAGCTCTGTGCTGTGATGACTTAGAGGGCTGGGGTGGCGGGAGGAGGGAGGCCTCAGAGGGAGCGGATATATGTATACATATGGCCGATTCACCGTGCTGTACAGCAAAGGCTAACGCAACGTTGTAAAGCAATTATAGTCCAATTTAAAAAAGACAAGAAAGGCATGGGATCAAGTCAAGTCTCTAATGTGTTGTTTGAAACCTGCTGGGTGGACCAGAGATTTTTTTTTTTTTTTCACATCCAATCCTGTTGTGATCTGTGCTGTGTTCCCAGGTGTAAATGGAGATTCTCCCATGGGGGTCTATCCTATGGCCCAGCTATTTTAGTACAGAGAAGACCCTGACCCCTGACAGTTAGGATGTGAAAGTCCATCTTACCATTACATCCTGAATAGTTAAGAGGATCCTTTCTCTGTCCGTACTGCTTGGAGGGTCAGGGCGTCCTTTTGCGTTCGGAAGGGAGAAATTAAAATCACAGGGCGTGGTGCTGGTGGGAGATTTGGTATCCTAAGGACAAGCAGAAAGAACTGGGCGTGGTAAAAGCAACTTACATCCCTGGAAATGAACGGGGTCCTCTTTCCCCTCTGTTGGTCTCCATGCCTCCCCTCATTCATTCTCACTCTTCATCTGTCGGAACTCACCCCTGCTTTACCAACATCACCTCAAGACACAGCTGCTAAGTGGACCAGGATTCACACTAGGGGCCACCAACCACCAGAGCCACTGGGTTCAGATGTCTGAGTGATACGGGTATTGTGAGATGGCCCCAGTATGTTGTTATCTAAAAACTGTGGGATTATCAGAGCCTGGATGGTATAATCCCATTTATGTGAAAAGTACAATAAAAAAGAAAGGAAAAAAAAGGCACTTGCTTAAAGGTTATTTATATGGTAATCTGAAACTGCAGAAGTTCCCAAGCTAGAGAACTGCCCTTAAAAAAAAAAAAAAAAAAATCCCTCCTTAAGTCTAACCATTGAAATTAATGCAGGGTGACTGAAGGGACTTACTGAAGAGCCCTGCTGGGGACAGAGTGGGACAGGTGGGTCACTGAGGGATGCTCCATCAGTGGGGGAACCACCAGCTAATCTACATGGCGCCGACGGGTGGGTGAGATCTCACGGGCCACAGCAGAGTCTGTATGTGGCAGCCCTCCTGGTGGCACACGGGTGGGCACAGGTCTCTAGGTGTCAGCAAGGAACAAAGACTTCAAAGCCCCGAACTGTAATTGTGGGCTAATACCTAATGCACGCCACTCCAGGATCTGCACGATGCAAAGAAAAACTCAAGAAGGCTTTCTGGAAGTTGCCACAGTGGGCAAACCTTCTTCCCATTACCTGTCATGCTCTCAGGAACTGAAAAGATAACTAATTGCAGGAAACACCCACTCGTTGGGAACAGGCCAGGACCAGAACATTTCAGATCAACTATCTCATGTTGGATATAATTGATGTATACTTTCAAGGAATATAATGTGCATATGAAATCTTCAGTCTGGATAGTCATGTACCTACCTATTCACAGTAGTAGTCTCCAGGGCAGTGCGATTATGAGAGGACTTTTCTTTGTATCATTTTGAATTTTTAATATTGATCATGCATTATCAGGGGGAAAAGGATAATTTAATCATAGAAAACAATATGTAGTTTCCTTCCTGGTCCTTAAATGGAGCCAAAGGCGTTTCGATGGAGACTCACTAACTGTTGCAACACATACCCCAAAGAGAGCCAGCGGGACCAGAATTGGGCACTTGAGCAGAACGCTCTGGAAAGAGAAAGAGGTGCCCTCCTTCCCCGGGAGGTGTTAAGCTGCTCAAAACCCTACAATGGCTCCTCCGCTGACTCATAGTAGAAGGCCTCAGTCTTGAGCACAGCTCTCAAAGCCCAATGTCATCTGAGCCTCGGCTCTGCCTCTGGCCTCTCCCCCTCTTCCTCGCCCCCTCGCCTGCTCAGCTCCAGCCACACCAGCCTCTGTGCTGTCTTCCCTCCTTGGGGCCTCTGTGCCTGCTGCCCACTGTGTGCGGAAGCTCTGCTCCACCTGCTCACTTGCTGGCTTCCTTGAGGCCCCAGGTCACACAGCACCTCATCAAGGGCAAGCCCCCTCCTCCCACATAACATGGCAACCTCTGCCCACTTCCTCCAGCTCCTCACTCTGCCCTAGTGTTAAAAAGTGTTAGTTGCTAAGCTATGTCCTACTCTTTGTGACCTCCATGGACGAGCCCGCCAGGCTCCTCTGTCCTTGGAATTTTCCAGGCAAGAATACAGGAGTGGGTTGCCATTCCCTTGTCCAGGGGATCTTCCCAACCCAGTGATCGAACCCAGGTCTCCTGCATTGCAGGCAGATTCTTTACTGTCTGAGCCACTATGGAAGCCCTACTCTGCCCAGTGGCATACTATATACTTGTCTGCTTTATCTCCAGGATCTAGATGGTGCCTCGGATGTGGTGGGGACCGTGGTATATGCAACACGGTCTTGTCTAAGGGGAGAGCTACCCCCCAGCTCCACGCTTGGCTGTCATTAAAGAATGTGATTCCCAAATCTTTCGAATTTTCAAGAAAAGCCCTCAGTACAGATTGACATGGAATCTCCTGATTTTTAAATGCCAGCTAGTAATTCACATCTTTCTAAAAAGCACAGTCAATGGGGGAGGGGGATGGAGGCCAACAGAACATGCTTACACATGCCCCATCTGTGAACTCAGAGCACCAAGAAATTGAAGTTCACTAAGGATCTGATGGAAGGCGAAAAGGCTGGTGTGTTTCAACAGTGAAGGTCAGATGAAAAGTACACACGCGGACAGCAATTCCTTTTGCTCCGCTTCAGGCTGTGCTTGCAAACAGCATGAGGGGGACTGAGTATATTTAGCCAGGCGTGTTTTTTTTTTTTTTTTCTCCCTTTCCCTGTTCAGATAGCATCTCTTAAGGCTTCTGCCTTTGCTGAAAACTGGCGTGGCCATTTTACTCTTTCACTTAGGAGGAAAATAACTCCAAGGGGAAATTGACTGTGAAGCCTCACGGAGGGCCCCCTCAAGATGGGGAGAAAAAGGGCAGGAGGAAATACAATTAAGCACTCACGGTGGAAAAAAATTAAGTGCGGGTGAGTGGGGCGATGCTGCTCCGAGAAGGCGCACCCAGGAATGCTAATGGAGCTTAACAGCTTGTGAGGGACAGGCTGCCTGGTGTTGCAGGGAGCTCGGGAGCTTGCAAAGAAAGGAATATATGTTCATTTAACGGGGTAGGGGTGGCGGTGGGGGGTACCAAATGGCCAAAGGAGGAGAGAGGATTAACATGCTTGAAGGCCATGCAGGCGTTCTGAGACGGGGCGGGGCTGGGGCTGTGACAGACTGAGCTTGGCTTCAAACCAGCCTCCCCAGTGAAGGGAAGCTGAAGGCTGTTAGCACAGACTCCTGAGCAGGGAACCTTTTGGTTGATTCAAAAACAAGTGTGTGTGTGTGTGTGTGTGTGTGTGTTGTGTGGGAGGTGGGTGTTGAAGGCAACAAAGTCCACAGTTTTGCCCACTGTAAAAATCCCATTTCTATGGACTGTTTACAGAGACAAGGTCATTGGGTCCTTCCATAGAAAAGAACATTTTTTTTATCCAGGAAGAACAAAAATTTGCAATTAACGTTCAGATTTTCTGCAGCCGGAATGTGAAACAAAGTGATCCCTTGCTCCTTAATTGTCCTTCCTTGAGGAGCAAAGAAGGGAAGACCAACATGCAACGGTGATCAGAGGAATGTTTCCAGGGTGACATTCCTGTCTCCTTTGTGAGTCATTTTCATTCTAGAGAAGCAGGTTTCAGGTACAGAAGCGGCAGGCAGAAGGAAGAGTCTGTCCTGGGGAGGCTGTGGAATCTGCAGCTTGGGTCCACGGCCGAACAATCTCATTCTCAGCAAATGGGGCAGGACTGACTCAGCAGCTTGACTTTGCCTCCTCTCTAAAATTCAGCTTGTACATAACTGTGGCGATAATCTACACACTCATCCTAACTGCAAAATCAATGCCCTTGAAATAAAACCCCATCCTCCATCCCCACCCCTACCCTGCTCACCGTGCACACTGTCCGGTTGGCCGCCCTGCTCCTCTGACCTCATCACCTCCTAACTCCCCTTTGCTCACATCATGCCTGCATCGTGTGCCTTGAACAAACCCAGCCTCAGGTCCCCTGTGCCTGCTGTTCCCTTGGCCTGGAATGCTTTTCCCCAGCCGGCTCTGTTTGATCCATCAAGTTTCACCTGAAATGTCACACCTGAGAGAAGCATCCCTTCCCTTTCTATCATCTAATGTTCCCTCTTGCCCACACTGTGCCATCTCCCCTTTCTGGTTGTTTTTCCCCCCTTAGAATGCATTATTTATTTCTTGATTTTCTTCTTTTTCTAAATTTTTTATTTCACTTTTAATTTTTACTTTGCATGTCTTGAAAGGTTTCTGAGTTTTTTATTTTATTCTTTATAGTCTGTCTCTCCCTCTGGAACATAAGTTGCTTAAGAATAGGAGCCTTGTCAGTTTTTTTTCTTTTCTGTGTCTCTGATGCCCAGGATTGAGCCTGATGCTCAAAAGTGGGTACGCAACAAATGCATGGTGAAAGGGAGACGGATTTACTGTCACAATTCCAAGGATTTCAGAAATGAAATGACAATTGGAGGAAGGGAAGGGAAACACCTCAGGGGTCGACCTTGTCAGCTGCTGCATGGCCAGGGACTCAGCTACAGCTACACATGGGCCTCTGGGTGCTCCCATGTGTGTGGTTCTGCTGGCCTAGGCAGTGGGGGTGGCAGAGGGTTGGATATTCAAAATAGTTAACAGCAGGTGCATGCACACAGGGTTTCCCAGGTGGCTCTAGGAGTAAAGAAACTGCCTGCCAATGTAGGAGACACAAGAGACATGGGTTTGATCTCTGGGTCGGGAAGATCCCTGGGAGAAGGGTATAGAAACTCACTCCAGTATTCATGCCTGGAGAATCCCATGGACAGAGGAGCCTGACGGGCTACACTGCATAGGACTGCAAAGAATTGGACACGACTGAAGTGACTTAGCACGCACGTATACAGGTGCAGACAGGCTATCAGCTCGGCTTACCTCCCCTCCCCTCCAGCTTTTAGGAACCAGGTAAATGCCACTCCCTCCAGGAAGCCTTCCCAGATCCTCTCCCTCCTGGTCCCCGTATGCCCTGCCCCACCTCTCACCTCCCTCTTTCAGTAGACGGATTATATGTCGGTGCCTCTTCTAGGTCAGACACCAGCCTTGCTGATCTCTGGATGTGGGTTCCCAGCAGAGTGTCTAGCACGAGGTTTGTATGCTCATTAAAGTGTAGCAAATAAGTGCAAGAGGGAAGGAAGGCAGGCTCTTGCGAAGGAAGGAAGGAAATAAGGAACTGTTGGCGCCCCTGAGAGCTGCTCTAGCCCCGAACTGAAGCCGGTCCTACCTGTGGACGGTCCCCAGAAGCATCCTTCACCTTGACAGTCACATCGCCACTTGGCTCAGAGTCTTCAGCACAGTCTGGAGGAGGCTGGATGTGGAGCCGCGGGCCAGCTTCCGTTCTGATCTGCACAGATTTCTAGGCACAAAAAGCCAGACCGTTTCAGATACGGTGAAACGAACTCCTTGATTCCTCTGAGGGGCGAGCGTGGTAGGGACTCGGTCGTGGGAGGTGGTCAGGGTCAGGGTGCACCTGACTGGGCGTCACCCCGGACAGGCCGGCCGGATGGGTTGAACCACTCCTAGTCAAGTCTTTACTGGTTCTTACGCCCGAAGTGTGTGCAGTAGAATTTTACAGTAATTTTTTGCTTGGACATATCAGTAGAATTTTAGTAGGTGTTCAACTTCCCCAAATGGGCTTTGTGATCTAAATAAGTTTAGGGAAGCCTGGGTTTGGGATCAGGACTTCTCAGGGCCTTTAATAGGCCTCCTCGTCCCCTCCTCCACACACAGTGGGGACAATCCTAAAAATACTGAGTTGGCCAAAGAGTTTATTCGGGTCTTTCCATCACATCTTACAGAAAAACTTGAATGAACTGTTTGGCCAATCCAATAAAATACACATGAAACAGATCGCAAACTTTTGAGGCGGTGGAAGCTGTGTGGTGGGACCCCATCCTCCTAGCATCCCTTGAGTCATTCTTTGGGAAACTCCCCCTTGGCCCCGTGTCCCCCGAACGCCCATTTCCCCTCCCTTTCTTGCACTGCATTTCCAGGTGCTCCCAGCATTCCCTGTGACTGGGGGTGGGGGAACAGGTGAGCGCGTTCTGGCCTGAGTGACGTGGGGGTGAGGAGGAATGTGTGTATCTTTGACATTGTGCCCACCCTTGCCCTGACCCCCTTTCCAGCCAGCTAGAGTGAGGAGGTGATGGCAAGCTGCTGAGCATGGTGGGGAGGGGACAGCCTGTGGAGGAGGCTCAAGCGACGAAAGAGGCTATGCCTGGCCTCCTCTGCCACTTCTTGGAGCAAGGGGACGGCCCACCACTAACCTTTGCTGGAGACACCAACTTTCACGTTGTTGAAGCCAGAGTTACTTGGGTCCCCCTTGCTTTCGCAACCGGACTTGTACCCCAAATGGTACACCTGGCATGTGAAGGTCTCTACGACCTGGCCCCACCCTCTTTCTCCTACGCTGATTCCCACACATCCACTCACACACCTGACACCTGGGCCAAGCATAACTCTTTCCTGGCCCCTATCAGGAGCTTTGTCAGCCTAGCAATCCATCCAGTGTGTAGCAGGGCTGCACTACTCGCCCTACATGGCACCAAATAAGGGGGCCAGACCTCCCCCTCAAGGGTATATTTCATCCACCGTGAACCCAGGGGCAAGCTGCCCGGCTAGGCAAGGAAAGAAACTGTCACTGGGTCAGTGCTCTGACTCCCAACGTTGGCTGTGCTGGAATTGGTGGACAAGACTGGGGCCAGCAGAGGGCGAGGGGCAAGTCAGGTGCCCAGGGAGCAAAATCTAAGGGGATGCTTCCTATTGGTGAGGCTGTGCGTGCGCACAAACCCGAGAGCCAGGGCCTCTTTAAATGTCACTCTGAGATTCTGATGGGCTTACGGGTTTCCCTGGTGGCTCAGTAGTAATCACCTGCCAGTGCAGGAGATGCAGGTTCGATCCCTGGGTCAGGAAGATCCCCTGGAGAAGGGAATTGGCAACCCGCTCCAGTATTCTTGCTTGGGAAATCCCACAGACAGAGGCGCCTGGTGGACTAGAGTCCATGGGGCCGCAAGAGAGTCAGACACGACTGAGCGACTAAACCACCAAGCCACCACCTGAGAATCAGGAGAGGTCCACTGGATCTACTTCCCAGCCGAGGGACAGTCAACTGTGATTCAGAGCTTGCATTTCCCGATGCCCTAGCTTTGGAAACCTCTACTCCCCTGGATAAGATGCAGCTTCCCCGCAAGCATAGTGAATCGTGTCATTATCTTGATAATGAAGATCCTGAGCCTTGTTGCCCTGCAGGACTCGCGGTGGTCAGGACGGAAGTCCTTTCTGCCCGTGCCCACCACCTCACCACCATCACAGTGGGCACCAAGTCACTTAATGAAGAGCGGGTGCCACTCCAACAGCTTCAGGGGCCTGTGTTCCTTTAGTCCTCACAGCTACTCCAGGGGGAAACTGAGGCACAAGGCTGTAAGCCATGTGGTCAGTGTCCCACAACTAGGAGGCCCCAGAGCCTATATCTGAATCGCAGCAGCGTGGCTCCAGGGGCCTCACTGGAAACCAGGGATGGGCCAGTTTCCTGTAAAGAGTAAATATTTAAAGGCTTTGCCAGTCCTGTGGTCTCTGCTACAGTATTCCACTGTTTCATTGTAGCTCAAAGCAGCCTTGCCTAAATAAATACGTGCATGCATGCTAAGTCGCTTCAGTTGTGTCTGTCTCTTTGCAACTCCATGGATTGCAGCCAGCCAGGCTTCTCTGTCCATGAGATTCTCCAGGTACTAAAGTGGGTTGTTGTGCCCTCCTCCAGGGGATCTTTTGGATCAAGGGATTGAACCCGAGTCTCTTATGTCTCTTGCATTGGCAGGTGAGTTCTTTACCACTAGCACCACAAAATAGATAATAACACATAATAATGGGCATGACTGTGTCCCCCGAACACTTGATTTACGGAAACAGGCTGTGGTTGAATTCGGCCCCAAGGCTGTAGTTTGCTGCCTGACCCCAGTTCTGAACCTCCACGCTGTATTGCCCCCAACAGGCACGTGAAGAAGAAATGTGTCCAGGCTGGGTTAGAGTAGCCTTTGGGGAGATCAGGGAGGGATTCGAGACTTTCCTGAGACTATTTAACACTAAAGACACAAGAGCTGGGCCGTAGATCATTCCAGGAAAAGGCCTTGGAGAGAGACTGTAAGAGGCACAAAATGCAGGTAGGGAGCTCCCCAACGGAGAACAGGCAGGAGGCAGAAATGCAGAAGGAAGGGGCCCTGGGACATGTTTTCTTTCACAGGCCATCCTGCCATGTGGTGGCTCTCCCCAGACTCCAAGTGCGCCTGGCTGTTTCCAGAATGGCAACTTCCACCCATCTTCTGTTTGACCGTCAACCTTGTTGCCCTGGGCTCTGGCTCCCCCGTGGGGTATCGCTGCCTCCCAGGCTTTATCAGTGTACTTTTAGAGCATTTGCTGGCACCAGCAGTGGGGTCTGTGGAGGATGAGTGTCACAGAATCCACAGAACTGGGGCTTCCAGGCCAGGAGGCGCCTGGGGAGTCCCCTGCCCCAGGTCAGGGTGAAGCTGTGAAGGCTCTGAAGTTCATGGCTGGGATGGGTTTTCCACCATGTGCCCCTCCCTCTTTCCCAGGAATCATTCAATAATGTTCAAATGCTGGGAAGAAACAGGATGAGAGAGGAGCAGGGAGGGAGGACCACTGGGCACGGGGACTCCGCCTGGGGTGCAGCCTGGCCCCTCCATGCGTTTCTATCCCTTTATCTGGAAAGGGAGGCCTGGGACAAGAGCTTTGCTACTCCACCTGCGATCCAGGGCCCAGTAGCATTGGCTTCTCCAGGGAATTGGTGAGAAATACAAAGTTTCAAGCCCCATCTCAGATGCAGGAATCAGAACCTGGATTTTAACAAGACCCCAGGTGGTTTAAACACACATGCAGTGGAAGAAGTGTAAGATCAGAAAGTCTCTGAGGCTTGGCGGTGGGCACTGTTGCTTCTGCCTGTCCAGTATGCAGTCCTCTGTACTCTGGTAAAAGTACCCTGGTTTTCTTTTGGGAAATCTGCCCCCTCCCCACCCCTAAGCCAAGCATTCACATGGAACTGCATCCAGGGGTGGAGGGAGTACATGACCCTGGCCTGGCCAGGCCAGTCTGAGCATTAGATCTCGCTGGCCCTTCCTGTCTGAGTGATAGGTTTAGGGGACCGAAGAGATGCAACAGCAGGTGACAGAATGTGAGTTGGGGGCTGCTTGCTGGTGGCCACTGTGGTTCTTCCAGGACAACATGGAAAAAAAGCAGAGTTGGGTGATGGTGAACGAGCCCTGTTACTGTGTCTGAGCACCTGGATGCAGCCATGTCTGAAGTGGGAACTTCCCACAGGCAAATGAGAGAGCTGGGCTCACTGCAGCTCTACTGGCTTGATCTTAATTATAAACATAAGAAAGCACTCCAGGTCACGGAGAAGAGTCCACGTGCGTGTCTCTCTGTCCCACAGTTTTCCCCTTCCCTCCAAGGAGCTTAGCACAACTACTTGCCTCACCAAGGTATGACAGGTTTGCAGTAGGGCATTAAGGAACTTAATCAGCAAGTCCTTACTAAGTGCTAACTGCATAACAAGGTTCTGGAAATATGAGGATGGGGAAAAAAAAATGTAAACCAATGCCCTGGCCTCAAGGAACCCACTCAGCACATATAACGGAAAAATGTGTTTATGAAGCAACATGTGACAAAATTAATGTGGTCCAGAAAGAGCTTCTAAATGCTGAGTGGGTGCTGGAGAGAGAAATAAATAGTCATTCCATCTGGCTGGCTCTCCCGCCCCAGCCCCAGGAGGTGCCTCTGCCACCACGGAGAGGAGGTGGTGAGCAGCCCCACCCACACGAGGACGCCCACCTGCTGCCACCGAGGAGCCAGCCCCTGGGTGCACCAGCCCGCTCCCTGCCTCCCACCTTCACGTCCTCGCAAAGATGATGCCCGAGGTTCTGGCTGGCTCCCCGCTTTACCCAGAGTGGGTGTTTCTGAGCAGCTGCTCTCTCCTGCCTACTTGCAAGCACCCAGATCTGGTAGTCCCTTGCACTATCAACCATATACTGGAACAGGGTTCAGAAGCCCTAAACATCCTGAAGTGAAAGTGTTAGTCACTGAGTCGGGTCTGACCCTTTGCAACCCCACGGACTGTAGCCCGCCAGATTCCTCTGTCCATGAACTTCTCCAGGCAAAAATACTGAAGTGGGGAGCCGTTCCCTTCTCCAAGAGATCTGCCTGACCCAGGGATCGAAGCCAGGTCTCCTGCATTGCAGGTGGATTCTTTTCTGTCTGAGCCACCAGGGAAGCCCCTGAACATGCCTAAACACCCACAAACCAGTTTGCCAGCCCAAGGCCAGCTTGTTTTCTGCTCAGCCACACTCAGCTCAGTGTCATGCCCAGAGTTTTTGTGTATCACCACCCTTCTTAGTACAGTATTCTAAGGGGCGCGCATTTACACTTATCATCACTTAGGAAAAAAAGAGAGAGAGCAAAGCTGAGAGGTGACCTGGACGGTTGCACAGGTTGTGCATTATATAAATGGCTCCCTCTAGGGGCAGGAGAGCTCCAAAGATACTAACAGAGACAGCTTTGGGTTGGGGTGGGGAATAAATTGATCTTATTTGATATGGTTTTCCTGGATCTGTCTGATCTCTTACAACTAACAGTGCTTGTGCTCTGACAGTCTGTGTCAAGCAAGGTCACTGTAAAGCTGATGCTTTATGGGTTGTTTCACTTATTGTTCTCACTGCAGGGGTTTTCAAAACTCAGGGAGAAAAGAAAAAAACAAAACAAAGGGAAGGGTCCCCCACACTTCACATTTTCACTTGTGAGTTTTCCTAGAGGTGCTTAAGCTGCCTGACCCCCAACAGGAAACCGGATATGGCAGCAGAGTGAGAACAAAACCTGTGCTTTAATAATTGCAATGAACTTGCTTTTCAGGCCTTTAAGGAAAGCCCACCCCACAGTAAATTGCTGGAAGGCCAATCCCTTCACTACCAATTTAATGCTAAGAGTCGATGACGTTCATCAAATCTGACAGCATTTTGGTAAACGACGGCTCTGTTGATTAGGCCGCTGTCCACCCAAGTATTACAAGGCTGAGGAAGCCATAAATCTTAATCCACCGATAGCAGCAGAAAGATCTAAGGCCGAAAAGTGGTGGGGGAAGAAAGGACAGCACCAACTAGAGCCATTTATCACCCCCAGCCCGATCCATTGTGCGGGCGGCCGCTCAGAAGCCCAGCCCAGCACAGCCATCTGGGTCCCTGGTCCCTCCAGGGCTGGAGAGTCGGGAAGGCGTTTACAGGTGGAGCGGTCAGCTTCTTGGCCAGCGTATGGATGACTCTCTCACCTTCTGGCCTAGGGATCCTGGGGTCTGTGCACCTGCAGCCCCTTCCATCAGGGCAGCTCCACCCAAAAGTGCTTCCTAGTTGCTGGGCAAGAGCCTAAGGAGGGAACTCTTTTCTACCGGAAGTGGCGTTGGGCTTGGTCAGTGGAAAGATTACAAGTGCCTCAACAGAGTTTAAGGGGCTGTTCAGAGAAACCAGGGCTTCCCAGGTGGCTCAGTGGTAAAGAATCCACCTGCAAAGCAGGAACCATGGGTCTGATTCCTGGATCGGGAAGAGTCCCCCAGAGGAGGAAATGGCAACCCACTCCAGTATTCTTGCCTGGGAAATCCCATAGACAGAGGAGTCTGGCAGGCTACTCTCCATGGGGTCACAAAGAGTCGGACACAACTGAAGTGACTTAGCATGCACACACGCAGAGAAACTGGAAGGTGACAAGTCGGAGGGTGCAGGGGTGTGACAGGGAAGAAGTGGTGCTGGCTGGGAGGCAGCCTGTGCCTGTGGGGTCCACTGCACACTGTGACCACTGTGTCACCTGGGCCCGTGTGACTATAGCAAGGGACTGTGCGGCCCCACCTGTCCGTCCTGCTGGGCACAGCGTACAAGAGAAACCTTGGGACTGGGACAAGGCTGTGGTCCTGCTCCTGACGGGGTAGCCACCAGGGGCCACTGGAAATTGTGCAGCCCTGATCACCACTCGGCCAGACCTCTGGATGATGGTACCCATCCAAAAGGGTGAAAAGAGAGAGACTGCCTTCCTCTGTATCCTCCACACCCCAAAATCTGTCCCCATGTACTTTCCACCATGGAGAAACTTTCTACTCTACTCCACTTCTTGGGGTCAAAGGAAGCCAATCCATACCCTCCCGCTCCTGACAATAGTAGAGCAGTTGGCAAATTGGGCCTGTTTACTGTCCTGCCTACAGCCTCCTTGACAAGAAGGTGGGGACCAAGTCCCTGTGTGGGGGACATCTCTAGGGCAGGCAGGCTTTGAATCATCTGACCTGGCTCCCACCTTCAGTCCCAGCTGACTGAGGCCTAAGTGGGTGTCTCATCAGGCTGAAGCAGGCCAGCCCGTGACCCGAGGAACAAAAATGAAATTAGAGGGCTTCCCTGGTGGCTCAGGGGTAAAGAATTTGCCTGGCAATGCAGGAGACATGGGATCGATCCTTGGTCCCAGATGATCTCACATGCTGCGGAGCAACTCAGCTCCTGCACCACAGCTATTGAGTCTGTGTTCTAGGACCTGGGGGGCTGCAACTGCTGAAGCCTGTGGGCCCTAAAGCCCAGGCTCCACAACAAGAGGAGCCACCACGATGAGAAGCCTGAGCATCACAACTAGAGAGTAGCCCCCCTCTCACTGTGACTAGGGAAAAGCCCTCACAGCAACAAAAACCACACAGGCAAAACCAAAAATAAACAAATAAAATTATTTTTAAAAGTAATAATTAAAAAAAAAAGAATGGAAAGATTCACATGGTCTCTCTCTTGGAAAATTTCAGCAAATGAATGTGGAGGGAAGGAAACACTGTGACCCCGAGAAGGCTGCAGTGGGAAGGCAAAGCTACGGGGAGGGAAGAGCTGCGAGAGTGGGGGCTGGAGAAGGCTGGGGGAGAGAAAAGGCCCGTGAGGCTTATAGGGAGCCCTGCTTCAAATCCCCTTCCCCACCCCCAAGCCTGGTCCTTTAGGGCAACCTCCAGGGATGCTTCCCAAACAGGAGCCCAACACATAATTCTCCTGCTGAAAACCCTCCAGGAGAGTCCTCGCATTTAAAATGAAATCCATATTCCTTCCTGGGGTCTTCTAGGTCCTCTGACCTATGAGAGTAACTGACCCCGACACTTACTTACTCCACCACCGTGAACACCAGGAGAGTGGGCCTGGCCTGCCTCACTCACGCTCTGACTCCAGAACCCAAAAGTATCCAGTAAATGGTCCCCAAATGAATGAAGGACTGAATGAGAGTAAGAAGACGCTGGAGGGAAAGGCTGCCCTCGGCATCTCCCCCTTGGCTGATGACGACAGTCAGTGCTGTTCACTGCCAGCTTCCTCTGTGCTGGGCACCACTGGGCGAGCTCAGTCATTCGATCCTCATTAACTACCTGACGAGGAAGGTGCCATTACCAACCCTGCTTATAGAGGAGAAGACAGGGACAGAGAGGTTAAGCCACTTCTCTGGGACCGTTCAGCTAGTAGGTGGTGCAGCTGAGGCTTGAAACCCAGGCTGCCGGTCCCTGAGTCTGTGCTCTTAACCCTTTGGACTTGCCTGTCACCTGCCACCGGGTGTTCTTACCTGAAGAAGTGGACTGCTGATGGCTGCCTTATGGGCAGGCAACCCAGCCTGGGGGCTAGATCTTTCCATTTTCCCGGGGAATTAGGACTCAAGCTTTTTTAAAAAATACATAAAATTTTTTGAATTAAAGTGTTAGCAAGTGACTAAGTCTCTTATAAATTGTGTGAGTCCCAAAACCATTATCTGGGGGGCAAGTTGAGCCCACAGGCTTCAAGTGGTTAATTTTCAGAGTCTACCAGATTGGCCTTCCAGATGCTGGAGAACAGCTGTGGCATCTTCCTCCCAGGATGAGCTGTGCCCATGTCTTCACAGTCAGATCTTCCAGGGCAGGCACTGAGCCTGATTTGGGCGTTTGGGGCACACTTGCAGACTGCCTGGCCCATGGTAATACATGTTCATTAACTTAATGGATGACTTCCTTCATGACTGGCTCCCAGTACAAATGCCACTTCTGAAGACTCCTGTATTTGTCTCCATCTCTGAGGGGTGGTCCCCAAAGGACTGTGTATGGGTTGAGCAGAGTTGATGGGATGGTGCCCTCCAGCACCCATTTCACCCTCTTCTGGGGGTGCCTCTTGGCTCACTAGAGGCCGGAAAGCCAGACACCGCGTTTCCCAGCCTCCCTCTTAGCCAGGGTCTGGATGTGACATGGGTGCGGCTGATCCCATGGCCTTGTGGAAGGCAGGCACAGCAGAGGTGAAGCGGAGACGAAGGGGACACAAGCCAGCTGCTTCTGTGCCAAGCACGCGGTAGAGGCCAGGAGTGTTTTCACTCACGTCCCACCCCGGCTGGGTGAGCTGTGGGCGAGGTCTTTCTTCCACGTGCCTCATTAGCAGACACAGGGTCGCTCGGAGGCCAACGGCTGTGGCCAATGGCTTCCTGACGCCTCGATCGCAGTTCAGGTAGCACATTCTTTTACTTACTTATTTATTTTGGCTGTGCTGGGTCTTTGTTGCTGCTCCCGGGCTTTCTCTAGTTGTGGCGAGCGGAGGCTACTCTCTTAGATGCGGTGTGTGGGGGCTCCTCACGGCGGTGGCCCCTCTTGTTGCAGAGCAGGGGCTCCAGGGCACGTGGGCTTCGGTAGTCGTGGATCCCTGGCTGTTAGAGCACAGGCTCAATGGTGGTGGCACCTGGGCATAGTTGCTCGGCAGCATGTGAGATCTTCCGGGACCGGGAACAGAACCTGCGTCCCCTGAACTGGCGGGCTGATCCTTGTCCACTGCCGCTAGGGAGGTCCCAGGTGACACGTTCTTGAGGCTGACCCCCCATCCTCCCTCCTGTGTCCCAGGTAACAGCTTTCTTGGCCGGCCTATTCAAGGATGCTTGGCATACCACTACTGGAGGCCCAGCTCAAGCTCATCCTCTTACCAGCCCAAGGATTTTGTAAGCACTCCCCTCATTCCCAGGCTTCCATTCATTTATGATTCAAGTAGCCTGGGGGTCTCCACTGTTAGGCAGTGACTGACCCCTGACGGACTGGGTACAGAAGGACAATTACAGCCTTCGTGGCATCAGGAAGCCAGGGAATTAGCCATGATTAGGCCCTGAGAAGTGTGGGACCACAGGGGGAGACCAGGGAGGGATGCTAATTAATCTTAGGCCAAGTTTTTAAATTGCACAGACTCCGGGGCCAGCCATTAAGTCACTGTCTAAGACGCAAATAACAGCTCCTGATAATAGAAGGCACTCAAGACAGCTTGGAGAACTGTCTGAAATGAGAAGTGGAGAAAGGCCTCATTAATGGGAAATTAATATTCATTGCTGGGGACAAAAGGAAGCCTCCAGGCTGTGTGACCCGAGGGCCTTGCTCATCAGCAGCGAGATGAGGCTTGGGAGTGAGGCTGGCAGGAACACCCCTGCCCATTTCACCTAGATGTACAAAAGTACCTGCAGAGAAGTAGATCACTGGGTTTGGAGTCACAGGCCGAGGGTCCAAACCTCAGCCACTGTTCTCCGCCAGTATCTGTGGGAGCAGGTCACCTTATTACCTCTCTGGACCTCGATTTCTTTAGTGGCACAATGAGGATACTCACGTTCCTCTGGGGTTAGCAAAGATGGGCCAATAGAAAGCATTTACTGTTCATGTTCGCGTGTTGTTTGTGTGCGCACGCTCAGTCGTGTCCGATGCTTCGCGACCCCAAGGACTGCAGCCAGCCAGGCTCCTCTGTCCATGGGATTTCCCAGGTGAGAAGACTGGAGTGGTTGCCATTTCCTTCTCCAGGGGATCTACCCAAATCAGGGATCTAACTCATGGCTCCTGCACTACAGGCAGATTCTTCACGGCTGAGACGTCAGGGAAGCCCTAGTATTTACCATAGATCCGAACATATGCTACAGGTGGGGCCCTGGGTTACAGTTCATGGGGCCGCAAACAGTCGGACACGACTGAGCGATTAAGCACAGCAGGGCGCATACCAAGGTCACAGGTGAGAAGCAAGATAGCACTGAAACATGTATATTACCGTGTGTGAAATAGGTGACCAGTGCAAGTACGATGCATGAAGCAGGACACTCAAAGCTGGTGCTCTGGGACCACCCAGAGGGAACTGGGGGGAGGGAGGTGGGAGGGGGGTTCAGGATCGGGGGACACACGTGCACCCGTGGCTGATTCATGTCGACGGACGGCAAAAACCACCACAATATTGCAAAGTAATTAGTCTCCAATTAAGATAAATAAATTAAAATTTTTTTTAATCTCTGGAATTGACCAAGCCCCATAGCAATCAACTGTTGCCATGAGCCTCCAGATCTAAACCAGCCGGTTCCCTGACCCCATATTAGGTAAAATACCCATCCTATTACCCACCCTATAGCATGCTAACCAGTCACCTAAGGCCATCACTCCAGTAAGAACTTTCTCTGCCTTGAGGCTATAACAATTGCCTACTAGCCTTTGAAAGAGTTTGGCTCTGCCTTGAGCCAGCTTGCTGTTCTAACAGTGTCTCCCTCTCCAATAAACTTTATTCTCCTCTCATTCTGCCTCATGTCTGGAAATTATTTTCCAACTCGTATACGGACCATGACAGTATATATACATATATGTGTGTGTATACACATATATATATGTGTGTATATACTGTTTGTGTGTGTGTGTATATATATGTGTCTGTATGTTGCTTAAGCCTCATCTCAGATCATGTGAGTCAGAATTTCTGAGGGTGGGGCCTGAGCATCCCAGGTGATTTGAAGGCACAGTGGGGGTCCCCCTGGTCCCAGATAAGGCCACAGGGGAAGGTGTAAGGACTACAGGAGCAAGAACGCCGAGCTTGCAGCAACAGATTTGGATCTGAATCTTAATTCCACCCTTTCTTAGTGATTGACCTTGGAAAGCTCACGTAACACTTCTGAGCTTTTATAGGAAGGACATGGGACTTCCCTGGTGGTCCAGTGGTTAAGACTCTGTGCTTCCAATGCAAGGGGCATGGGGGTGTTTGCAGAACTAAAGATTCCGCGTGCCACATGGCATGGCCAAAAAAAAGGAGGAAGGACTTTGGAATATATCCTGCAGGTCTGCTGTAAGGGCAAAGGTGAGGAGTCACGTGGCAGCTTAGACCACACCTGATACCGGCAGGTGCTCAAAAAAGCAAGCTGCTGCACCAGCAGCATTGGTAGCAACCTGATGTGGCATCTCAGGTCTGTGGGTTGGGGGTGTTGTCTTATACACCCTCTGTATCCCCGGCATCTGAGACAGTGCCTGGCATATCACAGGTGCTTAATAAAATCAGCTGTGAGACTGCATCATTACGACGGGACTGTGAGTCTGACCTGTGATGCTGTGAGTCTGACCTGGGGTGGCCCCATCCAGAAGGAGGGATCATGTCACAGAGAGGGCTGGCGGGTCCCCAGGGCTCCTCCGCTCTCCAGAGGCCAGTGCCACAGGGCACCACGGCAGTGCCCAGCTAGACCCACCCCCTGCCCCTGGGGATTCTGAACACTCTACGTTTCTGCTGTCACAAGAAGCCTGCTCCTTATTCTAAAGTGTGAGGTGGGGCCACCGTCCTGACTCTGCCCAGGGTTTCCAGACCTGATGCCATCCTCGGCGCTGGACTTTGCTGGGAGCTGTCCGTGCACTGCGTCTCAAAGCTTCTTCAGCTTCTCGAAACAGTGTTCTTCGTCCACAATCTGTACAGAGATGAGGGGAAGAGAATTGGTGAGCCCCCAAAGATGAGCCCACACTGATGGTGGTTTTGTAACTTACAGCTGCAATGTCCATCGGGGTGCCCAGGGTCATATCCGTGAAGCTCTTCACTTTTATAGCACTCTTTGTAGCCACAAAGCATCAGAAAACAAGCTAAATGGGGACTTCCCTGGTGATTTAGCAGTTACGAGTCCATGCTTCCAATGTAGAGGGCATCGGTTTGATCCCTGATTGGGGAACTAAGATCCCACATGCTGAGCAGTGGGGCCAAAAAAAGAGAGAGAGAGAGAAAGAAAACAAGCTAAATGCCCAACAACAAGGGATGGCAAGTCAGTCACAGCCCCTCATGCTATGGAACAGTAGGTGTAACAGTGGGCAGCTGAACTGGGCAGGCTGCATACAAAAGGAGCATGTCTAAGATACAGAAGCGGGTCAGGACAGCATCACAACAGGCCAGCCAAAGGAGGGGCGAGCGGAGAGAACTGTTGAATCACTGAACATACTACTGGGGACCCAAATTCAGAAACTCCCATTATATGCCCTTCCCTGAGCCCTACAAAGGCCTGCTTCTCCTAACCAGGAGGTCAGCGTAAGTCTCCCCTATGAAAGCTAGGAGAGTCCATCCCATTTCCCTCTTTGCCCTGGGGGCTAGGAAACTCATGCTAAACTCCAAGTTGAAATGCAGTGGCTCTCCTTGGGGAAGGTTTGAAGACACCACTTTCTCCTTTTATCCCCTTGTTGTATTCATTTTTATTGCCTGTTAATGGCTTGGGATCTTACATACCTATGAGCCAATGAGTTGGAACACAAATCAAGAATAGTGTGCTACAGGGAACTCTGCTCAATGTTATGTGGCAGCCTGGACGGGAGGGGAGTTTGGGGGAGGATGGATACATGGATATGTATGGCTGAGTTCCTTTTGCTGTCCACCTGAGAGTATCACAACATGGTGAATCAGCTATACTCCAATATAAAATAAAAGTTTTTTAAAAGATTATTGTGTGCTGGACACTTTAGACCTCTTATCACTCAGTCCTTCTGGGAAATCTGCAAGGTAGGCATAATCACTCCCATTTTACTGAGGATCAGAGAGGACCCAATTGTCAGAGGTCTCAAAGCTAGAAAGGGGCAGAATAGGGTTTGAATCCAACCCAAGAGTCAGACATGACTGAGCGACTTCACTTTCACTTTTCACTTTCATGCATTTGAGAAGGACATGGCAACCCACTCCAGTGTTCTTGCCTGGAGAATCCCAGGGACAGAGGAGACTGGTAGGAGGCCATCTATGGGGTCGCACAGAGTCGGACACGACTGAAGCAACTTAGCAGCAGCAGCAGCAGCAGCAGCCTTGCTCCAAATCCTCTTCTCATAAGTCAGTAAGTAGCACACTGGCCTCTCAGACAAAATGACAAGTTCTTGAAAGGCACTCTGGCACTCATTCGTCCCATGTTAAAGATGAGAAAGACAAAGGTGCGGTGAGACCAAATGGCTTCCCCAAAGCAACACAGCCAAACTGTGTCTGACTCCTGTGTGTGTGTGTGCGTGCACACGCTTAGTCACTCAGTCATATCTGACTCTGAGACGCCATGGACTGTAGCCCACTAGGCTCCTCTGTCCATGGGATTTCGCCATTTCCTACTCCAGGGGCTCTTCCCTACCCAGGGGTCAAACCTGTGTCTCTTGCATTGGCAGGCACTTCGCCACCTGGGAAGCCCCAGTCTGACTCCTACGTGCTGCCATTTCATTCATTCCTGCTAACTAGCTTCAGTTGTGTCTGACTCTCCATGACCTCTTTATGGACTGTGGCGTGCCAGGCTCCTCTGTCCATGGGATTCACCAAAACATTTTGGGGGCCTATATGGGGCCAACCACTGGATCGGGAGTCTTCAACTCTACTTCCAGATTTTATTTCATGTGTCCTTTTATTATAGGTATATCCGATTAAAGTCTGTAGAGTATGGATTTGGAATCAATTATCACAGGGGTTAGGTACTGAAGTTAAGACACAGTGAGTGAAAATCAGGTCTCACTAAAATTATTCTGCTGCTGCTAAGTCGCTTCAGTCGTGTCCGACTCTGTGCGACCCCATAGACGGCAGCCCACCAGGCTCCCCTGTCCCTGGGATTCTCCAGGCAAGAACACTGGAGTGGGGTGCCATGTCTTTCTCCAATGCATGAAAGTGAAAAGTGAAAGTGAAGTCGCTCAGTCGTGTCTGACTCTTAGCGACCCCATGGACTGCAGCCCACCAGGCTCCTCCGTCCATGGGATTTTCCAGGCAAGAGTACTGGAGTGGGGTGCCATTGCCTTCTCCAAAAATTATCCTAGACCTTTCATTAAACGACTGGTACGTGAGATCCAGGAAATGTAAAAGCCAGGAATTGACTTCTCTGGTCTCCTTTGCCCTGCAGGAATGGACGCCAAGACTAATTTAAAAAGAAGTTAAAAAAAAAAAAAAGAATCTCTCTCTCTCTCTCTCTGTGTCTCTCATTTTCATGCTATCTCTTCGTGGCCAAGTGGACAGAGTGAACTTGCACGGGCTCACTAGTTTCTGTGTGTGGGATGTGGCTCCATCGTCCCTCATCTGTCAGCAGAGCTGGTGCTGGTCTGGCAGTCCTGTGCTCACCATGAGTCCCCTCGGTGTGGGAGGCGCTTCTGGAAAAGTCGGAGTGGGTGGCTTTCCGAGGGGACGTCTTCGGTTCAGAGTTGGCCCCGTTGACATAGACCGAGAAGCCCTGTTCCAGGTGCTCCAGCCTTAACTGCACGGGGTCCTTGCTTCTCAGATGCTTTAATATCCTGGAAGAGAAACGATCGCCAGCATCGCATCGAGGAGCCTGAGCCACTGCCCACCCCCATGTGGGGAGGGACCTGCCGCTCTGACAGGCAAGCGTTTCTAATCAGAGGCTGGGTTGCGGGCACCCAGCTGTTCATCTATAAACAGCCCTAAGAGGCCCATTTCACACATGGAGGAGCAGGGAGGGGGAGGCTCCCCGGGCCCTGCTTTCATTCTGAGGCTCAACGGTACATCAGCCAAAACCCGGGTTCCATCCTTGCCCCATGGTGGCACAGGGACAAAAGCAGGCGTGTGCACGCTGCTACACACGGCTTGGATTTCCTGGGGTGATCCCAATTTTGTGCACCTCCCCTTGGTGTGGACAGCAGCACTTTGTTCCACGTGGAACAAAATGTGATCTAAGCCTCTGTGAGAGAGATTTCACGAAACACATCTTCACGTTAGAAAACAGCTGCCATCACGCCAGGCAGACTGATTTTTGGCTTCAGGAAATAAATGTGTTCTCCAACACCCCTGATATCCCAAATGTCATCATTTTACATTCAGATGCAGTTTAAAAATATACCAGTGCAGGCTTTGTTCAAGATTAATGATGTGATGATCAAACCCTTTGCCTGCAAGGGGCTTGGCGTGAGCATGGCCAGGTTCCTTGTTCAGCTTTCTCCAGAGTCCAACCTTGCACTTTGGCTTTATCCTTTCCCCACTCCTGATGGTCCCTGCCATAGACAGTGCCCAATGTCCATTTCAGAATTGCTCCCATCTGACATCAAACCCTTCAGAGCCTTTACAAATGCCTGCACACACTCCTACACCAACTAGATTTCTTTTCGCAGAAGGAGAAATGCAAACAACCATGGTGGCAAAAAATAAAAATTAAAAAGTGGATCCTCTTCAATGATTAAGTAAGTTCCTACCAAAGTAGCAAAATGTAAATTTTTAAAAACAGTAGTGGGATTTCCCTGATAGCCCACTGGATAAGAATCCAACTTCCAATGCAGGGAACACAGGTTTGATCCCTGGTCTAAGATCTCACGTGCCACGGGACAACTAAGCCGACTGGCCACAACGGCTGAGCCCGTGCTCTAGAGTCTGCACACTACAGCCAGGGAAGCCTGTCTGTTGCAACTGTGCCCCGACACAACCCAATAAAGAGGATTTTTAAATATAATAGTAATGGTAAACCATAAAAGGTAGAAGCCAAGTTCTGTTCTAAATGCTTTATGTGCAGTGGGTGCGTAGTCATTTCAGTCGTGTCTGATTCTTTGTGACCCCGTGGACTGTAGTCTGCCAGGTGCCTCTGTCCATGGGATTTTCCGGGCATAAATACTGGAGTGGGTTGCCGTGCCCTTCTCCAAGGGATCTTTCTGACCCAGGGATGGAACGAACCAGAATCTCTTACATCGCCTGCATTGGCAGGTGGGTTCTTTACCCCTAGCGCCACCTGGGAGGCCCCTCTAAATTAGAGCCAACTCCCATTATTTGAGATAAGTCCCATAAAGTTGAGGCAAACACTGAATTCGTGAATACGGAACCACTGTTTCTAGGGCGAAATACAGGATTTGATTCCTGTGAGCCTCTGGTCACAACGTGTTCATCAGCTGATCAAAATAAAACCCTGCCTTATGTGTGTTTCCGTTTAAAGGTACCTTTTTAAATATATTGGGCTTCTCTTGTGGCTCAGCTGGTAAAGAAACTGCCTGCAACGCAGGAGACCTGGGTTCGATCCCTGGGTTGAAAGATCCCCTGGAGGAGGGAAAGGCTACCCACTCCAGTATTTAATATATATTGATACTTAATACAGTAACACTGAACTCATGCCGGCAGCACTCCAACTCATGACTGAATGAAGCTTAACTAACACGTGTATTTTCTCCACAAGGGACATCATAGCCTTCTTGGGCTTAGGAATGTGGGACAGCACTTCAACCTTACGCCAGGGACCAGTTTAAACAGGGAATTCACCACTGAAAAACACAAAAACGTAAAAAACAGGACACTAAGTAAAACACAAAAAGGACACTTTACTGTATATGGTAAGGGCTTCCCAGGTGGCACAGTGATAATTCACCCCCTATGGGGTCATTAATTTTCTTAACCTCATTTAATAGATAAGGAAACTGGAGCACAGAGAGGTTAAGTAACTTGCCCGAGGTCACACAGCTAGTATGGCAGCGAGGCTAGGATGCAAATTGAAGCAGTGTGGCTCCAGAATCTTCGCCACAACAAAGACAACTTCAAGAGCTAGCAAGCTGAAACTGACAAGCTTAGACATGGCTGGAAACAGAACATGTTATGCGCTTGTTTTTCGCTCAGTCAGCAAATAGTTTCTGATCAGGAACAATGGTAGGCATCCAGTCCTAACAAAACCACGAGAGTGACCGGAATGTCCCACACCAGGGTAGTGGAAACGGAGATTTCTTGTAGCTATTATAATCATGAAGATTCTGTTGAAACATGGGGGATGTTTGCGATCTGTTCAGAGAGGGGTGGAGGAGGCAGGATAAAAACAGTACCTAAAAACAGGCGATAAGCACAAAGTTGGAAAAAAGTGTGTTTGTGGGACCTAGAGTGGAAGGTGATAGATGTGAAAATTAAATCAGCTGTTGAGGGACAGTGGCGGCATTGTGGGTGATTTTGTTTGCTTTTTTAAATGTTTCTTTGGCGGTTGATACATCCATCTTTTCGGCAATTGTGACAGGAACATTCATTACACACTGCTTATCTCTTGCCAGCCTCTGAAGCCTGGGAGATGCCTGATTGTTGGGCAACAGCATAAAACAGAAGGAAAACACAAGTAACTAAGAGACAGTTTCCAAACACGGCAGGAGCTGCGCTCTCTGGTGCAAACAATCAAAGGACGCAGTGGATAGCAGTGGTCCCCGGGGAGGGAGAGCAGGGAACCCAGGCCCTGCGAGACCCTGAGATGGTCGGCAGGTGGAAAAATCTGACCACCTGGCCAGGCAGCGCCTGCCTCAACTTCCTTCCAGAGACCACCTTTTCTCCTGATGCTTCCTGAACGGTCGCCGTGGCATCCCGCTACCCAAGCTCTGTGGCGGGTGCTCCACGTGGGTCTCTCTTTAAGCAGACTGATTTATGAAAATGTGGATTTATGAAACTGATAAACGAGGAGATAATTAGTCAGACTGTGAAAGGACTCACTAGAGGAACTCCTCTACTGCAGCTGAGCGCATCAGGAATACCCACGTGGCATCAAGAAAAGTGGGTGGTTTTTTTTTAAATGGATAGCCTACTTTGCATAAAAAACTGCCCTTGGTGTACGGGATTCAGGAAAATCAGATTCAGTCCCCTGCCCTGGTGGAGATGGAGCCCCCAAGCACCTGCTGCCCTATCACACTCTGTCCCCTTCCAGCAGGGGTCCCCAGCCTCTGGGACCTAACGCCTGATGATCTGAGGGTAGAGCTAATGGGATGATAATAGAAATAAAGAGCACAATATGTGTAATGTGTTTGAACCACCCTGAGACCATCCCCCTTACCTGGCCCACAGAAAAATCATCTTCCACGGAACCAGTCCCAGGTGCCGAAATGGGTTGGGGACCACTGCCTTAGAGATGCTGTAGGTTTCATATCACGAGTCTCCCTGCCTCACACTGCAGTGTAGTACCTGGGTGCCTGTTTATTCTCCTTTCATGGCCCCCCGCCCTGGGTGTGGGGTCTGTGCTGAGGGCAAGGAAAGGTGAGGAATACTCTGAGAACCTATTTCTGGAACTCAAGGTCTAGCAGGAGAGAGAAGGCATGGACGTGCATTCTAATACAGACCCCGGGCATCTAACCATGTCGCAGGCATCGTTTCTGCTCATCTCGTGATGCCCTTCGGGGGCACTTGTACAGAGAGCTCTTCTGTACAGAAGGCGAAGTGGAAACACTGAGTTAGTGCACAGGGAGGCACAGGGGACTGTGACCGGGGACGCAAGATGCTTGACATGGGTGGTCCGGGCACAAGCAGCGGTTCAGGTGAGGAGAGGACTTAGCTGAGCTCCAAGGGCAGGGGGCGCATTGCTCACAGGTCTGCTCGTGACCAGGCTTGTAACAACTGTCGTGGTCTCTAGCCTTGGCTGCTCTGTGACTGTGAGCTGGCCACATGCCTCCTTTGGACCTCAGGAAACCCCAGGGTCAACCGAGGGGTTCTTTAAGTGTCAGGCATTCAAGGATTATCTGGATTTTTTTTTTTTAATTTGGCTGTGCCAGGTCTTAGTTGTGGCATGTGGAATCTAGTTCCCGAACCAGGGATTGAACCCAGGCCCCCTGCACTGGGAGTGCAGAGTCCCAGCCACTGGAACACCCAGAGAAGTCCCTCAGCTCACTTTCAAGAAGACATATTTATCACCAAAAAGATGACGATGATGATGGAGAACGCATACTTGGATGGGTGGGCTTACTGCAGACCCTCGAACACTTTGTCCTGCTCAATCCTTCACTGGCCCAGGAATTAAGATCCTGGCATTGGCCTGTTTTATAGATGTACTTGTCCAAGGTCAGAGAATTGAGGAAGCGGCTGGGATTTAAATTCTGGTCCATGAGGCTCCAGAGCTCATCTCCCTGCCACGTCATCCTGCCGTTTCTTGTCTCCTCACCAGGCATCACGCCACAGAGCTCCACACAAGGAGAGTTCAGAGGAGAAGCAGCGGCTCCCAGGTAGGGCTTTTTGGAGACAGTGGCATTTGAATGAAGCCTTGAAGGATGGAGAGGCAGGGGACAGTGGTGTAAGGAGCTTGCCATTCCTCCTGGAACCTAGTGGCTCACAAGCTCCAATATTTGTCCTCTAGGAGGTCACCAGCCCCCATCCATGTGGGCGGAGGTGGCGTGGTGCAGAGGACTGAGCTCTGTGCTGGAGGCTCTGCCATTTCCCAGCTTTCATGGGCAAGTCCCTACACCTCTGCGGCCTGTCTCCTCTTCTGTAAAATGAGACCCAGGATGCCTAAGCTCATGAGGATGGAAGGGGATGCCAGATGAAGCAAGACCCCCTCAGAGCTGGTTCTCCCCTTTCTTCCTCTGCCTAAATCTTCTCATGAGGCAGTGGGTTCACCTCTCAATTGGGTACATTTTCCTGTAAGTTTCCCTCAAACAACTTTTTTTTCAAAAAAAACAAACAAACAATACCATTGCTGGATTCTTAGATCTTAGACCTGCCGCCCTCTAGCATGTATATTACAGCCCCGCTTGGCCGTTAGCTCTTAACTGTTCCTCCTGTCTCAGCCCTTTGATGATTCGGGCTGCTTTTTCGTGGGTCCTGTTAGGCATGATTACATCTTTCATGAGGCCGCTGAGTGAGCAGAATCACTAAGCATCCTCTGGGCGAGGGTTGTGCGCGGGTCAACAAGAGCTGCCGCGTCTCCCCCACCCTCCCTGGTCCTCTCCTGGACCTCATGATCACTCTCTGCCCCTTCTGGCCCAGTTCCAGGTAGCCTTGTGCTCACCTGCCCCTGCTGGGGGGAGTTCCTTGAAGGCCAGGGCTGTGTTGCAGACACCTGTCCTTTTCATTTGTCCAGTCACTCGCCCCCGTCTTCCAAACACAGCTCAGATTCCCCTTGAGAACTACCCCCTTCCTCCTCTTACTCCACGTGGTTTGAGTGAGACTCACACCCTTGCCCAGCTTCATGGGGTGGCCCAGGAGGGGCCAGGCAGACTCTGCCACCCCACCAGGCACAGGGCGGCGGTTGGCTCATGGATGGAAACTCAGGACCTTTGAGGGAGGATGGGCCTCAGCACTTCTGCTGGAACTATTAAGAAAGATGTGTTTTCTTCCTTTAGAGGTAGAATGTCAGTGGGTTTCCAGGGACAGCCTTGGCCTCTGTGAGGGAGGTACCTTTGTGAGATAGCTCCAAGGTGAGAAAACAGAACTGAGAGATGGAGAGTGACTGATTTCAGTGACCCACTTTGAGTACTTGGATCCAACTATGCCTGAAGCCCGCCTATCATCCCGGATTTGTTTATTTCACAGGGCAATAAGTTTCACTGTTTAAAGTCATTTACTTTGGGTTCCTGTCCCTTCGAGCAGAGGAGCACTGACTAAGACTGCCTGTGTCTCCCTCACTGCAATGTTCTCCTTCATACTAGTGGCGGGTACTGAGAAGGTACTCAGTGGAATCCTGCTGAAAGAATAAAAGAAAAACCTGATCAGCATTTTGTGGGTAGCTGTGTTCCGGACAGGTCTCTAAGAACTCAGCCCAGTGACTATGCACCCCCTTCTTGGGTCCCAGGCAACTCAGTACACGCACTGGGTTTTCACCTCCCTCTGTGCTCAATATGAAGTTCAGAGGCTGGGATTTCCCTGGTGGTCCAGTGGTCACGACTTCACCTTCCAGTGTAGGGGGTGAGGGTTTGATTGCTGGTTGAGGAGTTAAGATCCCACATGCCTTGTGGCCAAAAAACCAAAACAAAAAACAGAAGCAGTGTTGTAACAAATTCAGTAAAGACTTAAAAAACAGTCCACGTAGAAAAAAAAAGTTTTAAAAAGGCTCAGAGGCTGGTTTTCAATCCAGTCATTTTTCTAATTGGTGTATAATTGCTCTACAATGTTGTATGAGTTTCTCCTGTACAGCAAAGTGAATCAGCTATATATCTATATGTATAGATCTATATACACGTGTATATGTACTCTCCATCTTGAACCTCCTTCCCACTCTACCCAGTCTTATAAGTAGATTTCCAGCTCAATTTCAGTTTATCCCTACAAAAACCCTCCATAGTGAACTTAGAGCCACTGGCAACCCTGGCAGATTTCTCTCTTCTGGATTACTCAGGATAGCGTCAAACAAAACGTAAATAAGAAAGTACGGAGAATTTGTTGGTGGTCCAGTGGTTAGGACTCTGTATTTCCACCACAGGAGGCGCAGATTCAACCCCACCTGCTGTGTGGCACGGCTGAAAAAAAAAACGTAGGGCCCAGCTCCACCATTTCCTGGCTGCATGACACTGGGCAAATGCTTGCTGTCCTGGTCTCCACTTCCTCATCTGTAAAATGGGTGAAATAACTGCCTGATCGGGCAGTGTGTGGATAAAACGAGATGATGGGGGCGAGCTGCCTGCCACACAGCTGGCACTTCAGCAAAGGTGCCTTTTCAGGCTCGATCTGATGCCAGCTCCGGAGCACTCCCACTCTGCATATGTCTCCATTTGGAGGCGTTTCTAGCTTTACCTTCTAATTCCCTGTCATCAAGCCAGCTCCCTCTAGGTGACAAACACATCTCCCAAATTTTACGGCAGCTCTATTTGGACATTTTTTTAATTGCCTTTGTGCTGCGACCTCCTCTCTGGCTCTTCCCAGCTATGCTATTGGCCGGTGCCTCTTTGATCACACACGTATTGATCCCTCGATTAATGAGAAGCAATTTGCTCACGAGGAACTATGACACTCTCCTCCCAGACAAGTCACGTGTATACGATTCAATGATCGCCCAGGTGTTCGGTGGCACCATCCAGCCTCCCAGAAACTGAATAAAAACATTCTGTTCCCTGGCATTAATGATGATAAAAACCCACATTGGTATAATCAGCGCAAGCCTGGGTTTGAGGTTGCCCCTGGGACGGAGGGAGACGAGCACAGAGCAGCTGGGCACATGGGATGTTGCCTGGTATTTCTGGCTGGTCTTGGAGAGTTTATCTATTCAAAGGTGCTCTACTGGGGGCAGGACTGCCTTGCATGCAGGCATCTGGAATGAGGGCAGGTCTCGTTGTCATAGATACTGGAGGTCTTAGTGAAATTTAGTAAGAGGACAGGTAGGCAGGGATGCTAAACTCCTACAACACATGGGGCAATCCTGTACATTAAAAGCTTTCCCGGTGCAACACGCCTCCAGGGCCCCAGGTGACAAGCACCCAGAATCCAGCCCATCAGAGAAGGGCTGAATTCATATTCAGAATAACAACCCCCAGACTCTCTTGCCTACAAGACCCCAAGCACAGCCCCAAAGCACAAAGTCCCAAATAAGTTCCCCTGTCCTTCCCGCTCCTGCAGATCTGGGGGGTATAGAGCTGTAGTATCTTTCTGTCTGTTTTGGGCTTTGATTTGAATTCATTACCAACATCTTGGGGGTGCTTTCCAGGTGGTGCTAGAGGTAAAGAACCCGCCTGCCAATGCAAGAGACCCAAGAGATGCAGGCTTGATCCCTGGGTCAGGAAGATCCCCTGGAGGGGGGCATGGCAACCCACTCCATTTTTCTTGCCTGGGGAATCCTATGGACAGAGGAGCCTGGCAGTCTACAGTCCATAGGGTCACAAAGAGCTGGACACAACTGAAGCTTCTTAGCACGTACACACGAACATTTTAAAACTCAGGATATTTCACCACACAGGTCCAGATTTTCAGTGTCTCCTTGGAGGATATGAACCCCTAGGCCCATGAGAGTTCCAGGAGCCCACTGTCCCCACCGCGCTAGCTTCACTCACTGCCTGACCCCTCCTAGCATCTAAGTTTGCAAACCCAGCTTTCCCCAAGGTTCCAGGGCCTGAAGACAAACCATAATGAACTGCAAGTGAACTTGCGTGGCCTTGCAAAGGCCGGGAGAACATAATACTCTCCAACCAGACCACAAGCTTTGACCTCAGTACACATGGCATGGGGCTGCAGGTTTTTTATGAGAACCGGCACTGCAGAGTCAAATCAGGACTGACAGCTTTAAACGACACTGACCAACTTCAAACACAAGTGTAAAAGGACTCCCCCTTTACATAACAAGGCATGATTACAGGCTCAGATTTCCGGGGACCTTCAAAGCCTGTGAGATCACAGGCTAGGTTATTCACACACGGGCCCTGCCAAATTCTAGCTTTTCTTAACAAACCCAGCTCCTCCCAGAACGGAGGCACGGAGACGAGAAGCGGGCCCCACACGTCCGACGGTTTGCTACAGTTCAGTCGAAAGATGCGATTAAATCAGTGAATGGAGAAATAGGAACTGGGATGGCAGATATTATTCCAAGCCTCCGCGTGGAGGGCGACTGCAGCCCATTCCGATGTGAAACCGAGCCTGCACGCTGTTAATAACTCTAAATAGGCTTTTGATTTGGTTAATATCAAGGGCTGCTGTCGGGCGGCTGCATCTTACCGGTTCCTCTGCTGGAGCAATATTAAATACTCATCGTGCTTCTCATCAAAGTCTGTCACCATGTCCTTAGCGTAACCCTGAAATGAAGAAACAGAGCGGTGTGATGTCGGAATGCAGGGGAGTGTTTGCTGCGGCCCAGGTACAGCACACGCCCCACGGGAGGCCGGGAGGCAGAGGCTGACCTTGACAAAGGCCCGGCTCCCTGGGCGCGTCACCGGGGCGACCCAGAGCCCCAGAGACTGTCTGACGGCCCAGTGGGTCTCGAACATACGCAACCAACAGTCTACTAAAAGGAGAGGGGCGATTTGATTCCCCAGCCTCACTGTTCATTCCTCCCATGCCCTAATAAAATCAAGGACTCTGAGAAGATTTGGGCTTTACTGTTTTCTCCATGCTTGTGATTTGGTGATCTCTATTGCCCTAACCAGATGGAACCCAGATCAGTTGTTTGAGAGAGAAATCTCATCTTTTTTTTTCTTGCCATTGTGAGAGAAATGCATGCTTATTATAAACAACACGGTCATTACAAAAATATAGGATGCAGAGAGTGAAGGTCCCTTTGAAGCAGACGTTTGTGGTTTTCTGCTTCCCCTTCTGGTCACAGGACTCTGGATTTCTGTGGGGGAACCATTCAGTCCCTTTTCCCAGTTCACTGGCTTCCTTAGATGCCCTTGAAAGTTCCTTTGATCTCCGCTCAGGTCATATGACCTTGACCTTGGTCTCGCCCATCAGCACAGTACTTCCCCTGGCCGCAAGGATCCACTGGTCAGGAGATGAGCCTCAGCCTGAGCCTGGCCCCTGAAAGTCAGCCCAAGGACTTTACTGATACTCCTGGGGAAAAGTTACTCTCTTTCCACTCCGGTGCTAAGGTAACGAGACGCAGGCTTAGAAATGCCTGAGAACGAAGGCAAGAAAGAAGACAGCAGATCCCAGTGATGCAAAGATGGAGAGTCCTAATGACATAATTTGAGCCGCTGATCCACCCATGCCTGGAGAAGTGGCTGGACAACTTAGTTATGACCCTAACGTTATTTTGTTTCAACTGAGTTTCTGTCATTTGCAGCCAATAGAATTCTAAATTGTATACCATGGCCTGATCATTAGAGATAACCCCTATTAAAGACTTTTACAGCCCTTTGGGGGTGGAGGTAGTAAATGTATAATGAACTATAAATATTAAAAGTGACATATGGACCTTCCTAGTGGTGAGGTGGATAAGAATCTGCCTGGCAATACAGGGGACACGGGTTCAATCCCTGGTCTGGGAAGAGTTCACACGTCCAGGAGTAACTAAGCCCGTGTGTCACAACTACTGAAGCCCATAAACCTAGAGCCTGTGCTCCGAAACAAGAGAAGCCACCGCAGGGAGAAGCCCGCACACCCCAGCCAAGAGCAGCCCCCATTTGAGGGAACTAGAGAAATTCCACAAAGAGCAACGAAGACCCAGCACAGCCAAAAACAAATGAATAAAGTGACATACGTAACACCAGTGAAACCTCCATGATGATTTGATACATATTCCACTAGATGTTTTTCTTTGCTTATAATATACATATATATATATTTATAAACACACATACGTTCTTTTAAATGAAAGTAGGGTCATACTGTAAACAATGCTTTGCCACCTTCTATGCTTAACTAACTTCTTAACTAAACAGACAGTGTTGGCTTCTAGTCACAAGTCAGACAGATTAAGTGTAAATGGCAAGTGAGATGCTTGTAATAGAAACACAGTTTGTGTGAAAATCCTAACAATTATCATTAGGAGAAGAAAAAAAAAAAGAATTTCCATCATTCTCTTCTTAGCTTCTCAAAATCTGCCTTGCACCCCATTGATCTACCAGAACTCTTCCCAAGGGTGACCCATAAAAGCAAATATGATAGCTCTTTCCCGACTTCATCCTTTTCCATTGATCCGGGGCCGTGCGGAGCTGTTCCCACCCATCCGTTCTCCAAGTTCTCCCCCTCTAGCTTCCGAGGTTCCAAATGAGGCTCCTCCCCACCCCCCCCCCCCGGCACCTTCTCTGGCTGCCCCTCTTCCTTGGCCTTGGATGTGGATGGTCGCTGTCTGTGTCCATCTCAGCTGTCTGTGCCTTTCTCCCTCTGCCTTCCTGTCTCCTTCCGATTCCAAGGAAACGGGTCCCCTGGGTGGGGAGGCCAGAGGGGCCCTGCTGGTCCAGCGCTGACACCCTAGCTCCCCTCTCACCCCTTTTCCTGCAGGAAGGACACTAGGTTGTGGCCGTCTGCTTCCTTCTTTCCCTGTTGCCCCCCACTTTTCCTCCCATGCTCCCCTCTCTCTGAGCCACCTAGGGACAGGATGCTGGATTCCCATCTCTTCTTTCACCCTGAGTCTCTGAAGCCTCCGAGTTCTCCTGAGGTTTTTCGGGCTAGCTAATCTAGCCAATCAGGGAGTGAGGAATAATAAGAAAGGATGATACTATGAAATCATACGAAATTTAAACAAACTAGCAATAGGTGTTCCTATTCTCATTTCCCTGGCTTCCTGAGAAGCCCAGAGACATTCCGTGGTCCTCCCTGGACTGAGTCCTGCCTCATCTTGAGTGTGAGGAAAGCACCGTGACCTCAGGAGAGCTGGTAGGTTGCGGGATATGGGGTCTGGAGAGGATTCTCAGTTCCTTTTTCAGAACAACGTGTGTACGAGGCGGACAGTTGACGCAGCATTTCCATATACATGATTCTCCTTTGATCTTCGCGGCAACCCTTGAAGTGGTTATTACCACCCCATTTAAGATACAAGGAAACCCATCCCATGCGCCTTCCGGAAACATGGATCCTACTCCACGGTAATTTACATAACTATTTTGAGATATTAAAATGGCCACTGATATATTATGGTACGGGATGAAATATTCAATGACATTTTTAGATGAAATATGAGACTTCAAAGAGATCTCAGCTTGCGGTGGGCTGCCCTGGGTTTTCACCTCCGGGAATACATTCATTTGCCTCTGCCAGGAGGGAGATGTCATTGGAAAGATTTGAAGAGCTCAGGCACAGAGCCAGCAAAACTTCTCATCAACCCCATGTTTCTCAAATGTTGATGTGTGCACAAATAACCTGGGACTGTGTGGAAAGCGAGGTTCTGATTCAGGGGCCCAAGCTGACGCCTGTAACAAGCTCCCAGGCAATGCCCATGGGCCACACTTTGCCAGCGAGGCACTGGACCTGCCCTGTTTACTCCTCATTATTCACAATATGCCCACCTCTAATCAGGTCAGCACTGAACTTGAGCTGTGAAGAATGTGAGCTTTGGAGTCCAATGTGGGTTGCATGCTCAGTTGCTAACTTGAGTCCAACTCTTTGAGACTTTATGGACTGTAGCCTGCCAGGCTCCTCTGTCCGTGGGATTTCCTAGGCAAGAATACTAGAGGGGGTTGCCGTTCCCCTCTCCAGGGGATTTCCCTGATCCAGGGATCAAACCCACATCTCTTACGCTTCCTGCATTGGCAGGTGGGTTCTTTACCACTAGCGCGACCTGGGAGACACCGCTTCAAGTCACAACAGTGCTACTTGCTTCTGTCAAATGGGGGTAATAATAGTACCTGTTTGGTTGGACCTGTCTTTCCCTCATAGGCTTCCCTGGTGACTCAGTGGTTAAAAATAAATAAATAAATAAACCCACCTGCCAATGTAGGAGACACAGGTTCCATCCCTGATCTGGAAAGATCCACTGGAGAAGGGAATGGCTACCCACTCCAATATGCTTGCCTGGGAAATCCCATGGACAGGGAGCCTGGCGGGCTATAGTCCACGGGGTCACAGACACGAAATAGTGACTAAACAACAGCAACAAAGACATAGGACGGAAGGTGAGTTGGATGCAATGACAATAAAAAGCCCACAGCGCAGAATCTGGCACTTGGGTAGTTCTCAATGAATGTTAGAATTCCATTTACGGAGTTCCATTATTTAAATAGTACTATCTTAGCCCCGCCCCACCCCACCCAGCTCACTGCTGTCCTGATGCCCTAATTATTCGATTCCCTTCCCCTCCCGGCTCCCCGGAGATCCTCTCCAAGGCCCAGCTCAGCTCCCCAAGTCTCCATGAAGGCTTCCTCTGCCATTCTCACCCCCTCTCACTTCAGCTCAGTTTGAAACCCCGCAATTAGTATTAAGTTACACACAATACAGGGTGAAATCGTATATAATTAAGTGCTACACTGTAAGCCTTTAACTATATCTATTGCTCACTCATTATCTGGGGATTTGGAGACCTGGAGGGGAGCCCTGAACTCTGCTACTTACCTTCTCTGAACCTCTGTTTCCTTGTCTATAAAAAGGGGATGTTAATAAGGTCTACCTTGCAGGTCTACTCTAAGAATTAACCAGGAGAAAAGTGGATGTCATTAAGGATCCTTTTCTTTCTTCTTAGTACTGATTCCCTAGCTGGATTATAAATTTCTGGAGTGTAGAACTGTGAGGAAGCGGGGGAACCAACCATCATGTGGGAAGCCTAGAGCCCTGGGCCCCAGTCTCAGCTTCCACATTGTCCAGCTCTGTGATGGTAACTGCTGAAGATGACCAGTGCCCACCAGTTAACTCTCGCCCTGGTCAGATGCCAGACACCTCTCTTCCTGGCACAGAATATTTCACTTTGCTGAGGCTTTATTTCTCAGGCTATAGAACGTGGAGTGTGAGAGTGAGTGAGTGAAAATTAATATTTAAGCCTTCCCCCTGGAGTAGGAAATGGCAACCCACTCCAGTATTCTTGCCTGGAAAATCCCATGGACAGAGGACCCTGGCTGGCTGCAGCCCATGAATTGGCAAAGAATCAGACATGACTGAGCATGCACACACATCAGACATCCTGCAAACATGGGAGAAGCGTGTAAAGTACCAAGTTTATCACCATCATCTTTTAGCAAATGTTGATCAAGTGTTTACTGTGTGGCTGTTACCTATGCAATGAGGATTTAACAAAAACTTCAACCCAGTGGGCAGCCAGATCCCAGCTTGTCTGTAGACTGTACCCAACCCCAAGTCAGGGGCTGATCCTCACAACTCTGCCCCGCATTCCGGTTCTGAGGGATGTGAATGGCAGCCCCTGCTGTCATGCGCTCAGTCAAGCAACACACTGGCCAGGGGTCTATAATTTAGGGAAAGGCCTGCAGTGGGCTCTGGGGACACCCATTCAATTGAATGCATAAGGGTATTTTTCTGGGAAGAGAGTCCGTCACTCTCATCAGATTCCCAAGGGCACCTGAGGCCAAAGAAAGGAGATGATTGACTATGCTGTGCTGCGCATAATCAGTCATGTCCGACTCTTTGCAACCCTGTGGACTGTAACCCGCTGGGCTGCTCTGTCCATGGGATTCTCCAGACGAAAATCCTGGAGTTGCCATGCCCTCCTCCAGGGTTTCTTCCCGACCCAGAAATTGAACAGCAGTCTCCAGCACTGCAGGCAGATTCTTTACCAGCTGAGTTACCAGGGAAGCCCCAAGGGATTATAACAAAAGTGTATCAAATGTGATGCCAGGGATCTGAAGGAGGAGACTGGGGAGGCTCCTGAGGGCACGGCCAGGCTCAAATCCTTGGGAGTCATCCTGAAAGCCTCACTCACTCACTCACTTTCCCACTCCAGTCCAATCCATCAGCATCAAGTGAAAAATACCACGTATTCCCTAATCTGACCACTTCTCCCCACCTCCTTACTACCACGCCGGTTCAGGACTCCTCACCGTCCTCCTGCTCCTGCCCTCCCCGCTGCCGTCCATTCTCCCTGCGACAGCCTGGGAGTCCTGATGAAAGGGAAGCCGAGTCATTTCACTTCTCTGCCCTGGACTCTGCAGGGGTTCCCAGTGGCCACCGGGCCCCACCCACTGGGCCTCCACCTCATCACTCCGGTACCCGAAACACCCAGCCTGTGCCCACCCACCCATGGGCCTTTGACTCACCATCCTTCCCCGGGGCAAATACCCAGATTCCTCATCTCCTTCAAGGCTGGTCTCAGATCTTACCTTCTTGGTGACGTCCTCCCCAGGCATCCTATTTAAAATTCCAGGGACTTTCCTGGTGGTCCAGTGATTAAAAAGCGGAGCTTCCAATCTAGGGAATGTGGGTTCAGTCTCTGGTTGGGAAACTAAGATTCCACATGCCACAAGGACTGAGCCCGGGTGTCGCAACTAAAGACTCTGTGAGCCACAAAAAAGGTCAACCAAACCCCGAGGCAGGAAAAAATAAATATTTTTAAAAATTGCAAGCCATGTACACAGACACACACACACACACACACACTCCCAAACCCTCACTAATATAAACTCTCCTTGATCTTATTCATCATGCCTCTTATTAATGGGCCATCCCCCCTGCACTAGAATGTAAATTCCATGAAAGCAGAGACTGTGTCTGTTTTGATCGCTTTGTGTATTCTAAGCCCCTAGGACAGTGCCTGGCACACAATAGGCTCTCATTAAATGAATAAATACGGAGACGTTTGAGCTGAGACTTGAAAACTAAATGGTCTGGGCCTCCCCTGGTAGCTCAGAGGTTAAAGCATCTGCCTGCAGTTCGGGAGACCTGGGTTCAATCCCTGGGTTGGGAAGATCCCCTGGAGAAGGAAATGGCAACCCACTCCAGTATTCTTGCCTGGAAAATCCCATGGACAGAGGAGCCTGGTGGGCTACAGTCCATGGGGTCCCAAAGGGTTGGACACAACTGAGCAACTTCACTTTCACTTTCACTTTTCAAATGGTCTGGGGACTTCCCCGCTGGTCCAGTGGCTAAGACTCTATGCTCTCAGTGCAGGGATCCTGGATTCGATCCCTGGTGGGGGAACTAGATCCCACATGTCGAAACTGAAGAACCCACATGCCGCAATGAAGATGGAAGACCCTGCGTGCCACAACTAAGACCTGGAGCAGCCAAATACATATTAACAAATAAAAATAAATATTAAATATTTTCCCTCGTAGCTCAGTTGGGAAAGAATCTGCCTGCAGTGCAGGAGACCTAGGTTCGATCCCTGGGTCGGGAAGATGCCCTGGAGAAGGAAATGGCAACCCACTCCAGTACCCTTGCCTGGAAAATCCCATGGACAGAGGAGCCTTGGGGGTGCAGTCCATGGGGTCCAAAGAGTCGGGCACGACTGAGTGACTAACACGCACAACACACACAGAGATATTAAAAAAAAAGTAAATTTAAAAGGCTCACTGGACAACAAGAGAAAGGCATTCCACACAGCAGGAGGAGCAGGAGCTAAGGTTTGGGAGTCTGAAAAAGCCTGAAAGGCCCATGGATCGGTCAGAAGTTGGGTTTGTCTTGAGTGACAGGTGCCGAGGAGGCTCGAGTTAAGTACGGGAAATGGTCTAAGGAATTCGGACGTGACGTGAAAGCCAAGTCCCACTGCCATCATTGTTATCCTTATCATCTTTATCCCTAATGCTGGCCCCAGAGAAAGTCTGTAGGATTTTATCAATGGCCGTATCATTAATTCTCTCTGGGGAAAAAAAAAAAATGGAATTGGAAAGAAAGGCCTAGAATCAGTTATGCTTAAAGGAGCTTGACAGAGTCTATATTTCAGGGATCACGTACTCCTCTGAGGCCAGAAGACTGGAATTCTCCTAAAGAGGGTTGCTTTAGCGAGTGCCAGAGCCTGAGCTGCATTCGCGAGCAGCTGAGCGCGCTGGGGTGGTTTCCAGGGCCGGCAGATGTCGGGGACCTGACTTTGCCGGTGTCAAGCCCCATCGGAGAAGAACAATAACTCGGAATGGCTTAATGACGAGGCTGGGAACATGCTGTGTCGGGGGCACCACGCGGAGTGCACAGAGCACTTCCGCACACCTGACTTACTCCATCTGTTCTGCCCTTCCCCCGGCCAAGTGCCACATCTTACCGCAGGGACCATTTATGAGTGACAAGCGAACGTTACAGGTTACTGGAGCCCAGGTTTTGGGCCATTTCAATGACCATTTAATGTTCTTTTTTGTGGGTGTCTGCAAGAATGCTATGCCCTGGGATCATTATCCCCATTTTACAGAAGAGGAAACGGAGGCTTTGAAAGCTGAAGCCAATTGCCCCAAAGCCATGTCCAGGGGAAGATAGTGGACATCTGTTGTTTTTGTCATTTTTTCTTTCTTTCCTTTTTTTTGACTGCACCACAGGGCATGCAGGATCTTAGCTCCCTGACCAGGTATCAAACCCATGCCCCCTGCCGTGGAAGCTCGGAGTCTTAACCACTGGACCACCAGGGCAGGCCCTATTCACTTTCTAGTTACATCTCCTCGGTTTTCCTTTGGGAAACCATCTCTCCTCACACTCAGCATACAAGGTGTGAGTGGAAGTCACACTGGTGGCCCCTCAAGGGTGCACCCATGACTGAGGCTTGGGCAGCCAAGGCCAAGCTAATCTGGTTAGTCTGTCTCCCTGGTCATGTGCCTGGTTTAGGGCTGTGCCCAAAGTCAGGTCAACAGACTCGAACCAGGGATTGGTTGAATCTGCTGGACAAGTTCCTCTCTCTCTTCCCCTGGAATTATTAGCTGATATGAGCTGCGAAGGGGGCTTCCCAGGTGGCACTAGTGGCAAAGAACCCGCTTGCCAATGCAGGAGATGTAAGAGATTCAGGTTCGATCCCTGCATCGGGATGATCCCCTGGAGGAAGGCATGGCAGCCCACTCCAGTATTCTTGCCTGTAGAATCCCATAGAGAGAGGAGCTTGGCGGACTACAGTCCATAGCGTTGTACAGAGTCAGACACGACTGAAGCGACTTAGCATGCATGCCTGAGCTGTGAGCTATAAGGGCCACCAAAATGAAGAAGCTATTTTTATCAGCTGATTAGGTTCACAGTTATAAATCTCCTTCTATGTTCCATGAAGAGATCTGTCCAAGAGTAACACCAACACAGAGGCAGCCGAATTGAGGACACAGATAGACGACCAGATAGAAACGGGAACTTCTCAACCATGTTTAATTCCTGTATCTAGCCTCGCCTGAAGGCAGCACTACTTGGACTTATAAGTCACAAGAGTTGACACAGTAAGGGGCTTCCCTGGTGGCTCAGAGGTTAAAGCGTCTGCCTCCAATGTGGGAAACATGGGTTTGATCCCTGGGTTAGGAAGAACCCCTGGAGAAGGAAATGGCAACCCACTCCAGTATTCTTGCCTGGAGAATCCCATGGACAGAGGAGTTTGGTAGGCTACAGTCCACAGGGTCACAAAGAGTCGGACACGACTGAGTGACTTCACTTTCTTTACTCAAGCCGTGTGTGTGTGTGTGTGTGTGTGTGTGTGTGTGTCACACTGAGTGAGTTCTCAGTGATGTAGTGGTAGGACTAACTCTAAGAGGTATCTGAATCTGAAGTCACTACCAGGTCCTAGCAACAGGGGAGCATTTAGTAGAGGTTTAAAATAATACCTGAGGGACTTCCCTGGTGGTCCATCGGTCAAGAATCCATCTTGCAATGCAGGGGACATGGGTTCGATTCCTGGTTGGGGAACTAAGATCCTACAAGCTGCAGGGCAACTAAGCCCACGGCACAGCTACTGAGCCCACGTGCCCTGGAGCCTGAGCCACAACTGGAGAATCCATGGGCCCCAGTGAAAAATCCCCCAAGACAAAATGAAGATCCTGGGTCCCACAACTAACACCCAATACAGCCAAATAAAAAATGAGTAAATAAATTAAAAAAAAACAAAACACCTTAGCGAATGTTCTCAATGATGGCCCTATGCTCCCAGAAATCGATGATCCAAATGTATCTTACAGTACGAACTCCTACTCTGCCTTCAAAACCCATCCTAGTATTCTCCCAGTGATTCGGGTTTCCCAGCACAGCACAGTAAGTCCTGAATGCATATTACTTGAATGAAAAAGTATAGTTCTGAGCTTGTATGTTGAGGCTTTTGCTGATATATCAGATGCACTTCCATCCTTCAAACAAGAATAACAGAGACTCCACATTCTGTACGCTTAGGTTGCAAGATCTAAACCAACGGTTGAGACTGCCCCCTAGAGGTGGATCAAAACAACACAAACTGAAGCAAAGTTTCTCATGGCCAGGGGTAGACAGAAGGACAAAATCACATGTTTATGCGCAAGTCAGATGGATCATTAAAGGAAGACTTCGGGTTATTTCTCAAATGCACCATTATTTCCTGCAACCAATGTACACCTTGAGATTTTATACTTCGTTTCAGGTTAGTAGAATATTCATGCAGATCCAGAATCTAGGGTTTCCTCCTGGACTCCAGGACACAGGACACTGTATCTTTATGAAACCATTTTTTCTTCCACAGCTATCTATAAAATCTTTTTCAATAGCCACTCGAAAAGAATTAACATTTCTTTTTATTCTCAGAAAACTTTTTTGTAAGACAGCAATGTGCATTATAAACTGTCTTTTAGGCAGGCAAACAGAGATTTTCTCTTTTTTAAATCTTGAATGAGCGTGCTTCAAAAAGGAAACTTTATATTAATGCCATAAATGGAAAATCATTATTGCCTGCCATAAACAGAAGGCAAAGAGAAATACAGACCTTCTGAAATAGCGTGTGTTTACTTGCCACCTGCAGGGCAATGCAAGCGTGCAAACCACACACAGGGAAGCGCGAGGCCCAAAATTCCACATTCACATGACCCCCAGTGGCGGGTGGCGCTGACCTCATTTCCCCAATTCATTCATTCACTCAGTATTTATTGAACAACTCCTCTGGGCACACAGCGAGTGCGTCAAAGACTCCGCTCTCAAGAAACTTACATTCTAGTGAGAGGAGACAGGTTATTTAAAAACAAAAGGGGGGGCGGGGTATATTATATCAAATGAAGCTCAGTGCTATGGAAAATAAGAGGTAGAGGAAAACAGAGGGAATAGAGGGTGGAGCTACTATGTTAGCCAGGGGGTCAGAGAAGGCCTCTGGTGAAATGACTTTCAAATGGAGACTGAAGGAAGTGGAGGAGGAGCTTCCAGGTGGCAGGAACAGCATGTGCAAAGGCCCTGAGGTGGGGGTGGAGGCCATGGTGAGGACTCTGGGCTTACTCTGAAGTAGCCAGGAGGCTAGCAGAGGATTTGGAGCAGAACTGCCAGGGGCTGAGGCTGTTCCCACCGTCCACCCTGAGGAGAGCTCGGGAGGGGATGCAGGCCTGGAGGGTCCCCGGGCAAGCCCAGCTGTACAGACAGCCTCTGAGTGTTCAGGAAGGAATGAGGCAGGTCTGCTCTCAAGCTGCCAGGCTGGTGCTAAACTGACTCAGGGCGGCTGCTGCCTGTCAGAGCCTCCAAGCCCACAGCACCAGCACTTGGCCTGATGAGAGGAGAGACGTCACCTGGGTGGAATTTTCCCTCCAGTCTCCGCCTCCACCACTTGGTTTGCATCCAAGAGCTTTTTTTTACATACATATATATATATATATAAAGAGTAGCTTCTTTTAAAAAATGTTTTATTAGTTATTTTTGACTGCACTGGGTCTTTGTTGCTGCAGGCGGGCTTTCCTCTAGAGGCGGTGAGCAGGGCTACTCTCTACTTGTGGTACAAGAAATTCTCATCGTGGTGGCTTCTCCCATGGAGCACAGGCTATAGGGTGCTGGGGCTCAGCAGTTGTGGTTCACGGGCTTAGCTGCTCCACGGCCTGTGTGATCTTCCTGGACCAGGGATCAGAGCCACGTCCCCTGCCTTGGCAGGTGGATGCTTAACCACTGGACCACCAGGGAGGTCCACTGAAAATTTCCTTCTAAAGGAATGGACCTCTCACCGAGTGCATCCATCACCAGGACGTTCCCTAACTCTTCCTGCCCAGCAAGCGGGGCTGCCTGAGTGGATGCTCTCCTCCCAGGACCATCCCCTCCCCAGCCCTCTGAAGACGGGGGAGCCCTCAGGGCCCCACCCCATCGATCCAACAGAGACTCCTTGAGCTTCTCCTAAGGGGTGGGTGCTACGCTAAGAGCTGGAGACAATGATAAATAATTTGGATTCACCACCCTCCTGACCTCATTCCCACCCTGCACAACCCTTCAGCCCAGCAGCGCTTGTGGCTGTTTCTCCAAGAGGCCGTGCCTCTCTCCTCTCAGGGCCGGCGCACTTGCGGTCTCCCCAGCCAGGAACGCTTCCTCTTGCTCGCGGGCACGTGGGCCCTTCCCGGGAACCCCTTCTGACCGTCCCCGGCCTTCTCAGCTTCCTCGGCGTGGCAGCGACACCTACCCCGCTCTGGAATTACCTCTGTTTGTTTTGTCTGTGGTACCCCTACTGGGATGGCAGGCCCGTGGGGGCTGAGGCGGTGAATTTGTGGAAAGGTAGGGATGAGGAGGGAAAGAAGGAGATGAAGGCAGGAAGATCAGCTCCTTGTCCTTGAGGAACTGGAGGAGCGGCGACTGACAGACACTGCTCTGAGGTGGTGAGGGTGCTGGGGGGGTGCTGGCCCGGGAGCCGTGGGTGGAGAGGACGGGTGCCCGGTGTGGCTCGGGGCCGGGCGGGCTCTACAGAGGAGAGGTCAGGACGCCAGCCGCAGGGAGCTCAGAGGTGGGTGGGGGCGGGCAGAGGAGGGACAGGGCAGGCATCCGAGCAGGAGCAGTGTGTGCAAAGGCCCAGCGCCAGGAGACCCGGGAGCCGTCTTGAGGCTAGATGAGAGGAGTGGTCAGGGCACACTGGTGATCCCCTGGCTTCTGACATTTCCAGGCCAGCTCAAAGCCTGATGAGGGGCAAAGTCTGTGCCAATGACGGGTGCTAAGCAGTGGGGAGTGAAAAGTCCTGCTCAAGTCTAGGGTGGTGCAGTGGGTGGAACTCAGGGTCCCTGAATAGATGTCATCTCACACACTAGTCAAGATTTCTGCCGCGTGAGGTCCCAGAGATCCAGGCATGTAGAGGAGACGACGGTTCACCCCATCTCGTCCCTGGCCATGTGGCACTGGGATCTTTTTCTCCCCGCCCAGTTCCCCTCTTCTCCCTCCTCCCCTTCCCCCTCTTTAGGTTGACTGAGCACTTCCTCTTCAACGAGGACAGGTTCCTTTGCCTCTTGGAGCAGATGGTCTAGGGAGGAAGAGCAACTTTAAGCAAAGGGCCCCACAACCAAATGTACATCATCAACCATTTCTGGAAGTGGGTGAGTGACACCTTGTTGTTCAGTCGCTAAGTCGTGTCTGACCCCTTGCGAACCCAAAGACTGTAGCACATCAGACTCCTCTGTCCTTCACTATCTCCCAGAGTTTGCTCAGACTCATGTCCATCAAGTCAGTGATCCATCCAACCATCTCATCCTCTGCCGCCCCCTTCTCCTCCTGCCTCTAATTTTTCCGAGCATCAGGGTCTTTTCCAAAGAGTTGGCTCTTCACATCAGGTGGCCAAAGTGTCGGAGCTTCAGCTTCAGCATCAGTCCTTCCAGCAAATATTCAGGACTGATTGGTTTTCAAAGGGAAACATGACTGTGGCTGGGAGGTCAGCTGATGCTCCATGGAGGGGTGACAACAGGTCTGCAGCGGGAGGGATGAACTAGTTCATTTAGAGGCGCAGAGGTGCGTGTGCTCTAAGCAAACTGGATGCACATGTGGAGGCCACTTGGTGAGAGCAAATAGAGAGCAAGAGGGACACGGAGTAACAGAGGGGCTGGAGATGGGGGGCACGGGAGCCGGGCGGATGACTCGGGACCGGGTGGGCAAGACCACCAAAGCCATGTGGGCCACACAAGGGAGTTTTGCTCTTAACCTCAGACCAATGGGAAGCTGCGTGGGGTTACTGGGGGCAGAGGGGCAATGCTGGGATGAGAGGTTGGAATGAAAGTCAGCGGAAGTGGGTGATAGGGGGGTGCGAGGGCTGGGAGGATGCTCCTGTGGGTCATCAGACAAGAGGTGTCGGCAACAAGGAAAAGGCAGGGAGAACATATTTTCAGCGTGAGGACGGAGGACCGGGTGATGGTCTGGAAAAAGGCGGCAAGGAAGGACAAGGTATTAAGGATGACTCTGCCGCAACTCTGGTGGTTCTGTGCTAAAGAATCCACCTGCCAATGCAGGAGACAAGGGTTCGATCCCTGGGTCGGGAAGATCCCTTGGAGAAGAAAAAGCAACCCACTCCAGTTATTCTTGCCTGGAAAACTGTAGCCTGTTGGGCTACAGTCCATGGGGTCACAAAGAGTCGGACGCGACTTAGCAACTGAGGAACCAACCACCTGCAGCTTCCAGCCTGTGTAACTAGAGGGATAGCAGTGCCCTTCTCAGGGGGTCAAGGCTGGAGGAGGCGCAGGGCTGAGCTGGGTTTGGGGCAGTCGGGTGGAGACACTGAGGCACCCAAGAGGAGCAGTTCATGGGCTGGCAGTGGACATGCAGGTCTGAGGTCCACTTCACAGCACAGTTAAGATGACCCTTCCTCCCTGATCACCCCCACTCCAGGCTGGCTTACACCCTCCATTCAGCTGCGTTCTGGCAGTATCTTCACAGACCCTTCTCTGTCGGAGCATTGATCCGAGCCACCATGGACATGGGGCTAGGTGTGTATAGCGGACATGAGCCCAGGTCACGTCCCTAGCTGCTGGTTGCTGTGTCCCTTCCCAGGGAGAAGCCCCTCTCACACCAGGTTATGTCTGATCTCTGATACTGACTCGTGACAAAGGAACAGAGACCCAGGCTCCTTGCCTCGACTGGGAGCACCTCTGCAGGGCCACCCATCCCCACAGCTCCCTGGGGGATCGGCACGGCTGGCATCACAGTTCAGCTCCTCCCTGTGCCCAGTCCCTACTTCCCTCATCCACAGAGTGTGTGTGCTCAGTTGCTCAGATGTATCCAACTCATTGTGACCCTTTGGACTGTGGCCCACCAGGCTCCTCTGCCCATGGGATTCTCCAGGCAAGAATACTGGAGTGGGTTGCATTTCCTCCTCCAGTTGTTACAGAGAGCCACCCCCACCCCCAACCCAAATCAGCCTCCTGCACACACAATTCCATCCCACTGTCTGCATCCTGGGAACCTATGTCAGTTACTCCCAAGGGCAGGACTGAGTCAATTACATCAAAGACCATTGGTAAACATATTTTGAATTAAATGAACAATCCTGGCTTAGCCAGGATGTCCCACAGTGGTGATGATTCAAACAGGACAGACCCAAGTCCCCCAAAATGAACTCCTCGGACCACAGGGCTCAATATTTAATCTGGAAACACAACTGCCGCAAAGGTATGAGGCATAGGTCCAGAATTCTCAGACCTTCATTCGTTAGCTAAACAGCCAAGTTGGGTGGTCAGGCCTTGGCTGTGAAGCCAGGCACCTGGGTAAGAATCCCATCTGTTTTGTTTGAGTGAGAAATGATGCTGGTGCCCAAGTCTCCTCAGCTGTCAAAGTGAGATGTGCTCCCAGGGACATGTATCATAATAGCCCCAAAGCAGAAGCAGCCCAACTGTCCATCAGTGAGTGAAAGGAAAAACAGGCTGTTGCATATCCATACAATGGGAAATCGCTTGACAGGCAGATTCTTTACCCCTGAACCATCTGGGAAGCCTAATGCAAGGCATGCGGGATCTTAATTCCCTGACCAAGTATCGATCCTGCGCTACCCACAGTGTAAGCTCGGGGGCTTAATCACTGGACCACCAGGGAGGTCCAGGAATTGCACACGTTACAATGGTGGATTTTGTGTTATGTAATTAAGTATCTCAATTTAAAAACGCAAAAAAAAAGAAAAAAGTAGGATGGTGATTAAAAGCACCCACTTTATAAACACAAAACATTTAAAATATTGCCAGCTGTGTCATACATTCTTAATAAAGGTTAGCAATGAAGATGATGCTGAAGAGAAACATTTCAAAGTTTCTAATTATGAGTGCACAAAATCTAAACTTGAAGTTTAGACCCTAGACCTAGTTCCCTGAGCTAACCGGGAAGGCAATTTATACAAAGTTAACACCCACCTGAAATTCAGGCAAAGAAAAGATGATGTAACTTTTCGGAGGCTACAACTTTCCTTTCCCCATGCAGGAACAGGAGAGTGTAGGAACAGGAGAGCAGCTGGCTGTAGGATTCCATCTGTCTCGGGAGTGGGGCTGGGATCACACTCTCCCAACAGGCGCCAGGCTAGTGACAAACACAACCTTGGTCATGCACCAGCCCTTGAATGCGCCATCGAGCGTGTCAGGCAAGGATGCCACCAGGCTGGTGGCAGGATAAGGGTCTCGGTGATGGAGGAGTTGGTCTGCTCTAATAAAAACAGCGATTTTATAATGTCTCGACTGGTGTCTTTGTCAGAAGAGGATGACTTCTAGCTGGTGAGGAGGGCTAGGAATAGAAACTGGCTGACAAGGAAGCCACGCGTGCAGGCTGCAGGACAGCGGCATTTCATTTGTGTTAATCTATTTCCAGGAGGAAAGGAAGGGAAGGGGACCATCTCTCTCAGCCCCGAAAGTAGCCTGTGTCTCCCCTAAAATGTGGGTTCTTAAGAGCAGAACGTGAGTGCATGCTAAGTTGCTTCAGCCGTGCCCGACTCTGCAACCCTTATGGACTGTATCTGTCCATGGGATTCCCCAGGCAAGAATCCTGGAGTGGGTCGCCACGCCCTCCTCCAGGGGATCTTCCTGACCCAGGGATCAAACCTGCATCTCCTGCGTCTCCTGCATTGCAGGCGGGTTCTTTCCTGCTGAACCACCAGGGAGACCCAAGAGTGGAGCAGCAGCCTACAAACTCCCTGGTCTCTTGGCTTCCTGCTCATTCCTTCCAACCCATAGCCTGCCACTGTGCTTTGCTCTAAAGCACAGATCCCCGTGGCCTCCCTCATTAAAAACCTGCCACAGCTGGTGAGGAAGCTGACAGAGGCACTTCGGGGAGCGGCGTGGCAGTCTCCACTAAAACAAGACAAAACAAAACCCCGCCTAGCTTCAATCTACTCAGACCCAGTCAGCTCAATCCCTGGAATCTACCAGAGAGACCCACACAGGTGCTGGAGGAGGAATGTGCAAAATGCTAATGCCCTCCATCTGGAAAACGGCTGAATAACCCACAGTCTGTCCATAACATACGGTGACAAGTTTTAAAAAAGCTAGGTTTGTTTGTAACACCGAGGGCGGATCTCTAAGACACAGTTCAGAGAAGAGGGGCAAATGACAAGTCACAAAAGCACGTGTGACACATTCATTACGTTACCATTTTGTTAAAATACATACACTCCCAAGATACTACATGTAGTCTATGGATTTGCTGGGGTATGTTGATGCACAGAGAAAGGTCTGGAAGGAGGCATGCCCAGCCTAGGAAAACAATTACTCCAGGAGGGGAAGACTGGGATTAGGAAGGGGTACCAATTACCAAAAGGGATTGTGGGCTGATCTAACAGGTTAAAAATATTTTCTTAGGGATGTTGTTTTCTTATATTACCTGCATAACTAATGACCTCCATCCACCCTACTTCTTTTCTCAAAAAAGAATCAATGGTTCTACACTGCAGATAGATACAGCTTGACAGGATTTTCCTCTGAATTCCAGAATCCCATATTCAGCTACCTTCATTATTATTATTATTTTTGGCCATCCCTCTTAGTTCCCCAAAGAGGGGCTGGACCGATGCCTGTTGCCTTGAGACTTCAGAGTCTTAACCACTGGACCACCAGGGAAGTCCCCTCCAGCTGTTTGACTTGAGGTCTTCATAGTGTTGAAGCTGAATCTCTGATCTTCCTCTTAAAACCTGTCTCCACTCTCTTCCCCATCACAGGAGAAGACCACTTTCTCTTCTTTTCAGACCAAAACTTAAAGTCCTTCTTGACTCCTCTCTATCCGGGTCCATGTCCAGGCCCAACCACAGATCCAAGTGACTCCATCTTGCACCCACTGCCTTCTCTTCTTCACTGCTGCCCCCCAGCCCGAGTCACTGTCACCTCCACAGACCTTCTGCAGCAGCCCTGAGGGGTCTCCCCGCCTGCCCTTCCCCACTGTCTTCTCTCCCCACATAGCCAGGGAGCGTATCCTGCTAAAATCTGTCCGGTCCTGGCCCTCTGTCAGTGAAAATGTTCCCATGAGTCCCCCCTACTCATTCAAAATCCTGTGTGTGTTCAGTCACTTCAGTTGTGTCTGACTCTTTGCAACCCTATGGACTGTAGCCCGCCAGGCTCCTCTGTCCAAGGGATTCTCCAGGCAAGAATACTGGAGTCGGTTGCCATGCCCTCCTCCAGGGGATCTTCCTGACCCAGGGATCAAACCAGCATCTCACGTCTCCTGCACTGGCAGGTGGGTTCTTTACCACTAGCACCACCTGGGAAGCCCACAAGTTCTACAAATGGCCCCAAGGCTCTATAAGACTGGCTTTTACCTCTCCTTCCTGGCCTCCCACCACCCTGCCCCTCATCCCCCTTAATTCAGCCACACAAGCGGCAACCTCAGGCCTTTCATTTTCACGGTCTTCTCCGCCCAAAGCTCTCCCCTTGCCCCTCCTTTAGTCTCTGCCCAAGGGCCTATGCGACATAACAACCCTCTTCACAGCCCCCACCCTGCTTCCTTGCCTTTTTTTTCCCCCTCTGACTCCCTTTGTATTTTATCTATTTGCTTAGTGCCTACCTCTAATCACTAGCAGTAAGTGCCACAAACGTGCAGATTTGTGCCTGTTCTGTTCACTGCAGAACCGACAGGACCCGGGGCAGTGGCTGGCACACAGCAAGTCATCGACAAATACTTGCCAAACGGACACACGAATAAGCAATGTTTTCTCGATCAGACCCCAGTTTCACAACCCCATTTGCTCCCAATATTTTACTTCTATCACAGTAAACTACCCACTGGTCCCTCACATGCCTGGATGTGCTCATATGCCTGTACCTATTCTTACCAGACTGGCCCTTCCCTCAATCCTCTTCTCCACTTTTCAAGTTTCAACATCATTTTCCCCTTGGAACCCTGGCCAATCTACCTTTTGCTCCCTACCCTGTCAATGAGTAAAAGGCTATCTCCGCTGGGGGTCTTCCCTGGCAGTCTGATGGTTGAGGCTGTGCCTTCCAATGCAAAGGGTGCAGGTTCGAACCCTGGTCAGGGAGCTAAGATTCCCTACTGCCTTGTGGTCAAAAGATTGAAACATACAGCAGAAATAATATTGTAAAGAATTCAATAAAGACTTTACAAAATGGTCCACAACAACAACAGAAAATCTTCTCTAAAAAAAGGCTTTCTCCTCTGGATTCCTGTGCCTTTCCCATTGTTTCTGAGTTAATTAACTGGTAACATCAATAGAATTGATTGGTCTATACGGGCCACGTGTGGTTTACCTGTAGTATCTCATTGAATCATCACACCAACAGATAGAGTAGGTAGCATCACCTCCATTTCATATTAATAGTTATGGAAACCGGGGCAGAGAGCCAGCAGGGAAAAAGTGGCAGAACTGGAATCTGAACCCAGTTTTATTGGACTCCAGAGTCTGTGCGTAACCTCTGAAGCGTCAGGTCCCTCATCACAGTTCTGAGTTCTGTGAAGACTAGAGTTGAAGCATCTGCCGAATCACCAAAAAAATAAACAAATAAATAAAACAAGCAAACCAACTAACCAAGAACCTCGGAGTCCTGATCTGGGACTGAACTACAGAGAGGCAAAGGTGGGTGCTCAAGCTCCCCAGGCTGGGACACGGGCCAGCCCTATCCAATGCCACCACAGGGGCTGCCCTGGGCCACATGGCCTGATACAAGGAGCAGAGCATCAGCTCCACCAGCTTTGGCATCAGACAGACCAGGATCACGTCTTGGTTCCTCTACTTACTTGCCATGTGACTCTGGGTCTCCCTTTCACTTGTAAAATGTACAAATGACACAGGGCAGGACTCTGGACATCGCTGGCCCCACGGCCACCAGGTCATAGCCCAAGACTCCTGGAGGTCATGTCCAGACAGCATTGACCCCAGTGCTGCCTGGGAGCAGGCATCTGATCCAGGCAGGGCCAGTAGCAGTGTTAGGCGTTCAGCCATGTCTGCCTCTTTGCAACCCCACAGACTGTAGCCAGCCAGGCTCCTCTGTCCATGGGATTCTCCAGGCAAGAATACTGGAGCAGGTTGCCATTTCTTTCTCCAGAGGATCTTCCCAATCCAGGGATCGAACCCGGATCTCCTCACTGCAGGCAGACTCTTTACTGTCTGAGCAACAGGAAACTCTCCATGCAGGGCCAGTAATCCTGGGGAATTGGGATGAACAGGCTCAGGGAAGATCTGACTACTTTCTCGAAAAGGGGAACATGAGCTCAGAGTTGCTAGTAGGACTACTGTCTACTAGGTGAACCAAGAAACAGAAAGCTGGTTTGTACCAGGTGAGAAGAAGGATACAGGGACATCCCTGGTGGTCCAGTGGGTAACACTCCAAGTGCCCAACGTAGGGGCTTGGGTTCCATCCCTGGTCAGGGAACTAGATCCCACATGCCGCAACTAAGGCCTGGTATAGCCAAATAAATAAATGCTAAAAAATTAAAAAAGGATAGATACTGACAGATGTAAAGATAAGAGCCATAGAGGCCTTTCTGGAACCCAGAGGGCCCCTGGCACTGATTCACCATTCCTGACACCGTTTCTGTCCTCATGTCACCCAGGACATCACTGCTTTTAGCTTCTGGGGAGCACCTCCCCTTTAGAGCCTTGTAATGAAGTGAATGGCAAACCACTTCAGTATTCTTGACTTGAGAACCCCATGAACAGTGTGAAAAGGCAAAATGATAGGATACTAAAAGAGGAACTCCCCAGGTCAGTAGCTGCCCAATATGCTACTGGAGATCAGTTGAGAAATAACTCCACAAAGAATGAAGGGATGGAGCCAAAGCAAAAACAATACCCAGGTGTGGATGTGACTGGTGACAGAAGCAAGCTCCGATGCTGTAAAGACAATATTACATAGGAACCTGGAATGTCAGGTCCATGAATCAAGGCAAATTGGAAGTGGTCAAACAGGAGATGGCAAGAGTGAATGTCGACATTCTAGGAATCAGTGAACTAAAATGGACTGGAATGGGTGAATTTAACTCAGATGACCATTATGTCTACTACTGCGAGCAGGAATCCCTCAGAAGAAATGGAGTAGCCATCACGGTCAACAAAAGAGTCTGAAATGCAGTACTTGGATGCAATCTCAAAAATGACAGAATGATCTCTGTTCGTTTCCAAGGCAAACCATTCCATATCACAGTAATCCAAGTCTATGCCCCAACAAGTAACGCTGAAGAAGCTGAAGTTAATGGTTCTATGAAGACCTACGAGACCTTTTAGAACTAACACCCAAAAAAGATCTCCTTTTCATTATAGGGGACTGGAATGCAAAAGTAGGAAGTCAAGAAACACCTGGAGTAACAGGCAAATTTGGCCTTGGAATACAGAATGAAGCAGGGCAAAGACTAATAGAGTTTTGCCAAGAGAATGTACTGGTCATAGCAAACACCCTCTTCCAACAACACATGAGAAGACTCTACACATGGACATCACCAGATGGTCAACACTGAAATCATATTGATTATATTCTTTGCAGCCAAAGATGGAGAAGCTCTATACAGTCAGCAAAAACAAGACCAGGAGCTGACTGTGGCTCAGATCATGAACTCCTTATTGCCAAATTCAAACTGAAACTGAAGAAAGTAAGGAAAACCACTAGACCATTCAGGTAGGACCCAAATAAAACCCCTTATGATTATACAGTGGAAGTGAGAAATACATTTAAGGGACTAGATCTGATAGAGTGCCTGATGAACTATGGACTGAGGTTCATGACATTGTACAGGAGATAGGGATCAAGACCATCCCCATGGAAAAGAAATGCAAAAAAAGCAAAATGGCTGTCTGAGGAGGCCTTACAAATAGCTGTGAAAAGAAGAGAGGTGAAAAGCAAAGGAGAAAAGGAAAGATATAAGCATCTGAATGCAGTTCCAAAGAATAACAAGAAGAGATAAGAAAGCCTTCCTCAGTGATCAAGGCAAAGAAATAGAGGAAAACAACAGAATGGGAAAGACTAGAGATCTCTTCAAGAAAACTAGAGATATCAAGGGAACATTTCATGCAAAGAAAGGCTCGATAAAGGACAGAAATGGTATGAACCTAACAGAAGCAGAAGATATTAAGAAGAGATGGCAAGAATACACAGAAGAACTGTACAAAAAAATCTTCACGACCCAGATAATCACAATGGTGTGATCATTCACCTAGAGCCAGACATCCTGTAATGTGAAGTCAAGTGGGCCTTAGAAAGCATCACTACGAACAAAGCTAGTGGAGGTGATGGAATTCCAGTTGAGGTATTGCAAATCCTGAAAGGTGATGTTGTGAAAGTGCTGCACTCAATATGCCATCAAATCTGGAAAACTCAGCAGTGGCCACAGGACTGGAAAAGTTCCCAAAGAAAGGCAATGCCAAAGAATGCTCAAACTACCGCACAATTGCACTCATCTCACACGCTAGTAAAGTAATGCTCAAAATTCTCCAAGCCAGGCTTCAGCAATATGTGAACCATGAACTTCCAGATGTTCAAGCTGGTTTTAGAAAAGGCAGAGGAACCAGAGATCAAATTGCTAACATCTGCTAGATCATCGAAAAAGCAAGAGAATTCCAGAAAAACATCTATTTCTGCTTTATTGACTATGCCAAAGCCTTTGACTGTGTGGATCACAATCAACTGTGGAAAATTCTTCAAGAGATGGGAATACCAGACCACCTGCCTCTTGAGAAACCTATATGCAGGTCAGAAAGCAACAGTTAGAACTGGACATGGAACAACAGACTGGTTCCAAATAGGAAAAGGAGTACATCAAGGCTGTATATTGTCATCCTGCTTATTTAACTTATATGTAGAGTACATCATGAGAAACGCTGGGCTGGAAGAACCACAAGCTGGAATCAAGATTGCCGGGAGAAATATCAATAACCTCAGATATGCAGATGACACCACCCTTATGGCAGAAAGTGAAGAGGAACTATAAAAAGCCTCTTGATGAAAGTGAAAGTGGAGAGTGAAAAAGTTGGCCTAAAGCTCAACATTCAGAAAACGAAGATCATGGCATCCGGTCCCATCACTTCATGGGAAATAGATGGGGAAACAGTGGAAACAGTGTCAGACTTTATTTTGGGGGGCTCCAAAATCACTGGAGATGGTGACTGCAACCATGAAATTAGAAGAGGCTTACTCCTTGGAAGAAAAGTTATGACCAACCTAGATAGCATGTTGAAAAGCAGAGACATTACTTTGCCAACAAAGGTCTGTCTAGTCAAGGCTATGGTTTTTCCAGTGGTCATGTATGGATGTGAGAGTTGGACTGGGAAGAAAGCTGAGCGTCGAAGAACTGTGGTGTTGGAGAAGACTCTTGAGAGTCCCTTGGACTGCAAGGAGATCCAACCAGTCCATTCTGAAGGAGATCAGCCCTGGGATTTCTTTGGAAGGAATGATGCTAAAGCTGAAACTCCAGTACTTTGGCCACCTCACATGAAGAGTTGACTCATTGGAAAAGACCCTGATGCTGGGAGGCATTGGGGGCAGGAGGAGAAGGGGACGACAGAGGATGAGATGGCTGGATGGCATCACGGACTCGATGGACATGAGTCTGAGTGAACTCCGGGAGTTGGTGATGGACAGGGAGGCCTGGCGTGCTGCGATTCCTGGGGTCACAAAGAGCTGGACACAACTGAGCAACTGAACTGAACTGAATGAAGTAATATGGGCTTCCCTGGTGGCTCAGTGGTAAAGAATGTACTTGCAATGCAGGAGACGTGGGTTCGATTTCTTGGTCAGGAAGATCCCCTGGAGAAGGAAATGGCAACGCACTCCAGAATTCTTGCTGGAAAATTCCATGGACAGAGGAGCCTGGCGAGCTACAGTCCATGGGGTTAAAAAAGAGTAGGACACGACTTAGTGGCTAAACAACAACAACAATGAAGTAACATAGTCCTTGTTCTGCAAAAGCTAGATGGACTTTATTTTTTACAACCAAGTCCTAAGTAAGACAAATGCTTACCTTATAAACTTGTTATAAGAAAAATAAAAATAATATATGAAAAATGCTTACCTCGGTGCCTGGCCTTTAAATAACACCCAATACATGGTTGCTAACACTATTATTACAATCAAGTCACAAGGACGGACTATTACAGGAACTAGACGGATTAATCATCCCCCTCAGTCACTTAAATTAATCTCCCCTGAAGGGTGGCATGCCATGGGGTTCTGTCCTTGATCCTATCCCAGGCCATAATTTTATCAATGGCCAGATCTGGCTGTCGAAGGCTGTTTATTCAGTCTGCAGGTGACATTCAGATGGGTGGCACATGGAAGAAACTGGATGACAGAATCTGGGTTCAGGTCCATTTCTACAGGCTAGAGATGGATCAAGAACAGCTTGATAAAATGCATCATGGCCAGGGTAAAGGTCCTATACAAGGAGAGGCGCTGGAAAAGTCTGCTTGAGAAAAGTTCATGAGACAAAGGCAGGGCTTTTAGCTAATGTGTTCAGTATGAGCTAACAGGGTGATGTGGCTGCCAGAAGCATGCCACAACCATAGCACACACATGATGTGTGTTAGAAATTTTGTCAGGATCAGAGGGAAGAAGGGAACTAACATGTTTCGGCACCTACTGTGTGCCAGGCCCCATGTTAAACACTTGACACATTACTGAAATTGACACCTTCATTAACCTATGAGGGGGTGTTATTCCCATTTGACAGGTGAGAAAACTGAGGCTTATGTGAGTGAAGGGACTTCACCAGCGTAGTAGAGAGCAGAGTTAGTATGGGATCCCAGTTCTTACTAGAAAGTACACTCCATCTCCACGGTCTATACTGATCTGTTCATTGTCGGAATACTCAGTTTGGTTCTGACAGTGTATTTTTAGAGAAGAATGAACTTGTCCAGATGAAGGTGACCAGGAAGGTGAAAACGCTTAAGAAGAAGTCACCTTGAGACTGAATCAAGTTGGGAAGACCAAGAGCAAGTACACACAGCAGCCTCTCCTAGCCAAATCCACAGAAATGATACCATTTAAAATTCGTAAGGAACCTCCCTGGTGATCCAGTGGTTAAGAATCTGCCTTCCAATAGAGGGGACTCGGTTCATTTGATCCCTGGTCTGGGAACTAAGATGCCACATGCCATGGAGCAGCTAAGCCCGTGTGCTGCAACTACGGAGCCCCTAGGCTCTGGAGACTGGGCACCGCAACTAGAGAGAAGCCCACGCACCTCAGCAAAGGACCCCACCTGCTGCAACTAAGACATGATGCCACCCTCCCTGGTGGCTCAGAGAGGAAAGAATCCACCTGCAGTGCAGGAGACCCGGGACCCATTGCTGGGTCGGGAAGATCCCCTGGAGAAGGAAATGGCAACCCACTCCAGTACCCTTGCCTGGAAAATCCCATGGACAGAGAAGCCTTGCGGCCTACAGTCCCTGGGGTTGCAAAAAGTCAGACACGACTAAGCAGCTAACACTTTGAACTAAATAAACATTTTTAAAAAACAAAATAAAATTCACAGGAAGATGAGAAGGGGTGATACTGCTGGATTTAAAATGTTGAGAAATTCTTGAGAAATGCTGGCAGACAGAACTGGATGAATGAAAACAAGCACAGGCCAAATCGAAAGCTCGGAAGGAGGATTGTGATATGGGAAGGGGGTCTTGGGCTGCTCCAGGCCTAGAGGCAACATATTCTCCAGGGAGAGGAGGGGACCTGAGGTTAAAGGTGAAAGAGATGGGTTGGGAATGCCTATGAGGAATGCCAAGAAGTGGCTCTTCAATCCATCCAGATTGTAGGAGCTGTGACCGTGGGTCTCTGGGACAGAAGAGCAGGATATATACAGAAGAAAAAGGAAGAATTCTGTGCTCAGAAGACAAACATCACATTTTTTGTGGTAATTTCCACCCCTCTGCCCATAATCACTGGTAGCAAACTCTCATAAAAAGAAAAAGCAGTCACAGACAACAAAACAGATCGCATTACACAGAAGAGCACATATTCACAAATTACCAAACATTTCAAGAAAACTCACACCATGAAAGAGAGGGGCCAACTCAACAAACAAACAATGAAAGAAACCGAGATAACAATGCAAGCAGAGGCATTAGAAACATTTTTAATATTATCAGAAGAATCAGAGAACGCACTGACTCCTTGAACAATCTACTATGGAAGAGAATCAGAAATCATGAATACAACATTTAATCATCAAAACTAAAAAAAAAAAAAAAATCAAAAGACAATGAAGAGGACTTCCTTGGTGGTACAGTGGATAAGAGTCTGGCTGCCAATGCAGGGGACATGGGTTCGATCCCTGGTCTGAGAAGATTCCACATGCTGCAAAGCAACGAAACCTGTGTGCCACAGCTGCTGAAGCCTGCATGCCTAGAGCCTGAGCTCCACAATGAGAGAAGCCACTGCAATGAGAAGCTCATGCACCATAACGAAGAGTGGCCCCTGCTTGCTGCAACTGGAGAAAGTCTGTGCACAGCACTGAAGATTCAGTGCAACAAAAAAATAAAATAAAAACAAAATCAATCCATCAATAACTTTTTTTTTAAAAAGATAATGGAGAACAGAATAGATATAGAGAAAATTACTGAGTGGGAAGATCAGCAGAGGTGTTTCCCCAAACACAGGAATAAAGACAAAGAAGTACTGGCAAAAACAGGATAGGCTGTTAGCCACTATTAGCAAGGTTTTTTAGAGAGCCTGGCATTCTCAAATATTTTTAGTAGCAGTATAAATCATTAGAGTTTTTTTTATAAGGCTATTTCTAGATTTTTTGCCATGTGAGTCAAATAAATCCCTATTGTTAACCCAAGGGTCAAAAAATTATACCCCATAGGCCAAATCTGTCCCACCACGTATTTTTTTTTTGTCAATAAAGTTTTATTAAAACACAGCTCCACTCACTAATTAATATACTGCTATGGCTGCTTCCACACTACAATGACAGAGCTGAGTAGCTGTGACATAAAATGCTTGCTGATCCCTGGTTTAGGCCATTGTTAGTTGGGTTTCCTGCTCTTTGCAGCCAAATGCACTCCCAACTGAAATGGGGACTAGAACTGTAATAAACAGAAAAAAGTCTAGAAAGATGAACATTCTACCAATAAAAGGTTATTTCTAGATAGGGTTATTAGGTTGGGGTATGTTTGAAGGACATTTTTTAATTTAGTGAACAAACGAAATTTTAAAAAAACTAATGAGAGGTAAATTATTTTTAAAATTGACAATTTAATTATTCTAATGAAAGGATAAGTGAAGGTTTAATACCACAGTTTAACTATTAATACATTTAAAAACACAGATGAAGACTTCCTTGGTGGTCCGGTGGACGCGAATCCACCTGCCAGTGCAGGGGACACGGGTTTGATCCCTGGTGAGGGAAGACTGCGCAGCTGTGGGGCAGCTGAGCCCCTGTGCTATAGCTGGCCTGTGTGTCGCAGCTACTGAAGCCAGGAGCTCTCGAGCCCGTGCGCCCCAACAAGAGAGGCCACTGCTGTGAGACGCCCGTGCACCACAAACAGGAGAGTAACCCCTGCTCATCACAATGAGAGAAAGCCCGCTGCAGCAACAAAGACCCAGCGCCCTACAATAAGTAAATAAAAGAAAAAGATGGATGAATCTCACAGATATGTCTAACAAAAACAAAACAAAGAAAAAAAAAAGTGCTTACTCTGTGAATCCATTTATATGAAGTTCAAATACAGGCAAAACTACTCTATACCGTCAGAGCCAAGACAGTGGTCACCCTCCTGGAGAGCTGCAGTACCTGGGAGGGGGCATGAAGATGCCTCCTGCATTGCTAGGAATGGTCCATATTTTGACGTGGGTAGTGGTAACACAGGAGCACTCATAAAATTCATAAAAGTGTACACCAAAGATTGTCTCCTTTATTGTATGTAAGTTATACCTCAATTAAAAAAAAAACTAAAAAAGAAATGGAAGGTAAGCATTTATAATTGTCCTTTAGCATAATCCTAAGCCTGAAATACATATAGTTGCATATTAAGAAGAGGTGGCAAGAATGCACAGAAGAACTATACAAAAAAGATCTTCATGACCCACATAACCATGATCGTGTGATCACTCATCTAGAGCTAGACATCCTGGAATGCAAAGTCAAATGGGCCTTACGAAGCATCACTATGAACAAAGCTAGTGGAGGTGAAGAAATTCCAGTAGAGGTATTGCAAATCCTAAAAGATGATGCTATGAAAGTGCTGCACTCAATATGCCAGCAAATCTGGAAAACTCAGCAGTGGCCACAGGACTGGAAAAGGTCAGTTTTCATTCCAATCCCAAAGAAAGGCAATGCCAAAGAATGCTCAAACTACTGCACAATTGCACTCATCTCACACTCTAGCAAAGTAACGCTCAAAATTCTCCAAGCCAGGCTTCAATGGTACGTGAACTGTGAACTTTCAGATGTTCAAGCTGGACTTAGAAAAGGCAGAGGAACCAGAGATCAAATTACCAACATCCACTGGATCATGGAAAAAGCAAGAGAGTTGCAGAAAAACATCTATTTCTGCTTTATTGACTATGCCAAAGCCTTTGACTGTGTGGATCACAACAAACTGTGGAAAATTCTTAAAGAGATGGGAATACCAGGCCACCCGACCTGCCTCCTGAGAAATCCATATGCAGGTCAAGAAGCAACAGTTAGAACTGGACATGGAACAATAGACTAGTTCCAAATCGGGAAAGGAGTACGTCAAGGCTGTATGTTGTCACCCTGCTTATTGAACTTATATGCAGAGTACATCATGAGAAATGCTGGGCTAGATGAAGGACAAGCTGGAATCAAGATTGCCGGGAGAAATATCGATAACTTCAGATATGCAGATGACACCACCATTATGGCAGAAAGTGAAGAAGAACTAAAGAGGCTTTTAATGAAAATGAAAGACGAGAGTGAAAAAGTTGGCTTAAAACTCAACATTCAGAAAACGAAGATCATGGCATCCAGTCCCATCACTTCACAGCAAATGGGGCAACAATGGAAACAGTGAGACTTTATTTTCCTGGGCTCCAAAATCACTGCAGATAGTGACTGCAGCCATGAAATTAAAAGATGCTTGTTCCTTGGAAGAAAAGCTATGACCAACCTAGACAGCATATTAAAAAGCAGAGACATGACTTTGCCAACAAAGGTCTAATCTAATCAAAGCTATGGTTTTTCTAGTAGTTATGTATGACTGTGAGAGTTGGACTATAAAGAAAGCTGAGTGCCGAAGAATTGATGCTTTTCAAGTGTGGTGTTGGAGAAGACTCTCGAGAGTCCCTTGGACTGCAAGGAGATCCAATCAGTCCATCCTAAAGAAAATCAGTCCTGAAGATTCATTGGAAGGACTGATGCTAAAGCTGAAACTCCCACACTTTGGCTACCTGATGCAAAGAACTGACTCATTGGAAAAGACTCTGATGCTGGGAAAGATGGAAAGCAGGAGAAGAAGGGTCAACAGAGGATGAGATGGTTGGATGGCAACACCGACTCAGTGGACATGAGTTTGAGTAAGCTCCAGGAGTTGATAATGAACAGGGAAGCCTGGGGCGCTGCAGTCCATGGGGTCGCAAACGGTCGGACACGACTGAGCAACTGAACTGAACTGAACTGAGAAGGGAATAAAAAAATAAATAAAAATAGTGACTTTATAGGTGGTAGGATAAGGACTAATTTTTGTAGCATTAAGCCTCTTCTATTTTTCTACAATGGGCATGCATTAGTTCTGGAATCAAAAATACATTAAAAATGTCTGGAGCCAGCCCCACTGAGGTCAATGCCTGCAGATATGAACTACACCGACACTACCTCCCCCAGCTACCCCAGCTGATGGAACATTCTGAAATGGGACTCAGCAGTGGGACTGGACAAATAACAATAACATACTTTTAAAGAGGACTTACAGGTATAGTTCTAAGTACTTCATATGTATTATTTAATTCTCTCAACAGCCCCATGAGATGGTACTATGCTTTCAGTTCCATTCAGCAGATGGAAAGTGAAGCACAGAGAGGTTATGTAAAGTGCCAAGAAAGCTCAGCTGGTAAAGAATCTGCCTGCAATGCAGGAGACCTGGGTTTGACCCCTGGGTTGGGAAGATCCCCTGGAGAAGGGAAAGGCTACCCACTCCAGTATTCTAGCTTGGAGGATTCCATGGACTATATAGTTGGACACGACTGAGTGACTTTTACTTTCACTTTCAAAGACCACACAGCAAATTAAGAGTTAGAACCAGGATTGCAAACGAAAGCAGTCAGGCTTGGACAGCTTCCCTGCCCTTGATCACTCAAGCCATCTCCCAGGACATCAACAGAGTATGGGCAGTTCAAAGAGATTTTTGCAAGAGTTTAGGCTTCTGTATTGAAAAAGCAAAAGGCCATCAAAGTAGTCATCCTGGGAAAAGAAGCTGAGAACTTTCTTGGACTTTCCTACACACAGCAGAGGGTGAGGAGGGTCATATAATCTGTTCAGCAGCCTCCAAGGGGAATGCAGGACTTTCCAGGTGGCTCAGTGGCAAAGAATCCACCTGCCAATGCAGGAGACTTGGGTTCAATCCCTGGGTCAGGAAGGTCCCCTGGAGAAGGAAATTGGCAACCCATTCCAGTATTCTTGCCTGGAAAATCCCATGGACAGAGGAGCCTGGTGGGCTACAGTCCAAGGGGTTGCAGAAGCGTTGGATACAACTTAGCAACTAAAACAACAAATGAGAATGTAGCCATCATTAACTGTGCTTAGCTGGGGAAGGTCAGTGTCAGACCATCTTGGGTCATCAGGCAAGGAAACTGAGGCTTTCATTTATCTGGTAGTCACTGTCCCAGCTTCTCATTCACCTGCCCAGCCCTGTGGTCCCAGGAGTCTGGGACCCTCTCTAGTTCTAAACTGGCAGCAGGATCCGTGGGGAGGAGAGAGAAAGTGCCCGGTGTGAGAGGCAGGGGCATCCTCTGAGCGGGACTGGGCTTCCCATGTTTATCTTCCTCATCCGCACTGAGCCCTTGGACATCTGGAGAGGAAGGATGAACGCCATCCACTTTACAGTTAAGGAAACCGAGAAGGGCTAAGGAAGGTGCCTAACAGATGTTAGAGTGTGTTGTATCTGTCTAGGTAAACCTATAAAAGGGGAAAGTTAACTCATGGCATCTGGATTGAGAAAGGAAGGCTTCACACTGCGGTGGAGCACAGGCCCTAGGCACGTAGGTTTCACCAGTTGCTGCAATCCGGCTCACTAGTTGTGGCTCACTAGTTGTGGCTCACAGGCTGAGTTACTCCACAGTATGTGGGATCTTTCCCGACCAGGGATCGAACCGGTGTTCCCTGCATGGCAACCAAACCACCAGAGAAGCCCTAAAGCTGGGTTGAAGAGGGCTTCTATCACTTGAACAGAGCCTCAGAGACATGGCTTGTGGGCCCTGATGAAGTTGATGTTGGCTCTTATCAGACCTGGGGTGGTTGCAGGGGAAACGGAGGCCCAGAGCAGGGAGCGAGGGTGTGCCTACGGTCAACCATGGTAACTTAGGACTGGAGCCCTGGGGGCCTGGCACTCTTACACCCCTGGCCCTGCTTCTCCAGAGGTGTTCCCAGACTGGGCATCAGTTCTGCGGGCTCCTATTCATCGTGACACACACCTTTCATCAGTAATTTGCAGGAACCTCCTTCACTTGAATAGTATCATTTTCTTTTCTCATCATATTCTGCATTCTATAAAGTGATTGGGGTGGGGGGGTGGAGAGGTAAAGGGAGACTCAGGGCAATTTAATGCCTAGGATTTGAGGATATAAAAAATTTTGATGCTCTGGTGAAGGGCACACTGCTTATCCAAACCTGACTTGGGAAGAAGCTGTCAACATTATCTCCTTCTGGTCACAAATTGCAGCTCTCTGATGGGTTTTTTTGTTCAACTTTAATCTTGTGTTGGAAGCTCAGCTGATACCAGAAAGGTTTTAGACGTGTCAATCTCCTTCCTGGCACTTTATCAGAAATTGATTCTCTTTGCTTCTTGAAGCTTGATTCTTGGCCTTGCCGTTTGTTCAGCTTGGGTTACAGGCTCAGCAGCTGCGTACACGTTTCCTGCCGCTCACAGCCTGATGGCAGGGGCCTGGGAATAGGCTGGTGATCTCAAGGGCAAGGTAATTCTCACAAGAGGGACGATGTGCTGTTCCATTGCACTGAAGCGGCAAGGAACAATGACCAATCTGTGTCCTGCTTTTTCTTAGCAAGAGTTCTCATCCACCTCTGACTTGGAAGGGATTTGCTTTTTAAACAGGCCATCTTGCCCTCAGTATAACACCAGTTACAATACCAGTCCTAAATTATAATACTCAACACGTATCCAAAGTGTATCTTTGGATGTACATCTTTGGATGTATCCAAAGATATGTAACCATTTTCATTTTTCCAGCTCCTAGTAAGTACCAGGCACCATTCTAAGCACTTTACATACATTAGCTCACTGGATCCTTACCTCACCCCTAGACTGTAGGTTCTATACTATCCCTACTCTTTTTTTGAAAAAATAAACATGATTTTTTAAAATTTATTTTTGGCTGTACTTGGTCTTTGTTGCTGCACGGTTTTTTTCTAGTTGTGGAGGGCGGGAAAGCACAAGTCACTCAGTTGGGTCCAACTCTTTGTGACCCCATGGACTATAGAGTCCATGGAATTCTCCAGGCCAGAATACTGGAGTGGGTAGCCATTCCCTTCTCCAGGGGATCTTCCCGACCCAGGGATGGAACCCAGGTCTCCTGCATTGCAGGCGGATTCTTTACCAGCAGTGCCTCCAGGGAAGCCTCTAATCGTGGTGCATAGTCTTCTTATTTCAGTGGCTCCTCTTGTTGCTGGGCTAGAGCTCTGGGGGCAAAGTTGCAACACGTGGGCTCAGTAGTTGTGGTTCCCGGACTATAGAGCACAGGGTCAATAGTTGTGGTACATGGACTCAGTTGCTCCGAGGCACATGGGATCCTCCAGGATCAGGGACTGAACCCATGTCTACCGCCTTGGCAGGTGAAGCCCATATTCCTACTCTTTAGAAGAGTAAGTCAAGCCACAGACAGGATAGGTATCTTGCCTGAGTGACGGCAGGAGCCTAGGAATCCGGGCTGTTTGGGTCCAGGGTTCACAGGCTCAACTACTTGGCTATGCTGCTTCTAAACCCACCATGTGACTGACCTGCCCCTACAGAAATCAGAAGCTGTTCATGTCACCGGAGCCCCCAGAGTCCAAGTTCTCAAAGCTACAGAGACCAAGACCACAAGAAGCAGAAAGACTAACGTCACCACAGGGAATGCAACTAGCTGTTGAATGTAAAATGGATTTCACTCTTCTCTGCCCAGAAATGTGAACTAAAAGGCTTCATTCCAGGAAAAGTATAGATTTGGAATGTCAGCTGTCACACTGGACAGGCTCTTGAAATGCAGCACCATTAGCTTCCACTGTCTTTTTCTCCCTCTTCCTTTCTTTAAAAAAAAAAATTTTTTTTTAACATTTTCAACAAAGCAGTGGAGATCCGTAAATATGCAAGAGGCAGCTCCTGATCCCTGCAGAAGACTGAAGCTGCAAGAATGCAGAACTGAAATGAGCAAAGGGAAGGGTCTGCTGTTTGCAGGCTGGCGGGGTCTGAAACTTACAAGAAGAATCACTGGCCTCCTGCAATTGGCCACAACAGGTGCTTGGGGCCGAGGGCCCAGGAGATCTGGCACTCAGAAATCGAGGTGCTGGACATGCCCCCATGTTTTCAGGATAATACCCTGCTCCCATTCCCTGCTAAGAAAAGGACCAGGGACCCACAGCTGAGGCTAATGAGTGTGAGTGCCTCAGCCAAGGGCAGCCGCACTTGAATCTGGAGAGAATTCCACAAGGTGTCCTGAACAAAAAACTCTGCCCCACTCATGCACCATTACAAGACAAATTAGGATCATTGATTTTAAAAAATCACATCCTCTTTGATCCATTAATTCTACTTATAAGAGTTAACCTTTGGCTATACCTGCACAACTGCACAGAGATGCCTGCTCTAGAATATTCTTATAGTAGCAGAAGACTCCTGATAGCCTAGATTAGTCATTAACTGGGAAGTGTCAGTCAGTCACTCAGTCATGTCCAACTCTTTGCAACACCATAGACTGTAGCCCACCAGGCTCCTTTGTCCATAGACTTCTCCAGGCAAGAATACTGGAGTGGGTTGCCATTTCCTTATCCGGGGCATTAACTGGGAACTAGTTATATATTTAGGCTTTCCTGGAGGTTCAGTGGTAAAGAATCCTCCTGCAATGCAGGAGATGTAAGACACCAGCTCAGTCCTTGGGTTGGGAAGATCCCCTGGAGAAGGAAATGGCAACCCACTCCAGTATTCTTGTCTGGAGAATCCCATGGACAGGGGAACTTTGGCGGGCTACAGTCCATGCGGTTGTAAAAGACTCAGACACAGCTTACAGCCTAAACAACAACAAGTCATATATTTATGGACAAGTTCACAATTCTCTTGGACTTCCCTGGTGGCTCAGACAGTAAAGCGTCTGTCTACAATGTGAGAGACCTGGGTTCGCTCCCTGGGTTGGGAAGATTCCCTGGAGAAAAGTGTGAAAGTGAAAGTGAAGTCGCTCAGTCGTGTCCGACTCTTTGCGACCCCGTAGACTGTAGCCTATCAGGCTCCTCCATCCATGGGATTTTCCAGGCAAGAGTGCTGGAGTGGATTGCCATTTTCTCTCCAGGGGATTTCCCCGACCCAGGAATCGAACCCAGGTCTCCTGCATTGCAGGCAGATGCTTTACCATCTGAGCCACCAGGGAGGAAATGGCAACCCACTACAGTACTCTTGCCTTGAAAATCCCATGGACGGAGGAGCTTGGTGCAGGCTACTATCCATGGGGTTGCAAAGAATCAGGCATGACTGAATGACTTCATTTTCTCACTTTCACAATTCTCTATATGTTATTTTTTAGTAGCAAAACTAGATCTGAACTGACATGAAATTTAGTCTTTATCCCACCTTAGTAGTAGTAGGAACATTCATATTTTCCTGCAGATATATTAATATATTTGACTACAGAATGCTGACCCACGGCTATACTTAGATAATATTACTTTCTAAATTCTAAAAAACTAGAAACACGTTTGGCTCCAAAGACGTCAGATAAAGGACTGGATTTTTGTTCATTCACAGTGAAGTACTAGGCAGCCATAGAAAAGAATGAATGAGATTTGTATACATGTGCTGCTACAGGATATTCTCTAAGACACATTGTCAAGTAAAAAGAAAAATCCAGAACAATGTATTGCATGCTATCATTGTGTTAAAAGGCAGGGGGTGGAGGTAAGGGCAGAGGATAGAATATTTGTGGAAGGACAGAAAATGATTACAATGGTTGTCTCTTGGGAGGGCAACTGGGGGGCTAATGTCAAGAGCATCGTACCCCTCAATGTATTTAGTAGGTTTTTTTTTTTTTAATTTCACTTATTTATTTTATTTTTGCCCGTTTTGGGTCTTCACTGCTATGCTATGGTTTTCTCTAGTTATGGCAATTGGGTGCTAGACCCTAATTGAGGTGCATGGGCTTCTGATGGCTGTGGGTATTCCTGCTGTGAAGCTGGGGCTCTAGGGCACACAGGTGTCAGTAGCTGGGGCACATGGGGGCTCAGCTGCCCTATGGCATGTGGGATCTTCCCAACCAGGGATCAAACCCTGGTCTACTGCATTGACGGGCAGATTCTTAACCACCGGACCACCAGGGGAGTCCCTGCCACTTAGTATTGATTAGGCAGGTTGATCAGACTCTCTCTGGCCTCTGACCCAGGAGAAGAAATAACTGGGAGAGAGTATGAAGACAACACCAGGTCCGGGGCCCAGAGGGGAGTGAAGGCGTGTTCATGGTGGCGCACAGAGAAGCTGTTCAGAGAGCCTGGTCCCTGGAGGCTCCCTGAATCCTCGCCTCCCTCCTTTGCTGGGTCCCCCTGAGATCCCAGTCTCCTCCTCTGCTTGGCGAACATGAAAGGCGTCTCTAGTCCTTGTTCCACAAGGTTCTGCTAACAGTAGGAAATGCTCGTGTGTGCGCATGCGTGCATGTGCACACTTACATGTGCGTGCAAAGGGAAGGCTTAACATTTTCTAGGCGCTTGACTTCTGCAGTCCTTTACAAAGTGAGCTCAGCAGAGGAATGTGCTGTCAGGGGCATTTTGCAGAATCTCCCATCAGCTGCACGAGGAGGCAGTCCATTATCACAGAAGGCTCTCAGAGTGGTTTACAGTGGGGGCCCCAGAGCTGCCTGCCTGGGGCGCACAGCCAGGAACCCGGAAGCCTGGAATCAGCCTACCGTCTGCCTGGAGCAAGGAAGACCCCTTCAGCCCTGAGTGCAATTGTGCTGTCTTTTCCATCCAAGGCCATGGCTGTCTCTCTGTTAAATTCTAGACACACTAAGGAATGATCACAATTATGTAGCAACTAACATTTACGGAATATCTACTATGCACAGTGCTAGGCACTTTATCACTGCCTTGATTCTGTATACCAAGTCTCCAAGGTGGGAATTATCAAATAAGGTGAGAAGGGTCAAGAGAGTAGGCTAAAGGTCACAGGACAAGCATTTGAGCAGAAGCACACTGTGGGCTCCGTTCAGAGTGGCCTGGGGCCTCCGTGGCTCCGTGTAAGAGCAGGGCATGTCCTCAACACCGTGTTCTCGAGCTCCACAGTGTTTCTGTTGCCATCGGTGTGGGCCCTGATCAGTAAGGGGTTGATGAATAAATATTTCTTCCTCCTCTATGTTTTCCTGTTTGTTTTTTAAAATTTTTAACACTGTATGAAAAATTTACTTTCTAATGATTTTTGAGTAAACCACAATGGCCACGATTTCAGAAATCATTAACAATTCATGACCAAAGGCCAGAAACGCTACATAAACTCCACAGGCAGGAGCCGTGAATCCTTGCTAGAGAAGAGGTGGCGGATATTTTTACCAGCTACTTCAGAAGTAGCTACTGACTTCAGGCCAGCCATCCAAGCAATATTCTTTCAGAAATGACTGTCACGCTTCCTAAGCCTCTGTTAAAGCCGCCTCTTCCAGGAAGTCTTCTCTCTCTCCTCCAGCACCCGCTGGGGCTTTGGTCTGGATCTCCTCTCTGCTTTTCTGCTATGCTGTGTGCTTGTCTATCTGGCGGGGGTAGCGCAGGCTTGCAGCGCGTGGGGAAGCACCCAGGCTGAGAACTTAATAGGTATAAAACACTGGTTCTCAGTATCTGTGGGCACAGTGGGAAAGGGGAGGGTGGCGTGAACTGGGAGATTAGGATTGACATGTGTACATTGGGTGTGTGCTCAGTCGCTTCACTCAGGTCCAAGTCTTGGCAACCCACTGGACTGTAGCCCACCAGGCTCCTCTGTCCATGGGGTTCTCCAGGCAAGAATCCTGGAGTCGGTTGCCATGCCCTCTTCCAGGGGATCTTCCCAACCCAGGGATCAAACACGTCTCCTGCATCACAGGTGGATTCTTTACCGCTGAACCACTGGGGAAGCCCCCATATATACATGATCATGTGTAAAATAGATTGCTAGTGGGAAGCTGCTAAATAAGACAGGGTGCTCAGCCCGGCACTCTGTAACAACCTAGAGGGGTGGAATTGGGCGGGGTCGGGGAGAGGCTCAAGAGGGAAGGAGCATAAGTATACTCATGTTGTTGTATGCCAAAAACAAACACAACGTTGTAAAGCAATTATTCTCCAATTAAAAATAAATAATAACACACACACACACACAAAGGCTGGTTCTCATTCATGGCTGCATGTCAGAATCACTTGGGGGGAATTACAAAATTCTGATGCCTTGGTCACACCCCCAGAGCTTGTGATTTAACTGATCTGGAAAGAGACCTGGACCGTTGTTGTTGTTCAGTTGCCAAGTCGTGTCCGACTCTACATTCCCATGGACTGTAGCATGTCAGGCTTCCCTGTCCTTCACTGTCTCCTGGAGTTTACTCAAATTCATGTTCACTAAGCTGGTGATGTTATCTAACCCTCTCATCCTCTGCTTCCCTCTTCTCCTTCTGCCTTCAATCCTTCCCAGAATCAGGTTAATTGAAAAGCTCCCAAGTGATACAAACATGCTGTGATATTTGTGAACCGCTGATATCCAGCATCCAGCCCAAGGTCCGGTTCTGATACCTGCTTGGAGTCACGCAGATGTGGGGGTGGGAGGGGTGGCGCAGGGAGGATCCCATTAAAAGAAGACAGGTCTTCATCAAAAGTCATTACCCAGGGACTTCCCTGGTGGTCCAGTGGCTAAGACTCCGAGTTCCCAATGCAGGACGTCCGGGTTTGATCCCTGGTTAGGAAACCAGAACTCACATGCTGCAACTAAGACCTGGCATATCAAACATACATCTATATACACATACATTTACATTTAAATTTTATTTATTTATTTTTGGCGGTGCGGGGTCTTCCTTGCTCTGCAGGCTTTTCTCTAGTTGCAGCGAGCGAGGGCTACTCTGCAGATGCAGTTTGCGGGCTTCTCATTGAGGTGGTTTCTATTGTTGCAAAGCACGGCCTAGGCCACAGGGGTTTCAGGAGTCGCAGTTCCCAGGCTCTAGAGCGCAATCTCAGTCGTTGTAGCACACGGGCTTAGCTGTTCCAGGGCATGTGGGATATTCCTGGATGGGAAATGGAACCATAGTTCCTGCACTGGCAGGCAGATTATTTACCGCTGAGCCACCAGGAAAGCCCTAAATTTTTTGTTTTTCAAATGCCCACTGTTGCCTTATAGGAACAAGGAAGGACTCAATGTTGCCACTCTCCATTTTGCAGAGAAGCCAGAAGCCTGCATTTTTTTTTTTTTTTTGGTGAAATCTCTCAATTTTTGAATGTGATCAGCTAATTTTGGGCTTCCCAGGGGGCTCAGTGGTAAAGAATCTGCCTGCCAAAGCAGGAGACACAGGTTTGATCACTGGGTTGGGAAAATCTCCTGGAGAAGGACATGGCTACCCACTCCTGTATTCTGGCCTGGGAAATCCCATGGACAGAGGAGCCTGGCGGGCTAAAGTCCACAGGGCTGCAGAAGCGTCAGATACGACTTAGAGACTAAAGAACAACAACGCTTAATTTTAAAAGATTGTCATAGGGTATGGGCAGATAAAAACACGACTTTGGAGCTGAAAGTGGCCTGGCAAGCTCATTGAGAACAGCTTCTCATCCTCCCTTTGCAGCGCTGGCCCACCACCATGCAGGATGGTACCCAATCCCCACTCAGGATACAAACTGCCCATCCACCTGCCAAGGTGTGTGCTGTCCTGTGTACCCTAGCCCCGAAGGAATATGACATAGGACGCTGTCTGCTTGTTCTCACCAGCTTGTCTTTCCTTTGCCTTTCATGGGGACAAAGCTTCCGCTATACCTGGCATCCTGTGTAAGGCAGAGAGAGTCAGGAAGTGCGAACTTCACAGACAACGTGGGCAGGAATGCGGAAAGAGGAGGTGGGTGGAGAGGCATGTTACAACATACAGGATGAGCATCCTGGCAGCTTGCTATTAGTTTCTTTCTCTTGTTTTTCTAACCAAACAAAAGTCATATTAAGAAAGTCAGTGCTCTCTTTTTCAGAGGGCCTGAAACCGTTTTAAACATCTTTCAGGATTGAACTTGGATGTTGTGATAAACAACCCCATTCTCTGTTTTCCCTCACTTCAAGTATTTTTCAGAGGAGTGATGTGAAATGCTCTCCGCGGCTGGCATGATGGGAGTAGCCAGGAAAGTGGCAATTAGGGGAGTCCTGTTGCCAAGGAGAGAGAGGAGGGGAGGGGGAAAGTGTCTCTGCTAGTTATCGGCTGCCTTAACCATCATTTTCCAGTGAATTTCTTAACATGGATAAATAAGATGCTGTCATTACGCAACCAAAGGCCTCAGGTTTAAACAATTCATTCCTGGCCTTAGAGGACTGGTACTCACTCTTGATCATTTAATCGGGGGAGGCCAGGTGCCTGCAGGCCAGTGTTCACCCCCATTCTGGCTTCTCCACCCTGAGGCTTCTGGAAGGATCTTCATGGAGACAGGCACATCTGCTTTTTTTCTTTTTTCATTTTTAGGTTTTACTTTATTCCTCATGATAAAAATCAGTACATAAAACACAAGGGGAAAATAAACAACAACAAAAAAACACTCCTATAATCTTATTGCCCAGATGAAACAACTGCAAATATTTTCTTTCAACGAATCAATCGTGAATTTTAAGAGCAGCACGAAAAAAAACACCTAAAGCAGCAGTGGTCCCCAACCTTTTTGGCACCAGGGGCCGATTTTGTGGACAGTAAAGAATCGGCCTGCAATGCAGGAGACTCCGGGTTGGAACCCTGGGTTGGGAAGATCCCTTGGTGGAGGAAATGGCAACCCACTGCCTGGGAAATCCTGTGGACAGAGGAGGCTGATGGGCTAATGTCCATAGGGTTGCAAAGAGTCTGACATGACAGAAGGATTAACACTTTTGCTTTCAATTTTTCTGCAGATCAGGGTGGCATGGGGGGAGCAGTGAGGATGAGGGGAGGGATGGCTTCGGGATGATTCTCGTAAGGTCCCTAGATCCCTCGCATGGGCATTTCACAGTAGGGTTCAAACTCCCATGAGAATTTAATGCTGCTGCTGATTGACAGGAGGTGGAGCTCAGGCGGTAACAAGAGAGATCAGGAGCAGCTGTAAATACAGATGAAGTTTCACTTGCTCACCTGCTGCCTTCTTGCTGTGCAGCTTGGTTCATAATGGGCCATGGACTGGTACTGGTCCATGGCCTGGGGGTTGGGGACCCCTGACCTAAAGTATTTCTACTCTGTATATTCAAAAGGACTCTCACATTTGATATTTCTTCAGAAAAATGCCCCCATCAGAAAGGAGTGGGAAGATCCACCCTAGTTCAGCTGCTGGAGTGCCCACTGGGGGCAGACACTGCAGTCTTCTTAGCATCCAAGTGCCTCAGTTATCTCCAAGCCCTCATCCCAGGCAGGCTGATAATATAGGAAGGAAAGCCATGCTGGCTGTTCTGACTACAGCTGAGAGAGAAGGTAATAGGAGAAAGGATGAGAGTCATAGTCAAGAACACAGGGTCCTTTGCAGGCCCACCCTAACCCACCTCCTCAGAGCTGGCTGGGGCAAGGCCATCACAGAAGCATCAGCACCACAAGCTTCAGAGAGAAGAATCAGGTCCTGTGGCCGTTTAAGCCCCTGGATGCATCTGAGCCTGAGAAGTTTCCTTCTGTCTTTGGAATCAGGTCTGTTTACAGTTAAGAGTGTGAGTACTGAAGCGTTGATGAATTTCAGGATTGGTCGATATAGGTGATGAGCACCCAAGACTTCAGACCCCCCGCTCCCATCAGCCACTAAATAAGACTCAAATGTAAACTCCCACAGGCTTGGGACTCGATCGAAGGGCCCTTCAGTCATTCACAGGTCCTACCTGCCACCTCCTCTCTCAAGCTCAATGACCTTGCAACTTTCCTTGTTTGATCTTTCTGCATTTGACCATGTTGTTTATCTGGCCTGGAAAACTACTCACTCTCAAGAGTTAACTTTTACATCAGCCTTTCTTGATACCACTGGCAGAGGTAGGCGATCCCTTTTCTGCACTGAAATCCCACCCTTTGTCCTTCTCTCCCGGGACTGGTACTTTCACACTGTATTGTGATGATCTCGTCCGTGGCACATCCTTCCAACGGTGCTGTGCACACCCTAAATCAAGGACTGTCTCTCATCCTTCCCTTAGTCTCAGCCCTGGGGCCTAGCACAGTGCCTGTGGGCTCAGCGTACTGAATTTCAAAAATTTCAAGAATGGTTAGTTTCAAGTATGTGGTTTATTTCAATATTTTGTAGCTCTTCCCATTAATAACTGGGGCCTATTTCCCCACTCCCTTTGAATCTGTGTTGACCTTGTGATCTGCTTTAAAGCATAGAAAGTAGCAGAAGTGGCACCATTCAAGTGCTGAGCCTAAGGCTCAGGAGTTTCTGAGTCTTCCACTCTTATACTCTTGAATCTCTGAACCCCTATGTGAACAAACCTGTCTAGCTTGCAGGAGGAGGGGAGGACATTGAAGGAGAATTAAAGCGCCATAACTGATGCTCCGATAGCCCCAGGGTGACACAGCTGTTAATGGCCAATGCATAAATAAAGCCCAGCTGTGGTCAGCAAGGCCTGGCCCATAAGCAGAATCTTTAGGGGAAGCTGAGCCCAAATGGCTGACCCTCAGAATCATGAACTAAACCCATAGTTGTTTCAAGTCACGAAAATCTGGGTGACTTGTTACACAGCCATAACTGACTGATACATTCAGTAAGAGATTATTAGTGACACTGGGTTGATAACTCCAGTTGCCAACTATCATTGGGTCAGGGATTCAAGCTAGAGACTCAGAAAAGGAGATCCAAGGATCTTTAAATCACCAGCCCATTCCCTCAGATCCTTTTAAATTCAGTTGCCTCCCACCAGCCCTCATCAGTGGCTCATTTACCTCCTTTTTCTCCCGAGAGCAGGACCGGCTTCTCTCAGCCTTTCGCAGAGTCTGACCTGTAGCAGTTCAAAAGCAGAACCAGAGATTTTGAGGCTGTTTTAAAACAGCTAGTTTATCACCAAAAAAGCTTTTTATTTGCAAAACTGAATAGACGGGACCAATCATAATCAAATGATTTTAAGAAAATGTAGCCTATTATGATAATGGGAAAATGGCATACTCTTGAAATAGACCAACGGCAATGAAATGGTAATTCACACACTCACATTATTTGACTATAATGAACAAAACCTCCGCTCTTTAATCTAGAACATTATCTGCACTTTGCAAGGGCCGACAGACTGTAGTTTTTTCCAGTCAAATTACATTTTTATTAAATTGTTTGGAATTATATAAAATGCCTTCCACCGTGCGCATACATATAACCTTTGATGAGTGCGTGCCAATATGCAGTGCCAAACCTCCGATCTCACCACATAGGTGCTGGTGCAAATGTGAATTAGCAGTAATCACCCCCATTTCACATAATGGGGCAATTTCAGAGAGAATTGTTGCTTTTCACAGAAAACTAGAAGACTAACATTGAAGGTATGCATACATTTCACAGATCGACATCAGGATGTTTAAATATGCTACTCCAAATGCAGGTTTTACAACTTTGATGGAAGCAGCCATTATGAAAGGAGTCCTTGATGGAAAATTAATGAGTCGCTTTGGTTTCAGAACGTAAGACGGGAGTCTCACTCCACATTGTCAATGTGTCTCGCAAATTGTCCAGCTTCACTCTCGGGTGGCTATCTGTGAGAAGGTCACAACCACATGTTCCATTAACCAGGAGGATTCTGAAGGTGGGAACAAAAAGGCTGAGTGATGACTTATTGCGACGCAAGAGAAGTGGACAGAGTCCGAGAGGAAAGACTTTCTCTTTTTAATTAATTTGGCTGCGCCAGGTCTTAGTTGTGGCATGTGGGATCTCGTTCCCTTACAGGGGATTGAACCCGGGCTCCTTGAACTGGGAGCACGAAGTCTTAGCCACGGACTGCCAGGTAAGTCCCAGATGTTTATCTTTGCATGTGGTCACTTCCGGTGGGTCCACATATGACTAAGACGCAGAGAGCTGCTCATAGCTGGTAAAAAAAAAAGCTCAGGTCAAGGGATGAGGCTCTTTCCAAAAAAGGATAAGGGAAAAAGCAAAGGTGCAAAGATGAACCTGTGGCACTGGCCAAACTTTGGGCCAATACATAAAAGGATGTAGAAAAGAGATAGCTATTTGTAGGAGACCCTGGGTAATACAGTATCACGGTATAGCAGACACCTTTGGAGGTATCTGCTGAGCTCATGATGACACCCTAGACTGCTCCCTTCTCTCTTTTCTTCCTCTGTATCCCCAGGGTGGTCCTGTGGCAACCATGACTGTACATGACCCCATACCCTGAATTTGGTATGCTCCACTGGGTATGGGCCCTTGACCCAATCACAGCCAATGAGAATCCCAGCCCCTAACATTTGAAATTGATTCTGAAAGAGAAGAGAGAGGGCTGGAGCAAGGCTACTCCACGTGTGAGCAGCCATCAGCCACTGGCTTTAGGGTCAGATTAACAGAGAATGACAAGACAGAGTGAATGGATCTGACACCCACAGCATGCACGCCTTTGTGTTTCACAGACACCTACTTTGATTAGGTTCTTCGTGTGTGTGTTTGCCTTTTTTTTTTTTTTTTTTGGCCTTAAGACAACCTAGGGTTTTAAAGATGAAAAAGAGCCCAGAAAAGGACTTCCCTGGTGGTCCAGTGATTGAGAATCCAACTGCTAACGCAGGGGACATGGGTTCGATCCCTGGTCTGGTGAAATTTCACATGCCTTGGGGCAACTAAGCCCTTGAGCCAAAATGTTTGAAGCCTGTGAGCTCTAGAGCCCGTGTTCCGCAACAAAAGAAGCCACTGCAAGAGAAACCCATGCACTGCAACTGGAGAAAGCCCAGCACAGCCAAAAATAAAAGTAATTACTTTAAAAAAAGAAAAAGCCCAGAAAAAGATACCACTGTGCTGCAGGATGCCCGTGGCGGGGGAGGTTTTACATGTGTGGACGGGGGGTAGACGGAAACACGCCGTACTTTGCACTCAATTTCCCTATGAACCTAAATCTGCTCCATAAAATAAAGTTTACTGATTTAAAAAAATAGCCTGGGATCTAGGGATCAGGTGATCCAGGTTGTCATGTCGATTTTAACCTGACTTCTGATCCCTAATGCTCTGGGGCAGGAGCTAGGGTGGACGGCTCCTCCAAACCCTTGTGCATACCTGCTCTGGCTGTTGGTTGAGGGCCTCTGGGTCGGCCCTAAGGTGGACCAGAGGCGACACACCAGGTAGTAGGGGAGCCGGGAGCTGGAAGGGGACAGAGCAGGCTGGAGACCAGGGCTGCTGGGCTGACAGATCAGGGAGCTCTAGCAGTCGGTAAGATGCCTGCAGAGCCAAGCGAAGCCCGGGGCAAGGGCCGGGAGCAGGAGGCAAACAAAGCTGGTTCAGGATGAACACAGCAGACCCCAGAGTCCGGTGGAGGCCCTTCACGTGCTGGTCACACACAGGCTTGAGGATCCAGTCCAGGGGATTGCTGCACATTATGAGATCTTAGATAACTCACAGGATCCAACAGGTTCTCTCTGGGTCATATTTTCTTTCAATTTTTTTTTTTTTAATGAGAAGTAGGCTGAATCACCTAATGAGTTTGCTTTCCACCTCTAAAATTCTGTGATACCAATAAAGAGCAATAAAGAAAATTAGGGTGGGCCATAAAAAAAAATTAATGCAAAGAACAGAGAGCTTAACCACTGAAATTTGCAAGCAAATTTCTCTATTGGAGTTAATTAGAAGATTCTTTATTCATTAAATTGGAAGATAATTTGCTTATTTTTCAGTGAAGATAATTCACTCTAATTATGCACATTTGTTATCAAATGCCTCTGTCCTTACATCACTGAGCCCCTCTCCTCTCCAGGTAGCTAAGTGTGGAGACGGCTCCTTCTCCCCACGGACAGAGGAACCAGATTACATGGCACCTATCTACTGCACTTAGCTCCTCTGAGTAGCTTCCTACCAAGATCTCATTTTACCCTGATGACAACTCAGGGAGGGGGGAAGAAGGTGACATTAACATCAATATATGCTGCTTGTGAAATGAAGGGGCTGTTCCTCCCCATTTTGCAAGGTGACCTGCCAGCTGCAGCCAGAAAACAATAAATAAGGCCAAATGTAAATACTACATGTGCACCTCACTTTAGAAAACAGATGTGGGCCTGGGGAAAAGAAAAAAAAAAGGACTTGACTGAATTGTAAATATAACACCATTCTCCCATGTAGGCTTTCAGAGAGATTGTATCTGCACTTAGGATTAATTTTCAATGGTTGGAAGATTCTGACACTTCAGTTTTACTTTGCTCTAGATGCAGATAATAATGTTCATCGCTGCCACTTAGAGGGAAGTTGCATTTTCCTTGGATGTTAGATTCTGAAGTCGGCAGGCATGGGAAAATCAGTGTCAAAATTCCCCTTGAGAAAGAGCCTTAAACATCTTATAAAGAACAGTCTCCAGGACACAAGATTTTATAGCCACTGATGTAGACCTATGTGCATGTGTAATATTTGGTGCATTTGGAAATGCATGGTATGTGATAAAAGACATATGCAAAATATAACTATGTATTTCTAATTAAACTACTTTTAATTTTTTATGATCTATGCTTTTTTTTTACATATTCATTTTTATTTATTTATTTGGCTGTGCCACATCTTAGTTGTGACATGTGGGATTTCTGATCTTAGTTATGGCACGTGGGCTCTCTAGTTGCAGCAGGTGGAATCTATTTCCCCAACCAGGGAGGGAATGCAGCTCCCCCTGCTTTGGGAGGTGTGGAGTCTTAGCCACTGGACCACCAGGGAAGTCCCTAAATTATAACTATTGTACTTATTTCCCTCTATTTTTTTGTTTTGGGGTAGGAGGAACTTGTCAGAGGTCAGGGCACGAATCGGGCACCAGTAGGATGAAGGCTAAATGTTCTGGACAGGACACCTACTAAGGGCCAGGTTCTATGCACCAGCTTCATCTCCTGTATTCTCACATTCACTCCTCCAGGTCAGGAGTCAATAAGGTTTCTCTATAAAGGGCCAGAGAATAAAATTAAAGAAAAAAAATTTATAGGTCATAAAGTCATGCAGTTTTAAGGTCTCTGGTGCAACTACTCAACTCTGCCATTGGAAGGTGATAATAGCCACTGATACATGTAAACAAACCAGTATAGGAGGGCTCTCCAGGTGCCTCAGTGGTAAAGCATCTGGCATCCGCCTGCCAAGTAGGAGACCTGGGTTCGATCCCTGAAGAAGTTTATTTCTTCTGCTGTCCAAATACGAGGGCTCATCCTGTTCTCATTTTATGTATCTATGTCATTTCATTTAAATGGCAAATATCCCACTGAGATGCCACTTCATCTCAATCATTGGGCTGGCAAAAATCCAGAGATGTGGCAATATACTGCTGACAAGAGCTGGGAAGCAGGCCTTTTAGAGTACTGTTGGGAGATGTATAAAATGATACAGGCACTGTGGAGGGGATTTTGGCAACATCTTCAGAGAGGCTTTTGGCAGTATCCCTTTAAGCTAGCAATATCCTTTCTAGGAATCAATCGGGAAGAAATACCTCCACAACCAGGAAACAAATGCATGCACGAGGTATTCCCTGCATTGTAATTTGCAATGGAAAATATGAGGAGTGACCTATAAGTCTATCACAGTGGGGGACTGGCTGAATAAATACGCTGGATCCACACAAGGGAATGGAATACTGGGTGAGAGAATGGCAAGCTGATAAGATGGCCATATGTTCAGTGAAAAACTCAAGGGGCAGAAACTTGACATTATATGATTCTTTTCTCTGTGAAAGAGGGAAAATAAGACTGTACTGGTTCTATTTATACCGAGAACTACCTGGAAAGCACATGCGCAACAGCGACTGCTCAATGTAAACTTTTTATATTGTTTTTATTTTTGAAGGATTTAGATGGATATATTTCCTATTCAGGAAACTAAAATACTTTGCTGTACAGCAGAAACTAACACAACCATGAAAGCAACTAAACTCCAAAAAATAATAATAATTAAAGAGCAAGAAACAAAGGAAACCATACTATGATTGGAATTGGCATAAGTAATTTAACTAGTATGTCAGAAAACATGACATATATGAAAGTCACTCAGTTGTGTTCGACTCTGCAACCCCATGGACTGTAGCCTGCCAGGCTCCTCTGACTATGGAATTCTCCAGGCCAGAATATTGCAGTGGGTCGCTATTCCCTTCTCCAAGGGATCTTCCCAACCCAGGGATCAAACTCGGGTCTCCCTCATTGCAGGTGGATTCTTTACCATCTGAACCACCAGGAAGCCCAGAAAACATGATACATAGAGTGCAACAACAAAAATGTATTTTGGACTCTTAAAAAAAAAAGAAACTAGAATAGACTTAAAATATTAAATGTCCAAAAGGTCTGGTTCAGATTTTTTTTAATATAGTGAAAAATGCTGTTGACATTCCCATCCAAGGTGCAAGGGAGGGAAAAAAAGTAAGCCTCCATGGACCTTGGGATCCTGTAACTTGCTTGAAAGAAAACACAATCAGAGGACAAACTGCCTTTTTTTTTTTTTGGCTGCACCACGGGATCTTGGTTCCCCAACCAGGGATCAAGCCCGCCCCCACCTTCTGCCCACCTCTGCAGTGCAAGCTCGAAGTCTTAAACCACTGGACCAGGGAATTCACTGAACTACTTCTTTCAAAACATCAGTCTGTGATGTGTAAGAGATAAGAATAAAATAAGGATGAAATATGGTTTCTGGACATTGAAACAATTTCTAAACCAAGCCAGTAGGCTGGGGGTCACTTGGTTGTTTATTTGAGGGTAAAGTTTTTTGTTGTTGTTGTTTGTTTTTAAATAAAATGGCTAGACAAGGTGAGAAAGGAAAAAGATACAAGGAAAGGAAGATTACAACCTGTCCAGATGGGTTGTCTGGGACTCATGATTCCCAGGTGTTTACTGGGCACCTGCCACCGCCAGGTTCCTCCCCAGGTGACAGTTCTCTGAACTCCCTGTCATCTCCAACAGGCTTCCCTGGTGGCTCGATCCGTTAAGAATCAGCCTGCAGTGCAGAAGGCCCAGGTTCAATCCCTGGGTTGAGAAGATCCCCTGGAGAAGGGAATGGCAGCCCCCTCCAGGATTCTTGCCTGGAAAATCCCACGGACAGAGCAGCCTGGTGGGCTACAGTCCATGGGGTTGCCAAAGAGTCAGATATGACTTTAGCAACTAGACCACCATCACCGTCATATACAACAGCAAAGCCACGAAGCTCAGAGAAGCAAGGTAACTTGCCCAAGGTCACAGAGCAAAAAAGAGAAAGAACTTGGGTTAGCAACCCGTCAGCCTAGCTGCTAATCCAGTGCTCACTACATCTGGCAGTCTGCCTGCCTGTCCTTCAACTCCAGGAATGGGAGTGCCCCAGCCCCACTGGCCTTCAGCCCCATCCCAGCTTTCTGAACCTTGATCCTTCCACCTACAGCCTCTGCAGAGACACGTGTGACAGAGGAAAATGGCAGGGTGGGGACAGGGCTGAGTCCCTGCCCAGCCTAATGAGGAATCACAGTTTGTCTCTAGCTGCTGGTTTCCAGGCAGGAATGTAGGCTCAGTTTTGTTGGGTGAGATTCTTCCAGAGCATAGTTTTGTGAAAAAAGCTTCTAATTTTTAAATGTTGACAAACAATTTAAAAAATGTCAGTGCTCTGGACAGGCCCAGCAAAAGAGGCCTCTTGGGACTTCCCGGGTGGTCCAGTGGTTAAAACTTCGCCTGCCAGTGCAAGGGGTGTGGGTTTGATCCCTGGTTGGGGAACTAAGATCCCACATGTCTCATGGCCAAAAACCACAAAACCTAATACAGAAACTACATTGTAACAAATTCAATAAAGACTTAAAAAAAAAAAAAAGCCTCTAGTTTCCAACCTAATAGACAGCTAGGGCAGAAGATGGGAAAATCACTCCTCCCATTATTTCCTCATCTTTGTGTCATGGACCCTTTCTTGTGCATGTGGGTGGAAACAGACCTCTTTAAGGAAATCTCATCATAATAACTAAAATCTATTAGACAAAGAGCATGACTGTTTGGGAGCCAAGTAAACAAACATTGGCTCCGAGACGCACTTTCCTCTTCAAATTCTTCTTGTGCACCTCCAGGCTGGTTCTGGTCCTTTGAGTTCCATCCTGTTTTCTGAACACCCGAAACAATATTCCTGTCACTCTTCCTTTGCATTTTCTGTAGAACTGAAATTCCCAGGGCCCAGTTTATTGCCAAATTACCTGAGATAAACAAGTCATGCTAAGATCCTCTTTTCCTTTCCAAACCTAAACAGCAGCTGGCAGCTAGAAATGGTTATTTATAACCTGCACACCGTTCCACTCATTTGCTTGGTTTAGAAATGCTTAGCCGTGCATTCTTCGGCTGGGCTTCGTAATCAGATGAGAGCCTGGGAAGGATGCTGTGCGGTGGCTAAGAGGCTGGGCTCTGGGTCAGCCACTCATTACCTGTTTGGGAGTCCTAATAGTTCCGACTCCATTTCCATCCATTTTAAGGTTAAGGTAGTACATGTGAGGGACTTCCCCCGGGGTCCAGTGGCTAAGCATCCGCCTTGCAGTGCAGGGGTCTCAGGTTCGATCCCTGGTTGGGGGGCTAAGGATCCCATGTGCTGCAGAGTAACTAAGCCCATGCGCCACAACTGGAACCCGAGGCAGCCAAAAACAAACAAACAAACACAGAAAAGAAGTGTCCTGCACATAGTAGGCACTTAGCAGTTTCCTCTCCCAGAAACAGCTGTTCATGGATCTCAGGGAGTTCTGGCGATCTCTGGTACCCAAACATATCCTCGATCTGCCACTTCCTCTCCATCATCCCTTTGTGAACTCCGTTATCTCATCAATAGCCACCTGGTAGATCTCCCCGCTGCCCGCCCCATCCCCCCGACCCCAGGCAGCCATCTAAAAATAAGACCTCATCGTTCTCGGCTTGACCATCCTCTGGTGTGTTTCACTTTGTACATTTCCCTCTTCCCCTTTATATTCACACCTCTGCAGCCCCCAGTCTTCTCCCTGGATTCAGGATCCCTTCCTGCCTCGGGGCCTTTGTCCTTACCCCCTAGGTCTTCTTGTCAATCAAATCTCAGCCTAAAGGGATCCCCTTGCTCAGAGAGGACTAGCGCCTGGCTCTCCCGACTTTGATCTTCTGCACAGCACTTATCTGATCTCTTTTTTGATGCTGTGGTCTGCCTGCCTTACTAGATATCAGCTCTGTGAGATCAGAGGCTGCTGTCTGGCTTTCTTTTTTTTTTTTTTTTTTTCAATTACTGTATTACCCACACCTGGAACAGTGCCTAGACTGGAGTAGGCTTGGGGAGACATTTCTGAAATCGATGAATGAGTGAATGACCAAATATCTGAATGGAAAGGCAGGAGGCATGATTACGAATGGCTATAAAGACTTCATCTTCTCTTACAATGTGTTTTCTTGACCCTTTCTCCTTTCTCTTTCCGGGACAGCGAAATGAAATATGACAAAGTAAGTTTAATGCACCATTGGAGATAATTGAAAAATATTGATTTTGTTTTTCATTTGAAATAGCAAAGATAAGTAAATGCCACACATCTGTAATCTAATCAGTGGTCTCTGTGAGACATGATTCCTAGGCTAAAATGGACTTTGGTCTACCTCTGTATCCATCATACAAGTTTCCAAACTTACTCCCACGCCACACTCCCCATCCTCCCATTCCAGTTCCCCAGGGAATACAAGTGAGGCCCCTGCATTTGTGAAAATACGTGTCTGTGTATGTGCATTCAAATTAAAGTGTCCTTTGGGTATTTTCACCCTCTCTCCAAACTAATAGTATCTTGGAAGACATGAGACTGTGCAGAAGATCCCCAAATTCCTAAGGAAAAAGATGCAATGCTTCCCCTGAGAGCTAATTTTACTGAGAGCTCATTAAGTACTGCGAACTGTTCTAAGGGCTTTAGAAATGAATTCACCTGGTTCTTGCAGCAGCCCTATGGGAAGATCCTACAGTTAATCTCCATTTTACAATTTAAGAGTCTAGGTACTGAGATGAAGTAACTAACCCCCACCCCCTACCCCCCACCCTGGGCTGAGATCACATGGCTGGGAAGAGGAGTTCCAGAATTCAAACCCCTTTAGGTCAAGTCCAGGATGAGTTTGAGCAAACTCTGGGAAATAGTGAAGGACAGGGAAGCCTGGGGTGCTGCAGTCCATGGGCTCACAAAGAGTCAGACACAGCTTAGCAACTCAACAACAACAGGTGAGCATCAACCAGAAGAGAAGGAGTTTTTGTTGTTTGTCTCTAAGTTGTGTCTAACTCTTTTGCAACCCCATGGACTGTAGCCCACTGTGGGATCTGGGATTTCCCGGTCAAGAACACTGGAGTGGGTGGCCCTTTCCTTCTCCAGGGCACCTTCCTGACCGAGGGATTGAACCCACATCTCCTACAAGTCTCCTGCACTGGTAGGCAGACTCTTTACCACTGAGCCACGAGGAAAACCCTTGAAGAGGAGAGGAGAGTCCAAACTCTCAGCCCTGGTTTTTAGGGTTCCCCTCTGCATGGTTAAAATAAAATCTCCATCCCAATGGAAGCAGGAGGCAGAACTCCCACTGTGCAGGTTCACTGGGAGAAAGGCTTTGTTGTGGGGGTAGAAGCAATGGACTGAAAGAGATCTCGGCCTTGTTCTCCCACTCCTGGGCTGCCCACCAGGGGTTCTTAACCGCCCCTCTCCTCCCATGCCATGGCCTCTACATCTGATAAATGATAGTGATCAGACTACATTCAAAGTCACTTACTGGCTGAAACCAGCCCATATACATTTGTCTGGTCTCCAAAAAACATTTTTTTTTCCAGCTAACATATAAAACTGGGCAGATTTCACATGTATAAATCCTGAATTCTGGATTCTTTTGAAAAACTGAAAAATCAGTTGACATGGGGTCTGTGTTCCTGCCTGGCAACAGTTGTTGGGAGCTGAGGGCAATGGCCCGCCAGGTGGCCCGTGGTACCCTCTGGTTCCTTATCCCCGCCCATCTCCCCAGTTGTCTCTCTGCCACTGAGGTCAAGTCCAAGTTGGCATTTATCAGCAGGTCTCAGAGTTTTTTCCCTACAGTAAAGATGCAAGTGAAGGTTCATAGGTTCACGTTTCCAGGAGAATGAATCATTGTCATCATAAGTACTTACATGTGTACTTTTCATGTGCTAACCCTTGATATAAGGGCTTGGCAGCTATTAATGTATTTAATTCTCATAACAACCCTAGGAGGTGAATACATTTATTACCTCTATTGTATAGACGACAGAGGGCTTCCCTGGTAGCTCAATGATAAAGAATCTGCCTGCCAATGCAGGAGACCCCAGTTCAATCCCTGGGTCAGCAAGATCCCCTGTAGAAGGGAATAGCAATCCACCCTAGGGGCTTTCCTGACAGCTCAGCTGGTAAAGAATCCGCCAGCAATGTGGGAGGCCTGGGTTTGATCCCTGAGTTGGGAAGATCCCCTGAAGAAGAGAAAGGGTACCCATTCAGTATTCTGGCCTGGAGAATTCCGTGGACTGTATAGTCCATAGGGTCACAAAGAGTTGGACACGACTGAGCTACTTTCACTTTCTAGTATTTTTGCCAGGAGAATCCCAATGACAGAGGAGGAGCCTGGGGGACTACAGTCCGTGGGGTCACAAAAGAGTTGGACACAACTTAGCTAGTAACTAAACAGCAACAACATAGATGGAGGAAGCCACAAGCTTTAAGAAATTAGTAGACAGCAGATTTCTTTAGGAAATTCCCAGATATGCAAAATATATTCAGGTGTTGAAAGAACCTGAGGCAAAGCAGCATAATGAAATAAACCTGGCTGCTGCTGCGTTATACTACCTGCCCGGTCCCCGCAGGCTTCTAAATCTATGACCTTTCTACAGATCTTCAGGGCTCTGAGACATATCAGCATCACCAAATGGGATCCTGGACTAGACCTGTCAGGCCCCTTCCAGCTCTAACCTTCTGTTATTTTATATGGGTTTATACAATGTATCTAATTACTTTGGGACTCTGGAGAGGACATACACACATACATCATGAGGTTCAAGTTCACTAGAGTTTAGAAAAGTGTCATGGTCTCTGCAGGGGTCCAGTGGTTGGTGACTAGACATAGGTGAGGCTGCATTCACCTGCAGCTTTACTATCCCCGAGGGACGTAAGCTGGGGGCCGTGTAATCAGCCCAGGGCGGTCAAGGTAGCATCAGGCTCCAAGATGAGATGGGAGATAGCAGTGACAGGGACTTCACTGGGCTAGAGAAGGGGGGAGCATAGGAACACTAAATGAAAAATAGAGGAAGAACAGAATACAACTAGAGGCTCTGGGGTGTAGCAAAGATAGCTAGGCTAGAATATATTGTTAAGACGTGTTGAATGATTGCAAAAGACAAAGTCTGGATGAACCATCCTTGTCCACCAGAAAAACAGAAATCAGGCCAACTGAGGGCTAGGGAAAAGGAAGGGACAGCTTCCCCAGGAAAATTCTCTGGTTAAAGCTTCTATGTCCACAGGGCAACTGTTGAGGCTACAAGGCTCAGGCTATTGATCCCCATGGGGCATCAATAGTCAGCCCAGGGGTACTGGACAAGGCATGTGGAGGACAAGGATGCTTTCTTATTCCTACACAAAGTACTCTATAAACAGCTCCAAGCTCCTCCTTCTAACCACCCATGTTGCTTCTTGTAAGCCCCCTCCTACGTGGGAATAGAGGAGCAGCCTCAGAGTCCAGGGAGAGCTGGGAAAGTAGTTTGGGATGGTGTGTCTTTTAAACTGTGTTTATTCTTTCACCAGCCTAAAGGGCAAGCCTTGCTCACAGACTCGCTCCCCAGTTGTGAGAACCGGGTCAGCACTGGCAGGGACAGGTCTTTCTTTGATGACGCACTAGGATGTAGACTTTATTCAGACGAGTCCTGGTTCTGCCACTGACTAGCTCTGTAGTATAGAATGAGCATAATTACAGCAGCATATTGGGCCATCGGAAAGACCATACTGAGTCCTCTGCGGCTGATGTTGGCAAACTCCTCCTGTGAAGGGCCAGACAGCAAATATTTTTGGCTTTGCGGGCCATATGGTCCCTGTTTCAATGAGTCAACTCTGCCACTGAAGCATGAAAACAGCCAGAGACCGTGGGTGTACATTTGTACACAAATAGGCGTGGCTCTGCTCCAATAAAACTTTATTTACAAAAGCCAGCACTGGACCAGAGTGCTTTGGGCATGGGGAACACCTTTACAAATGTTATCTTCTAGGGACCACCAAGTTGGACTAAAGTTATGTTTATGTCTGGCTTTCTCACCCAACTCTGAAGTTCTTAACGGAAGAGAATATAAGGCCTCCCCTTTCTTTTCTCCCAGATTAAAGCTTAAAGAACAAGTAAAGCACAGAGTGGCACACAATAAAGTGTACAGGGATTTTCAAAACGGTCCCAGTTAATGCTAGGGCAGGACTGCAACTTCAAATGCCTACAGGGGCCCAGGTAGCTATCAGAGGCAATGAGGGAAGCCAGCCAGGTCAGGGCTGTGATGGACTGGAAAGAGATCTTGTCTTCTTAGGGGGTGGTCTCCACATAGCTCCGGCAGATGGAACTCTTACCATGCTGAATTTCAATTTGATATTAACTTTATTGATATTTATTGGGATTCATCAATTGACTTTTCCAGTAAAAACATCATAATCGGAGATTTATGAGAAATCTTCCAATTTTTCAGTGGTGACAACAAATTTTAGAAAATTAAAAGAAAAAAATTATGGGCCAAATAAATACGCTCGTGGGCCGACTCAGCCAGAGGCTCTAGGTTTGCAACCTCTGCTATAAAGACTTCATTTTCAAATTTGCTCCATCTCTGTTTTTTAAGGATAAAAAAAAATTGTAACTTATGTCTTTAAAAATCGACTTCACAGAGAACTTGGAGAAGAGTACACTGAGCTCCCATCCCCTCTTCACCTGGATTCAATCTAATTCATCTTGATGTCTCTGGATCCCAGCGCGCACACAGGAGGCGCTGAAATGTGGAGTCACTGAAAGAATGCCCCAAAGAAAAATAAACAAAACAGAGTGTGCCAAGTTCCTGTGAGCTAAAACGACAGGATGGAATGAATGCTGAGGAACGGCAAGGGAAAAGAAATCAATCAGACAGAAGGACTGTAGCCAAGGAGGGAGGGAAACAGAACCAACCCAGAGACTGCATGGACCACACATTTACTTTGCCTGCTGAATGCTTGCTTTGTTCTATTCTATTGTTATTATTTTGGCTTGATTTATTTTCAGTAGGAAGAGAAACAGACAAATCACCAGGAGCCCAGGTAAACACCACCCAAGGACAGAAAAGACACCCCGACAGTGTACTTTCGGCAAAACCATACTAGTTCACCTATCACCTGATTTGCAGTTTGGGGTTATTTAGACAAGTGAGGCTAAATTTCATGTTGGCATTATTAATTCTTGGAGAAAGTTTGCTAAGCAAATGAACAGTATAAATAGGGGAGACGTTGAATATTTGCTCTGGGGGGAACTAAAGCAAAGGCGTAGCTTTAAAATCCTATCTAATTATCTCGATGCGCTGAACTTTTGTCTAATTATCATGTTCCTGCAAAACTGAGGAGAATTTTTTTTTTTTCTCAGCTATCTCATATTCTAAAAGCACGGGGGCGGGGGGCGGGGAATTCCGCTTTGACATAAAGGTGAACACTTTCAGAGGCAGAAGACTCCTACACTGCCGATTAACTTTTGTGTAAATAAACCATGTCAAACATTGGGATTTCTTTTAAACAAAGAGTGAGCTAATTACCAAGATTATTATTTGTTAGCGAGCTTCCCTCCTCCCTCTTCTGTCAGCAGTACAGAAGAAATCTGCACAATGGCAGGTAGTAACAGCATAACCTCCATGTAGGAGTGCTTTTCATACGCCAGACTTGGCGTTAAGTGTGTTTGCACAGTCTCCTTGAATCCACAATAATAGATTCACCAACGAATTGGCACACAAAACAAGGCAAGCTCCAGTATCATCTCCACTTTATTGACAGGAAAACTGAGGCTCAGAGAAACTGAGACTCAGAAAACAAAGGTCAGAGTATAGCACTGAGATCCAAGTCGAGTTATTTGGCCCAGAAAACCTATGAGCATTACAGTACCTTCATCTCAGAACCACACAGAATCTGCCGAAAGGCAAACCCAATGAGCCAGGGAAAAATGATGTGGAAAGCTATGGTGATTAGCACAGTGGAATACACCAAACTACAATCCAGTCTGGGGATACTTAGCAGATATTTAAAATTCTGTGAGATTAGGAAGTAAACATCTTTCTAACAAGGCTGGGCTTGACTTATCTTTCTAGTTGGCTAGAATCATAATTCATCAAGTATGCTTCACTTTACCCAATAGATATGTGCCTGGAAAACTGTGTAGAGGTCAAAGTTTATAAAATCACAAAGGAAAAAGAGATTATTTGAAGCTAAATCTAACCTCAGGGCAAATACTTTCTTAAAGAGAACAACTTTTTTCTTTTTGTAACCAGCCTAAAAGGGATTCCTTGGTAGCTCAGCTGGTAAAGAATCCGCCTGCAATGCAGGAGACCTTGGTTCAATTCCTGGGTGGGGAAGATCCCCTGGAGAAGGGATAGGCTACCCAGTTGAATATTCTTGGGCTTCCCTGGTGGCTCAGCTGGTAAAGAATCTGCCTGTAATGCGGGAGATCAGGGTTTGATCCCTGGGTTGGGAAGATCCCCTGGAGAAAGGAACGGCTACCGATTCCAGTATTCTGGTGGGTTGCAAAGAGTCCGACAGGACTGAGTGACTTTCACTTTCACTTTTTCAATCAGTGTGAAAAATGGACAGGTTCCTTAGCTTGGTCATAATAATGCCCTAGGAGTGCTCAGAAGATAGCAATTAGAAGTGCCTGAACAGACCTCTTGCCACTGGTCTATAGCGGTGTTTCTCAAGGTGTGCTCCACAGATCCTGGGAGGAAGAGGGGTTCCCACGAACAATTATTATCTCTATCATAATTCTAAGACTTTTTCTACCGTGTCAGTATTTGCACTGATGATGCAAAAACAACAGTAGGTATTAATAAAACCGCTTATAGCTTGAGTGGCTACAAGGCACTGGCACCATACTGTACCAGTTGTCATTTTATTCTTTAGTGCCATGACTGATGACAAAACAGACAACAGTACATTTTCACTTAAGAAGGTCCTGTATATTGTCACCCTACTTATTTAACTTATATGCAGAGTATATCAGGAAAAATGCTGGGCTGGAGGAAACACAAGTGGGAATCAAGATTTCTGGGAGAACTATCAACAACCTCCGATATGCAGATGACACCACCCTTATGGCAGAAAGTGAAGAAGAACTAAAGAGCCTCTTGATGAAAGTGAAAGAGGAGAGTGAAAAAGTTGGCTTAAAGTTCAACATTCAGAAAACGAAGATCATGGCATCCGGTCCTATCACTTCATGGCAAATAGATGGCAGAGACAAATAGATGGCAAATATTAAAAAGCAGAGACATTACTTTGTCAACAAAGGTCCATCTAGTCAGGGCTATGCTTTTTCCAGTGGTCATGTATGGATGTGAGAGTTGGACTATAAAGAAAGCTGAGTGCCCAAGAATTGGTGCTTTTGAACTGTGGTGTTGGAGAAGACTCTTGAGAGTCCCTTGGACTGCAATGAGATCCAACCAGTCCATCCTAAAGGAGATCAGTCCTGGGTGTTCATTGGAAGGACTGATGTTGAAGCTGAAACTCCAATACTTTGGCCACCTGATGCGAAGAGCTGACTCACTGGAAAAGACCCTGATGCTGGGAAAGATTGAGGGCAGGAGAAGGGGACGACAGAGGATGAAATGGTTGGATGGCATCACCGACTTGATAGACATTAATTTGGGTGGACTCCAGGAGTTGGTGATGGACAGGGAGGCCTGCCGTGCTGTGGTTCATGGGGTCGCAAAGAGTTGGACATGACTGAGCCACTGAACTGAACTGAACTGATGAGACAAGAAAAATTAATTTTATTAAACTTGAACCCATGAGAACACTTTTTTAAAAAATATTCTATGTGAAAAAATGTAAGGTACACATCAAACACTTCTGCTATAAGCCAAAGTACAACAGTTGATCTAGAAAACACTTGTGTGATTAATTTGCCAGATGAACTAGCCAAATATTTTATCAAATGTCGTCTTTACTTGAATGAACAATGAAAAGACAAACTACAGTTATTCAGACATGAGTGTGCGGCAGACATTTTCTTAAATACAAAAAAAGTAAGCCTGTCTCTTTATGGAAACAACTGACGGTGTTTGTTGCCAATGAAAAATCTTAAGCTTTCCAGTAGAAATAAGTAGGAAACTTGTTTAGTCTACCCTTTGAGTTTAATAGTTTCCCAATACTTAAACTACTTTAAAAAAAATGATAGGAATACTAAAGGAATGTAATTTTTTGACATTGTGTAATGACATGCCATTTAATACTACATAAATGGCATGTCATTTCCAATGTCAACATTTGAAGATTTGCATAAATCAGTGAAATAACATTTTCCAAATGACCAATGCGTAATATTACGAAATTATACATGGGTAAAATATGCAATCAAAGGGCAAGATAGACCAATGGGTTTTAATGTAACAGAGTACAAAAGTTCACTGATATGGTTTCAGATGCCACATTGTGGCTGACCTTTGAGAAATTACCACTTGGTAAGTTTTGGAATAGTATCAAAGAAGAATGTCTATAGTTATCTAAAATGGCAATTAAAATATTCCCTGCCCCAAATATATGTCTGTGTGAGGCCCCATTTTCTTCAAATACGTCAGCCAAAATAACAATACCAGTTTGGCTGATGAAGCAGAAATGAGTCTAGCTATTTCCTACTAACCCAGGTATTAAAGAGATTTAAGAAAATGTAAAACAATACCACATTTTCTACTGATCTTTTTGGTGGGAAATATAGCTTCTTTTCATTAAAAGTATTATGTTCTGAAGTAATGCACTTATTATTACTTTTAAATGAATTGATACATGATAAATGTAAGATTTTCTCATCTTTCATTTCTGATATGGTCAATATCACAGACATAATACATACAAAGCTCTTTTGAGGTAAGAGCATAAAGCCATCCTAAGTAAAAAGAAAATCTGAGTTTTGATGTTCTGTAGCAACATTAACATGGACCTTTCCACTGGGCAAACTGGTGAATGACATTTTATAGTACCTCTGAAGTCCAAAGGGCAAAGATGTCTTTTAAGTGTAAAACAGATTATTCAATTAAAAATTTTTTCCATACTGTATTAGGCAGATATAACAAAGGAACAAACTTCCCAGAAGTGAGGGACAGTGGTGTAGTGGGAAAAATTATTGGTAGTAGACTCTACTGGTCTACCAGTAGGTACTACTGGTAGTAGACTCTATCAATCTCTCTAGACTTTAGTCTTTTCATTTATAAAATGAGATATCAGGGTAGCCTATTTTTGGAATCATAGAATTCTATGATTCTTATTGAAAGTGAAAGTGTTAGTTGCTCAGTCCTGTCCAACTCTTTGTGACCCAATGGACTGTAGCTCGCCAGGCTCCTTGGTCTATGGGATTTCCCAGGCAAGAATACTGGAGTGGGTTGCCATTTCCTACTCCAGGGGATCTTCCTGATCAAGGGATAGAACTCAGGTCTCCTGGGTTGCCGGCAGATTCTTTACCATCTGAGCCACCGGAGAAGCCATGATTCTTACTGAGGATCCTCAAATGATGGCCCACAGGCTGCATCTGGCTGGCCTTCAGAATGATTAGCCATCACAGCATTTTGAGAAGCACCCCCCAGGAAAATAATTGCTTTGAGCTGAGTGAGAAGCTTCTCTTTCAGAAAAGAAATTGACTTTTAATCACAGCCCAATCCAGCCCATTAGACTTGCCCCTGCAAGTATCTGTATTTGCAACTTCTGGAATGAAGGGCTTCTAAAATTCCTTCCATATCTCTAACTCCCTAATTCAGCTCCAGAGCCTGGGTCCCTTTCTCACTCTGCCACTTGATGACTTCGATTTGGGGCAAGATACTTCAACTTCTCTGAGCCTGTGTCCTCATTTGTAAAATGGGATAACACTCAAAAAATTTATGAAGCTTATCGAGCTACTTGACAGCATTTACAGAGTTTCTGGCACGGAACAGTATCATTAACATCAAAGCACAGAGAGTACTGCCTAGTCTCCTCCGACTCCCATCCCCAGTAAGCTGATGATTGCACTACCGTTGTAAATGCCTACCCTCATTAACTCCTATATTCCATAGTTCCACACCCATGACATACAAGACCCACCCCCCCAGACCTCTATCTGTTTTTATTTTTGTTTTTTCCCCACCCTAAACCCCTTCTCTGATGCCCCGGCCAGTACCAGGTCCCAACACAACCACAGGCAGCACAGTGACAAAATCACTGACCACTCCCCCCAGCCTCCTCTTCCCATCCCGGACCACTTAGGTTCCCTTTTCCTCCGACGGCGACTCCCCTGGGTCAGGCAGTGATGGTCCAGGGGTCTGTGGCCTAGGATTCTGCCCGGAGGGCCCTCAGGAGGAATGGGAGAGTAACTGCCCGACCTCCCGGAGGGGCCCACGGACACTCACCGTCCATCTCTAGAGGCGGCGGTTCCGGGAGCTCGAACCGGAAGCGGCCTCTTCACTGTTTGCAGTTCCCCTGGTTACTGCGGGGTTCCGGACCAATAGTGGAGGAGCTCCACGGAATGAACCCGCCCCCAAAGGGAGTGACGTTACGATCTAGGTCTGGAACTCCTCCTCCGGTTCCCGGGTCCGCCCCGCCTCCCTGGCTGCCAGTCGCTGTGCGCAGGCGCCCTGGACGGGGGCCCTTGGCGGCGTGGTACGCAGGCGCCCCGGGTGCAGCTAACTGAAGTAGCAATGGACGCGCTAGAGTCGTTGTTGGACGAGGTGGCCCTGGAGGGGCTTGATGGCCTGTGCCTTCCCGCGCTTTGGAGCCGTCTGGAGACGCGAGTGCCGCCCTTCCCGCTTCCTTTGGAGCCCTACACACAGGAGTTTCTGTGGCGGGCCCTTGCCACGAACCCGGGCATCAGCTTCTACGAGGAGCCTCGGGAGCGACCAGACCTCCAGCTCCAAGACCGGTCAGCGGCCTGGCCCTGCGGGCGGGAGAGGGCAGAGCTCGGGGTCTGGTGGAGCTGGGAGGCGGCCAGGTTCTTATGAGAGGGGAGAGCAAGGAGTGGAGCGGAAGGAAGACCCGGAGCCTGATGGGGGGGCGCAGAGTAGGCTGATTGGGGGGTCTTCGGCCTGGCAGGGCCCAGGCGTCTGATGGAGTTGGGGGATCGCCTTGTGATGCTCCATTATGTTCGTGTGTGTTTGGGGTGATGGTGAGCAGAACTGGAAGGATATGCTTTGGGAGGATATGCTTTGGGTTTTAAAGAGTAATTTCTTTGAAGTGGAGCTTAGGATTGAAGCAGTAAGGCTGTTCAGATCAAGACTAGAGACCAATTGAAATCAGCAGACCTTTATGGAGCATTCATTCAGTGCTGGATTAAGAACAAGTTTAGCAACACCAGCAACAACAGTAATGATAGCTAAGATTTATTTATTGCTCCTTATGCCTTGGTGCTGTGGGCTTCCCAGGTGGTGCAGTGGTGAAGAATCCCCCCGCCAAGCAGGCAGCGCAGGTTTGATCCCTGGATCAGGAAGATCCCCTGGAGAAGGAAATGGCAACCGGCTCCAGTCTTCTTGCCTGGAAAATTCCATGGACAGAGGAGCTTGGCGGCCTACAGTCCGTGGGGTCACAAAAGAGTCAGACACGACTGAGCGACTGAACACAAACACCTAACTTGGTACTAGGCAGTATCTTGTTCCTGTTGTTTCAGGAGATTGAACCCATTTTATTCTCGAATTGACCCTATGAGGAAGGTGCTCTTTGCTTCCCCATTTTTTGTGTGTTTGTTTGTTTTTGTTTTTAATTTTTTTGGCTCCAGTGTGTGGCTTGCGGGATCTTCATTCCCCACCCAGCACTGAGTCCTAACCACTGGACTGATAGGGAATTCCCAGCTATCTTCCCCATTTTGCAGTGGAGGAATCCGTGATGGAGAGAAATTAAGTCAACCATCCAAAGTTAGAGACATTGTAAATGACTGGGTGTTGATTTGTTTCCCAAAGCCTGTGGGGTTTTTTTTGTTTTGTTTTGTTTTGTTTTGAGGGTCAGGTTTCCAGAGGGAATACTGTGTAAAACAAGACTTAAAGGTTGGATTTAGGTAGGCAGTTGGCAGAATTTTTCTAAAGGAAGAGAAATAAGTTTGGTTGAAGTGTAGAACTGAAAGTAGTGAATGAAGAATAATAGTTGGCATTTATGTATATGGCTGTTGCAAGCAGGGACTGTTCTAAGATTCTTAAATATACTAAGTTATTTAATTTTAAAACAAAGTTGGATATTCTTATCCTCATCTCCCTCAAGGGAAAGAAGACTGAGACACAGAGAGAGTCGTCTACTAGCAGGGGCAGAACCCAGAAGCTGAATCCAGGAAGTCTTGGTTCAGAATCCAGCCTGCCCTTACCAATTGGACTGGACTAATCCATTTAACTGGGCTTCCCTGGTGGCTCAGACGGTAAAGAGTCTGCCTACAATGCAGGAGACCTGGGTTCGATCTCTGGGTCGGGAAGATCCCCTAGAGAAGGAAATGGCAACCCACTCCAGTACTCTTGCCTGGAAAATCCCATGGACGGAGGAGCCTGGTAGGCTACAGTCCATGGGGTCGCAAAGAGTCGGACACGACTGAGCGACTTCACTTCAATCCATTTAAAGCCTACACCACCTAAGGGAGGGTCAGACTAGGGGCAAAGAGTGAAGTTGAGAGATCTGTAGTAATCCACTCACGAACCAGCAGTCAAGGTTTGGCTTTCCATGGTGGGTGTGAGAATGAAGAGAAAAAGCTGATGGAATCAGACGAGGCAGAAGAATCTGGAGGATTTGGTGACTGGTTGGGTGTGGGGTATAAAGAAAAATAGGTCTGGAGGATGATGCCATCTGGTTCCTGACTTTTGGGCATCTGAGTGTGTTACTTGTTGTTCAGTTGCTCAGTCGTGTCTGACTCCTTGTCACCCCACGGACTGTAATACACCAGGCTTCCCTGTTCTTCACTATCTCCCGCAGTTTGCTCAAACTCACTTCCATTGAGTCGTTGATGCCATCCAACCATCTCATCCTCTGTCGTCCCCTTCTCCTGCCTTCAATCTTTCCCAGCATCAGGGTCTTTTCCATTGAGTCAGCTCTTCACATCACGTGGCCAAAGGATTGGAGTTTCAGCTTCAACATCAGTCCTTCCAATGAATATTCAGGACTGATTTCCTTTAGGATTGACTGGTTTGATCTCCTTCCTGTCCAAGGGACTCTCAAGAGTCTTCTCCAGCACCACAGTGTACGACAGGCCAATAATCGGGAGACAAGGTATTGAGGAAAGAAATAGTGACTTTATTTGGAAAACTGCGCATCCATGAACATGGCAGACTAGCGCCCTTGAGTACCAATCTCTTGAATGCCAGTTTCTGTTAAGGGTGGAAGAGGCGAGGCAAAAAAGTTAAAAGGCCATTGTTGTTGCTGTTCACTAAGTTGTGTCCAACTCTTTTGTGACTACATGAACTGTAGCCCACCAGGCCCCTCAGTCCATGGGATTTCCCAGGCAAGAGTGGGTTAGGGCATCTTTCCAACCCAGAGATTGAACCTGTGTTTCCTGCTTGGCTGTTGGATTCTTTACCTCCAAGCCACCTGGGAAGCCCCTGAAAGGCCATTAGTCTTGCAGAATATCTCTTGGTTGGGCCAGCATGAGAAGTAGCTGTTTAGTTGCTAAGTCGTGTCCGACTCTGACCCAATGGACTGTAACCTGCCAGACCCCTCTATCCCTGGGATTTTCCAGGCAAGAATACTGGAATTTTGCAGAATATCTCTTGGCTGGGCCAGCAGAGGAAAAGGATGTGCTAATTCCTTCTTTTCTGCAGCGATTGACAGGTGGGCAGGGTCAGAATGCATCCCTGTGAGCTGAACAAAAGCAAATCAGTTTTCCATTAGAGCAGATGGGGGGTAGGTGGGGGGTGGGTTGGGACAGGTTCCCCTGAGGCAGGCCATTATGTTTGCTTACAGCTATTGATAGCATGCTTTTGGTGATTATATTAACAAAAGCAACGAATGGCAAAGGTTAAGTAAAAGAAACAGATTCAGGTTTTGCTTCGGTTGAAATGGATGACTGCTGCCCTTTGCTGTGATGGGGACCAGCTATGATGGGGACCACAGAAGTGCAGCAAGAAGGCTAAACCTGGGGGGTGGGAAGTGGGGAATATGCTGAACGTACCTTGAAACACACTGGGTTTGAGGTTCCTGTGGGTTATCAAATGGAGATTCTGGTTGGTCAACATCTAGCTTTGTGGGAGGGTCAGCAGGTCAGAGAGTGGGACTGAGCTGGGCACATGGAGTCACCCCTGTGGCTGGTAATGGAAGCTCTTGGCCAAGACCCTCCCTGGGAGAGAGTGTAGTGTGGTTGGAAGCCTTAAGACATGGCCCTGGGGTGGATGAAGGCCCAGGAGCCTTCAAAAGAAGCCTGGGAAGTTATAACTGGAGAGCCAGAGGAGAGCAGGCCAGAATGGCCTGAATTGACAAGGTGTGATTTGAGAATGGAGGGTTAAGCAGTGCGGAGGTTACAGACAGGGCAAGAAGGAAAAGCACTGACAAACGTAGATGGGGTTTGACAGGTGCAGGATGTGAGCAGGATTCTGAAGGAAAACTTGACAAACGTAGCTGATTGGGTAAAAGAAGCACAGCTCAGGATGTCTCCATGGTGTTGATGAGAGGCCACTGGGAGGAAACGGTACCAAGGAGGGGCTTGGAGGTGGGAAGTGGCCGTCATAACTTTGGTTTTGATCTCATCAACCATGACAGTTGAAAACAGGATTAGTGTTTGGGGGCAAGAAACAGGGCTGAGGATTTGATGGTGAGAATTGTTAACATGCCAAGTGATAATTGAAAACCATAAAAATGGGTGAAAGTAGAAGAGGGGCAGTTAGAGAGATGGAAAGGTGACATCTCCGAGTAGGGAAGCCTTGAGTCATTAAGTCCAAACTTGATGGTTTGGAAACCAGGCACAGGATTTGCGGGGGAAATGAAAAGCAAGGAAGGTAGTGGGGCCAGGAAGGTGGTTCTGATTTGAGCATTCATCCTTGGGGGTGAACGTGTAGGCTCCTGGGAAGATCTGTGTTGTCTGGGATGGAGACTCAGAGACAGTGCTTGTCAAGACGTCCTGCGTTAGGAAGGCAGGAAGACCAGGGGCTCTTACTCCCTCTCCCCGACCTCGGCCAGAGGTTTTCAGAAGAACACACCCAGCACATGTTACTTCTGAGGCTGAGATGTTTGTGCACTCCTCCCCGACCCCCCCCCCCCCCGCCTTAGGTATGAAGAAATTGATTTGGAAACGGGCATCGTGGAGTCCAGGAGGGACCCGGTCCCTCTGGAGGATGTCTACCCCATTCACATGATCTTAGAGAATAAAGATGGCATCCAGGGCTCATGCCGGTACTTCAAGGAGAGGAAGAACATTACCAACGACATCAGGACCAAGATGTTACAGCCCCGCTGCACGATGGTGGAAGCCTTTGGCAGGTAACTCGTTTGCACGGTGGGAGACTGGTGGGCCTCTTGCTGCTTTAAGTTGGGGTGTGTGGTCAGTGCGCCAGGATGGAGTGCAGCCCCGGTGTTCTCAGAGTGCATCCATCCTGCCCTAACTAAGCCGGCCCTCTGCCTTCATCACTCCACTTCTTTTGGGGCTAATCTTGCTCAGGCTGGGGTGGGGGTGGGGAAGGCTGCCTTTCTCTTCCCATTGTGTCCAGGTTGCGTCCTTTGTTGCCTAGTGAGCAGACCTTTTGTGAGTCTTGAGTCAGGGTCTCAATTTCCCAAGCCCCTCACCCCATCCCCATCTCCCTCCCTACTTGACAAACAGGGAGAAGCTTCCAGCATGAACTCACCTTGCTGCCACCTTCCTCCTCAGCTTGCAGACTTGCCCCCCCCAGTTCCCTCCTCCCGCACCTCAGAGGAGGCGGAAACCAGGCCCTGTCTCAGCCGGTGATGTCTCTTCCTCTCTTTCTCCCCAGAACCTCGTGCTCTTTCCCGCCTCTGTCAGCTGGCTGATCTTTCTCCTGTATTTTCAGCTTTTCCCTGTCGGCACTGCTTTCTCCCCAGCCTGACACTGTGACCCTCTCCCTACCTCGGATTCCCTGTGACTATGACTGTTGCTGGAGCCAAGCTTCTGAGAAGCAGCCACACTCACTCTCTGTCCCTCTGGATCCCCCTCCCCTCCTGGAGCTTTGCCGCACCTGCTTCCTGCCCCTGCCCCACCGGGCTTCCTGCCTCCTCAGGAACCCCCCTCTTTGAGAGCTCTCCCTGGTGACGGCCCACAGGCTCTCGTCACGCTCGTAGGCCCGAATTGGGGGCTCCTTGTACGTGTCATTTCATAACCCCAGTCTCAGTTACCACATCCCCTTGTAAGTAATTCTTTTCTTGTCTTTCTCTTCAATAGACTGGGAGCTCCACAAAGGCAGATACCATTTTTTATTTATCTTGGCATTACTGGTTCCTTGCATGGCATTTAATCAGTGTTGGATAATTTGATGACCACAGTCAGCAAATCAGGCCTCGGGCACGAGTCCTAGAGTCAGCTACTGGGAAAGGTTGGAGTTCCTACAGGATGGGGGTAAACCACCCTGAATACATTTTTAAAGGAGCAAGTCAGCGTCCCTGTTTTCAAGCTTTTCTCAGCTGAGCTCTTCCCGTTTAACTTAATGAACCTGTTTCGAGGACACAGGTCGTAAGTTTGTGACGTGCAAACCCAGAAAGGAGACTGTCTCGTCCATCATGTGTATTCGCTGCCTAACACTCCTTAGAGATGGACCGTATGGAAGACTAACTGGGTCACAAGCAGTGCAAAGGAAGCTGCAGCTAAATGAAAACATCGGCAACCTCAACTTTTTACTTTCTGCCTGCTCTCTAGGAGCAGCAGAATCATCGGTTTTTTGGCGGTGGGAGGGAAGCAGGAGGAGGACCTGTCAGGCTGAGCGATGTGAGTGAAGACAGGCCTTAGGATCAGGCATCTGTGAACCACAGGCTTGGAGGAGTAGATGCTGCCTGTAGATGGGAGGGCTTGGGAGCCCGTGGGCTCTCATACACACACCCTTAGTGATTTACTCTCCTGGGAGAGGGAGCTCCTCCAGCTGGTATGTCTCGATGCCAAGGAGTGAGTAAGGATGGCTTCTCTGCCAGCACACCCTCATGGGATCTCTGCAGCAGGGCTAGGACCCAAGACAGTCTGCCCAAGATGGCCATTTACTAATAAGTCAGCAGGCAAGGTCCCAGGGCGGAGTCTCTTTGTCTTCAGCGTCAGGGACTGTTCAGCTTCAGCAGAGAAGTCTATATCCCAAGCCAGGGCTTCTTGAAGTGCCTTGCTGGGACAGGGCCTTGATCTCTTTTGCAGACATTATTTTTCGCACACCCGGACAGTAGGAGGAGCTAATGGTTTGTCCCAGGTCTGCTCTCAAGAATGGCAGGTCCACCCATCACACAGGGCACTGTTCTTGACTCTGAAGTTTTGTTTCCTCAGTCCAGTTCAGGAGGCATGTTCGTTCACTTAATAGATGGTTACAGAGGCCCTTCTGTAACCATTGAAGACACTGAGGATGTCCTGGGGACCCAGATGACAACCTGCCCCTCTCCCACTTAGGGCGCTTATGGCAGGAACGTGTGCCCCCAAAATGTGGCCATTTCTAAGGGTGCCAGGTGTGTGATGAGTCCAGAAATGGTCAGAGGCAGGGATGGCCTTTTGGCTAGCATTTTTATGGAGAATTGAGGTGTTGGCATCTGAGCAGTGATCTAAAGGATGAGAATCAGTAGCCTAAGGATGAGGTGGGAAAAGGACCAAGGGGGCCATTGTGGGTGCAGAGGCAGGCAGTGGGGGTGTGTAGAAGGTTCCAGGCTCTGGTGGGGAGTAGTCTGGGTTTGGGTCCCAGGGCCCTGGCAGGACGGGGAGGGGTCCGAGCAAGGAAATGGTGAGACTGGCTCTGTTCCCGCTGAAACCCTCTTGTGGTTCTAAGGATGGAAACCTCCTTAACTGGGGATTGTGAACCTCTGAGGAGAAGCAGGAAACCATGGTTCACTAAGGTTCTGCTTAAAAAAATTAAAGTGATTTTTTTTTTTTTTTTCCCTTGGTGGCTTCTGGTTTGCAGGTGGGGGAAGAAACTGATCATTGTTGCCTCCCAGGACATGCGGTACCGGGCCTTGATCGGCTTTGAGGGCGACCCCGACTTGAAGCTCCCGGACTTCTCCTACTGTATCTTGGAGCGCTTAGGCCGGTCCCGGTGGCAGGGGGAGCTCCAGCGAGACCTCCACAGCACTGCTTTCAAGTGAGAGGATGCTTTGCTTTTCTGCTCTAAATGTCGGGGCTCCCTGACCATCAGGCCCTGCCACCTGGGCAGCCCCAGCATCTGCGGTGGTTGAAGGCGTGGTACTTTCTCATTGAAGAGACCCTGGGAGAAAAAAAAAAAGGAAAAGGGGGGACTTCGATGGTTGTCCAGTGGTTAAGACCCTGCCCTTCCATTGCAAGGGCCACCGGTTCAGTCCGTGGTCAGGGGACTCAGATTCAGCATGCTGCATGGCACTGCCAAAAATAGGGGGAAAAAGACCCTACGGTGGCCATAGAATTCCCTGTTCAAACTAGACATTTTGAGAGTGAAAGGTGGAGCTGACCAGAAGAAATGCGAGGCAGTGGGCATAAATTGAGCCCATCTGGCAAACCAGAATGCGTGGTCACCCTAATTATTGGCTGCTACATGATTAGATGCCCGTGTCTTGTCTGATCAGCTGCTTGCTAACCCAGCCATGCCTTCCCACTCCATTCCTCGGTCCTCTACACACATACACCTCCCACCCTGTCTCCTCATCCACCGCTCCAGGGGGTCTGGAGTGTGCCTGAGGTTGGGTCGCTTTCCATGACCTTTGTCACATAGCGGCTCTCTTAGGCCGACTGGACGCGGGGAGAGGGTGGGGACGTGTCTCTGGTATTCACGTCGTCTGCACCGTGGGCTGAAAGCAACCAGCAAAGCAGAATGACTGCTCTCTTCCTCTCCTCCAGGGTTGATGCTGGGAAGCTTCACTATCACAGGAAAATTCTGAACAAAAATGGGCTGATTACGATGCAGTCGCATGTGATCCGATTGCCCACCGGGGCCCAGCAGCACTCAATCCTCCTCCTCCTGAACCGGTTTCACATGGACAGGTACAGTGTAGACTCCAGAGCGCTTCCTTACCTCTGTATCTCAGCCTGGTGTCTTGTGCCTTTAAAAATCCTAGAGGCGGGACTTCCCTGGTGGTCCAGTGGTAAAGAATCTGGCTTCCCCTGTAGGGGGTGCGGGTTCAGTGCCTGGTCTGGAAGTTCTGTGCATTGAAGTGCAGCCAATGAAGAAAAGAAAAAAAAAAAACCAAAATCCTAGAGGCGAAATCAAATATGACTAGCTTTTAGGAAAAAGACATTTTCCATCTGTTTCTGATTATGCAAATAAGCCATGCTTATTTAGAAAATCTGGAAATTATATAGAAAAGAAGGGGGAAGAAATACCTCTCGCCCCACAGCCCAGCAGTAGGGACTGTTTCGGTGAAATTTAGGGGGAGGGTAGAAAGAAAAGCCGATAAGTCAAATTTGATTTGTTATGGCGACAGAATTCTGTGGGTAGAGAGAGAACAAGGGGCTTAAGTCAAGATCTGTATTTAAATCTTTGCTCCTGACTTGGGTGCAGTCACTTGACCTCACTGAACCACTGTTTCCCTCTTCTGTAGAGAGGCCCTGGCACAGCTTGGTGCTCGTTCCTAAGCAGTGAATATCTGTGCCTTCGTGTATGCTTTCATTCCCGGAAAGGCAGCACAAAAGAACAAGTCTCCCGATCCCGTACATTTGCCCTTGCTGCTGCTAGACCTGTGTGGGTCGTTAAAGCCAAGTTCGCCTTCCCCAGAGGCATGACAATATCTTTCTCTCCGCCCCTCTCCCAGCACCACCCCCTCCCCCCAAACCCCTCACTCTCTCCCTGTTCCCCACAGCTGAGGAGCTCTGGGCTCCTTTAATAGCTTCCTGTGGTGGCCATTAGCTTGGGAGCATTTATTATGACCTCCACTTCACATTAAAAATGCAAAGGAAGGGAAGGTCCTTCACACCAGTAAAGTGAGAGCAGAATCAGAGATGTGTTCTGATTAATACACAGAGCACTGTATTTCAGTGAAGGAGACCCAAGTTCACATTTTGTGCCTAAATTTTAAAACAGCTGAACTTGTTTGTGAAATCATCCCTATCCTCTCTTACCATCTGATTTATAAGAAAATGTGTGAATAGATGCTTCCTAAAACTTTACAGTATTGTTGACTCAAAAAATACAACCTCAAAGTTGAGAATTATATTTTATTTGGTGGGAATTTTTAGGACTTTAAGCCCCAAAGGCAGCATCTGAAGCAACCCTGAGAGAACTGCTCTGACGAGACGAGTTGGGGAGAATCAGGTTATATAGTTTTGCAACAAAGGGCGTGAAAAATGGAGTTATTTCCTGCCATATCAGTAAGCAAGGATGTCACAGTCATCAGCAGTTACACCCATCCTGCATGAGCCGTTGAGCCCTGAGGAAACTCAGGATGTGAGAACACAGGATTCAGGCCCAGATAGCTGAGGAGCTCATCAAAAGAATGATTTCAGTAAGCCCTGGAAGAAAAGCGCTTAATTCCTTAACTTGGCATATCTGGTTTTCCCTGGCTGAGAACTAAGACCTCATATGCCAGCATGCCTCTCCTCCCTGAAAAGGAACAACCCACAAACAAATTTAAAAGACATGATTAGATCACAAACTTAAACTTTAATACCAAACAGCAGCTTAATATTGAATATTTCCCAGTTCCCGTGAACCTGAAAGTCATTTTGGCCAGTTTCTTTAATTTGTAAGCTCTTACTTTTAAATTGATTAGAGCTCTTTATTTATTCAGTTTTTTTTTTTTAAATCAAAGTATAGTTGATTGACAGTGTTGGGCCAGTCTCTGCTGTATAGCCAAGATACTCAGTTTTGCACATATAGACATTTTAAAAAATATTCTTTCCCATTATGGTTTATCACAGGGTCTTGAGTATAGTTCCCTGTGCTATGTGTTAGGAGCTTGTTGTTCATCTACCCTGTATATAACGGTTTACATCTGCTTATCCCAAACTCTCAGTTTCTTTTCTCCTCCCGCCCCCTCCCCCTTCGGTAACCACAAGTCTGTGCTCTCTGTCTGTGAGTGTGTTTTCTGTTTTGTAGATAGGTTTGTTTGTGCCATATTTTAGATTCCACGTGTAAGTGATGTCATATGGTGTGTAAATTCAGTGTTGATAATACTTTCCCGAGGTAGAGATACCTCCTATATAATGTGTGCACAGACATATGGTATAAACAGGGCAAAACTGAAGATCTCATGGCTTCACTCAAAAAAAAGCTCCTTCGTGAGTCAGGTATCACAGCGTAAACTTGTGTGTGGCGCACACTCACTCACTCAGATCCGACTCTGTGATCCCATGGACTGTGGCCTGCCAGGTTCCTCTGTCGGTGGAATTTTCCAGGCAAGAATACTAGAGCTGGTTGCCTGTTCCTACTCTAGGGGATCTTGCCGACCCAGGGGACAATGTAAACTTACTAGTTTACAAAGAACAGTTGGAATACATTAAAGTTGCTTGCTCAGATGACTAAGGCTTTACTATTTGTAAAATTTGGCTGAGGGAGCATTCCCTGTGGTTTGAATTTTAAAACTGCCACTTTCTTTTTAATTTTCTTGGATTTAAAACTGCCACTTTCTTTTTTATTTTTTTTCCTTGGTTTCAGGTCTTGCCTGATTGACCTAATTAATTAGGCTCAATCTCAGATCCTTATGACCTATACTTAATATTTCTGGTTTGTAGAGATTTGCGAGAGAAAGACAGTTACTTTTCATCCCCCCAAAAGCAGGTCTGTCACCTAAATGATTCTGAAAGATTGATTTGTCTGACTTTATGTTATCAGTGAGATAATAAGTAAACTAAAATTTATGAGTTCTATGTTCTAAAACTTAGAATTTATCATGCCTCCAAAAGTTTGTATAAGGCATTCAGCAAAGATATTCTGAGTTTACATGTTAAACCCAGAGCAAAATCACCATTTTTATTTTTATTAGCCCTTGAATGTTAGTTCCCATTTTTTACTTATTTGTATGGCTCAGGTAACCCTATTGGTTTCCTTAAACGGTTCAGTTAATATTTCCTGAGAGGTACATTTATTTATATATACCTGATCTTATAATACAACACAGGGAACAACATGAAACACGTCTACCCCACAACATAATTAAGCAAAAGAGATGTAACCATCTTAAGTAAAGCCCAGTTAAATATACCAGTTTTATACACTTTCATCTCAATTCTGTCTACTTTGATACCTTTTGACTTTGGTCTTCATTAGGATCTAATCAATAAGCTTTGATCTTACAGGAGGAGTTTCAGGAGTTTTTCTTTCCCTCTTTTATTTCCTGTCCATTTTATCAGTTTATATAAAGGGATCCCCAGAGTAGGGTTGAGCCAAGGAACTTAGGCCCTTTGGCCCAAATAGTTGCTGATTGGCTATCTGTAAATTTTTTTGTTCCCTTTATATGTAAAAGGGAAGGTTGCTTGGTCGTGTCCAACTCTTTGCGACCCCATGGACTGTATAGTCTGTGGAATTTTCCAGGCCAGAATACTGGAGTGGGTAGCTATTCCTTTCTCCAGGGGATCTTCCCAACCCAGTGATTGAACCCAGATCTCCCACATTGCAGGCGGATTCTTTACCAGCTAAGCCGCAAGAGAAGCCCTCCCTTTATATAATTTATATCTATTTGTTGTTGTTTAGTCACTAAGTCGTGTCCGACTCTTGCAGCCCCATGGACTGTAGCCCACCAGGCTCCTCTGTCCATGGGATTTCCCAGGCAAGAATCCTGGAGTGGGTTCCCATTTCCTTCTGCAGGGTATCTTCCCAACCCAGGGATCGAACCCACATCTCCTGCACTGGCAGGCAGATTCTTTATCACTGAGCCACCAGGGAAGCCCAAATTTATATTTATACTTATAGAGTTTTGTACATATTTAAACTGTACATAAATGGTACATAAACTGTAAATGGTAAATAGAATGACTTATTTAACTTTTAATGTTGAGGACCAGCGGGGACATCCTTTTTTGTTGTTGCATTTAACCTTAGGAAGTGTAATATCAAAACCCTGTGTTTAAATCACATAAATATCCATCTTATTTATCCCATTTTTAATAACCATCTAAAGATTTCTTTATTCATTTGACATAAGCCCTGTTTTAAAAAATTTCTGCCTTCTTGGTAAAAGTATCTTTCCTTATAAGTTTATTTCCTGTTAACCATGATTATTCTAATCTTTTTCTTAGCATCTGTAAGACCCATTGAGGGATAGCACAGACCACAAAGAAAAACTTCCCAAACCAGTTTTTCTCTGTTTTAAATTAAAGAAATTCTTCAGTATGATCAAAAGATGTAAGCATTTTAAACAATCATTTCCTGAAAGTTTTAGCCACAGAGTGCAGTTGGTACACTGCTGCTAGTTAGGTGACCTTGGCCCTGTGACTGGACCACTCAGACCACCTCCCCCCCAGCCCCCAGTCTTCCCGCTGTAAAGGACAGGAGTTGTTCTCTTGAGACTGAAGACCAAGGTTCTGCAGTTTGATATGTTGTCATGTAAACCTTGACATCTTTTAAAAGATAGGCAGTTGTCACTAATAGGTCTAAAAAAATGAAGTGTTTTGTGTTTCTCACAGGAGGAGCAAATACGACATCCTCATGGAGAAGCTTTCAACTCTACTGAGCGCACGGAATAACCGGACTGAGACCTTGGGAAAGCTGAGGGAGGAACTGGTGAGCTGCCGGCTGCCCTCGTGCGGGGCTGAATGCATCTGTGCCCCTGTGGGCATCTTTGTCAAATGAAGGCTCCATGCATTGCAGTCAAGAGCTCTGTTACGGAGTTGACCACCCCCAGCCCCTCGTGAAACAAGCAGGGTTTTCCTTTGGTTTATACAGACTGAAAAAGGGCTCAGTCTTTCATGTAAACCCCTCCCGCTCTTGGGCGGCCTTGGTTTTCCCCTGGGGTTTGTGCCAAGTCCAGCTATAAAAGTTCCTGTGGAGCGGTGAATCTGGGCATTAAGATTTACTTTCATAATCAGTTCATTTCAAAATCAGGCTTGTAATTTTCTTCCCACTGGTACTATAACCATGTAACTCAGACTGGGCCTTGAAGCTCAGCTTCTTGATATCTCCTTGTAGAAGGAATTCGGTGAGAGAGAAAGTGAGAGGTAAGAAGTGGATTTGCTTAGAGAGGAGCACACTCCACAGATCGAGTGTGGGCCATCCCCAAAGGCAGAGCAGCCCAGAAATGTGGTGCGGTTGGTTTTTATGGGCTGGGTAGTTTCATAGGCTAATGAGGGGGAGGATTATTCCAACTGTTTCAGGGGAAGGGATGGGGATTTCCAGGAATTGGGTCACCACCCACTTTTTGGCCTTTGCTGTTAGCCTCAGAACTGTCATAGCACCTGTGGGTGTGTCTTTAGCTTGCTGATGTGTGATGATGGGCACGTATTGAGGCTCAAGGTCTAGTGGAAGTCCACTTGTCCACCATCCTGGACTTAATTTGGTTCTAATCAGTTTGTGTCTTGTCCCTGGGCTGTGTCATTCTTTTAAAGTTTGTACCCTGCCCCCTTCCCTCCTGTTTCAGGTTTTGTTTTTTTTTAAGATTTGTTTGTTCGTGTGTTTCCTTTGTTTCTTGGCTAAGCTGGATCTCAGTTTCAGCTTGAGGGACCTTTAGTTGTGGCTTGCAAATTCTTAGCTGCACCACATTGACTCTAGTTCCTGACCTGGGCCCCGTGCATCGGGAGCTCAATCTTAGTGGCTGGACCACCAGGGAAGTCCCCTGTTTCCAGTTTTATACTGAAATAGCGGAGTGACTGTACTGAGAAGAGGTGAGACAACACAGGGAAAAAAGCAGTTATGGGCGGACCTCCTTCATCTCTGGGCCCAGGAACCGAGGCAGTGATGAAGAAAGAGTGAGGGGAGAAAGCACCGGGGTTGGAGGGCTGCTGCTTCCTGTCTGAAGTGAGGCTCTTTGGCAGAAGTTAGGAAAGAGCCGACACTGGAAATGGGAAGAAAATAAGATTGTCCTGCATGTGAAATGGTAGGACCTAAAGTCAAGGTTTGCAGGGTCATAGTAATTAGTCCGCAGAAGAGCCTGCAGTCTGATAACAGCCTCCAGGAAGATCCTAGCTCCTCACCTGTGCTGCCCTGGGGAGGCCCTGCTCCCTGATCTCACTCTGCAGAGAGAAGGGAGACCTGCCTCCTCTACGGCTCAATTCATCACATGCCCAAGTCTGTTTGAAACAGGAGGTATGGGGCTTCCCTGATGGTCCAGTGGTTAGGACACAGTGCTCTTACTGCCAAGAGCCCGGGTTCAATCCCTGCTTGGGGAACTAACATCCTATAAGCCACAGGATGAAGCCAAAAAATAAAAAAGCAGAGATTATAAATCAAGGCTCGTGGGTCAGATCTGGCCTGCACATTGTTAAGAAGAACTTTGGTGTAGCAGTAGGGTCTTTTAAGAAATGAGATTTTGCATCAAAATCTTAAGTTACCAGCTTCTCTTGAAATACCAGAGGCTCTGGCCATCCTGGGCCTGTGGTCTCTCGTGACAGCAGCTATATGGAGCTGGCTATTCGCTGGCCAGTGACCCCCCCTGCCGGCCCCTCCACTCCCACCCCAGGTCCCTTACTTACCTCCTGTCAGCTCTCAGGCACCTAGGCAATGCCTTTTGTCTCTCTGTGAGCACTGCTGTTGAGGAGGAGGAAGTATTTCTCAGTATCTGAGTATCTGTCAAAAGTGGGGAATAAAAGGTAAACTGACAAGGCCTCTTCCCGAGACCCTAGTCAAGAATAAGGAGACTCCTACACATTCAGTGAAGAAGTACCTGCCCACTGTATTCTTTCTATTGTCTGTCCAGCCCCTATGGACACTGGAGATTGATACCCTCTGCCCTACGGAGTCACTCGAGGGTGGAGAGAAGGGGTGGGCCCAGTCTCAGATCAGCACTGGGAAGAGCTAAGTGACAGAATTTGGCTGATATAGGACATTGTTGATTCATTCATTCATTCATTCATTCATTCATTCAACAAATACTCTAATTTTTTAAAATCTATTTCTTTTTGGCGGGCTTCCCTGGTGGCGCAGAGGTTAAAGTATCTGCCTGCAGTGTGGGAGACCTGGGTTCAATCCCTAGGTCGGGAAGATCCCCTGGAGAAGGAAATGGCAATCCACTCCAGTATTCTTGCCTGGAGAATCCCATGGATGGAGGCGTTTGGTGGGCTACAGTCCATGGGTCGCAGAGTCGGACACGACTGAGCGACTTCACTGTATTTTTGGCTGTGCTGGATCTTCGTGCTTCCTTTTCTCCAGTTATGGCAAGCAGGGGCTCCTCTCTAGTTGCTTCTCTTATTTCAGCCAGCAGGCTCTAGCGGGTGGGCTCCATCATTATGGCTCAGGGGCTTAGTTGCTCCACAGCACATGGGATCTTCGCAGATCAGGGATCAAACCTGCATTGGCAGGCGGATTCTTTACCACTGACGGATGCACCAGGGAAACCCTCAACAAATACTTCAGTGAGTGTCCACTTGGAGTCAGAACCATATTCCGCAGCACAGTGACAAAAATTAACGGGGGTGACAGTCTCAGGCTGTCGCGGAGCCGTCTAATTGGAGAGGCTGACATGACGACACGCTCAGGCCAGACTGTTCCTTGGAAGGATGCGTCTGAGCTCCGTGAAAGGAGAGCTGGGAGAAGCTTTGTAGAGTGAGTTCCAGCTGTGCTGGGCTTCGTAGATGAGATGAGCCCCGAGGAGACATGGGGAGACCGGCTGGAGCAAAGGTGTGGGGCAGTGGGTGGCGCTGGGGGTTTCCGAGGTTGGCAGTGACCCAGGGGCAGCCAGGCAGCAGGGTGCCCCTCAGGAGTAGTAAGAGAGGTGGCAGGAAAGGAAAGTTGGGGCCAGATAAGGAAAGGCTCAAGTGCCAGGCTGAGGAGTTGGGTTTCAGCCTTAAGCCTGAGGAATTGCTGGTGGAAGTTTCTAAGCAGAGATGGCACAGAAGCATGGGTGCGTTCAGTCGTGTCTGACTCTTTGGGATTCCATGGACAGGAGCCAACCAGGCTCCTCTGTCCATGGGATTTTCCAAGCAAGAATACTAGAATGGGTTGCCATTTCCTACTCCAGGGAATCTTCCTGACCCCGGGATCGAACCCAGGTCTCTGCATTGCAGGTGGATTCTTCACCCTCTGAGCCACCAAGACGTCCAGAAGAAGAATGTTTAGGAAATAAGCTGGTGGGCAGAGAGGGGAGGTTGGAGGCCGGGTGTGGAGGTGGATGTTATGACCTCACGGTAGCGGGGTGACTTGGTGAGAGACTGAAGCCAGAGTGTGAGTGTTGGGGGAGGGGGACAAAGGAGAAGGAATCTGTTGTCTGGCTTGAATGACAGCCCCTCCCTAGGGTGGACCAGAGCTTGAGGGTGGGCTCCTGCTGGCAGGGACCCTGTGTGCCAACCACCCACCATGAGGACGGCCCTGTACATGTGAATGCTCAGCCCATGTTTGTTGAATGAGTATATGACTGAGGTAGACAGTTCAGAAAGAGGAGTAAGTTTGCTCAAGGACGAGGCATATAACAGTTGTTGTTATTATTTTTTTTTGCCTCACTGCGGGGCTTGTGGGATCTTAGTTCTCTGACCTGGGATCAAACCCTCACCCCCTGCCTACATTGGAAGCATGGAGTCTTAGCCATTGGATCACGGGAGAAGTCTCATGACAAATTTGATTGGAGGATTTATAGAGTATGGAGATCTTTGGGATTTTGACTTGGTAGTCTCTGGAAATAGGGGTCAGAGAAGGCTGAGCAGGATTTAGTAAATAATTAGCCTCCAGACAAGGTGGATGCTTTGAATGTGGATCCTGTCTTTCGAGGGGAGTGGGAGGGAGGCTAACCTCTCTCCTTAGCTGGGCAGATTGTACAAGTCCTCCATGGCAGCCCCTGTAAGGGAAGGACCCCACCACCCTCCACCTTGTGGGCAGGTCATGGGAGTCCTCCTTGGCAGCCCCTGTAAGGGAAGGACCCCACCACCCTCCACCCTGTAGGCAGGTCATGGGAGTCCTCCATGGCAGCCCCTGTAAGGGAAGGACCCCACCACCCTCCACCCTGTGAGCAGGTCATGGGAGTCCTCCTTGGCAGCTCCCCTTAGGGTGGTCCAGGGCTCAGGGCCGTATGTAGAGGGCTGGGGTTTGATGGATGGGTGTCTGCAAGGTCTTTCCACAGCGCTGGGGGCACAGCTAGATTTACGATGGGTGCCATTTACGTGCCAGGGGGCTGAATGTGCCATCTGTGAGTCGTCTGTATTTCTTTGATGACCATCTGTTCTGCTGCCGAGCAGCCACACTCATCTGAGAGGTGATCATGTGTACGCAGCCGCAGCAGCCCTGGCCCATGCGCTCGCTCTCTCCCCACAGAGTGTAAAAGGGAACCTGGGAGACGCCACAGACCACTCTTAGCAGCACCTCCTTTGATTCAGGTGATCGCCTGCCTCGCTGATCTAGAGGTGGCAAAATCAAATGGCCAGTAGTGGCCTGGAGGGTGGTATGAACTATTTGAGGGAGTTCCCTGGTGGCCTGGAGGTTAGGAGTCAGCACTTTCACTGCTGTGGCCCATGTTCCGTTCCTGGCCAGGGGAACCTGAATTCCTGGAAGCCATGCGGTGCAGCCAAAAACAACAAAAAATTTTTCTTGACATCAGTACGGATTCAAGATCTTTCACTTTCCTCTTAGCTATCGTGAGAGAAAAGCAGCACCAAAAGGGTGATAAACAGGAACTGACCTTCAGCCTCACCATGTAAGGAGTCTGATGGCTGGGGAAGGCTGGGACGTCCGGGCCAGGCATGCGTGTCTTGAAGGAGTAGCTGGTCCTCACCTCCCGCTGGCTACTGTTGTGATGAACCACAAGCTAGGACTTGTTGCCACATCCTGTTTTCTGAAAGAAGCCAGAATCTGTTATGGTTTTTTTTTTTTCCATTTTTTTTAAACATGATATCTCTCACTTTTCAATGTTGGCAAGTAAATTACTTTCTTCAAAAAAAGAAAAAAACACATGTAGATGGAAACACATGGCCTGCACTGGTGGCAGCTGTTTGGTAACCCTGACAGCTTTAGAAATAGATATGGTTATTTTGGTTTTTCCACTAGACCACAAGGGAAGTCCCTAAAGGTTTTTTCCTTTTTTTAACCTAAAAGTTTTTTTAATTTTTTTTTTTTCCTCTTTCACTGCCTATGGGAGTTGTGTGTATGTCTGTATATATCTATTAATAATTTAATAGTAGGGACTTCCCTGGTGGTCCAGGGGTTAAGACTCCACGCTTCCACTGCAGGGGCCAAGGATTTGATCCCTGGTCAGGGAATTAAAATCCTGCTACATGGCATGGCCCCCCACCCCCAGAAATTAATAGTACACTTACTTGGTTAAAAAACCAAAACACTTATGAAGAAGTATATGGTGGAAGTCGTAAAGTGCTCCCCCCAACTGCCTCATTCCCACCCCTTTCAGGTGTGTCCTTTCAGGATATTTTGAGCCAGATCTCTTTCCCCCTTTCATCATCAAAAAGTAGCACGGTCTCTATGCTGCTCCAGACTCATTTTGTTCCCGGGACAAGGTGGCTGGGTAGTATTTCCTCATTAGTGCCCCCAGTGTTTCTTCATTCAAGATCATCAGTTAACTTGGGTCCCTACTTGTTCATTTACATGACCCTCTGGTAGTTTCACATAGCTTGCTCGTATCTAACCGCCACATTTAAATGTTGCAGGGACTGTGCGAGAGGACGTTTAAGCGCCTGTACCAGTACATGCTGAACGCGGGGCTGGCCAAGGTGGTGCCTCTTCCCTTAAAAGAGATCCACCCTGAACGTGGACCTTGCAAGACCAAGAAAGGTAAAGGTGGTCTGAGCTGTTCACTGGGCTGCTCGGCCGGCTTTCACGTCTCGCCTCTGAGCACCAGCCTGTCTCCTTACCACATTGTGCCCTGCAATGGGATGACATCACGTTATTTATTCAACTCTTTCCTTCCTCAGTGCCTGTCTTAGGATATGTAAAGCACTCAGGAAATGTTTGCTGAATGAAACCTGTGCTCATTCTCAGCAAACACGTCTATATGGATGTCTCTCCAACATCGCCCATTCCTGGTGTCCAGAAACCAAATTCCTCTTTTTCTTCTTATCTAAACCCTCTTATTCATTCTTCAGCCAGTATTTTTAAAGTACCTAATCTGTGTTGCATGGTTGCATTTTCTAGCCCTGCAAGGTAGGTGTTGTTATCACCATTTTAAAGGTAAAAAAATTAAGTTTAAGAGATGATGAGTAACATACATGAGGTTAAGCAATCAGAAAGTGGCACAGGTGAGATTTGAACCTTATAAGAAAGTTAAACTAAGGACAATGGATGATGAAACTTTAAAAACCTTTAGTCCTTTGCTTTTTCTCTATTCTTAATTTTTATCCCATGCACCCTCTGGATTAACAAAAGTCATTTAAAAAGCTGAGGGTCATAACTCTCATTAAAAGATTACAGAAGGAATAGATGTGTTTATCTGTACTCTTCCCAGCTCCTCCCTAGCGATCACAGGAATGTAAAAGGAATAAACCCAAGTACAAAGAGAATAGGACAGGACTTGACAGCAAAGAGATTGTCAGCTTTTTTGTGCTCAGAGGCAGATGAATAGATGATAACTGGCCAAGCAGACTAGAAAGCTGAATGCCTGTGCAGGACAGTAGCCAAGAATGGAAACCTCAAACCTGAAATAAACCAGGGCCCTCTGAAAGCCTCAGTTTGGATGAGGCTAAGTCTGTCTGAAGAGCCATTGCACCCCGCCAGGTCCCCTCCCCCACTTGGTATAGCAGGTGGCAAGCTGGTTCCCACAAAGACAGAGGTCTGGACTTTGTGGCTTAGCAGTCTTTCCTCTTTAGCACCTACAGTGAACCCTCATTCCTTGGACGCACCTCCAGAGAGGATGCACTCGGGACTTCCTGGTGGTCCAGTGGTTAAGCATCCACCTGCCAAGCCAGGTGATACATTGGGAAGATCCCACATGCTGCGGAGCAACTAATCCCGTGCGCCACTACTGTTAAGCCCCCGAACCCTAGTGCCTGTGCGCCTCCACAAGAGAAGTCGCCGCAGTGAGAAGCCTGTGCACCACAACAAAGAGGAACACCTGCTTGCCACAGCTAGAGAAAGCCCACAGGAACCACTGAAGACCCGCTGCAGCCATAAGTAAATAAGTTTTTTAAAAGAGAGAAGATGCACCGGAGGCTTTCGAGACTCTCAGACATGAGATGCAGCCGGAGACAGGGTAGAGAGCTGATAACGGGCGATGTGTAATCTCCACACACTGGGAGGTAGGAGTTCTCACTACATTCCCCCGTGGCTCCCGAGATCACTGGCAGCTAAGCTTACACAGTCCCCGAGGCCAGCAGCTGGAGGATTCTTTTCTGTAGAAACTGACCAGTCCAAGAGAAAAAGTTTTCTAGATCCTAAAATTTAGGGGTTTCCTAGTACAGTAGCCAGCTCGTGCCTGCTCACCCTTCGTGGAAGTTCACACACTGGCGTTCTCTCCCCTTTCCTCCTCCCCAGCCTGCAAAACACAGATCTTTTAATATATTTTAATGCAGCATTTTAATGTTTCACCAAGCAGCTGAGAACTCTTAACATGAATGTAAGAGACACAAATTAACCTAGGAAATAGAAGCAAAGTGAGGAGCAGAGGAAAACAAAGGGGGAAGAGAAGATACTGCATCCAAGAAACCAAGCGGGAGGCTATAAATAAAGGAGGGACATGCAGAAAATAAAAAAGAGTTCTTAGAAATAAATCTGACTACTGCAATACGGGAGACCCGGGTTCGATCCCTGGGTCAGGAAGATTCCCCTGGAGGAGGGCGTGGCAACCCACTCCAGTATTCTTGCCTGCAGAATCCCCATGAAGAAAGGAGCATGATGGGCTACAGTCAGTGGCGTTGCAAAGAGTTGGACATGACTGAGCGACTAAGCACAGCACATCGCAATGAAAGATTTAGTGGAAGGAAAGACAGTGAGAGAAAGCTGAGAAAATCTCCCCAGGAAACTCAAAAGGGACAGAAATAGAGTTCAGTTGAAAATACGAAGCTGAGCCTAAAAGATCCAGCCTCCACACAGTCGGGGCTTGAGTTGGGGGCGGAGGAAGGGAGTGTGTTCAGGAGAGTAGGAAGGAGGAGATGACAGCCAGGAAATGACAGACGTGGAGTTTTCCCCAGATCTGAAGGAGTCAAGTTCTAGATCAAAAGACCCAGCAGACGTCTAGCATGGTGAACATGAAGAAACCCACACCAAGATCTGACAGACTGAGACTTCAGAAGTCTGGCTGAAGAGCCTCCAGAGAGGAGATATCCGACTTCCCCAGGAGTAAGAGAAGCTGGAGACCTTGGTGCAACATCATCAGCTTTCTGAAAGGGATAGACTTTCACTTTGGACATCTTTATTCACCTCTACCATCAACGAGGTGTGAGAACATTTTCATTCAGGCGGATTGGAAACAATTCATCTCTCATCTTCCAAGTTCCCTTTTAGGAAGCTACTGGAGGATGTATGCCATCAAACGACAGACCAAACCAGGAGACAGGAAAGCATGGGGTCCAGAAAGAGCAGGGACAAGGGGAGCCCTGGGGAGACGACGAAGGGAAGTCATTATGACAGACTCTAGGAGGGCAGGAGTCCAGGCAAAGCATTAGGTGCTAGTGCCTGTGGACGTGTAGGGAGAGCTGTGTGCTGGCAGTGATTCTGAGTGAGGGTTAGTGATCTGTACAGAGAAAACCAAGCAAATGGGATAAAACGATGCAAACACCAGTGAAAACTAAAAGCCTTAGAGCATAGCAAGTAACCTAAGGAGACTGCTAACAGCTCTGGAGAATGTGTGCTGAATGTGGACAGACCAGAGCTCTGCCTGCAGGAGGGAGGTGGTGTGCCTTTTGAGTGACTGAAATGCCAGTCTGAGGGAGCTGTGTCTCTTCTTTTACTTCCTCTTTCAGTTACTGGAATCACTGCCCACCCTGTCTGACTTCCTTGTGTCTGAAAGTCTTGTGAAGGAGATGGTAACACACAGATATGACCACACTACAGGTGTATAAAAGCCAGGAGCCCCTGGAGATAGGGAAGCCCCCCTTGAGCAGACTTCATCTTTTAAGTGTCTTCAGTGCTGAGTAGATGTATGACTAGTTGAATGACTGGAATTCCTCAAGGGAAGGAGTGGGGAGCATCAGCTTTTGGTAGACAGGAAAGCAGGAAGTTCCACTGGCTCCTGAGCGGCAAGAAAAGGCTCCGGGAACTGAGAGGTGTGCTAGGGATTTCCACCTAGCATTTGACTTGGAAATAGGATTATCTGAATGCTGAAAATAGTGTGACCTGTGGCTCTAATAAGCATTTTTATTTCCTGACCTGTTGAAAGAAAGTCACTTTGGTAGCTCAAATGGTCAAGAATCTGCCTGCAGTGCAGGAGACCTGGGTTCAATCCCTAGGTTGGGAAGATCCCCTGGAGTGGGCATGGCAACCCATTGTAGTATTCTTGCCTGGAGAATTCCATGGACAGAGGAACCTGGTGGGCTACAGACCATGGGGTCACAAAAAGACACAGCAGAGCGACTAACACACACGTTCAAAGAAAGGCATTAAATATAAGCAGATGAATCTAAGGAAAAAATAACTTTAAATATATATGTGAATACATACATATATATACATTTATTTATTTATTTATTTTGCTGGATTTCTCCATGGTTTGAAGTCTCTGTGTTACAGGAAAGAGAATGGGGTGTGACAGGATGGTTATATCCCAGATTACATTCAAGTCCCTGGGACAGTCACCAATATGAGTTCTTGGCTTCACCATGGGAAAGGATTCAAGAGTGAGCCATAATAAAGTGGAAAAAGGTTTATACAGGGAGGAATCACTCCATAGACAGAGTGTGGGCCCTCTTGGAAGGCAAGAGAAGCACCAGGGTATGGGTTGGTCAGTTTTTATAGGGGCGAGTAGTTACATAGGCAAATGAATGGGAGGAGTGTTCCTGCTATTTGGGGGATGAAGTGGGGCTTTCCAGGATTTGCTCCATGGCCCCCCTTTTGACCTTTGTGGTCATGGGTCCTCTGGGTATGTCATTTAGCATGCTGGTATGTTATACTGAGGCAGAAGGTCTAGTGGAAGATGACCTTGCACCCAGTTGATTCTAATCATTCTATGTCATGTCTATGGACTATGTCATTCTCTTAGAAGTTGCACCTGCCCCCTTCATGGTCTCACCTAGAAATTCAAACTTGCCCCTTGAAACTAACAGATACCTGAATGGACTTTGATGTAAGACAGCCTGGGTTGGAATTCTTGTCCTGTTACTTCCTACTGGAATTTCCTGTTAGTTTTGACCGCTCTCTGCCTCAGTTTCCTCATCAGGACTATCTGGAATAATACTACAGCTTCTTTCCAGAGTGTTGTGGGACTTAGAGGAGACAGTGTACCCAGAGCAAGGCCTTTAGGCCACCTCTGGCAGTGTATTTTGTTGGCCTCATGGAGTTTGTTTTAACTGTAGTTGTTGGCATTGAAAAATCATAAATTTGACCTACAAAGTCATACTTTCCACTTCTCTCTAAAAAATAAAACCAGGCAACATTGAATTGCATTTTTTTAGTAGCAGTTAGCGAGGCAGAGAGGTGCCACCCCCTGTCAAGAGGACTCACCTTCCCCATTTAGCCAAGCATACCCTGTTTGCTGCTGTGTAACCCACAGCGGCTTCACTCTGGTATGTCATCTGCCTGAAGCTTCAAGGTGTGCTTACGTCACAAGATGAGGGACCCTCATTTCCCGAGGCCCAATGCCAGGAAGAAGGGTGAGCACGACTCACAGTGCCGACTGGGTACTAAGGATGGCAATGGTAAGGTTAAGAGGGCAAACACCTAAGCTGAGGAGATGACGGCATTTTTAGATTGTCATACACACACTCTGAGCCCATTCTGACCATTCAGGAGGCTCCTCTCATGCCCATATGTGATGCTAGTACCTTGGCTCTCTGTACACTGATGCTGAACAGAAACATGGGGAAACAGAGTTATGGAGGAGAAGGAAAGACTGGCTTTATTTCTTTGTCAGGGAAAGAACACAGTAGTGGCTTCTCAAGAACTGTACCCCCTTCCCTGGGGAACAGGGAGATCTTGTGTGCAAGGCTTGTGGTCGGGGGTTGGTGATATGGATCAAGGCAGTGAAGGGCTTGCATTCTGCTGATGGACTGATGGTGAGGTAAGTGGCACAATGGTAAAGAATCTGCCTGCCAGTGCAGGAGACATAAGAGCTGCAGGTTCAGTCACTGGGTCAGGAAGATCCCTTAGAGAAGGAAATGGCAAATCACTCCATTATTCCTGGCTGGAAACTTCCATGGGCAGAGGAGCCTGGCGGGTGACAATCCATGAGGTTGCAGAGTCGGACATGGCTGAGCACACAAGTAGGAGTCTTCATCAGCACCCTTCAGGTCCAACAGGTCTGGGTCTCCATGCTTGTGGGCAGCATGCCATCCTGTTAAGCACTCCCACCTGGAGGGGGTTTGGAGACATTGTTGTGTATATCTGTTGATGAGGAAACAGAACCTTGCCCCAAGGCTGCTCTTAACTCTGTTTCTCCCTAGTCTTTGTTTCATCCCCTGCTTGGATAAATAAGCCCATTGGAACTCAAGGAATGTCTTGGAGGCTGAATGAAGGATGTTTCCTGTAATCAGAGAAATGGGGGACACAGAAAGGCTTTGTGTCCAGGAGACCGCAGGGCCCTGCTTGGTATCTAGTTACTACCTCTCAGCTGTGCGAGTTCAGGGACAGACTTACCCTCCCTTCTCCTGTTATTATTCTGTGTGACTTTTTTCCCAACTAAGTCCTGAGCTCCTTGAGGGTGGTGGCTCCACCCCTCACATAATTTCTATCCTTAATGCCTGTCCTGTGCTTGGTCTCTCAGTTGTGTCTTGACTCTTTGCCCGCCAGGCTCCTCCGTCCGTGAGGATTCTCCAGGCAAGAATACTGGAGTGGGTTGCCATGCCCTCCTCCAGGGGTTCTTCTCAACCCCGGGATCGAACCCAGGTCTCCCACATTGCAGGCAGATTCTTTACTGTCTGGGCCACCAGAGAGGCCAGTGCCTGTGCATTGTCTGCTGGGAACAGGGTAGAAAGAGAAAGTGTTAGTCCTGTAGTTCTGGCTGACTCTTTGCAACCCCATGGACCCTAACCTGCCAGACTCCTCTGTCCATAAAATTCTCCAGACAAGAATACTGGAGTGGGTAGTCGTTTTCCTCTCCAGGGGATCTTCCCAACTTAGGGATCGAACTCAGGTCTCCTGCATTGCAGGCAGATTCTTTACCATCTGAGCCAGCAGGGAAGCAGGGCAGGTACTAACTAAATGTTTAGGGAATTTAATTTCATTTAGGTGTCCCTTCAGTGACTTTCCTAATGCAAGAGATAAGGGATAACTGCATAGTTTTCGTCTTTTCCTGGCTTGAAGTATGTCCTCCCAGTTTGCAAAATTAACATAAAACCTTTCCTCCCAGCTGTTATGGAGTAAGCAAGACTTAAATAATAAATAAAGATGATGTATTGCTTCATGTAAATTTACAGGTGTGCCTAGTTATATACGAGTTGTTTCTAAAAGCCCATAAACAAAGAGTTCGGATTTCGGCATATTTCAAATGCATTACAGAAAGCCTCTGTGACCTGTTTTGCAAAAGCGAAAAAACCTTGGTAATGGAAACATTCACCCTGAACTGATCTGTTTTGGATTATTCTCTCCAAGTGTTTAGCAGTCTTTCTGTGTTTATTAAATTGTGCTGAGAACAGAAGGGAGGAGAAATAGAAGTTAACTTTGTAATCCTCGGAGAAGGGTCACAGTCGGAAGCAGTTAACAGAAGTTGGGTTCCCTGGGGCTGAATGACTGAGGCAGGCATTTAGCAGGTTTCCAGGTTCAGTGGCAAGGTGAGTCCAACTGTGAAGAAATGTTTTAGCATCTTTACCTCCCTGTTTATGATGTGGGCTCTTCCCTAAGCTGTCGCCCAACAACTCTTCAAAAATAGAAAAACAAGTTCAGCGTGTATTGCAGAACAAGATCAATATATAAAAGTCAGCTCTATTTCTATACCCTTGTAATGAACAATCCGAAAGTGAAATATGAGAAAGCAATTCTGTTTGCAATAGCATCAAAAAGAATAAGACAGGAATAATTAAACAACGCAAATGCAAAACATATACTTGACAAGTATAAAAGATGGTTGACAGAAATCTAAGATGTAAGTAAATGGGAAAATAGCCCCTATTCCTATGTCAGAAGACTTAACCTTGTTAAGATTTCCCTGTTTCCCAAACTGATCTTCAGATTCCACACAATTCCTGTCCGAATCCCAGCTGACATCTTTGTAGAAACTGATGTGTGCCTGCAGGCTCAGTTGCTCAGTTGTGTCTGACTCTTTGCAACCCTGTGGACTGTAGCCTGCCAGGCTCCTCTTACTGGAGTGGGTTGCCATGCCCTCCTCCAGGGGTTCTTTGGGACCCAGGGTTCAAATCTGCATCTCCTGCATAGGCAGGCGGGTTCTTTACCACCCTCCCCACCTGGGAAGTGTCACCTAGAAACTGGGAAGCTAATTCTAAAATTCATATGGCATTGAAGGGTACCCAGAAAGCTAAAACAATCCTGGAAAAGAAGAATCCAGTAGGAGGTCTCACACATTCTAATTTCAAAACTTACCACAGAGCAGCAGTAATCCAGACAGCATGGTACTTATTGACACAAAGATGGACCTAGAGATCGATGGGATAGAGGTGAGAGTGAGAAATAAACCCACACAGGGAAATTCCATGGCCGTCCAGTGGTTAATTAATACTCTTGCTTCCACTGCGGGGAGCACAGGTTTGTTTGATCCCTGATGGGGGCTCTAAGATCCCGCATGTCATACAGCGCAGCTAGAAAAATAAACCCACACTTCTGTAGTCAGCTGACTTTCAGCCAGAGTGCCAAGGCCATTCAGTAGAGGAAGAAGCCAGTCACCAAAGGCCATTACTCTGTGATTCCTTTTAGGGGAGAATCCAGAATAGGGAATCTAGAAGTAGACAATGAGTGCCGAAGGCTGCAGTGGGGGCGCAGAGGGGTGATAGCTAAAGGATGGGGTGAAAATGTTCTAGAATTGACTCGTGACGGGTGCATATACCTGCGAAATACACTAAAAAAAGTTGACTTGAACCTAATTGCTGGACATAAATAGAGACACAGAGAACAGACCTTTGGACACAGCTGGGACAGGAGAAGGTGGGACAAATTGAGAGAGTAGCATTGAAATGTATACATTACCATATGTAAAATTGGAGAAGGAAATGGCAACCCACTCCAGTGTTCTTGCCTATAGAATCCTGTGGACAGAGGAGCCTGGTGGGCTGCTGCCCATAGGGTCGCACAGAGTCGGACATGACTGAAGCAACTTAGCATGCATGCATGCTTATGTAAAATAGAGAATCCTATGGACAGAGGAGCCTGGTGGGCTGCTGCCCATAGGGTTGCACAGAGTCAGACACAACTGAAGTGACTTAGCATGCATGCATGCATATGTAAAATAGATAGCTGGTGGGAAGTTGCTGTGTAACACAGGGAGCTCAACCTGGTGCTCTGTGACAACCCAGAGGAGTGGGATGGGGTGGGAGGTGGGAGGAAGGTTCAGGAGGGAGGGGACCTGTATACCAGGGACTGATTCTTGTTGATGTACAGCAGAAACCAGCAGGACATTGTAAAGCAATCATCCTCCAATTAAAAATAAATTTTTAAAAGCGCCCCCCCCCCCCAAAAAAAAACATTGACTTGCATAGTTTGAACGGGTGTATTGTGTGGCATATGAATTATGTCTCAAGAAAGCTGTTATAAAATTACAATGAAAAGTAAAAGCCGAATCCAGCAAACACTTGACAAGGTATAGCAAACTAAATTATGGTCATTAAAATGGCAAAAGAGGACATTTTAAAAGTTACAGTAGGATTAAAGTATACAAGCTAAGAAAAAAGAGAAATGAGCCATACCAAGAAGGATTAAAATGCAATAAAATAAATGTAAAGGTTTTAAAGAGCTTTGAAACCAGAAAACTGGAATTAAAAAGAATGGAGATCAGAAACAGAGAGGATAGAGGATGAGCATAAACATGAAAAGAATAGAAGATTGTCAGGAAAATTTAAAGCCTAGACAATGAATTGTACTAGAGGGAAAAACAGTTTAGTTAAAAATAGTGATTTCTTTAAGTTAAAAGTGACAAGATTGAGTAAAGGGCACTAGCTAAACTATGAAGAGTAATTACCATCATTAATAATTAAGACAAAAGAAATAGACCTTCTAATATGGCAAAAAAAAAAAAAAAACTATTAAAGACGGGACTTCAAAGAGTAGAGAAAGGAGTAGAATGCTGTGACTTAAATTCTGGGCCTTGGGTGACTTCACCCATTTGTGGAGGCGGTTCTCCCGAGGGGGCGCCCGTAGTGGGAACCAGTCCTCTTCTCCATCTCCTCTGTGCCCCCAGGAGGGAATAGGGGCTCAAACCTGCTGGCCTCTCCACTGACCCCCATGAGCAGAAAGATGGGCCTGCCTAGGCCGTGCAGTGGAAGGAGCAGGCTGGGGGCAGGTAAGGGGCTGGGGCAGGATCCTGGAGGATCAGACAGGGGCAGACAACAGTAGACTTGCCAAGGAGGTCATTGTGGTCCTTCCAGAACTTTCTGTGCTGTAGCCCACTGATGGCTTTCAGGTTTGGGGGATGAGAAGGGAAGGCTCCCCGTGCTTGGGAGAGCCCCGAGGCAAGTGCTGGGGCTTGTGAGCACGGGGCCTGGCCTGCAGGGGCGGCAGCCTGGCCACGGAGGGGCACAAGGGGGCTGAGAAGTGACTGGCTTCGCCACGCGGTGAGGTTTCATTCTTGAACGGTGCCCAGTTCGGAGCCCTCAGAAAAGGCCCAGTGTGGCCTTCCTGCTCAGCACCGTGGTTTTTAGCCAGGCCTTTCCATGTCAGTCATGTTCAAAGAGCTTTGGGGATCTAAGCCATCCATCCGGAGGTTGAGGAGGTGGTCCTCGCACCAGGCACCGAGTGACGCCTGAACCTCCGGACCGAGGCCGTTTCCTCAGGTTCCCAAGCCGGGCTGAGCGCCCTGTGTGCTGACAGCCCCCTAGAGCGACCCAGAGCGACCTTTGACTCTGACTACTCGTCTTAGGACGTGGCAAAGGGGAGGAAAGGGCCGGGGGAGAGCCTGCACTTGGTTAGCCGTTTCGTGGTCGGGGGTGGGGTGGGGTGGGGTGAGGTGGAAGGCCCACGGTGAGAATTGCCGGCGGGAGCCAAGTGTCAGTTCTTCAGCTCTGACCCTTTTATCGCCCCATCTTCTCAGTGCTGCTCATTCTCCTCATTTCACTGATAAGAAACTGAAGCAGATTGCCTGCCTGGGGTCATAGAGCTGGGATGTGCTGGGGCGGGGTGGGCAGGGCCACAGCAAGTGTGGCTCTTGAGCCCTTAGCCATCAGGTCCCTCTGCCCGCCTCCCCCTCCCTGAGAGGAAGTGGAAGGTGAAGCCCCCAGGGCAGGAGACTGTCCCTCAGGCCCTCTTCCCGCCACTCGGCCCTCCACATCTGGGGTAACCTGGATGCCTGTGGTGTGAAAAAGTGAAAGTGTCATCTGCCTCTTTGCGATCCCATGGACTGTAGCCCACCAGGCTCCTCTCTGCGTGGAATTCTCCAGACAAGAATACTGGAGAGGGTAGCCATGCCCTCCTCCAGGGGATCTTCCCGCAGAGTGAAACATAAATCTCTGCTTGGTTTAGCAACCTTGGGAATCTCGTCATTCTCACCCTCATTCCCGCCTCCCCCCACCTCAGCCCCTTCCCAAACAGTCCTCTCCCACCTCCATGGCTTTGCTGGTGCCCCTCCTCCTGCCTGGAAAGCCTGCCCTGTTCTGCAAAGATCATTCTTCTGTGTCCTTTACTATCCCACCCTCGTGCCCCTTCCTCTCTCTCTCCCCCTGTGTAGCCCCGGCCTGCGTCTTTTCTCATCTGCCGACTCTGTGTGTTCTGGAAGCAGAGCCCTGAGCACTTCATAGCCAGTTCCTCTGTAGTCATCCAGCCAGATAGTGTGCCCTGAGCACTTACGTGCATTCTCCCCCTTAGTCCTCACCCCTGGGTAGTGTAGACACGCTGTAGAATTATCCTGTCTTGTAGACGAGGAGTCTGAGGCTCAGAGAGGTTCACTGCTGGTCCGCAGTAGAGCCAGAGTACACACCCAGGCCTGCGAGAAGCCGCGACACCCTGTGCTGGGCTCTTTGGCCTCTGTACCTCTCAGACATGCCCTCTGCAGGGGCAGGAATCCTGTCTCATCCCTCTTTCTGTGTCGTGGGCCCATCACAGAATAAATGCTGTGAAATCAAATTGAAAGGCCCCAAGCAGCCCCCTAACATTTTCCGCCCGAGTGACATGGTCTAACACTTGCGACCCCGAGCTGTGCTTTTCAGAGGTTGTGATGAGTATTGATAAGACAGTTGCAAGCACTACTCACTGAGCACTGTGAGGAAGATACTGTCCTTGTCCCCATTTCATAGCTGAGCAGCCTGAGGCCCAGGGCTCTGTGCTGGTCCAGCCTGTAAGTGCCAGAGGCAGGTTCTGACCCTACACACTGACTCCAGAGCGTGTGCAGCCCTGGGTTGTGGGCTGTACCCCTCCTCTGTCCTTCTGGATGCTGCCCCCAATTCTGTCCTTCCATCTCTGGCCAGGCTTCTCTGCTGGTCTTCCCTGGTGGCTCAGATGGTAAAGAATCTGCCTGTAGTTCAGGAGACCTGAGTTCGATCCCTGGGTTGGGAAGATCCCCTGGAGAAGGGAATGGCAACCCACTCCAGTATTCTTGCCTGGAGAATTCTATGGGGTCACAGAGAGTCAGACACAAGTGAGCAACTAATACTTTCCCTCTGCAGGTACCCAGGGCACGTCCCTCTCCTCAGGATGTCCCATGGGCTTGCTGTGATTTCAGTTTCCCAGGCTATCCGAATGACTCCCTATCACTGACCAGCCCAGCTCCATTCAGGGAAGGGTGTTGGTGGGGTGACGGGGGTAGCACTCTGAATTTACATAACATCCGCTCAATGTTGCTTTGTCTGTCCTGGAAGTCTGTCCTGGGCTCCTCTGTTGGCTTTTTTCCTTACCGAGTTGATCACAGTCAAGGATACGGCTCTGCTAAGCGGCCGGATGAGAATGTGAGACACATAGCTACTGGTTCCATGCCACAGCCACTCTGGGTTTTCCTTTCCAAGGAACAGTGCTTTCTGATAGAAATGTGAAATTTGCACCCCACCAGGTGGCCAGGTGTGTAAGGAAGACCACTTGCTGGGTCCAAGGCTCCTTAGATCCCTCCAGCCCTCTGAGCTTCAGTTTCCTTTTTTCCTTCAGACGGCGACAATAACTTGCAGAAGCCAGGAGATGATTAAGTAAAATAGTCTTTGAAAGGACCTAGCGCAGTGACCGGCTCATCCGGGGTGCTCAGTAAAGATTCTGTCCTTCCCTTCTTCCTTTCTGGGTCTTCAGAATGTGTAAATTAAGGCTATTTTCCTGCTAAGTTGGTGCCCATCCTGAGTCGTTGACAGGCGTGTGTACAAGTGCTGACTTTTCGTACACACCATGAAGGTTTTTGTGTGTCTGAAATGCCTACAACTTTGTGTATTTGAAAGCGTGTGCAGTGAGCTAGCCGATTCTCTTTCTCTTGGCTTTTGTTCCTGGAAAGAATGCCCTGCACCCAGGGGTCAGGGGTTATCATCAACAGGCTCATGCCTCCAGGGTGGTTACAGGAAATCTCCGTGGCGGCTCACATGGAATGAGAGGCCATGTTCATCAGCATAGATGTGCTGACCGGTCTCACTCTGGTCCCTGCGGCTTTGCCGTTAGCTGACTTGTGCTCTAGAACAGTCTCCCTAAAAAATGGCAAGAGAGAGCTGAATAATCAAAGTCAAGATTCTCTGAGTAGTGGAAAAACTCTAGAACCTCGGGAAATGGGTTAATTTATGTAACACTCAGCACACAGTGCCTGGCCCACGGCAAGAGCTGGGCATTAGTGTTAAGTGATGGCTCCGTGCCAGCTCCATGCCAAGTCAACATCGTGCCAACGTACAGACATTATCTCAGGTCAAGCTAACGCCAGTGTGTGAGGCAGAGAGCATGGTCACCTCATTTTACTAAGTGGGGAGCAGACAGCTACAGCAGGTCACCTGCCCAGAGTTGCAGAGCTGAGGCTGAAACCACGTGTGCCCGACCCAGGGCTGCGTTCATCCCCACCCTCCCTCTGAGCATCATTTATTCCTGGCTGTCAGCAGAGGAGACAGCTGTGCTGGCAGGAGAAGGCTCTGGCGGCGGATGCCCGTGAGCCCAGTTAACGCCTTGGCGTGAGGAGCAGAAGGCTGACGGCAGAGAGCGTTGTCTTTCGGTGCCTCAGAGTCCACAAGTGTACCTGCGGTGATTCTCTTCTTCCGCTTCCACTTACCTGGAGGGCTGTTCTGTGTATCTTTCCTTGGCTAATTAAGCCCTTAAGGAAGTTATAAAAGTGTGGAAGAAATAACGCTGGGCTCTTGCCTGAGAACATGTCCATCTGCCTGCCCTAGGCGCTGCATCGAGGCCCCTCTCATGAGGGCGGCTCTGGCTCCCGGTCCCTTGGGTATCTTTGAATTAGGGGCCGTATGTGGTCAAAGATTTAGGGCCTGGGCTCCGAGGCTGAAGTGCCCAAAAAGTCCCAGTTCCTCACCTCCTGCGGGTGGGGATTTGGGCCAGTCCCTTAGCTCCTCGTGTTCTCAAGTGTGAAATGGGAATGGTAGCCCATCTCCTAAGGCCATGATGAGGACTAGCCCACGGGAGGGCTTAGACCAGCCTCAGGGACTGGCAGGTGTCTGAGGAGTGGCTTGTCCTTTAGTGTCTCAGTCGCACCTGACTCCTTGTGACCTCCTGGACTGTAGTCCGCCAGGCTCCTCTGTCCGTGGGATTTCCCAGGCAAGAATACCCGAGTGCGTTGCCATTTCCTTTTCCAGGGGATCTTCCTGATCCAGGGATCAAACCCGTGTCTCCTGCATTGGCCGGGAGATTCTTTACTGCCCAGCCACCAGGGAAGCCGTGGTAGTGTGGGTATTGGCTTAAAAGGGAGATGTGTTTCATCCTCGCGGTGATACTGTGCACGCGTGCCTGCTTCGTTCTGGACAGTATTCCGGAGTGGGGTGGTAGGTGGTGGGGTCGACCAATGTTCCTGTAGTCACTGGAGCTTGTCTGAAGCAGAGCTGCTGTTTATTTAATAGGCCATAACATGGCATCTCATTATTCCTTTCATTTGCGTTTGTTTTCTAGTTATATATTTTTTTTAAAAAGCAACTTTGTGGAGTCAGTTTTCAGGGCTCGTGTCCCCAGGTGTGCGGTTTTCCATGTTCGGAACTTGGTGCCACATGAGGCCTTTCCTCTGCTGAAGCCGCGCCGGTGTGTCACCGTGGAACTGCATGTCTGTGTCCCCAGGGACCGACATCATGGTGCGTTGCCTCAGACTGCTGAAGGAGTTCAAGCGGAAGGTGGACGACGACGACGACGACGAGGACGTCATCTCCAAGGGCGTGCCTCCGGTGGACATCGTGTTCGAGCGGGACATGCTCACGCAGACCTACGAGCTCAGTAGGTCCCGTTCTCACACCTGCTTTGGGTCCTGAGCTTCGGGTCAAGACGTGTTTCGGTCTCACGTCAAATGAGGGCCCTGCTGTGGAGAATGTCTTCCATCAGGGAGCAAAGTCGTTTCCCTCGACTTTGGGGTCAGATTTGAGTCTGAACCCTTGATCCGCCCCTTGTCTGCCAGCCATAGACTTTAGCAAGGTCTCTGAGCCTCAGTTCCTTCATCTGTAAAATGGGGCCATTATCCCCCCTGGCACATAGGATGACTGAATGAGTAGGATTAAAACATCTGGTTTACATAGAGACCATGGAAACGATTACCTGTTACTATTGTTACTCAAAGATTTGAGAGTCACCTTCCAGCTTTTAAAATTGGCCTGGGGTCATTCATTGCAGGCTGGGGATTATAGTGATGAAGGTGGGGAACAGCCATGTCTCCACCCCTCCCGTCCTTCCCCTGACTTTCCTAACGTCTGTGTAAGGCAGCCGTGACCCAGTGCTGTAGATGCTGTGGCCTCAGGTCCCCTGTATGGGAGCGTGTCTAGAGTAGCAGGTGAGGGGCTGCAGGAGGTCTGGTTCCATCAGCAGATACGAAGCCACCGAGCGAATCAGCACAGCCTATAAGAAGGGCTTCTTTAACACTGCTCAGACACATTTTGGGGATAAAACTGTCTTAACCCTTTCATCCCTGGTTGTAGCAAGTTGCTAGTTCAACATAGGAGCACGTGCTGATCACTTCTTTGCATTCTGCTGTTTAAATTTTTATGCATGGACAATAAATATAGCAAAACTGCCTTCATTCAGATTGGCTTTACCTAGCAGCCTCGTGTGTGACCCATCAGGAAATGAAAGGGAAATTCTTTCTGAACAGTGCAGAATTTTCCCCCCAAATCTGCCCTATAGTTGCTGTATTTTACCGGAGGGACTCCTGCCCACCCCCTCCCCCACCTCACAGCCGCCTCCCAATCTCTGAGTATATTTGAAACAGCCCTTCAGAGGCAGATCCAGTAATAGCCCAGCGTGTAGCAGGGCAGGGGCTGACATACCAGACAGAGCAAATAATTGCGCAGTTGTCCACTGATCATTTATACAGGGCCAAATAGGGTCATTTTCTTCCCTAGCCCCTGCTGTCCGGCAGCTGTGGTAATACAGTAATCTGTGTCCATGGTGCCTCTGAGTCTACCGAGAAAGACAGGAAAATGAAAAAGTTCTTCATTAAAATTACTTCCATGCTATTTTTAAAAAAGGCTCAGTTTAATCTAGCTGAGAAAGTTCATTCATGTGAAAGCACTCACTTCCCATTGCAAGAGAAAAACAGCGTCCCTGGAACTCAGTGGATCAGGCCTCGATCACTTGACATTTATAGCTTTGACATGGAGGAGTCAGATAGGGAGTGCTTAGAAATGAGCCATGAGTCGGAATGTTCTGAGTCTTGGGAACAGAGGGAGAGGGGAGGCAGGGTGTCTTATTCTGTTTGTCGATTTCCCTGTGTTAAAATGTCCATGCCTAGGAAAGGTGGGTGGGAGCTGACCTGACCTGTGCAGAGGGGCGCCGTGGCGGAGGCTAGGGGTCAAGTGGATTGTTTCTCGCAGTCGAGCGCCGAGGCACGAAAGGCATTTCCCAGGCTGAAATCCGAGTGGCTATGAATGTGGGAAAGCTGGAAGCCAGAATGCTGTGCCGTCTCCTTCAGAGATTCAAAGTTGTCAAGGTAACAGCGTGAGTCATCCCGCATGGTTCATTGTCTTCGGGTGCGTGTGTGCATGCGCGACGTGGTTCTAAAGGGCCGTCTCAGATGGTCCGGAGCCCAGGTCTCCATCAAGGGGGCACATGGCTGCTGGGGGAGGGGCCCAAATGCAGCCCACCAGCGTGGCCCCCACTCCCCGCTGTGGATTTAGTTGGTTTTCAACTTCTGAAAGCTAACCGAGTCATCTGCATTGAAAAGTCAGTGGGAGATGCTGCAGTCTGGGGAGCAAGCACCCTCCCCCGCCCCCATTCCCCTGTGGGGGGTCAGCTGAGGCTGGCGCCTCCAAGTGCCCCTTGAAATAAAGCAGGTAGCCCCAGACCTCAGTCCCCACCGCACCCTCCTTCTTGTTTGTGTCCCTGGCCTGGATCCTGGGGGCACCGAGTTGGCTAACTGGATCTGGGATCCCCCTTCGGAACCAGACCTGCTGTCTCAGCCCTTTATGCCTCACTCCCTTGTTGCCAACTTTTTGGCCATTTGCTGGACGGCAGTGTTAACAGTTGAGCTAATGATTGCAGAGTGCTTAGCCCTGTCCTTGGTGTGTGGTTGGTACATGGAAGGTGTTACCCTTTCTACCGTTACAGGCAGAAAGCCCCTTCCCCCTATTCTAGAAGACAAAAGGCAATAGGTCAGCTTCACTCCCAATCACCACGGCAGTGGCTCAACAGAGCTGGAGACCCCCAGGCTCTGACTCTGCGTCTTGACAGTTAGAAAGTGTCGAATTCTGCTTACTGTTTCCTGTGGGCCTAGGGCATCCCGGGCCTGGGAGCTTATGGAAGGCCAGGTGAGGGCACTGCCCGGCGAGGGGCTCAGGGTCTCCTAGAGCAGACAGTCAGGATTGCTTCCTGTGGAGCAGGAGCTGAGGGTTGGTAGACAGGAGGGAGCTGAGCCGGGGTGCAGGCAAGAGATGGAGGAGGCATGGGGAAAGGCACGAATGATAAGAAAACAGACACTGCAGGGCCCCCTACCCTCCCAACCCTGGTCACCTGCAGGCCTGGGCTTCCCCGTGTCCTCTGCGGTGTCTTAAACACGTTGTGTCCCCTGCCCAGGGCTTCATGGAGGACGAAGGGCGGCAGCGGACCACCAAGTACATCTCCTGCGTGTTTGCGGAGGAGAGCGACCTGAGCCGGCAGTATGAGAGGGAGAAGGCGCGCAACGAGATGCTGACCACCGTGAGCCTGGCCTCGGTGCAGGAGGAGTCCCTGCTGCCCGAGGGGGAGGACGCTTTCCTCTCCGAGCTGGACAGTGATGAGGAGGGCGGCGGCGGCAGCAGCAGAAAGAGAAAAGGCAGGAGAGCTCCGCGGGATGCAAGGTCCTTCTCAAACGGCGGTCTCAGGACCCAGCCCCACCACTCCACCCCGAACAAGGGTAGGGGCGCTTGGGGCGGGGGCGGGAGGGTGCGCGCTCTCAGTCTGGCTCTGGGGCCATTCAGTCCAGTGGACACCCGAGGGTGGCCTGGGTGCTGTGCCAACGGGACCTGTCAGTGTCGCACGCGTCACTTAACCTTACGCTCAGGAGAGCCTCGTGTGGCCTGTCTCCAGGCTGCCGCCAAGTCTCCTCCCCTTCACCCATGTTTTGTTATATTTCAACTATTAAAGGGATGGAATTCCCTAAACTTCCTCTATCCACTTCCCTCGAACAATCTGTGTAATCCCTCAGGATTTTAAATTATGGAAGTCGTTTCTTAGACATGTGGATGCTGCTGCTGCTGACAGAATTGCACATTGGGGGTGGGGGGGTTACACTGGGAGGGGTAGCTTGCTGGCCCACCACCCTCATCTTAACTGACCATGTGGGCTCCTTTGGCCTGGGCAGCTCTGGCTTGGCAGCTGAGCAGAAGCAGCCCCTGTCACGTTCCCCCTGTTGCGGTCATGGCCATCCCACCAACACCTGTCCTCTGCTGCAGGGGGCTGGAAGGTCATCAACCTCCACCCATTGAAGAAGCAGTCATCCTTCTCTCCGGGAGCCGCCGAAGAGCGAGCCTCTCGGGGCGCCTTCAGTGGGGACAACCTGGACACCAGCGGCTCCTCGGAGCTCGGCATGTCCTTGGGCCCCCACTGCGTGGACAGTCACAGTGGCGACATTGCCGTGATTGAAGAGGTCAGGCTTGAAAACTCCAAGGTGAGTCCCACGGGGAGGCTGTTTCCTCCAGGAAAGAGCCGGTGGCAGATGGGCATCAGCCTTCTCTTTTGTGTGCTTACGAATCACAACAACAACAAAATCAGTAATAGCAGAAGGGCCACGTGCTCAGGCCTGGGGGGTGGGCAGGGGGCAGGGCCCCGAGGGAAGGAACGCAGCGATTGTTTACCTACCGCCGTTGCGTGGCCTGCCTTGACCAGAAATCACTTGTTATGTGCGGAACTTTGGTGTTTGTCACAACATACTCTTTTTATTTAAATTTATTTTGGAGGGAAAATGGCTACTTTTTTTTCCTGTTTAATATTTATTTACTTGGCTCCACCGGCTCTTGGTTGCGTCCTGCGGGATCTTTGGTTGTGGCGCATGGGCTTCCGAGTGACCTCAGGAGTTACAGTGCTCTGGCTTAGTTGCTCCACAGCACGTGTTACCTTGGTTCCCCAGCCAGGGATTGAACCTGAGTCACCTCCATGGCAAGGCAGATTCTTAACCTCTGGCCCACAGGGGAAGTCCCTGTATGGCTACTTTAAATCAGTGGTTTTCACTCTGGGCCTGTTTTGCCTCCTAGGGAATATTTGGCAGTGTCTTCACACAGGAGATGCAAGAGACACAGGTTCAGTGCCTGGGCCGGGAAGATCCCTGGAGAAGGAAGTGGCAGCCCACTCCAGCATTCTTGTCTGGGAAATCCCACGGACTGAGAAGCCTGATGGGCTGCAGTCTGTGGGAACGCAGAGTGTCAGAAATGACCGAGTGCGCACATAGAGACGTTGTCAGCTGTCCCAGTGGGGAGAGGCCAGGGAGGCTGCGAAGTGTCCTAGACTGTGCAGGACAGCCCGCAGCGGAGTTATCCGGCCCAGAGCATCAGCAGTTCTGGGGTTGAAAAACCCCGCTTTAGCTGAAAAGCCAATATCATTTGCCCTAAAAAGAAAGTGATCATAAAAAGGTCTGATAAAAACAAAGCTTGTTTAGTTCTTTCTGGTCAGATCCTGTTGTATCCACTGCATTAAAGAGTCAAACCAATACTTTCTCCTCTATGTTATTAGAGGGATGAAAAGGCAGTGGACACAGGAGCAGCCCTGTCATTGAGTGATTCAGTTCCCCATTGCCATCCTCGGCCTCCTGGAAGTGCCTCGGATAACGGCCAGCGGTTCCTCAGTCGTCCGGCACAGGGTGCTGTTTGGTTCTGGCTTCACAGCAGCCCTGACGACAAAGGCTGGGTCTGGTCCTGGAGGAGGCGAGCAAAGCCCTGGGGATGGAGGGACTTGCCTGCTCAGCTGATGACAGAATGGAGATTAGAACCCGTGGGCTTGCAGCTCCCACCCTGCCCTGCTTCTCTCTCTGTCTCTGGTGTGGAAGCCTGAGTTTAGGCCCTTTCCCTACAGCAAGGCAGGGTGAGGTGGGGTGTAAGAGAGTGAGGGGTTTTTGTGGAATATTCTAGAACCTTCTGCTGCTGCTGCTAGGTCGCTTCAGTCGTGTCCGACTCTCTGCGACCCCATAGATGGCAGAACTTTCTAGCCGTATCCTATCATCAGATGCCGTGACTCTTTTTCAGGTCGTGCCTGGTCTTGTCTCCACCTGAAGCACCTGGGCCCGCCGGCAGGTGGGGCCCACCAGGTTCCTGAGGGTCTTCCCTGCCGTCCTCAGCCCTGCCCCCCTCTTTGCGCCTCCTCGTCGGGTCTTCATGCCCCTAGCGACACGCTCCCTCCAGGCCCTGCAGGTCCTCGCTCAGCTCTGCGTTTTCCTCTTAGAAGTCTGTCCCCAGAGTCCTCGTCCTTCTTTTCTCTACTTGCTGAGCAGAGGAGAGGGGCAGGAACCACACTGTCTGGAGGTCTCTTGGTAAAGCGTGTGTTCACTTTGCTCCCCGGCAGCCCCCTTGGAAAGCAGGCAGGTTTCTTTAACATGGTTTTCCTCCAGAATGTTTGCTCTGAAGTAGAGGAGAGAACCAGTCTTTCTCCCACTCTTGGGCTCCTTCTTGGATCTGTGACTGACTCTCCCCTCAGGCCCCACCTGCTTGAGGAAATCAGTGAGCCCCTCGCGGAGCATCCGTGGCAGCGGGGAGGTGATGGGACCCCTGCCCAAGCATGTTCTCTTCGCGTTCTCGTTCCCCTGGAAGCGCTGCTCCAAGTAAGAAGCGCTGCTCCAAGTAAGAAGCGCGTCCAGCAGAATAGGCCCTGAGTTGTGCCAAGGGATCTTCCAGGAATGTGTTGGGGTTGGGATTTCCCTTCGCTGCAGGGCGCAGATTTGGGCTTTAGGGTAAGTGATCTGAAGGCAGATGGAACAAGGTCAGGATCTGAGCTCCTGAAAGGAGGCAGGAAGAGAGGTGTGGGCGTGGTGGCAGGGTGGGGAGGGCACCCATCTGCCCCCCTCTCTGCCTCGTTCTCTCCTGCTCATCATGATTCACTCCGAGGCTGCCTCTCTGTCTACTTTATGTCCCTGGAGAGGCTGCCCGTGGCTTCCTCCACGTGGACGCAGAAGCCCAGCCTGGTGCACATTCATGCCCTTGGACCCTGTCTGGTTGTTTCACCTCAAGAAGCCCTGGATTCCTCTTCCATAAAATGGAACCTTAATAATAAGGCTTGAATGAAGAAAGCCCCACAGAGTGACCATAGGGAGTCCGCGTTCAGTCTGTCCATTTCCTTCCTTCCACTGTGGAAGAAGCAAGTCAGAACTGAGTGAAGGCGGTCCCCTTCTCCAGGAAGGGCTGGAGTAGACGTGTCTGCTTTCTGTTCTGAAGCCAGCTGACCTTCGTAAACCTCTGGCATGTCTGTGCTGTTTCAAAGCATTGAGATAGTGGGGCAATGGGATCCTGTGAGAGCTGTCATCCTCTTGACTTGTTTTCTTGAAACGTGGTGTAGAATTCCATAAAGAGGGAAAGCATACCAGCAGGCATGGTGTCTGGCCCCCAAGCCTTGCTGAGTCCGTTGTTTTTAATTCTCTTTCGGTCTCTGTTCTAGGAGAGTGGTGGTTCCCAGAAGACAGGGAAGCATGGCCCAGGCCAAGACAAGCCCCATGAGACCTACCGACTGCTGAAGCGCAGGAATCTGATCATAGAGGCTGTCACCAACCTCCGCTTAATCGAGAGCTTGTTCACGTAAGGAGTAGTCTGTCTGTCTGTCTTACATTAAAAATAACGCCCGTGGGAGTCATCACCATCTGCAGAAAGGACCCAGAGGCATTTGCATCTCTCTTCTGTATCGATTCTCACAGGAGCCCTTTGTGGTAGAAAGCATTTAGAATCTGCTTGTGTGATTTGAGTAGTTAGACACTGAAGAATATCTACCCATACGCTTGACAGGGAAAGCCCAGTGGGGCAGGAAACAGAGGCCACGGGAAGCGCGTTTGCCCTGCTGCTTCCTTAGCCATTTGTGCTCAGGACAGGGTGAGAGGAAACATAGGCAGGTAATAGCATCAGCCTCCACGGAGCCTTTTGTTCAGACAAAATATTGTATGAAAGCAAAAGGGACACGTGGAGCTTCCGTCCCCAGGTTCAGTGGAGGCTCTGCCCTCTGGTTTAGTCCTTCTGACCCACTGTTACCGCCACGTCCTGGGCAGCATACTTGGGCTTCTGGGCACTCAAGATCAAAGCCTCTTGATTGGAAGGAGCCTTACGCGTGAGGCAAGGACGGGAGTCCCCTCAACTAGGGGAAGAGGGATGGCCTGCGGATACTGCTTGCTGTGTCTCCTCTTCTGGGCACAGAGGCATGGAGCTGGTTGTTCCCGAGGCCCCGTCTGACCCTGCTGTTCTGTGACTGGTGATCTAGAAACATTGCCTTAGTGGCTCTGTAAAAGCTAGAGAGATGTAGGAGGAGAAGAATCAAAAGAGCTCCAGAGCTGAGGGTGTCGATGGTGAGAAACTGGGCCATGCCTTAGCTGGATGTTGAATTAACATGGAGACTCTGCCATCGTTGTCACAAAGCATATAATCTCTTCAGTTGCTGGTGAGAGTTTCAGAACATGAAGCTGCTGTGAATGGTGGCCTGTCCTTAGCTAACCCATTTATCTCAGCGAGAGATGATCTTTGCCACCTTAAGAAGTCATCCTTGCAGCAGCAAAACACCCTGTAATTCTCCCCCACTTTAGGCTGGATCCCATCAGGCAGGCGTCAGTTGCTGGGGTTGAGACTGGCCTTCCATGTTGAGACTGTGACTATTAAACGGCTGCTTTTGTGGTGTCTCAGAATTCAAAAGATGATCATGGATCAAGAGAAGCAAGAAGGTGTGTCCACCAAGTGCTGTAAGAAATCCATCATCCGCCTGGTGCAGAACCTCTCTGAGGAAGGTCTGCTGAGGCTGTATCGGACGACGGTCATTCAGGACGGCATCAAGAAGAAGGTATTGCGTGGCCACCGTGCACACTGGGCATTTTCTTACCAGCTTCTCAAATCCTTGTTGGTGCCCGGGTTGTTCCTTTGTTGCCGATGACTTGGAATTTCCCATCATGCCTCCTCACTGGGGCAGCAGGGATTTACCCCAACTTCCTGTGGAAGCTAGAGACAGAGAAGATGAATAACTTGCCTGACGCAGCCTGTGTGAGCCCAAGGCAGGAGCCCAGCCCCACAGCCGGCCTCAAAGGGGAGGAGAAAGGGAGGCATGTCCAAGTTCAGCTGAGTAGCAATGGGAGAAATGAGGCAACACTTAGAAGGTGGAAAATTCAGGCTAAGCAGCAAGCACATTATCCACAGAAATGTGCAAAAAACACATCCCAGAGGAAACAGTGGCAGCGAGTCAGTGAGCATGCCCCGCCGGGGCGTCCACTGAGGACAATAGATCTCTTCTGTCCCAATCTATCTATTTCTGTAAGATTTAAAGTTTGGAGCCCTACCCATAGCAGCTGTAGCTCAGCGGCTTTGCACATATTCGAAGGCATAAATTTTTCAGGGTCAGAGTCATGCGAGACACCCGGCTAGGCATGGAGACCAGAGGGAGGGACGGGCATTTGCAATTCCCTGACCTTTTTTCTGACGACGTTTTAAATCTCTTGCCTTAAGAAAGCTCCGCTTTGATGTTCTTTTTTTCTGACTAAGCTGGCAAGGTCAATTAGGGTCTCTTTTACTTATCTTGGAGAACATTATTTACTTATTATTGGAGAAGGAAATGGCAACCCACTCCAGTATTCTTCACGACTTCACTTTCACTTTACTTATCTTATTTTTTGAGACCTTCAAAATTTGAGAAACAGAGCAATCCCAAAAAGTAGCTTCGGAAGCTCCATCTCTACCATTCCGGGTTGGCAGCTCTCATCAGTTTTTGTACCCGCCCTGAGCCCTCTTGACCTTGCCCCATGCCCATCCCCAGCCAGCCTGCCTCTCGTCCCCCTGAGCATGGCCGGAAGTCCTGGGCTGTGACTTCTCTCACTAGGAGACAGTCACCCAGCCAGTCAGCAGCACCACCTCTAGTTTCTATTGATCTTCCTGGAGCAGGTCTTTTGAATGTGCAGCCTTCCAAGGCAGTCGCTGGAGGCAGGAATATCTACCCTGTCTAGGAGTTGAGAGAGTCTGTTTATTGAGATATATAGGTATCCACCATGTCTCATGTGCCCATTTGGTGCCATGTCCACCAGGTGGTACCCACGGGAATGGGCAAGGAGCTGGGGATGGGGAGTGCGTGTCCCAGGTAAAGGCTGATGATCTGTGCCCAGTACTGGGGGCCTCATGCCACAGGGTACCTCTGTACTAGCCTGTTTGGCGGCTGGAAAGGGCCCCCGTATTGTACATCTGCCTCTAGAATAAGCTTGAGTTTCTCGGTAGCACTTTGGCACCCAGGGTGTGGGCTGCTGGCAGGCGGCCCTCCTCTCTGCTGGAGCCCGCTGGCTGGGGTTGCTGTGCCTGGCGCCTGCCTTTTGCCATTGCTCCTGCATCTCCTCGGTCCATCAGGGGCCTTTGGGAGGTTGGCTGGGCCGTTTGGCTGTGAAGAGTGGGGAACCAGGTGTGCTGTGTATTGACCCCAGGCTTTCAGATTCTCTTGAGGTGTTGCTTAACTTTTTAAATCTCACCTGACCCTCACAAAACCACAAAAAAGAGCTGGCAGGGAAGTGCAGGGGTCCCCTTTTCCAAGTGAGGAACAGAAAAGATGGAGCCAAGTGTGGCTTTTTGGAGTCCCTGCCCAGATGTGGCCACTGGTTCCCTAGGACCCACCCTCTGTCAGGCCATTTTGGGCAGGAAGCCTGCTGGCCACAGTTCCCTGTTGAGCAGACCTTGCCTTGCCGTCTTCTGTTGGAGGAAGCCGACCCTCCCGGGTCCAGGTCACCGTGCCAGCCACCTCCTGTACGGCTGTCACGCCCGCACGGTGCTGCTCAGCCCTACCAAGTCATGTCCGTCCATCAGGCTAGTTAGGGCTCGAGAAGTGATCACCACTTTCCTGTTGAACCTCAGCACCTCGGAAACACGAGACCAACACAGGCAGCCCTAAATCCTCTGCCAGTGTGTGCAGGGGCACGGCTGGCAGGAGCCCCCCGATGGCACCCAGCGAGGGGAGACCGATGGAAGCCGCTTTCCTCTTCCAGATGGAAGCCCTTAGGACTCCCAGGCACCTGTGGGAGACGCTCCACTCGTAGGAGTGGGGCATCAGGAGCCGCCCCCCAGGTAGCAGCGGGGACCAGTGGGCCATCACAGCCCAGCTCGGGGGGCCGCAGGGCAGACTGCTCTGTTTCCAGGCCGGAATTCCTCAGCCGTCAGAGCAGCACGCTAGCAACGGCAGAGCTTTGTGGCTGGGTGCTTGAGGGATTTGGGTGCCGGAAACTGTAAGGGTAGACTGATCAGCATCTCACTTGGTTCCATCAGTGCCACTTGGAAATGTTAATGGCAGCAGGTATGACCGGGGATCCAGCAGGGAGCTGAGGTGTGGGGCTGAGTCTGCCCCGGCTCCTCCCTTCTCCTTCAGGAGCCCCCCCGCATCCCTCTCTGCAGGTTGACCTGGTGGTGCACCCGTCCATGGACCAGAACGACCCTCTCGTGAGAAGTGCCATCGAGCAGGTTCGCTTCCGGATGTCCAATTCAAGCACAGCTAACAGGCAAGTGGCCGCTCCCGCAGGAATTCACAGTGAGGCTGCCCCGGCCAGCGTTCCAACAAAAGCCCTTTATTCATGCTTGTGTGCCATCAGTGAATTCACTGGTCTGGAGTTTATGATTCATGATCCCTTGGTCTCAAAAAGGATCCATTTCGGGATTCTTTTTTCATTATCGTTGATTTTTGTCTGTGCTGGGTCTTCGTTGTGACACGTAGGCTTTCTCTAGTTGGAGCAGGCAGGGACTCCTCTCTAGTTGCTGTGTGTGACTTCTCGTTGCGGAGGCTTCCCTTGTTGCAGAGCACTGGCTCTGGGGCTTTGTTGCCCTGAGGTGTGTGGGATCTTAGTTCTCAGACCGGGGATCAGACCTGTGTCCTCTGCAATGACAGGCAGATTCTTAACCTCTGAACCACCAGGGAAGTCCCTGGATTCTTTAAGACAAAAAAAAAAATCTTAACATCCTTCATTCTGTTGTAATAGAGTGCGGACAGAGTGCTTCAAATCATAGGCCCTGTGGCATGTGAAGCTTGCCTAGTTGCATCCTAGCTCAGAAGGATTCTACTTGCTTCTCTGAGGTCTTCTGTCTTTCTGTTCGTAAGCCACCTAACGAACTGAGAGAAAGCTTGGTGGGAGAACGTTTTCGGCTGAGTTTAAAGTAGAGGGGGGCCCGGGCAGGCACAGGGCTGGATGTGACTCGCAGACGCTGGCTTGTGTGGCCAGCCGTGCCTCAGCCATAGGTGCGGTGAGTCAGTTGCTGGTTAATTTCGCGTCCCATTCCTGTTTTCTGGCATGGATGAACGTGTCAGAGGACCCAGCACAGTAGGCCGCCTTGCTCACAAGGTAGCAGCTGCCCAGAGGTGGGGATATACTCTCCCGGTCACCCCCGCACGTCCAGTGCCCTGACACAATTTGTCCATTTACGATCGTCTGTCCGGCCCTATGGGTGGTTGATTTGACTCCGTGGGGCCAAATTCTTGAGGACAGACCCTGTCGTTTCTCAGCCCTCGGTTTTCTCACGTACTGTCGTCGCATCTTACCTGTGACCTTCAGGATGAAAGCACCCCAGCCTCCAGTGCCTCAAGAGGAAGCCGAAGAGGAAAGTCAAGGAGAAGAGGGCCCGAGTGGATCAGGAGACGCTCAGCCAAGTGCCTCCTCGAAACCGGAAGGTGGACGGGTGAAAAAGACCCATGAGAAAATGGGCGTAACCCAGCTGAAAAACTACCACCCTGTCGTAGGTAAAAGGCCGCTCCTTGTCAGAGTCCAGTTGTGTTTCATTTGATGGGGCTTCCCTAGTGGCTCAGACAGTGAATGAGGTACAGTGCAGGAGACGTTAGGTTCAATTCCTGGGTCAGGAAGAACCCCCAGGGAAGCGAATGGCTGCCCACTCCAGTGTTCTTGCCTAGAGAATCCCATGGACAAAGGAGCCTGCCAGGCTACAGTGCATGGGGTCATAAGAGAGCTGGACACGACTTAGTGAGTAACACATACACACACACACAAAGCTCCTTCTGCTGAGTATCCTTGGGCTGGATCATTTGGTAAACCACTGAAAATCTCTGCCTCTCCCGACCCCACAGCCTCTGGGAGTTACAGCCACTGATGGTATGAGCGTTTATCCAGTTTTCCAGGATGCAGGTCCCCGACAGGGCTGCCTCCCGTCAGCAAGGATGAGAGGGTTGGATGTCGTCACCAACTCAGTGGACAGGAGTCTGAGCAAAGTCCAAGAGATGGTGAAGGGCAGGGAAGCCTGGTGGGCTCCAGTCCATGGGGTCGCAAAGAGTGGGACACGACTGAGCGACTAAACAGCAGCAACTCCCCTCACCCCTGCACCAAGCAGCTCTGACGTCAGCTTGTGCTGGGCCGCACACACAGCCAGGCCTTCGTAGCCAGAGCTTCAGATGCAGTTGCTGGTCACAGCGTGCATGTTGGTGGAGGAGGGCAGCAGCATCAGGGCACAGACCTCAGGTGGAGATGTCCTGGCGGGGGCCCCAGCGGCCGGGGATGCCGAGCAGGAGGGACTCCACTTGCTGAGCTCTCCAGACACGTGGGCTCGGCCTTTCCTCTCGAGGCTTCGCAGTTAGAAAGTGCAGGTAGGGGAGGGGAACTCACACAAGGACGTGCGCCTGAGCAGCGCACGTGCCTGGGCGGGGCAGGAGGCGGCCAAGGGCTCCTCACAGGGTCCAGGCCTGGCGCCGGAGGAGGGGCCCTTGGGCCCCTTGTCCTCCCCGCCACATCTTCCTTGTCTCTCACCTGTCTCTTCTCTCTGGGGCAAGTCAGGGAGCACTTGATGTCAAAGAAATAAGCTCTTTAGAAGAACCTGATTTTGGAGTGTTTGCAGTCCCCGTGAGCCTTGAGCCTGTCCTGGAGGCCCCCCTTCCCCACTCCCCGCGGTTCACCTTCTCGCTCCCCTCCTTCCTTGCTCTGCCCTGTCCCTCGGGCCTCCTGGCCCTTCCCCAGTATGCTGTGTGTGGGTGTGCGCTCAGTCGTGTCCGACTGCAAACCCATAGACTGTAGCCCGCCAGGCTCCTCTGTCCATGGGATTTCCCAGACAAGAATACTGGAGTAGGTTGCCATTTCCTGACCCAGGGATCGAACCCTCGTCTCTTGAGCCTCCAGCATTGGCAGGTGGGTTCTTTACCAGCAGAGCCACCAGGAAAGAAAGCTAGGCACATTGCATTCAGTCTGGGGTGTGTGTGCCCAGGTGTCTGCATGGCCCACTCCACCAACTCCAGGCCGCCCCCTGAGGTCTCTCCCCAGGACCATCCAGGCCTCTGCGGAAGTATCGCCCTCCTCTCCCTTCCTTGCTTTATTTTCTGCATCAGCTGCTTCCATCCAGCGTGCTGTCTTAGGTAGTTTGCTGTCGTCTAGAAAGTAAGTCCACGAGGATGGAAGCATTTGCTGTCTCCCTGGCCCCTGGGACACAGGGGCCCTCGGTTGTTTTGAATGAAGTGAACCGAAGAGAACCTGGGGTTTTCACGCACCACCCTCCTTCCTTCTCACCCCAGTTCCTGGACTGGGGCGCTCTCTAGGGTTTCTGCCCAAAATGCCTCGCCTGCGGGTGATCCACATGTTTCTGTGGTACCTGATCTACGGGCACCCTACCACGGTGGAGGAGCTGAGCTTCTCGGAAAGGAAGGCAGGAGTCCCATCCTCCTCCAGGAGCGACCTGGAGGCCTCCTTCGATGCCGCACCCAAGGATACCTGGGAGGGTGAAGTGGAACTCGCCACGGAGACTGGTGAGATGCCCTGGGCCGGGACGCCACAGCAGGGTCCAGCGGGGAATCATAGCAGCACCTCATCCTTATGATCTGAACTGCCCCGGTCACTATACAGACATCACCCAGCCTTCCTGAGCCTCTGGGCCTCCTGCCCAACGGGGAGGGTTTTGCCCAAGTTTGTGGTGAGAGGGATCCAGGACCAGGGAGGAGAGAGCAGCACCGTGACTGGGAGTCTGAGGAGTGACCCCTGTCTTCTTCTAGTGTTCGTGGATGAAGCCTCGTGGAAGCGCTACGTCCCCCCAATCCCAGTCCACAAGGACTTCGGCTTTGGCTGGGCCCTGGTCAGCGACCTGCTTCTGTGCCTGCCCCTGTCCATCTTCACCCAGGTCGTGCAAGTCAGCTACAAGGTACGGCGACCCCCAGGCCGCTGCAGGGGCCGGTGCTGCAGCTCCATCCGCACCGGGGACCTGCGCTCAGCTGTAGCTGGCTGGGTGACAGGTGGCTGGCCAGATAGACAGATGGATTAAATAGGCAGGCAGGCAGAGTAGACTGTGGGGGTTGGATGGACGGTGGGTCAAGGGAAATATTTCAAAGACTTGCTCCTTCTAGATCAGTCAATAGACAGACAGTTGTGGTAGAGCAATAAAATGTTTTTACAAATTCAGTAAATACAGAAAAAAGGAGAGAACGGAAGTTACCAGAGAAATGCCATTAACTGTATCACTCAGAGACATCACTGCTAGTGTTATCTGTGTGTTTTCGTCTAGGCTTTTTTTTCCTATGCCATGTTTGTATGTACATGAATGTGTGTATATATGAGAGCTTCCTTTTTAAAAAAAATGCTGAATTGAGATCATACTGTGTTTATTCTTTTATCATCTGTTCTTACCACTGAACAATATATTGTTTTCCACACCATTGTTTTAACTTGATATTAAGTAAATTCATAGTATTCCTTTTTAAAAAAATTAATTTATTTTAATTGAAGGCTACTTTACAGTATTGTACTGGTTTTTGCCATACATTGGCATGAATCAGCCACAGGTGTACATGTGTCCCCCGTCCCAAACCCCCCTCCCACCTCTCTGCATAGTATTCCTTTTATGTACATACCCCGATTTATTTAACCAGTACTGTATTTTGGGGTGTTTAAGTTCCGGTTTCTTGGTGTTGTAAATGACATGAGGATGAATACCTTTTAGTAGCTGTATTTGTGGGTAGCTCCTAAAGCTTTTTCTCTAAGGGTAAGGATAGAAGCAGAATCAATGGCTTTAAAGGCAATAAGCATCCTTTATCTTTAAAAAAAAAAAATTATTTGGCTGCCCGGGGTCTTAGTTGTGACACGTGGGATCTAGTTCCCTGACCAGGAATCGAACCTGGGCCCCCTGCATTGGGAGCACTGAGTCTTAGCCACTGGACCACCAGGGAAGTCCCATCTTTCTTCCTTTTAAATATACATAAATACATTCCCCTGTGCTCCCCCAGGAATGTTTTAGCACTTCGTATGCCCACCAGCAGTGAGTAAGGCCACGTGTTCGGTCCCCAGCAGTGTGGCAGAAGGGTGGGAGGGGCGGGGTGTCAGGGCTGAGAGAGCGATGTGGGAGGTGAGGGGGATGCGGAGGAGGGTCCATGTCCCCACAGGGCAGATGACCCAGCTCAGCGAGACCTCAGCCCAGAACATAGCGCTGAGTGTTTTTTCACGACTCTTGGAACTCGCCCTGGCCTCAAGGGTGAGCTGAGCCCTGAAAATCCCCTCTTAGGTGGACCACCTCGAGGAGTTTCTGAGCGACCCCCTGAAGAAGCACACGCTGATCCGCTTTCTCCCCAGGTCCATCCGGCAGCAGCTTCTCTACAAGAGGTGAGGTCCCTGCAGTCACTCGAGGCAGCTGAGGGTCCCAACAGGCCCCTCCGAATTAGGCTTCTGAGTAACGGTTGACCCAGAAAAGGAAAGGTTTCTGCTTTTTCCAGGTTGTAGAGACCCCAGGTCATTAATTCAGCCACTCTGTGATCTTCTACGTAAAGCACAGAGGCAGTTGCAGTGTGGGCCAGGACATTTTAGCCCTTGATTGCAAGGTTCTTTTAATAAAATCTGCTGATAAAGACTGCAGGTGATGAAGTGGGTTTTCCTTTTGTTATTTTTGATCTCAAGCCCCCCGTGTAGAAGCAGTGCCCCACTGCCCTGGGTGGTGATGGGCCCAGGGCCCTGGGTCTCAGCTCAGTGCAGGCCCGAAGCACCCCCCTCGAGGTCCCACAGGTAGAAGAGGGGAGAAGCAGTGAGTCCCATCCCTCACTCCCATCCGACCCCCTGATAATGACTGAGCACCCGCCACCCCCTCTGCCTACAGACGTTTCATTTTCTCGGTGGTGGAGAACCTTCAGAGGCTGTGCTTCATGGGGCTGCTCCAGTTCGGCCCCACGGAGAAGTTTCAGGATAAAGATCAGGTAAACGGCCTTCACCCCCAGTGGAAGGTGGCTGGTCCTGAGCATTTCCGACACTAACCCGACTCGGAGGTTGAGGCCCCCCCTCGCCATCCACTGTCTCCCTCGTAGGTCTTTGTCTACTTGAAGAAGAACGTGGGCATCGTGGACACCACCACTTGTGACCCCCATTACAACGTGGCCCGCAGCAGCCGGCCCTTCGAGAGGCGTTCATACGTCCTGAACTCAATGCAGGACGTGGAGAACTACTGGTTCGATCTGCAGTGTGTCTGCCTCAATACCCCGCTAGGTACCAGCCATCTTTACAGGACTCCCTGGGTACCCTCCTTTCTGTGGGGTTAGAGCTGGAAAGAAACCACCTGCTGGTTTTCAGACTGTCCCCCAGAGGCCTGGAGTGTCCAGGAAGCTCCCTTAGAGAGGAATGTGGTGGATCTTACCTGGGAGGGCCCCCCGCCCCCCCCCCCCCATTGAGCCCACGCAGCTCCACCTCTGTCTTCATTCACTGGGCTTGTTGAGCAGGTGTTTACTGACCGCCGTGTGTGTGCTTTCCCGCACACCCATCACACAGCAGCGGGACTTGTGCTGTCTTGGGGAAGACACACAGCACAGAGATCCAGAGTGCGTTAAGTGCTGGGGAGGAAACGCACCAGGTGTCGGATCGAGGGTATTTTCCTAGGCTGGTGAGGAAGCAGCCTTTCTGAGCAGGAGAGTTTGAGCTGAGTTCTAAAGGATGAGGCCGAGCCAGCGTGACCAGAGCTGAGAAGCAGAATCGGCCAGTATATGTGGAGGGAGAGTGGCCACTGGGATGGAGAAGCAGGCAGGAGTCAGACTCGGGGGCCTTGCAGGACACTTGCAGAGAACTTGCAAACTTCCAAACTTGCAGGAGACTTTGGCTTTATTCTCGGAGCAGCAAGAATCCATTGGTGGTTGTAAGTCAAGATCTCATGTCTTTCAAAGCTGCCCTGGCCGCTGTGTGGACCATAGACTGAGAGGCACCAGAGCAAGGGCAGGGAGGCCAGCTGGGGACTGTGGCTCAGGTCCTCTGGTGACAGTGAAGGACAGAGGACAGGTGGGGAGGTCTGGAGGAGGAGCTGACCAGACTGCCCATTGCTTGGGTGACTTGGGCTTTGTGTTAGGCGTTGACTTGCGTCGTCTTCTCTGTCTGGCACATCCTGACCTATGTTCACCTTGCAGATAGCCACCCCCTACTTCAAGCATTCTTTCTCCGAGAAAGCTCTTCCAGCATCTTTGCTGTCATCTGATGTCATTCTGGGAATCCCTTGAGCACAGGAGATTTGGCATTCATCCCCAGCGTGTCTCAAAGTGCCTGATACACAGGCAACATCCTGAACATGTCTATAAGAATGAATGGAGGGTTTGTAGAAGGTGATAGAACCGCCAGTCTGGTGCTCTTTCCTCTAAGCCAGTTTTCCTCGGGTCCTGTCTTGCCACTTCTCCCAAGGAGAAGAAGGATGCTGCATTCCGTTTGCACCTGGGAGAGGACTTCTGTCTTCCTCCTGTCGCAGCGCCTGAAGATCAAGGTTACGCTTTGATTTTTGCAAAGCAGGAGCCACACGTGTACTATGTTGATTTGTGCTCAGTCGTGTCAGACTTTTTGCAGCCCCGTGGACTGTAGCCCGCCAGGCTCCTCTGTCCACGGGATTTGACAGGCAAGAACACTGGAGTGGGTTGCCATTTCCTTCTCCAGGGGATCTTCCTGACTAAGGGATTGAACCTGAGCCTCCTGCATTGGCAGGCAGATTCTTTTCTGCTGAGCTACCAGGAAAGCCTGTGATTTGGGTAGAACTGTTTAATGCTAAGAGGCTAACGAGCACTTGTATAGATCATTTAATGGGTCCAGACAAATGTTAGAAACAGTGTGTTTTGTAGACTCCTCTGGCAGCAGCAATGAGCTAGGCTTTTAGCATTGCAGATTTTAAAGTGCCCTAATTCCCCTGCATTTTATACTAGATAAAAATTTGCGAACCAGTATGTTATTTGCACCAGAGTCTTTCAGGCTTGACAGCGGGTGAATTTCCATCCCTCTTTGTGTTCTTGAATCGAAATATGGGAGGTTTATTGAGTTTGATAATCAGACATTGACTGTCCCTTCAATCAACAAACATCTGTGGGGGTCGAGGGGGTTCTGCCCCACAGACAGAGGGGAAGCATCAAATAATAAGATGTGGGCATCCTACAGGGTGGGGCTCGCAGAGCGTGAGTGCACCGGCAGCTCTGGGGAAGCGTGTTGAAATGCCGGTTATTGGGCGCGGTCCAGGGACTTGGGCTCAGCAGTGCTGGGGGTGGCCTAAGTCTGCGTCTCCAGCTGGCAGCTTGGCGGTGCCAGGCGAGGCATCACCTGAGGTCCTCTTAGGTTCGCAGTCCATTCAGATGCACGACCCTGGGTGAGCTCTTTGGAGCCTCCTGAGCCTCAGTTTCTTCATTTCTAATCCGGGAACACTACCGCTGCCTTGTGGAGCTGAGGGGGAGCTTGAACCAGACGTTTCACATGAAGCTCTGGCTGAGAGATGCATGGCATGGGGTCTGCCTGTTGCCCCTTGCCACCAGCCAGGCTGAAGTCTCCAGCTGACCATGTTGCAGGAGGCTCTTTTATAGTCTGCAGATTATCATAACCTTCCCTGGCCGGACTCAAGCAATGCTTTTAATGAATTAATTGGTTATTTATGGCTGCGCTGGATCTTCATTGCTATGCACGGGCTTTCTCTAGTTGCGGGGAGTGGACTTCTCATTGCAGTGGCTTCTTTTATTGCGGAGCTCGGGCTCTAGAGCGCAGGCTCAGCAGTTGTGACACGCCGGCTTCACTGTCCTACAGCACGTGGGATCTTCCTGGACCGGGGATCAAACCTCGGTCCCCTGCATTGGCAGGCGGATTCTTAACCACTGGACCACCAGGGAAGCCCCTCAAGCAAAGGTTTTAGTCATGTTTCACATTTCTTTGCAAGAAGTGCAGTTTGCTTAACTTCTCTCAGCAAATGCGTCTCTGCAGAGGGCACTCAGGAATCCTGGTGAAGAGACAGCGAGCGTACCTCGGAGCTATGTGGTCTTGTTTGTTGTTGTTTAGCCGCTCAATCGTGTTCCACACTTTGCAACCCCAGGGGCTGTAGCCCGCCAGGCTCCTCTGTCCATGGGACTCTTCAGGCAAGCATACTTTACTAGGGTGGGTTACCATTTCCTCCTCCAGGGTATCTTCCCAACCCAGGGATCAAACTTGTGTTTCCTGCATTGGCAGGCAGATTCTTTACCACTGAGCCCCTGGGTAAGCCCGGGCCTGTGGCATGTGGCTCCCTGGGGCCTCCACCAGGAGGAAAGAAGGCCTGGGGCTTCTCTTGTTGCCTGTTCACCTTCCCGCCTTTATAGAATCCAGGCTGTGTGCAGTCTGTTTTCTCAGGTTCACCCACCAGCCTTAACTCTTCCTTCTGCTCCCCCGTGGCATGATGATGTAAGATGTTTGGTGCAAAGAGGTCCACCGGTTTCAGCCCCTCGCCCCTGGTGGGGATCCTAGTCCCAGAAAGGGGATTCACTCTTGCCACCCAGTGGCAGACCTTGGCGGAAAGGTGTTGTCAGCGGGGCTCGTGTCTCTTTCCTAGGCGTGGTGCGCTGCCCGCGCGCCCGGAAGAGCAGCGGCCCAGACCAGGGCAGCGATGAGGAGGGCAGAATGCAGAAGGAGCAGGAGAATGCCATGGACAAGTACACGCTGGAGCGCAAGTGTGCCATGATGGAGTACACCATGTGCGTCCCGCCTGTCCCCGAGCGCAAAGCTGCGGGAGGCTCGTCCTGCGGGCTGTGGGCCGCGCCCCCCCGCAGCAGGCTCCCTGTCGGGCCTGGAGGCCTGAGTCTCTGCTGTGGGGCTGTGAGTGGGTGGCCGTGGCTCACTCTGGCCCCAGCCATGAGGCAGCTAGCCCCCCACATTGTCAAAAACTAAAAAGAACCAGTTGCCGAAGTTCAAAAACTGGGATTTTTACATAAAAATCTGGATTTTTGACAAATTCTTTACTGCTACCTGTCAGATGTCTTTGTGGGAAGGTAGCAGTTGCAGTACATGCCCCACCCACTCCGCGGGCTCTCTTCCCAGTTCCCAAGGAGGCTCGGTGTCTGTTTATTTCCCAACTCCCAGGGGCAGCCGCGAGGTCGTGGATGAAGGCATCATCCCCGGAGACGGCCTGGGAGCCGCGGGGCTCGACTCCAGCTTCTACGCACACTTGAAGCGCAATTGGATCTGGACCAGCTACATCATGGACAAGGCCAAAAAGGTGGGCGTCCGTCCTAGGACCATCACACCCCCTCCCCGGCCATCGCTACTCACCTGCCTCTGCCTTCCCTAGCTCACAGATTTTGTTTTTAAGATTTACTTACTCTGTTTCCGTTTTTGGCTGCCCTGAGTCTTGGTTGCTATGTGCGGGCTTTCTCTAGTTGTGGCGAGAGGGGGCTGATCTTCGTTTCAGTGCTCAGGCTTCTCATTACGGTGGCTCCTCTCCGTTGTGGAGCACAGGGTCCAGGGCGCTTGGGCTGTAGTTGGGGCGCCCAGGCTTAGCTGACCCACGGCATGTGGGATCTTCCAGACCATCGAACCCGTGTCTGCTGCATTGACTGGTGGATTGTTAGCCACTAAACCACCAGGAAAGTCCCAGCTCACAGTTTTTGAATTGGCCAAACCAAAGTTGACCAGAGACACAAGTAATTGCATCCGTAAGTACTGAAGGTACAGCAGGACTTTGTAAATATCTACCTGACTTTCTTTTTTTCTTTCCCCCCATGGATGCTAATTTATTCTTCGATGAGTACAAGTATTCCTTTTAGAAAGAAAGGAAAGTCTAAGAGGTCACACAAGACGGGGGTGTGTGTTCCATAGGAAGGTGGCAGTCCCTGCGCCACCTCTTCATCAGGGACTCAACACTCCCCACTGGCTGCACTGGGTTCCTGGGGGCCCAGGGAAGCTCACCCTTCATCCAGTGCCATCCTTGTCTTTCAGGAGACCACCACGTCGGAGAACGGGCTCACGATGAGGCTGCAGACGTTTCTGTCTAAGCGCCCGATGCCTCTTGGGGCTGGAGGTACGTGGGCCAGGACCTCGGCAGAAACGGACGCGGGGCCGGCTTGGGCCAGTGGGACCCCTGCGCCGCACCTTGTTCCAGCCATTACGGGGCCTTCTGCAGTGCCAGGCTCCTTTGCTTGTTTCCAGGCAACGGCAGGTTGACAGTCTGGGGAGATGCTCGAGCCGGATCGGGGCTCTGTGCCGACAGAGATGAGCACGTCGAGGTGGAGCGAGAGCCCACGCTGGAGCGGAACCAGAAAGTGAAGGGTGGGAAAAGCCAGAAGCGCAAACGGCTGAAGAAGGACCCAGGGAAGAAGATCAAGAGGAAGAAGAAAGGTTTGGTGATGATCATTTGTGTTTGTGAGGCTCACCTTTGCCCGGTCCAGCCAGGGACAGGCAGCAGCCTCCCTGTAGCCCGGCCTGAGTGCTGCCCTCAGACTCCGGTTCACCCCCTCCGCTTGCAGCGCTAACTCTGTGTGGTTGTGTTTTGTTTTCCAAGCCCAGCCTGTTGGCCAAGAGGGCCTTGAACTTTCTACACATCTCCCCCTGCTTTCTCCATCACGGTAGTATATAGAGCTGTTTCAGTTAGTGATTGCCTCTGTTCACATTTTTAATTTCATCTCAACTGAGAAAAAAAAACCTTGGCAAAAATCCTTAGCCAAGTCCTCATCACAGCCGGTTCAAATCCTGTTATTCTCTTGGTTCACCTTTTAACATCGGCATTTGTGCTCAGGGCAAAGTTTCAAGTTGTGTTTGTAAATCAGAGGGAACGCGGGAGTCGCTTAAGCCTGTGGGATCTCTCTGGATCTCGTGAACCCCTTGCGCACAGCACCTGTTTGATTCCCGTTTTGAATTCTTCATTCGGGCATCATTTACAGTGAAGGAGGGCAGTGAGGAGACCAGTGTCCAGGTTTTCAGCCACTTTTATGTCATTTCAGTGGACCGTGCGTTTTAACAACGATCTGATAGCTTTCGCTGTTTCAGCTGAGAGCAGAGTGCTTTAACACGAACCCATTTTTAGTGATTTACTCGGCTGGTGCTTATAACAAATAGCCTTGCATCAGCTGAAATGGCCCCTTCCGTTCAGCCTGTCCAGATATGTGTAAGATCAAATTGGCTTGAAAAGACCTGAATTCACTGCAAAGCAAAATCCGATGGTGGTGTTGCTTTGAATGCAAATGATCTTGCCCACTTTTCTCCTGCTCTCATTTGAAATATGCTCACTAAGCAAACAGTCTTTTAGAATTGGCGGTAGCATATGGCATCTGCCTTTGGAACTCCTGCCAGTGTTTCCCAGCAGGGAGGGGAGCGGAGGGTGGAGCCTGGGGAAACCCAGTGGTTTTAGAGCTCAGGGTTTCCATCCTAACTGCTGCTTCCTAGGATTTTTTACTTCAGGCAAGGTGCTGGGTGTCTGTGCATTTCAGATTCTTCACCTGCCAAATGGGGATAATAGTTGTATCCTTCTCCTAGCGTGGTTGTCAAGTATTATTTTAATTGTAAGTGAATATATGTAAAAAGCTTAAGCCAGTGTTTGGCACCCAGTAAATATTCCATGATGTTTGTAGTTGTTATTACTTAGATAATAGCTCCTTTCACCAGGCACTGTGCTGGGTTTTTTTTAGTGGTCTGGGTCAGTCCTGAAGTTATTTAGCCCTGGACAGTGGCCTTGTCCCCCTGCTGCACCAGAGTGTACACAGCATCTCTGAGGTTGCAGAGCAGGGAATGGTGGGGTCCCACTTACCTGGAGAGCACGCCCCGAGCAGGTTCCTTCAGAGGGCTTCTGAAGGAGGCGAGGCACCTTCAGAGGGCTCGTTGTCTCTGAGGGAAAGATTGGAGATGGGCAGATAACCGGCTGCATCAGGCTGCCCAGCCTGTCACCATGAAATCTGACCAAAGAGAAATGATGAAAGGGGTTAAAAAAAAAAAATCTGTCCCATTGGGCTGAGTCTTCTGTGGCTAATTGACATGACTTCCCCACTTGATGAGATGCTGATAACTGACACCTTGATCCAGGCCCACCCACTGGGTAGGGACCCTTCTGCTCTCTGGAGTGATAGCTCTCAAACAGTTGTTCAAAGCCCCCTCTGCTATCCCCACCTTAGAAGAGCTCCCTGAAGACAAGAACAAAAGGCGTTACCATGACGAGGCGGACCAGAGCGCCCTGCAGAGGATGACGCGGCTGCGGGTCACCTGGTCGCTGCAGGAGGACGGGCTGCTCATGCTCTGCCGGATCGCCAGCAACGTCCTCAACACCAAGGTGCTCCCCCCCATCCCACTCGCCTCTCCACCCCACCCCAGCTTCCAGCCCGCTGACAGTGAGTCCCCCTCGTCTGGGAGGCTCTTGCTCTTCTGACCCACACAGGGAGGAGCGTGGCCCTGGGACCACTCATCCCATCTACTCCACTTGGCCTGTGGGAGAAGCGTCTCCCAGAATCTTCCCAGTGAACCCCACGCTCACCTTTGCACCTCTCTTTCCAGCCTTCAGCTCACACATCTGTGTCTGCCTGGCTGCACACCACACAGCTCGGGCTTCCCTGGTGGCTCAGATGATACACAACCCGCCTGCCAGTGCAGGAGACGCGGATTTGATCCCTGGGTTGGGAAGATCCCCTGGAGAAGGAAACGGCAACCCACTCCAGTATTCTTGCCTAGGAAATCCCATGGTCGGGGCAGCCTGGTGGCTACGGTCCATGAGGTCGCAGAGTCGGACGTGACTTAGTAAACAGCAACAGCAAACAACGGCACACAGCTGAGAGCTGCACTCGCTGTCTCTTCTCGGAATTCTGTCCCTTCCCTGCTCCCTGCCTCCCATCCTCAGCTGCCGGGAACAGTCCTGTTTACCTTTCATTTACTGCTTATCATCTCTGGAAAGGCACCATTGATCCTGCGGAAAGGAAGTGGTTACTGCTGTCTCGCTCTGCCCCTTTCATGTCACGCTGCTCCTCTGGCTTCTGGCCCCTCTTGGCCCACTGGAGTGGCTGCTTCTAGAGGCAGAGAGGCTTCTTACTCATTTGTGTAGCTATGGCCCCAGGCTCATGCCTGGGTTCATGTCCCACCTTCCAGCCACACCAAGGCCAGTGTCCCATCAGGCTGGTCCATAGAAGCCCCCAGGAGCGTGGGCTCCGCCAGCCTCCCGTCCGGGGTCCCTGCAGGTAGTACCACCACCAGGCAGAGCGGGTGAGGCAGCTTCACAGCAGAGTCAGCATTTCCTGTCTTTCTGCCGTACCGGCCAAAGAAACCCACCCAGAGGCCGTGTGTCCCGGTTGCTCTCTGCCTTTAATTTAAGCTCAATAAACCCCTTTGCTTGATCATTTTCCCAGGTTTTCTTACCTTTTGTGCGTTCCTAAATTCCATCGCGGCCCGTTCTGCCGGGAGGAACCTGATGGCGTGTTGCTGTCCCTCATGCCTGGCCCTTGTCTCATCACGGTGATGATGGGAGAGGCCTGCACGGACCCTCCACTCACTCACTTCAGCTCACACCAGACTCCCCAGCCCCTCATGCTTGGGCACTAAGAAAAAACCTTGTCATCACACCCTTTCTTCACCTGGGCTCTGCCTTCCTGCGTGTGTTCCAGGAGGGGCCCTGAGCCCGGGCCTTGGCGTGTTCTGTTTCCATCAGTGTGACTGCAGGCGCCACACACAGCGTTTCTGAGCACAGCCCTCCATAGCCATGTCACAGGCCTCCTGACTGCCCCTAACGCTGCCTTCCAGTCAGTCGCCAAGAGACACTTCCCCCTGGATGTTGAGGGTTTGTCTTACTCCTCTCTTCCCAGCCCCGACTCAGGGCCAGGCCCGTGGTCAGTACCCAGTAACTGTGGCTGAGTTTTGTGTGTCCGCTGAGGGAAGAGGCTGCACGGGCCGACTCCCCTCCCTCACACTAGTAGTGACCCGTGCCGTGGGCTCCAGGGCCACTGACCTTCCGTCTCGGCTTGTGTCTGATCCAGGTGAAGGGCCCATTCGTCCCCTGGCAGGTCGTGCGGGACATCCTGCACTCCACCTTGGAAGAGTCTCTGGATAAAACCTCCCTGTCGGTCGGACGAAGAGCTCGCTACATAATCAAAAACCCACAAGCCTATCTGAACTACAAGTAAGCCACCTTTGAACTTCGGAACTCCCTGTCAGGGGTGTCCCCGGGCTTCTCGCTTTTTTTCTCTTTTTCCATCCCATCTGCTTAGGAGTCGGCTGTAGAATCCAGGTAGATAGAGTCTGAGTCTTCCAGGAGCACATCAGATGTGTTTTGGAGGCTGTTAGTGAGGTGGTCCTTGATCCGGGGGGCCAGGTGTGATTCCGGGCACTCGCACGCCTAAGGTATTGTTTAGACTTCAGGATGCCTTGTGAAGCTAGAGCTGTTCTCCAGAGTTGCGGCCAGCAGGATGGTGGGGCCAGGAGGGGACCCGAGCAGGGTTGGGAAAAACCGCTTCTACCAGCTGATGCCCATGCTGTGGGTCAGTGAGAGAGCTTGGCTGATCCCAGGTTGATCCCAAGCCCTGGGCTGCATGCAGTCAGCCAGCTTGGAGGGAAGGCACCCAGCCCCGATCATGGAGGAGATTCAGCTCTTCTGGGTCTCAATACTGCTGACACATGGGGCCGGATCATTTGTGTGGGGCATCCTATGCTCTGTGGGATGTTTAATAGCATCCGTGTCTCCACCCACTAGGCACCAGTAGCAACCCCCCTTCCCCAACTGTGATAACGAAAAGTGTCTTCACACGTCTCCCATGGGGCCCAGATCACCCCTGACGAGAACTACAGGGTTAGGCACACCAGGGGCCCTTCCTGTGTGAAGCCACTTGCCCGGCACGTGGAATGCTCTTAAAATGTTCTGTCAGAAAGGGCTATGATTCCCCTGGTCCAAAGTCCTCTTTTTTTCACAAAGTAGAAACAGGCCCATAGAGAGGATGGGCGCTTGCTGGGTGACGGAGAGCTGCAGTGAGTGAGGTCTGGGGCTTGGGCTTTCTGCCCCTGCCTGACGCTCTTCCTCTTCTCCTGCAGCAGCCAGGGCAGGGGAACGAGAGGGCTTGCAGGGCTTGGAGGCCTGAGTCTCCATCCTCACTGCAGTTCAGAGCCGTGGGGCCTGGGATGAGACACTTATCTCCTCAGCGGCTGTTTCCCCACCTGTGAGCAGGGCGATAGTAATAGTAACCACACCTGTTTCACCTGACCCTTGGCCTCTGTGTGACCTCGGGGGCAGGGGATCCCTGCAGCTCGCCAAGCCGTGAAATGGAATAATAGCTTCTACCTTGCAAGCTCCTTATGAGGGTCAGAAGTGCCCAGCTCCCAGGAGCTCAGCAAACACTGGTTGTCTTTCCCTCTGTTTCCTGGTGGGCAGGTCAGGCTGTCCTGTCACCATGGAGATATGAAGATGGGTATGGTGGACAAAAGGTGATGGAGGAACCCGGAACTCTTAATACCAACCCCTGGGGCTTGTTTTTAAGTGTATGATACACTTCCACGTAGATCTTTCCCAGAGTCCTGGCCAAACCCCTTTGAGGGGCAGGAGGGTGGGAGCTTGGAGAAACCGAGGTGTGAAGTGTAAGCAGTAACAGGCTGACCCCAAATCCTTCATTTTTGAAAGCTGTGTGATCACCCAGCAGGCACACAAGCTGGTCACACTCCATGATTAGCTGACGCCAGCAGCGTTAGAAATCTTCGGTGGTTCTGTACGTGGGCATGGTTGCAGTGCCCAGACTTCCCTGTGGTCCGTTTTCCTGCAGGGTCTGCCTTGCCGAGGTGTACCAGGATAAGGCGCTTGTCGGGGAGTTCCTGAGTCGGAAAGGTGACTACGGAAACCCAAAGGTGGGTGCCATGCGGCAGCTGGGGCAGCCCTCCCTGAGGCAGGGGTTTCTAGGTTTCCAGACCCAGAGGTCTGGTCCTCTGGGTCCCATGGTGCCTCTGCCAGCCTTGCAGACCTGGGCTTTTCCTGTGCTCGTCTGGGAAATTGACTTGTCAGGTTTTTGGCTGTGAACCTGTCTTGATATGGCTCCAGCATCAGTTTTTTAAAGACAATTAGAATTTGGCTTGCCTCTTGGCAGTGCTGCTGTGCCTTGGGTCTATTTTGTTAAGAAAGTAGGGCAGCTTTTCAGAAATTACAAACAGCTACACTTCCGGAACAGAGAAGGCAATGGCAACCCACTCCAGTACTCTTGCCTGGAAAATCCCATGAACGGAGGAGCCTGGTAGGCTGCAGTCCATGGGGTCGCTAAGAGTCGGACACGACTGAGCGACTTCACTTTCACTTTTCACTTTCACGCATTGGAGAAGGAAATGGCAACCCACTCCAGTGTTCTTGCCTGGAGAATCCCAGGGCCGGGGGAACCTGGTGGGCTGTCGTCTGTGGGGTCGCACAGAGTTGGACACGACTGAAGCGACTTAGCAGCAGCAGCAACAGACTTCCAGAAAGCTCACGGATAGGCGATGAGTTTTCTTTCTGAGTTTTCTGTGGGTAGGGCTGGGCAGGGACTGACCAGGAAGGAAGCTGTTTCCAGACCCAGACTCCCCTGCCACGTGGCTCGCAGTCTGCTTACCCCCAATTTGTTGAGCCGGCACTGGACTCTGCTGTGTGTGTGTCCAGCCTTGGCGCCAGCCGAGGCCAGTGAGTCAGGCAGAGAACTAAGTGGACACCGCAGAACAGTGCAGCCAGCCCACAAGAGAGCACGGGCTGCTGAGGTCACGGGGAGAGTTAGGAGTGCTTCTGATGCAACCTAGACAGCATATTAGAAAGCAGAGACATTACTTTGTCAACAAAGTTCCATCTAGTCAAGGCTATGGTTTTTCCAGTGGTCATGTATGGATGTGAGAGTTGGACTGTGAAGAAAGCTGAGCACAGAAGAATTGATGCTTTTGAACTGTGGTGTTGGAGAAGACTCTTGAGAGTCCCTTGGACTGCAAGGAGATCCAACCAGTCCATCCTAAAGATCAGTCCTGGGTGTTCACTGGAAGGACTGATGTTGAAGCTGAAACTCCAGTACTTTGGCCACCTGATGTGAAGAGCTGACTCATTTGCAAAGACCCTGATGCTGGGAAAGATTGAGGGCGGGAGGAGAAGGGGATGACAGATGGTTGGGTGGCATCTCTGACTCAATGGACATGAGTCTGGGTAAACTCCGAGAGTCGGTGATGGATAGGGAGGCCTGGTGTGCTGTGGTTCATGGGGTCGCAAGGGGTTGGACACGACCGAGCAGCTGAACTGAACTGAACTGCCTGATGCAAGTGACCGAAGAAACGCTAACACTGGGCTAAGCAGCCCGGAAGCAGGCTGTCCACACGGGTGCAGCAGAGCAGAAGCGTCTTCAGGGTCCCAGGTCCATTCTGTAGCTCACTCCCCATCCTCGGGGGTCAGCTTTCCGTCTTGATGCTGGTCATCTCATGGCTGCCAGGTAGTTGTTGAAGCTGACATCTCACAACAGAGTCCCAAGGCAGGAAGAAGTGGGGAGAGGGCCCTTGTGTCAAGGGAGGAGGGGACAGCCGTTTCTAGAAGATCCGTCCTGACTCACCCCTGAGGCTGGGCAGGCTGCCTGCCCACTCCACGCTGGGGCTGGCTCCACCGCTCGGGAAGAATGGGATGAAGGAAGTAGGCGACCATCTGTTATCACACAGGGCCTTTCGGGTGTGTCCCCCTGAGCCCAGACCATAGAGACCAGGGACCAGCCGAGGAAAGGCAGAGAAGGTAGAGGGGCGAGGTGCCCCGTGGGAGGGCCGCAGCGAGAGGCATCAGGGAAGAGCCTGACCCTGTTCTGTAGCCCTGGGCGCCGGCTGGCAGGGTGACAGGCTGGGTTTGCCGGCCTCACCGTGGAGGAGGAGTTGGAGGCACGAGCCTGGGGTGGCGAGGCAGTGAGGGACCACGCTGTGATCCGGGTCTGGTCTTGGATGGATGTGGGGTGGGTACAGAGGAGGAGGGGCTGGCTTGGGGCTCACGGCTGAGTGTGGAGGTGGAGGCCAACATGCACAGGTGAGCCACAGAGGAGGGAAGGAGGTGATGAGGGGACACAGGCCTGCTCATGGAGTGACTCCTTGGGATGTGTTTGGGGCTTGGGGGCAAGCGCTGGCGGTACAAGTGTAAGGCTCGCCACCTCCAGAGTGGTGAGCACCTGGCACCTTGCCGGTGGTCTCAGGGGCTGGAGAGAGGGCACAGGAGACAGTGTTTCTGTCTGGGTTTCTGGGGGCGCGCTGCCCCGGGCATCTGCTGCAGGATTTTCCTCAGGGTGTCTTAGTGAAACCTCCCTTTAAGGAGAGAAAGGGCTTAACGTCTCACTCTCTCACGTCGACAGGTTTGTGCCAGCGAGTTTAAAGAATTCGTGGCGAAGCTTAGAGAGAAGTTCAGCTCAGCCCTAAAGAATCCAAACCTTGAAATCCCAGACACGCTCGAGGAGCTGTTTGCCAGGTAAGGCTCCTCCAGGAAGGTTCTGTGTGATCTTGGGGCAAGAGGGTGCGTCACAAGCGACAGGTGTGTTTCCCACCAGCCGTTCACCTGACCCGGCAGCGAACCCTGTGCTCCTCTGACTCTGCGCCTCTCGTCTCCTCTCCGGGGGAGTTGAAACTGGGGAGACACCGCCATCCCCTGCACCCCGCGGGGTGCTCCCTTCCGTTCCGGCGCAGCCCCACTCTGGCTTACTTCGGGCTTGCTCAGATATTGGAGTGCTTTTGTCAAGATTGCTTATTTTATGCACAAGGAAACCTTGAAATGTACGAAGCTTCCCAAGGTCACGGTGCTAGTACGCCCCAGGCCAGGATTTGAACTTAGGTGGGTCTGACCCCAGAGCCCCTGCTCTTTCCAGCTCTACCCCTGGGCACCTGGAGAGGAACACACTTGAGCTTCCCAGAACCTGTGCAGTTTTAAAATCTTGAGTGCTGTTGAACCAGGCCTGTTTCTGCTGCCTCATCCGGACGTGAATCCCTCCTCACCATTCTCATCAGCATACTCCCTGTGGCCACTGTATTTCCAAATTTCTTCCTCTAGAGACGACATCCATCTGTCAGCTCCCACTGTGAGCCATGTGGTACCTCTGCAGCCGGCCCTCTGTGTTTCGGTTGGGGGTCTCATCCTTTCATTCACCCAGCAAGTAGTTTGTGTCGTGCCCGCTATGTGCCAGGGCCAAGGAGCGCTCTGTAGTCACTTACAGATTGCTTTTGCTGCAAACTCTTACCCAGAACTCTTAAGTGGTGTGGCTTCTCTTCACTCGTGAAGGTGTTTCAGGCAGCCTGTTTACCTACCTGTAATTTCTGTCCCCACATGTTTTTAATAAACACATGGGCCAACTTTTAGTTATTACGGAAGACAAAGATTTGTGAAGGTGAGTTCACGACCCATCTAGAGGAAAGGAAAAAAGTTCCAGCTGTAACAGCTGACCACTAGATTTGATCTTGAGCGTTCTGGCAGGCAAAGTAAAAGAGAAAAATGGTCCCAAATATTTTCTCATTTGACTAAAACCAGTTCACATTCTTCTGAAAAGGTGTTTTGTCTTATTGTTAAATTTTAGGAAGAATTTACTATTGCAAGGATGAATTTTGACTTTAGTCTTGTAGAAACCAAAGACGTGACTTACAAATAAGTAGCCATGGGTTTTTTGGTAGAGTTTTGTGGTTTATTTTTATATTTATTTGCTTGGTCCAAACACAGTGAAACAGTATTACATGGACCTTGGTGGGGCTTCCCTGGCAGCCCAGTAGTTGAGGCTCCACGCTTCCAGGGGGCGCAGGTTCCATCCCTGGTTGGGGAATTAAGATGCCATGTGCCACATGGTGTGGCCCCCAAAATTTTTTTAATTTAAAAATTGCATGGAGCTCAGAAAAACAGATGGGGAGATAACGTGTAACACGATCACCTAATACAGCACCTCCCCTGTGAGGTTATTTATTCCCAGGCTCCTGATGAGCCCACAGCTGTCTTCCTCCTCTGGTAACAGTTAACAGTCACTGTCTGCAAGTTAAATATCTCCTTATTGCCTCAAGATGGTCAGTGATTGAGCATTTCTCATTTTAATTTACATGTATGAGTTTGAATTTTAGGGAGTTTACCAATTATTTTTTTATAGTGTTTAGCCAATCAGTAGCCATCTCACTCGAGCATCACCTTGGCTCAGGAAGGTCGGCTGGGTTCCCTTGACAAGCGCTTCTTCTGTTTCCTATGCAGATACCGAGTTTTGGTGATTGGAGACAAAAAAGATCAAATCATGAAAGAGGATGAACTTAAGAGGCAAGTTCTGACAGGCCTGAAGCTTTCCAGGGGGCTCAGTGGTAAAGAATCTGCCTGCCAGGGCAGGAGACTCTGGTTTGACCCCTGGGCCAGGAACATTCCCTGGAGAAGGGAATGGCAACCCACTCTAGTACTCTTGCCTGGAGAATCCCATGGACAGAGGAGCCTGGTGGGCCACAGTCCAAGGGGCCTCAGAGTGGACGTGACTGAGGGACTAAAGAACAGCAGCAACTGACAGGCCTGGCGCCCTTTCTTCGGCCGCCTCACTGGGTTGCCCGCAGCCTGGCTCGGATCAGCTAGGGCCGAATCTAGCCTGGTGCCTATTTCTGGAAATACAGTGTTATTGGAACACAGCCTCGCCCGTTCCATGTGTGGTCAGTGGTGCTTTCAGGGTGGGACGTCAGAGCTGAGGGGCTGCAGCAGAAACCATGGGGTCCGTGGAGACTAAATTATGGGGCCCTTCATGGGAAGAGCAGGCCGACCCCTCACCTCGCCTGTCACCAGCCCTGCCTGAGGACCGGTTGGAGAAGGGGTATGAACTCATAGCCCATGAACTTCCCAAGGAAAATTCGGGTTAGAAAACTCGGGCTTTTCTTTCCATCTTGGATAATCAATATTTGATTTTTAGCTCTGTATTGAGTGAAAAGCCTATTCTCATTGGAGAAACAGTTGTTTAAAATTGGATGAAAAATATACGTGGCTGAATCCCTTCGCTGTTCACCTATCACAGCATTGCTAATCGACTATGTCGTTCTTGTTCAGTAGGTAAATCGTGTCCAACTCTTACCAGTCCCACAGACTGCAGCACGCCAGGCTTCTCTGTCCTTCACCATCTCCCTGAGTTTGCACAAACTCATGTCCATTGAGTTGATGATGCCATCCAACCATCTCATCCTATACTCCAATAAAAAGTTAAAAGTTAAAAAAAATAATATAAATAAACTTGGGTTAAAAAAAAAAAAAAGCAGTAACCACACATGTTCATTGTCATGAAAACCTATTCCTAGGTTATGTCACCCCTTACCCACTAGAATAAAACTTTTTCCCTTCGAAAATGGACCAGCCAGTGAGGGGTAAAAACCACCGTTCATTCCTTTTGTTTGGGTTTATGACTAGTGGGAACGTTTGTATCACTGTCAGGAGATTGGAAAGATTTTCTGAGGTGGAATCTACCAGCAGGATGAGCGGTGGCTCGTGGCCTGTGGACTCATGTGGCCCTGTTGCCCCCCCGCCCCCATCTCACGTGGCCCTGTCGCCCGCCCCGCCCATCTCTTGCAGCGTGGATGACATCCACTTCCTGGTGCTCCAGAACCTGATCCAGAGCACGCTGGCCCTCTCGGACAGACAGATGGAGATCTGCCAGTCGTTCCAGGTAGGCGTTGGGGACTCAGCTTGGCAGCAGCGTTCCAGGACTTGGGGCCCTTCCCAGGCTGGGGGCCCATGAGGTTTCTTCTCCTTCTCTTCTTACCTATGAGGTCTCAGGGCCCTGATTGCCCCCCGAGGCTCCAGCCAAAGCTTCGTTCATGTTTGTTTGTTTGGTGTTGCCACATGGCTAGTGGGATTTAGTAGTTCCCTAACCAAGGATTGAACCTGGGCCACTGGTGAAAGGGCTGAGTCCTCATCATTGGGCTGCCAGGGAAGACCCCCCCCCATTCACTGAAGTGTGGGCACAGGATCTGGTGACCTCCAAAATCCCTCCCAGGGCTGAGGGTTTGAATCTAACGTTGAAGGCAGATGATTAGGCAGAAGGAGAAATGAGCCATGACAGAAGAGCTGAGAAGCTAATTGGGCTGCATAGCATATCTTTTCCAATTATAGTGGACAAGCACCAACGTATTCAGATTGTTAGAAAATGTCACCCAGTGGGAAAGCTGCCTTTCTGCGGGCATTGAGTCTTACACATCTCCTGAGAACATACTAGAAGTGGGATGCTGCTTGGATCGTAGCCGAATGAGGATGAAGGAGAAGGCAGATCTCCTTAACCCTGTGCTGAGCCTGGGAAAGGGATGGGATTAGTACTTTATAGGTGCGAAAACTTGGCTCAGAGAAGTTAAAAAGCCCATGACCAAGATCCCAGGGCTTGTTCATCAAACCTGAGTCTGTGTGGCTCCGAGGCCCCAGGGGAGAGGAGTCTGCTCCCGGAGCCCGTGCTTGCTTCTCCCTTTTCTGGCTGTGCTGGGTCTTCATTGCTACGTGGCTTTTCTCTAGTTGCAGTGAGCACGCTGCTCACTGCAGTGGCCTCTCGTTGTGGAGCACAGGCTCTAGGATGCCTAGGCTTCAGTAGTTGCAGTGCATGGGCCCAGCCTCTGTGGCTCCCGGGCTCTGGAGCACAGGCTCAACAGTGGGGGCTCACAGGCTTAGTTGCTCTGAAGCGTGTGAAATCTTCCCGGACCAGGGATCAAACCCGTGTCTCCTGCATTACTCCTGAGCCACCAGAGAAGCCCTTATCTTGTTTTTAATGATCACAAAAGTGCATTCCAAGTAGAGCTTATCTACGTTTGTATTTAATCTTGCAACCTAAAACTAAGCTCCTACAGCTTACATGACCAAGTCAAGCCAGTTTGGAACCTGAAGGAAGAAGTTAGAGAACAAAGGGCTGGTGGTGTTTCTTATCCTGCTGATGTGTTTAGATGGATGCTATCCCAAACTTTAGGGTGTCTCACAGTCAGCTGGAGAGCTCTTATAGCACATGGACTCCAGGTCCCACCCCCGGAGACCGGAGACCGGAGTGGAGGGGGCAGGACCCCGACAAGCTCTTCTGCCCGGTAGGAGTTAGAGCTGGCACAACCTCAGGGGTGGGTCCAACCACCTGTTACATGAGAAAGTCCAGCCCCCAGGGTACAGCATGGGCCTGGCCCCTGCGTCCCAGTGGGGCCTGGTCCCTGCGTCCCAGTGGGGCCTGGTCCCAGCCTCACTTTTCCTTCCTCCAACTCTATTTCCAGGTGGGGCTTGGACTATTAACAATGGTGCCAAAGGGCTGTCACTCTCCCTGACTTTCCCAGGGCATGGAAAGACATGAGAGAGGGCACCTGACCCCAAGCAGGACGCAGAACCTTTCTCCAGGGACCCCCACCCGTGGCAGCAAGGAGTGGGAGGTCACAGGGATGAGGTTAGGGAATTCTTTGAGGGTCCAGTGTTAGAACTGGGTGGTCCCCTGGCAGAGGGAAGCCACCAGGGCTTTGGAGGCAGGGAAGGACATGTGGTCCGATGTAGGCATAAAAGGGCTACATTGCCTGCTGTGCAGAGCGGTCAGAGTTGGGGGCAGAGAGCCCCAGGTAGAAGCCGGAAGAGCAGGCAGTCACAGGCAGAAGCGACGTGGCATGACCCAGACAGACGGTGGCTGTAGGTGGCACAGCCTGGACGCTTCTGGAACATACTCAGAGTAGATCAGCCCCAGCAGATTCGCCAGTGGCTCCGGCGGGAGCTGAAGCATACCCGGTATCAGAGATGATTCTGCGTCGGCTCCCAGCGTCCATACATCCAGAGAAGTAGGCGCGGGTGCAGCCTGCCTTTTCCGCCTGCTTGTCCTCTGCACTCTCTAAGGGCGTGTGCTGGTGGGTCAAGGTTGACCATGGGGCTGTGGGCTTCTTCCAGGCTCTCCCTCACTGCATCCCAAGTGTCTGTTCCAGCCTCGCAGCCTCTCCCGACCCCTGCGCCCCCTCATCAGCAGCCTTCCTCCATGGATGATCAGCCATGTCATCTGTGCATCCACTTCCCATTCCCATGCCCTGCTGGCTGGAGAGCCCCACTCACGCCTGGCCTGCTGTGTTGCAGACCTTCCGCCTGTACCGGGACTACAAGGAACAGGTCCTGGTGAAGGCCTTCGTGGACTACCAGCGGAGGAGCCTAGTCAACCGGCGCCGGGTCAACCACACGCTGGGCCCCAAGAAAAACCGCGCTCTGCCCTTCGCGCCCATGTCCTACCAGTTGTCCCAGGCCTACCACAGGTGAGCAGGGAGGGCAGGGCCTGTCAGCGGAGGGAGCGCAGGTGAGCGGAAGTGACGGGTGTCCCTCTTCGTTAGCGGGCAGGGCAGCCTGGGCCCTCTGGCCTCTTGTGCGAGACCGAGCCTCTGGGACCAGGTTTCTCATCAGCGCCCGTCCTTGTCTGGGAATAAGGTTCATGCCGGTGGTCTCTCATAAGGGGGCATTTATCAGTTTTGCTGGTAGTTTGTTTCCTTTTTTCGCATCAAGTTGGGTGAAATGAGTGTCCAGCGATTAGACCAGCTAACAGTGCACCCTCCTGGTTGGGTGTGATCTCAGTCCCTAGTCCCACGGCTCAGAGCTGTACCAGGCTGCCTGCCCCGTGGGCTGACACACTTCCTTTGGAAGCCATCGTGTTCAGACCTGGTTTGTGGCTCATAAGCAAGAGGACGTTGTTACAAGGAATGAAAGCCACCCCTCTGAACAGAGGCGAGGGCTTGCGTGCAGGCGCCGAGTAGAAACAGACTGAACACACGAGGGGTCCGGGGCTTGCCTTGTAAAGGTGACGACACAGTGCACATTCACCTTCCCCAGTTCAGCTCCGAGGGGCCTAGAGTGCTGGTTCGGGTGAAGAGTCACAGAGCCCCCTTGAAGGCGCTCCGGGGAGCGGCCTCCCGGAGCCTGCAGCGCAGCGCCTTCGTCTGAGATGGAAAGAGGGCTTCCAGGGAGAAGCCGGCGTGCTCAGCGTCGGCGGCCGGTTGGAAGCACCTGCAGCCCGTCCACCCCCAGGCCTCCGGCACCCTGAGCTCAGAAAGGCCCTGCCCTTCTCGTCCTGTCTTAGGATTTTCACGTGGCGGTTTCCGAGCACCGTCTGCACAGAATCGTTCCAGTTCTTCAGCAGACTCCTGGCTGCGGGCAAGCGGGACCAGGCCGATCACTTCTCCTTTAAAGACCAGAACTGTAGCGAGCCCGCGAGCGACCTGGTGGCGTTCTCTTTGGACGGCCCAGGAGGAAACTGCGTGACCGCCCTGATCCTTTTCTCCTTGGGCCTTGTTTCTGTGGACGTCAGGATCCCAGAACAGATTGTCGTGGTGGACAGCTCCATGGTGGAGAACGAGGTCATTAAGAGGTGAGGGCCACAGGCATCGTCACTTGCCCTCAGGCTGGGTGTCTGCCGTTTTCTTTGCTCACTCATTCTCATTTTTATTCACTCAACAAACACATTTCTCTGCCTTGTGCTTGGCATCATGTGGCCCAAGACAGCAGGGTCTCGGCAGTGGTTCCCAGGAGCTCAGCGCCTCCTGATGGTGCCTCTAGGCACCAGGGGTACCACAGGAGGGGGTGGCTAGGCTGGGCCAAAGAGAAGGGCCTAGAACAGTGTGGCCAGGAGGGATGGGGAGGCAGAGAAGAGGGACCATTCCTTGAGGGCTTGAGAGCTGAAATGGGGTTTAGTGGACAAATGGGTGTCTTTTGGACAGAAACCTGGAAGGGTTTCCAGGCAGAAGGACCAGCCCTTGCAAAGACACAGGTGTAGGGAGTGGGGAGGGGAGTGTGGGAAGGTGGGCGAGGTGGGTAATGTGGCCACCAGTCCGTGCTGATCTGACCTCAGCCAGATGCCATGGGGCGTCCAGGGCCAGAGCACCACTCCCTGAGGGGGCAGCCAGACCAGCAGAGAAGGCCCTGCCCGGCTCCAGCACCCAGGTCCATTGTCTGCTCCCAGCCTAGGCAAGGACAGCACCTTGGAAGAGGACGAGGACGAAGAGGAAGACCTGGACGAAGGCTCGGGGGCCAAGCGCCGGAGCATCGAGGTGAAAGCCCACCAGGCCTCCCACACCAACTACCTGCTGATGAAGGGCTACTGCGTCCCCGGCATTGTCAGCAACCGCAACCTCAACCCCAACGACAACATTGTGGTGAACTCCTGCCTGGTCAAGTTCCGCCTGCGCTGCACCCCCAAGCCCACCAGGCTCGCGCTCGTGGGTGAGCGCCGCCCCCGCCCACCCCAAGGCCCAGACCCCCAGCTCATGGCCAGGCTCCCAGTGCTGCCTGGGGAAGCCGCCGCTGACCCAGCCAAAGGGAAAAGCAAAGGAAAACCCCTCCTGTCCTTAGCAGCCAACCCAGGGCGAGGGGGCCAGTGGAGGGTGGGCACGTGGCCCGAGTTGCCTGCTTGTTTGTGGGGAGCCCTGGGCTGTGCGTACTGTGGTTAGCGCTCAGCGTGGTCTTTTTTACTTAAGTCTTTTGACCCCTTGCTGTGAAAGCTGAGTATTCCACTTACATTCATTACCTCTTATTTCCTTTTTTTCCAATTTTTACACGTTTTTGAGTTCTTGTATTGATTGCCTCTGAAACGTTAATGACTTACTTTCACCTCCGTTTCCCTCACCCTTGATATCAGGCATTCTCTCCTCGCTGCACGTATAATGAGAATGCTAGGGCCTCGTCCCTGCCCTCCTCACCCTTCCCTTTCCTAGCCCGTCTGACTCGCCTTCTTTTTCACGTGTTGAGGAGTGTACTCTTATAGCTAGGTTGTTTATTTTTGGCTGCACTGTGTCTGCATTGCTTTGTGCGGGCTTTCTCTGGTTGTGGTGCTGCAGCTGCTCATTGTGGTGGCGTCTCTTGTTGCAGAGCACAGGCTCCAGGGTACAGGCTCAGGAGCTGAGGTACACGGGCTTAGTTGCTCCATGGCATGTGGAATCCCCCTGGACCAGGGATCGAACCCGTGTCCCCTGCATTGGCAGGCAGATTCTTATCCGCTGGACCGCCATCTAGTTTTGTAACCACGATCAGTATCCCACACTGTGTCGGGAGCTTGGCCTGGGCAAAAATGTGGCAACCTGAGGCCTGTGGTCTTAGCAGAGATAACTTATCCAGGAAGTACCAGAAACCAGCCCCGGCGGGTGTGAGTAAAAGTAGGGATTTATGGAGAAGTCCCAGGGTATCTCAGAGGATCTCAGAAGCCGTGAACATGTGAGCATCAGGAAGGGTGGGCCCGAGGCAGCCAGAGTAGAGGACCGCCCCCCACTCCTTCAGAGCTCCTGGGCTCTGTTCTGAGGCCCCGGCACCCCCTTTTCCCCTTCACTGTGAGTTGTGAGCAGGAGAACCAATGGCCCAAGGGATCCAATCCAGTTGGCTGCAGTCAAGGGCCCAGAGGCATGTATCAGGAACCTGACTGCCGGGGCCCAGCCGTGTCCACCCAGAAAGTGACCCCTTGACTTTTGCAAAGCAGCAAGTCCATGTTGGCGTGCACCTGCCTCGGCATTGCTTGTGCACTGGTCTGGGGGGGGCAGGGGGCTTCTCAGGGCTAATGCTGGTCCTCTCGGTCGCCACAGACCCTTCTCTGGAGGAGCTGACGGTGGGGCCCTCCTGCCTCCCTGACACCTTCACGCGGCTGATAAACAGCCCAGAGGACACCTGCAGCTTGGAGGAGTTCGTCCACCAGGTGGCGCTGTCTGGGTACCAGCCCGGAGACGTGTTTGCCGCCCTGGAGATCCAGGAGGCCATTGCAGCGGCCGGTTGCTTTGGGGTGGACCGGCTGGAGCTGAGCAAACAGTTCTTCGCCTTGGCCAGGACAGACAGTGAGCGCACCAGGACATTCACAGACTACGTCCAGGTGAGCTGTGCTCTCAGGTAGCCTGCAGAAGCAAAAGCTAGAGTCGCAACTCCTGGGCCAGAGGCACGCTGTGGGTGGACTTGGTTCAGGGCGTGCGGAATTTTTTTTTCAAAAGTTGAACTGGTTGTCAACATTGAAGATTGCCTAAAACCCTAGCTTCTGAAAGTTAGAAGGTCCGTCCGTCCACTCTGGGCCCTGTTTCTTCAGCAGAGCTGGCTAGAGTCTCCCCCGACCCAAGCCTTGGGCCTCGTCCTCCCCCAGCTCTCTGCTGTCTCCAGACTTCCTGCCGCTGGTCCACAGTCTCACTGCCTTGTTAGCGCAAGTCCGTATGCCCAGTGCACAGTAAGGCCAGACAGAATGAATCAACAGGGTTTGGAGCAGAGAAAGGTTAATTGCAGGGCCACACCAGAAGACAACCACTCATGCCTTAACACCCCTGAGCTCCTTGAAGGGTTTTAGCAAAGCATTTTTAAAGGGCAGGTGAGGGAGGGGCATCACAGGGTGTGCGTTTTTGCAGAAGCATTTGGCCCTCAGCGTGTTGAATCTGGGAGGAGCTGGCTGGGCAGAAGGAGACTGGTAAGGTTGCATCAGTTTTGAGGGTGCAGCTGTGGCTCCAAGAAGTTGAGGCAGAGTCACCTGCCCTAAGGAGGTGGCCTGGCCACTGGCTCAGGACACTTAAAACACTCAGGCAGGGGAAACGAGCCCCAATGACCCTGGGGTTCCCTGCAGACCCCTTTGTCTCCCCCTTTCCTAGGACCTCTTAGAGCACCAGCAGGTGCTGGAAGTCGGCGGGAACACCGCTCGCTTGGTAACCGTGGCCAATGCACAGCCCTGGCTCCTGCACTCAGTGCGGCTGAAAGACAGAGAGGGGGCTGCTGACCTTCAAAGGGATGACCCCCGGGCTGGACCCCCTGAGGGGCCTTCCAACGAGGACAGCCCCCAAGAGAGGCAGGCCCTGCCCTCTCAGAGCCCCCAGAGCGCCAAGAGGCGTGGCAGCTGGGCCGGCGCTGATGTGAACAGCCAGGGCGGGGGTGCTGACCCTAAGAGCGCCCTGGAGCCCCCTGCAAAGAGGCCTGCACTCCAGGACATACGCTCAGCCCCCAGCCCAGGGCCCAGAGCAGAAGAGGAGCTGGGGACTCTGGCGCCTGCCCTGCTCGCGGCTCCTGAGGACGGAGGTGCATCGGAAGCTGGGCCAGGGGACCAAGAGGGTATCGGGGTGCCCAGCTTCCCAGGCCAGGAGCAGCTGAGCTGTCAGGCCCAGCTTCCAGAGGCCCCTGAAGACCCCAGAGGTACCAAAGCCTGTCCCCACCCCGCCTTCCCCCACCTGCCCTTTCTCTATCAGGGCCTGAAGGGCCCACACTACCTTCCTCAAGACCAGGAGCCTGCTATTGCCACAGAGGGGCTTTCCGTCAGCTTTTCTTGGCCCCGACTTTGAGCGGGAGGCTCGTGCCTGTTGACACTCGTCTTCCCTCTAGAGGGCAGGGGCTTCGTGCTCCTTAGCCGACCTGTGAATTAATTACAAGGACAAGGCTCTCTCATGGTTCTGGAAAGGGGTGTCCTTACCAGGAAGCTGGAAGGGGAAGGATCTCGCCTCCCAGGGGACTTGGCAGGTGGCTCCCACCCCTTTCCTCTCCTCTGCTGGAATTCTCCCAGGGGTTTACACACCCAGCTATGTGGTTAGGGCTTCTGGAGAAGGATAGGCACTCGCTTGCTCGCCTGGGGCAGGGGCATCCCCAAGCCCTGGGCACAGCCCCCAGACTGGCACCTCGCCGTCTGTCCATCTGATACTGTCCTGGGGGTGCAGCCCCCACACCCTGCTGCCCCGAGGAGGGAGGTGCTGGCTCTGTACTCACGGCCTTACCGTGTGGGATGAACGGTCGGGGGAGAGACGGGTGGGCCCCACCTCTGCAGTCTCCCACGCCTCTCCCCTCTTATCAGGTCTGGCAGACGGTTCCGCGGCTGGCAACCTCTCCCAGGTGGCATGGGAAAGGTGAGTGTGGTTCAGGCTCCGGCGGCCTGGGCTGGGAGGAGGCGGTGAGAGCCTCGGAGGGTGGCGCCCAAGGTCTGGGGTAGATTATTACCTGGAGGTCTTTCACAAAGGTTTGTCAAGCACAGCGCTTCTCGGCCAGGGTTCTCAGACATCTGAGGGACCATGGGTCCCCCTCACCAGAGACCAGGCAGGCGCCGCTTGCCCGAGGTGGACGAGCCCAGCAGTGCTGACGGCTGTAGCGCCCTGTCCGCTGGGAACAGTGGGTGTCATGGAAGTCCGAGGGGCGCCTCCCACAGCGTGTGCATCACCCTCGGCCTGAAGGGCTGTGTTCTCCCAGCTCAGATTGGGCTGGCCCAGTCACATAGTCAGAGCCAGGTGTCCAGCCAGCCTGGGGTCCCACACTGAGACTCTGTGTGGCAGACCTGTCGCTGCTTTCATTTTTAGTAAAAACCTTTTAAACCAGTCAGACTTCCCTGGTTGCTCAGATGGTAAAAAATCTGCCTGCAATGCAGGAGACGTGGGTTCAGTCCCTGGGTCAGGAAGATCGCCTGGAGAAGGGCAACCCACTCCAGTAGTTTTGCCTGGAGAATCCCATGGACAGAGGAGCCTGGCAGGCTACAGTCTATGAGGTCGCAAAGAGTTGGACATGGCTGAGCAACTAACACTTCTAAACCAGTCACTGCTTTAGTTTTTAGTAGAAACCTTCCGAAGAAAGTGCCCGCAACCCCCGAATACAACACAGAAGCAGAGCTTCTGCATACAGACCTGTGAGCTTGGTCAGAAGGGGATGCAGGCATTTGTTATTGTTGTTGTTAATGAAAATAAGCTTTTTGATACCAAGTAATAAATACAAAGATGCAGACAGTCCCATATTCTTCCAGATGTTTGGGGTCAACTTATAGCAAAGGCAGAACTGAAGCCTGCTTTCAGTCTTAGGAAAAAGTTCAGGGGTTAGGTTTGGTTTGGGAGGTTGACTCTTTTCTTCTGCATTTATAATTTGCGCGTTTTAGAATTGACTTCAGAGCACCAATAGTCGTGCAAATGCTTAAGCAGAGAAGTTACATTAAGCAGAATTCACACTGTATGGTAAATGAGGGGACCAGCTACTAGGTAAAGAGTCCCGTCAAGTCTTCCCTACAAAAGAAAAAAAAAAAACCGGCAGGTTCTATCAGGTCCCAGAGGAAGCTGGTAAATCTAAAAGTCCTGGCTCTTCCCCGCCCCACAGGTGTGGGGTGATGAGGGGGCTGGGGCCCGTCCCTCTAGGCGGCAGGAGAGCAGGAGGCAGAAGCACAGGAGGGAGGTGGTCCCCAGCCCCTGCCGAGGTGGGGGCCACGTGGAGTCAGCTGTCTCCCCTCCCCGACTAAGCCTGCTGCCCGTGTCCCCCGCCCCAACCCACCGCAGGGACTGTGAGAGCGTGCGCTTCATCGGTCGCCCCTGGCGCATCGTGGACGGCCGCCTGAACACGCCGGTGGTCAAGGGCATGATGGAGGCAGTGCTGCACCACGTCATGACCAGGCCCGGCGTGCCCGAGAGCTGCCTGCTGCAGCACTACAAGGGCGTCCTGCAGCCGCTGGCCGTGCTCGAGCTGCTCCAGGTGAGCCTCTCGGTGGGGAGGGCGCTCGCTGGGCCCTAGGCCCCACCGCACCTTTCCCCTTCCGCAGTCTCAGAGGGCGGGGGGGCCATGGGCACGTGGACTGAGCTCTGGGGTCGGCCGCTGCTTACCGGCTCAGCCCACGAGGGTGCACTGGCCTCCTCGCAGAGAGCCAGCTCCTCAGAAAAGTCTTGGGCCCCTGGTATCCCCCCCCCACCCCCAAAGCTTACTCCTGCCCCCCTGCCTAGAGAGGTCGGCCCCACTGCCCTCCGAGGTCACTGCGCCGGCCGAGCCCCACACCGATTTCCTTCCTCCTGCATCTGCTCTTCAGCGCTGCCAGCACCCAGCCCCAGTTCTCAGCACTCAGCCTCCCACAGCCCCCACCCCTGCCCCGGGTTCCTGCCCGAGCTGTCCCTCCCAGGTCCTCCTTCAGCCCCGAGCTGCTGCCTAGGCTTACACAGAAACCTCCGCGGGGTCTTGTCTCTGACCCTTTCTCAAGACCAGGGCTCAAGGGCTTGCATGCCCACAGGGACCGGCAGGTAGGTGAGTGACCAACCCTCATGGGTGGCCGGGAGAGCTGGTGAGGCGCCCACAGTCTCCTAAGGGCAGCTCGGCTTGATGGCCGCCCTGGGCTCCGGCCGTGTGTGCACAGGAGTTCCAACTCCTCGGGAGAAGCAGGAGCAGGAAGTTCAGTGTGCATTTCGCCACACTTCACAGCAGATCTGGGCCAAACAACCCCATCTGGAAGCCAGTCTGCAGCCCCTGCTCAACACAGGGCCGCTGTATAAATGCTGGCCACGCCCTTCTCTCTGGCACGCTGGGCTCTTGCTTAAACCTGCCTGGTCAATCCCGGCTCGTCTCTCAAGGTCACCCTCCTGTGTCTGTTCTGGGAGGCCGCTCTGGGTACAGAGGACGTGGTCCTTAAATGCCCCTGGAAACCGGTCTGTTTGTGCCATTGCAGGGGCTGGAGACCCTGGGCTGCATTAAAAAGTGCGTGCTGAGAAAGCCCGCGGCCGCCTCGCTCTTCTCGAAGCCACCGGTGGGAGAGGCGCCGCTGAGCCCGGACGAGAGCCCCGTGGTGTTCTACGAGCCCACGCTGGACTGCACCATCCGCCTCGGCCGCGTCTTTCCCAACGAGGTCAACTGGAACAAGTGGGTCCACCTCTGAGGCCCGTGTGGTCCTGGCGAGCCTCCCAAGAGTTCTTTCCTGGGGGACCTCTGCCCATGTGTGGGGGTGGCCTGGCAAGGTCAGGACCCAAGGATTCCTACATCCCACCCATGGGAACACTGTGTGCCCAGCCCGGCCCTGGCTGTGGTTTCTGGCCTGGAACTCTGGGCGGAGGACCAGCTGGCCGCCTGCTCCCAGCCTGTCCACGGCTGGCCTTCAGGACTCTGCTTTGTCACCCCCGGAGCTGGGTGGGGGAGCTCAGAGATGCCGCTCCTTGCCTGCTCTCCTCCTGTTTCCAATCTCTCTGGATCCTGGGTTGTGGTGAGGGGCTCCAGTGGGCTGGTCTTCCAAGGGCTTCTGAGACGATCCTGCCCTTCAGGAGCAGAGCCACCTGCCCAGGTCCTGAGCCTTCTCTATGGATATCTGCCCGCTGGCCAGTGAGGGGTCAGAAGCTGTGGGCCTCGGGGGTCTGCCCCATCCACACAGACTCACGTTCCAGCTTCCGGCCACCCCATCATGGAGGACTCTCCATGCTCCCCAGAAACTCCCCCTTGGTCTGAGGGACAAGGCCTCGTGGGGACATGTCATAGAGCATGGGCTGGGTGACCCCCTGCCAAGGCTGCCACTGAGACTTGTTCCTCTGGAGGCAGGACCCCTGACTGCTGAGCCTGCAAGCCACCTGCAGGCCTCCTGCCACCTGGAAACGGGGAGTCCTTACAGGTTTGGAGTTTGTCTTTTTGTCTTTTTTTTTTTTTTCAGCCTCTTTCCTTATTGAAAAAAAAAAAAACCCTGGCATGTATTTATATGTTTTTTTTTAATTAAAGCGAAGTAAAACGCATTTCGTTTTGTATTTCCTAATACAATGGTGTTTGATCCCTCAGGGGCCTGTTGTTTTCCACCATGGAACAGCCAGGAATAGAGGTTGTCGGTAAAACCCGAGGAAGAGGTGGGTGCTGGGGATGAGCTTGGCTCGGCCCGTCCCGGCACTGCCTCACCGCACGCCACTGCCTCGAAACCCTTCCTCCTACTCAGCCAGGCCCCGGCCTCTCCCTTAACAGGCATCCAGCTGCACTCAGGCCAGGCCTGTGGCTGAGCGCACGGCCTGTGATGCCGGCAGGCTGCTGAGGTCGAAGCCTGGAGCGTGGATTCGGCCCACGGCTGGTCTCTTTCGCTCAGTGTTTCTTTGTTGTTTTTTAGTTACTGACATTTCTTTAAAATTGGAGGTTTCACATTTAAAAAAAAAATCCAGATCTTTGTCTTCTCTGGAAAGATCTAGAAATACTGCCGGTGACAGTCACAAGTATGGGACATGCCCCCCCCAATCACGGCTGGCCCACCCCCAGGCCAGGTCTCAGGCCCATCAGAGCTCCTCTCACTTTAACCTGCAGCTCACGGCCTGGCCCACCTGGCAGCCTTGGGTTTCCAGCTTCTCTCTGCCAGGGACCTGGTCCCCAGGCCAGACTCCAGGGTGACAGGGCAGAGGACAGGAGGCATGGGGTCCAGAGTCTTGAGAGTGAACCACCACCCCCAGCACTGCCAAGACCTGGCCAAGTTTTGGCATCATTTTTTTTTTTTCCTTCTTTATTCATTTTTACTCTAAAGTGAAAAATAGCATTTGGGGTGATCTGGGGTAATCAAGTAGAATAATGGATATGATTTGCTTTGTAAACAGAAAATACAGATGCTGATTATGTGGGAATGCATTTCGTGGTGGGAGGAAGGTAGGGTTGGGATCCAGTCTTGATGTCCCGTCACAGAGCCTTGGTTTTCTCACCTGAGAAATGGGGATAGACTGTCCCCCTCATAGGAGGGCCAGATGAGCTGAAGAACACCAGGGACAAGCACGTAGTAGGACTCAGTCAAGTCAGTTTCCCTCCCTGTGTCTCCAGATTGAGGGACAGTCTGGGCACGTGTCTAGGAGATGGACACCGGGGCGAGGAGTCAGCTCTCCAGTGGAGAGAGGGGGTTTCTGTGACCCTCATTCCCACATCTAGGCATCCTGTGCAAGGATGACTTCCTCCTTTCTTCCCTCCCCCCACCCATCCCATCAATCTGTCCGTGCATCCATCCACCCCCTCAGCTAGCCCCCATCCAAGGTAGCTCTCTGCCTTGCCAAGCTCTGCACCCAGGGTTTGCAAAACCAGAAGTGTAGACCAGAAGCTATGAGATCAGATGGCTTCAGGGCCAGGTAGGTAATATAAAGTGGCCTGGTTAATACTAGGCAGGGTAGGAACTATGGAAAATTAAAATCTGCATGCCCAGGGTGAGAAGGAATTCATGTTTAGAAAAAAAAAAAGATTTTAAACACTGACTACCTAGTAAAACACTCCACCTGCAATATGGGAGACCTGGGTTCGATCCCTGGGTTGGAAAGATCCTCTGGAGAAGGGAACAGCTCCCCACTCCAGTATTCTGGGCTGGAGAATTCCATGGACTACAGTCCATGGGGTCAAAAAGAGTCGGACATGACTGAGCGACTTTCACTTACCTAGTAAAACACGGGATGCGAGCGGGGGAGCACTAAGCCCAGAGGGGTCATGTCCTGTTCACCCCGAGTAACAGCACACCCCAGACCCCCGAAGGTCTGTCCTCTGGGTTCCTTGTCCCTCCACACTCTTCATTCTTACTCCTTTTTACTTACATAAGGTGTTAGTCGTTCACTCATGTCCAGCTCTGCAACTCCATGGACAGTAGCCCACCAGGTTCCTCTGTCCATGGAGTTCCCCAGGCAAGCACACTGGGGTGGTGTGCCATTCCCTTCGTCAGGGGATCTTCCTGACACAGTGATCAAACCCAACTCCTACATTGCAGGTGGGTTCTTCACCATCTGAGCCACCAGGGAAGCCCACACCCTTCGTGTTTACGCCTTTTTTGCTTATATAAGCCACAGCTAATCCATTCTCTCTAAACACCTAAACCTGCAGGCTGCTTTCTTCTCCAGGCCTTTTCCTCTGCATTTACATACCTTTTATGCTCCCCACCCCTGAGAAATCACAGACCTGTGATGGCATTTTGCGTACTGACCCAGCTCCAGCTGTGGTTCCCCCTGGAGTGCCCTTGCACGTCGGTGTCTGCACATAGAGAGCCGTGAGTTACGAGGTAAGTCTAGGCGGGAGTCCTGGCACTGAGGTCCTGATGTTACTCCCTCTTGGTTGAAGTTGCTTCCTGGTTTTCCCCACTGAGCATCTTCTCTGCCTTCCCAGGCCCTGCCTCCCTTCCTGCTGGAGCCCAATCAGATCTCGCTCAGTGTCTGGCAGCTGCCAGCCTCCCACATCCCCTTCCTCCCCTTCCAGCCTCACTTTGCCCATGGCCACCCAGAACCCTGGGCTGAGTGTCCTCTGGCTTCACCTGACTCCCCACCCTTCCCCTGGGTCCTTGACCCACTTATGCCAGGGAATTTCCCACATGTGCGTGCGTGTGTGTGTGTGTTTGTGAAGTGTATGTGTATTTTTATATGCGTGTGTGTGTGAAGTGTACGTGTATTTTTTATATGTGTATGTGTATTTTTTATATGCGTATGTGTGTGTGAAGTGTATTTTTATATGTGTGTGTGTATGAAGTGTGTATTTTTTATGTGTGTGTGTGTGTGCTGTATGTGTGAAGTGTATGTGTATTTATGTGTGTGCACATGTATGTGTATTTTTTATATGCATGTGTGTGTGCGTGTGCACACACATGATCTTCCTGCTGAGTGTGGTCTCACCACCCACCCTGCCTGGTGCCCAATGCAGGCCCACCCACCCAAGGAGTAGAATTCAGCCCTTGTTGAATTTTAAAAAGAACCTACTAAAAAAGAAAAATAAGAATTTTTAAAACAAGTTTTAAATTTAAAAAATTATAAGAAAAAAATGGAAAAGAACGTACTATAAATAAATAATAAAAAAAGAACCTACCACGGTTACCAAAGGGGAGAGGGTGAAGGGGAGGAACAAATGGTAAGGTTGGGATTAACAGATACAAGCTACTATACATAAAACACACACACACACTGTCGCTCAGTCGTGTCCGACTCTTGCGACCCTGTGGACTGTAGCCTGCCAGGCTCCTCTGTCCATGGGATTCTCCAGGCAAGAATACTGGAGTGGGTTGCCATTTCCTTCTCCAGGGGATTTTCCCAACCCAGGGATTAAACCCATGTCTCCTGCATTGCAGGCAGATGCTTTATCCTCTCAGCCACCAGGGAAGCCCTATACATAAAACAGGGAACCAAGAATTACCTTGTAGCACAGGGAATTAAACCCAGTGTCTTGTAATAAGCTATATGAAATATAATCTGCAAAAAAAGAAAAATCATTTTGCTGTACATCTGAAACTAACAGTATGTGACCAAAAGAACCTACCGGTTCACCTTGTGAACGCTCCCACCGCACCGAGTTGCTGGGACAATTGTGTAGCCAGCTGACAGTGCCAGGCAGATGCGAGTGCAGCCCCTGGACCTCAGCGCAGGGAGCACACCACCTTCAGCTGGCTCCTCAGCCAAGTTCCAGTGGTCACCAGCAGGTGGCAGCAGCCACCCAACATCTCCTTTTGCTGAGGGTTGGTCTGGTCTCCAGATGTCTGTATTAATAGCTCATTGTTTGGGCTTCCCAGGTGGCCCAGAATCCGCCTGCCAATGTAGGAGACCCAAGAGATATAGGTTCAGTCCCTGGATCAAGAAGATCCCCTCGAGAAGGAAATGGCAACCCACTCTGGTATTCTTGCCTGGAATATGCCATGGACAGAACTGAACGTACATGCACGCACATGCAGCTCATTGTCCAGCCAAGTTTAAGGTTGAGGTCAACAAAAGTATATAGGAGTGGGGGTCAGGGTGGGGCTAATTTGTCCACAAAAATGATAAAGTAACAACATTTTCTAAGCACTTCCAATGTGCCGGACACCGCTCTCCATACTTCTCACGTATTGATTCCTGGTCCTGATCAATATACCCATTCCATGTATGAGAAAACTGAGGCATAAGGAAGTGAAATGATTTCTGCAGGTTGAAAGCTAGTAATTGGATCTCCTAGTTTCCCAACTCAGGCCGTCTAGCCTCAAAGCCCTCTCTGCTTAGGCCCCTTTCCAGAGGTGGGGTTTGCCTTGGATGGGTGGCCAGCATGATGCTGAGAGACCCCCCCCCCAAATTGCAGAATCTAAAATTTATTTTCTGGGGCCATCAGTTTTTAAAAAGAGGATGCTCACATTTTTTGCCCCCAGAGATTACTGCAAAAGCCCAAGGGGAGTGTAGTTTCAGGCATGGCTGGATCCAAGAGCTTAAGAGGTATTATCAGGAATATGGGTCCGCTTCCCAGCTCTGCTTTCCAGTGTGTTGGCCTCATCTCAGATGAGCTCAGATGTTCTCTAGGGGTCGGGGGGGCTGGGTCACGTAGCCATTCCCAGAGCTGGGGTCAGCCCCCCAGTGATGCTGACACAAGCTTGGGCACCCTTGGCTGTTTCTTCCCTCCTGACCCAGGTGCCTTCCAGCAAAGCAAGGTGAGGAGAGTTTGGACTTGAGGTCAGGAGCCCAGAGTTCAAGCTCTGACTCTGACCTTTAATTCAGGATGTGACTGCAGACAAGTGACCGGTCCCTTCTGCACCTTCACTTCATTTGTTGAATGGATATCCCGCCCCTGGGAGCCTGCAGATGGAAAAGGGCTGGGCCAGGAGCAGTGGGTGGCACCCTCCTGCCTCCAAAGACAGGGTTGTTAGTAACTGTGTGGCCTGGACTCTGGGTGACGGGGACCTCCGCCCCCCGCCTCACCCCGTGTTTAGGGCTCAGCCACACCTCCAGGCCTTTGCTCAAGCTCTTCCCTCTGCCTGAGTAGCTGGTGTCCCTTATAGCTCCTATTCATTTTCCAGAGCAACAGATACCACCTCCTCCCTGAAGACCCCCCAGGGCCTTTCTACTGCCTGCTCTGATCTCCCGTCCAAGTGCTGGGGTTGCCTCATACCAGCCAGGAGTGTCAATTATGAACATCTCTTCCAATCCCGTGTTTGAAGCCGTCAAGTTGGTAGCTTGAAATTGACCATGGTGAAATGTTTACACCGTGGAAATAAGCAAACACTGCAAATCAGGCTTTACTGAGGAGGGCTCCCTATGTGCCTGATTGGGGGTGAAGCAGCGAACACAAGAGGTGAAGTTGCTGCCTTCCCGGAGCTTGTGTTTGGCATTTCATCCTTGTCTCTAGCAACTGTTTATCTCTATCCATCCATCCAACTGTTCTTCCTTCCAGCCTTGACCATCCTTCTATGCTTCCGTCCACCCACTAATGCACCCACTCGTCCATCAGTCATCCACCCACCCCCATCCTGGTACTCCAGCCCCCCAGGGGGGCCAGCTCCTGTCTCCCTTCTGCACTGACTTTTATGAGCTGGGTCCCCTTCAAAGACGCAGTGTCGGTGAGGAGTCCTGTCTGGCCCAGGCCAGAGACCCGTGCCCCTCCCCCATCCTGGCCGGCCATCAGCGGGGGTCGCAGGTGTCCCCTCCCCCCACACCTGGGCCCAGAGCTCTGGGTGCTGGAGAGCTGAGCTGCTTCCCCGGAGAGCAGGGGGCTCATGAGCCCCTGGAGCCCGTGGTCTCCCTGAAGGTGTGAAAACCACAGCACACCTTGGCCCAAGCGTCTCCGGGGTGACGGTGGGGGTGGGGAGGGCTGCTCACACCTGCAGGAGCTGTGGTTTCACACCTGTGCTCCCATCTGCACCTCGCACATCCTGATCCCAGTCCCACTGTTAAGACCATCAGTGTTCTAGAATTTTCAGAACCAAGGCATCTGGTGTTCTCTCAGCAACTTAGAAGTCAGAGGAGCCATCAGCAGGACTGACAGGTCAGCCTCATCCAAAAGCAAAGACAGCCCAGAGCTTCAGGTGATGCCCTGCAGCCTGACTTTTGGGAAGGACCACAGGCCAGGCACGGCCAGGCCTGGGCAGAGAGTCCCTCGGGGCTCTGAGAGCTGGTGGCTGAAACAGACTCTGCTATTTTAACCCTACTCAGTGGACTCGAAAAGCCTGCCTCTAAAGGTGAGCACCCTTAGGAGAAAAATGATCTCTTTTCCTCTCTTTTTGATTTTTATTTTTATCGGGCTCTAGAAAAGAGGATGGGAAATACTTCTGCACGTTATGCCCCACTACGGAGATGTCCATTCTGATTTTCCTGGGATCTTTTTTCCTTTTTTAAAGTAAGAATTGTTTGCAATATGCAGCACCAATTTCCAGCTCCTGTGAAAAGCTGACGTTCAGTAAGTTGCCTTCAAAATGTCGCAAAGAAGTATTTTCTTAGCATCTTAATTTCACATTTCAGCAGGCTGTCTGACAAACTGTCAAGAACTTGATTCCCTCTCATTCCCCAGGATGAACAGATAAGATGCCAGGGACCAGGACCACCATGTCCTTACTGCCTAGCCCAGTGTCCCTCCCCCACCAGTGAGTGCCCAGAGGAGGGTCCTCTCCCAGCATCCCAGCACCTGTGTGTACTCAATAAATATCTCTTGGGCACATAATGGGAACAACAAATGTGCAGCAGGTGCCCTAAAATGAAATCTTGGTTGCTGAGGGGCTGATTCGAAGAAACAAAGCTGGTTTTCAGCCCAGAATCCCTCAGATGCCCCTCTGCAGGGGACAGCCGCAGGTACCTGGGTCTGGTTTCTCAGCCCCACCCAACCTCCAGCACAGACCGTGGTCCTGGCCGCAGAAGGAAGGAAGCTGATGTTTATTGAGGCTCTGGGCTGCACACCGTATGTGGGCAACCTCTCTGATTTCTCCACAGGGTAGGTCAGGCCACCCACATGGTCCAGACAGGAACCTCCAGGCCAGAGAGGGGAAGCGACTCGCCGAAGATGGCACAGCCAGGAGGTGTCAGAGTCAGGATTCAGAGCTACATTCATCGCCCACCCTCCCCAGTCTTCCCACCCCCAGGGTCACGATGGGCTTACTTGGTCCCCTTTCCCGCCCCCTGCGAGGTGATGAGGAAGAGTGTGGACCTTGTGCAGCTCCCAGAGGCAGGACCTGGGGTGGGGGGTGGGGGGTGCTGGGCTTGTGGCCTGTCCCAGGCAGGGAGGGCCCTGGTCCCAGCGCATGACTGGCCTCTTGGCACATGTCCTGGGGGCCACCCCCACGTGCCTGGGAAGGAGGGAGGCTGTCCTCGCGTGCACAGAGGCACGCGCCGCTCACATTCATGCATACGGGGAATTCACATCGGCACAGACACACACGTGGCATCACCACGGGGGTGCTCCATGTCCACCCAGGCACGCGGGCCACACACACACGCGCACACAGCCACGCCAGTGGCCCCTGAACCCCAGGTGCACAGTGTGAGCACCAGGCTCAGGCATCCCGTCGGGGAGACCAGAGCTGCAGGCCCCTTCACTCCATAGCCCCCGGGGACCCTGTCCGCGGCTTGTGGCTCAGGAGTATCACTAGCTGGCCTGGGATCCTGGTGGCGTAGGTGGAGGGGCCGTGACCACCCACTGTCGGAGGTAGCTCCTGGGGGGTTCCTCGTCCCTGGGGCTGCTGAAGTCACCCTCCACGGGGCTGCCACAATCAGAGTCTGCGAAGCCGCTGTCAAACGTGTTCATGTCCAGGCCGACCGGAGGCGAGCCTGCCTCACTGTCCGACGGCCCGGGTGTCCAATCTGCCTCATCCTCACGGGACAGCCTTAGCCGGTCAAGGAGGCTGCCCGGCCTCACAGGGCCACCGGCCGAGACGCAGCCACAAGACAGGATTGTGGCCCCCGTGCTCAGGAGCGGATCCTCTGTGCCCGGGCCAGGCTCCAGGCCGGTGTCCAGGTTCAGGGCAGGGTAGCCATCATCCCCACAGGTGCAGGGCCAGTCACACAGCCCCTCTGCATCCACCACGGTCACCGTGTCGATGGACACCAGGCCGTATAGCCGGTCCTTCTCCTGGCTGTAAATGGAGCTGCCCAAGCTGCCTGCAGTGGAGGGCACTGGGCCCCAGGAGCCCGGCTCAGGCACCCCGTCAGCTTCTACCAGTTCTGCGGGCTCCGGCAGCTCCGTGGGCACCAGCCCCTTGGCTGCACCCTGTGGTGGACACGGGCTGCACATCTCCAGGGCCAAGTGCACCCCGGGGCTCCAGGGTCTCAGCTCCAGGCTGGAGGCAGTGAAGGGTGTGCCCACCCATTTCTGCAAGAGAGGCAAGGAGGGAGAGTCATGGATGGGAGCAGGGACAAGGTGCTCGGTCAATGAATCATGTCCAACTCTGCGACCACACGGACTGTAGCCCACCAGACTCCTCCGTCCATGGGATTCTCCAGGCAAGAATACTGGAGTGCGTTGCCATTTCCTCCTCCAGTGGATCTTTCCCACCCAGGGATTGAAACTGCAACTCTTGCATCCTCCGCACTGGCAGGTAGATTCTTTACCACTAGGGCCATCTGGGAGGCCCAGGGACAGGGGTAAGGGGGTGAGCTGTTTACGCATAAACAGATACAGAGACAAGACAGACAGTAAGAGAGACAGAAAGGAAGACTTCAGAATATAGAGAGATGGGGGTGGGGGAGATTAGTACCCAGCTGTCTCCCTGTCCAGAGATGGTCTCCCCCACTGTCCCTGCATCCCTGGGCCTCAGTTTCCCCACCTGTAGCAAGGAGCCATGGCTCTCAGCAGCCTGCAGGCGCAGATGATCCACTGCTCGGCGGCCTGGGCTCTGTGTGGGTGTGGGGTCAAGACTCCCGAGTAGTGGGGACCAAAGGGCAGGAGGGCCTGAGGACTGAGTGGCAGGGCCCCCACCAGGGCTCCTGTTTTATCTTCCTTGGGGAGATTTCTCGAAACCTTGCTTCTCCTGTTTATGTCCTTACTAGGGTGGACATGTGGCCAGGCAGAAGCCCCTCGCTTCTCGGGTCACGGCTGTGTCCTCCAGAGGCTCACGCAGTGCCTGGCAGACAGTAGGCGCCCATAAACTGTCTATTAAGTAAATGAATGAGCGGAAAGAATCAAGGACCAGCCATTCGTAAAGGATAAGGTGGTGGCGGTGGTTCAGTTGCTCAGTCATGCCCGACTCTTTGCAACCCCATGGACTGTAGCCTACCAGGCTCCTCTGTCCATGGGATTTCCCAGGCCAGAATCCTGGAGTGGGTTGCCATTTCCTTCTCCAGGGGATCTCCCTGACCCAGGGATCAAAACTGCATCTCCTGATAAGGGCTGCGGGGCAAAGATGAACTGAGGCAGCCATCCTTAAGCTTTAAGAGTCTCCCTGCCCTTGCCTGCCAGGGGTTCTCCTCATGACACGGAGTCTCCATCCAGTCGGCAGAGAACATCCCTGATAACCAAAATCTTCCAGTTTTGAGCTTCTTGGTCAGAAAGTTCATCTCAGAACCCTGCTGAGGCCCATCACCCCGATCCGAAGTCACTTCTCAGCTGTGAGGCCTTGAGCCAGTTACTTGCCCTCTCTGTGCTTCAGCTTCCTCATCTGCAAAACGGGCCCACTAACAGTCCCCACTTCACAGAGTGCTTGTGGGGATTAAATGATACACTGAATAACATCTGTGGAGCTCCTAGCAGAGCACCCAGTGCACCAGCGAGGGCTATATGAGTCTTGGTAAAACAAACACAGAATAGACGTAAGAGCAGAGCTGCAGGGCAAGTGCAGAGGAAAGAGGAAAGGTTGGATGGACATGGTGGAACCTAGGCCTCGCCCCTGCCTGTCTCTGAGCCTCAGCTTCTGGTCTCCTCGTGTCTCCCCTGGGACAATGAAACACCCAACCACCCACTCGCAGGGGCTGCTTCGTGGGTGAAAGGGCGGAGGCGAGACGGCACTCCATGATGGCCAGGCAGCCGGCAGGTCGCATCTCCTGACTTTCAGGTTCAGCTGGAGCAGTTTGTCCGCCCCACCCGCCATCACCACATCCTCTCTGTGGTGGCTGCCGCCTCTGGTGGGTGGGTGGCGGTAAATGGGCACAGAGAACCCATGGGTGCTGGCAGAGGGGGTGGGGGCCCCATGTATTTTGCAGGTGGGGCCATTTCCTTCCCAGAAGCTGCTCCCTCCCCACCTCCAGAGCAAGGCTTTCTACGAAAGGACTGGGAGGCCAGTCTGAGGCTCAAGGGACCACCTAGCTCACACTCTGCCCCAGTCTGATTCCTTGGCCTGAGAAACGCTGCAGGATCTGGTTTAACACTCATGCCAACCCTGCTCCACGGGAACCCCTTCCTGCACTTTGTGGATGGAGAAAACGAAGTCTGGCTCCGGGCTGGGCGGGGATCTGGGTGCCCCCGACCTGCAGGGTAGGGCTGGGGGTCCAGGTGTGAGGGGAGACGCAAGCTCCCAGAAGGCGAGAGGCTCCAAGGGGCTCATCACAGGGTGGGTGTGCTCACCTTGAAGTCTCCACTGTGGCCCACGTACAGGGGCTGGAAGAAGGGCTTTGGGCTGGACACCTGCAGCCATACCTTTTCCCACGGCCTGGGAAGGCAGAGACGAGGTGAGTCCCCCTGCACCCCCCAGAGGGCAGCAGGGCCTCCTGCTCAGCTGCACCCCAAATGTGTCCTGTGGGAGACTCAGCGTCTCCAAGACACAACTCAGGCCCCTCCCTTCCGCCCCTCTGCCCCAGGCCTCAATTTTCGCGTCTGTAAAATGAGGCAGCGAGTCTCCTATGGTGCACAGTGTTAAAGGGCTGGACTGCCTACTCTGTGCTGAGCCAATGCTGCCCTGCTCTGAGCCCTGACTCCTCCTCCACCCTCAATTCCACAGGGCTGCGGGGAAGAGTCAGGGAATGGAGGCCCTGGGCACTCCAGCTCCTGGAGGTGCCCCCTATATCCTGGCCCATGCTGAATCCCTCCCTGCCTCCCTGTGCACTGGCCTCACCTCCAAGGGACCTTCAGGCCCAAGAAGACAAAGATGAGGCAGACCAGGATGAGCAGGATGGGAACCAGGTGAAGATACAGGTCTCCCTTTCTCTCTGGGAAGGAAGCAAACACTGGATGACATTGACTGGCCTTTACAGGAGGCCACGCGGGTGTGGGTGGGGCACTGGGTCCAGGCTGGAGGGGAAGAGGGTGGGAAGGCTGCTGCTACCTCATAGTGGGATGGACCTGGGTTCAACCCCTACCCCAGGCAAGTGATTTTAATCTCTTGGAGCCTCCCTTCTCTTATCTGCAACATGGGCATAATAATTCCCACTTCACAGATGTATTAGAGGGATCAAATGCCCTGCCGGGAGACGTGCCTAGCACCCAATGCAGGGCTTGGCAAGCAGGGGCCCTAGAAATGCTATGGAGTGGCAACGAGTGGGCACAGGCCTCAGTGGGTCCCCTCCAGCCAGGCCCGGGGTGGCTGCCCTAGAGCACGATCTAGTACAAGGAGTTGGGTGTCCATCCATCCACCCATCCCTGTCTCACATCTACCTTCCGGCTGGGTGTGAAAGACGACTGGCTCACTCCATTCGCTCCAGATGCCCTGGAAAGTGGAGCCGGGCTGGGGCCCTGCCCGCACCTGCAGCTCGTAGTTTGAGCCGCTGTGGAACTCCAAGGGGAGGAGAAGGACGCTTCTGGAATCCTCTGAGATCAGCTTTCTCCCTGGACTCTGTTGGTACAGGGAAAGGAGGCACCAAATCATGAACCCCTAGTCCAGCCCTCCCACCCCCGCAGCAGAACCATCTTTCACCAGCCCCCACGAAAGGGGCGGAGTCTGTCCCACAAAGTCTCCGCCCTCTCCACAAGAATCAAGCCCCAGTCTGAGCTCTGGACACTCCAGCCTGAGCAGCACAGAGCCCTGGCCTCCCTAAGATAGAGTGCTCTGTTCTATTCTCTCTGATCCAAGCTCATCCACTCACAGTCCTGGCAGGGCACCCTTCCTGGCTGGGCTTGGAAATGTCCCACGAGCAGCAGTGGCCATTCCTGGGAATATTTAACTGACAGCATTCCAGACCTTGGACACTTCTGTAGTTCTTCAACAGTGGGTATTTTCCATAGTGGGCATTTCTGGGCATCTGTAACTACAGGCATCTTAGCAACTGATGCCTCTGGAAGTCTTCCACTGGGGACAGTCTGAACAATGGCATTTATGAAAGTCTTCAACTGGGACCATTCTAAAGGATGGATAGCTCTAGAACTCTTCAGCTGTGACTGTTCTAAACATCAGGCCATTCTGGAACTCTTCAACACTCTAAACAAAGAATGCCTTCAGAAGCCTTCACATTTGAAACAACGGTCCCTCTGGACTTCCTTGGTTATTGATGCTTCTGGAAGTCTCCAACAGTGGCCATTCTAAGTATAATGGGACAGTTCCAGGCTGCCCCATTTCTGAAACTTCTCCTACTGTGACAGAACTAGACTTGAGATAGAACCAGGGATGGTGCTGATCCCTTCCTCTCTGGCACACTGATAGAAAGAGGACACAGGGACAGGGAGGAAGGGATTTTAAAGGGCCTCCTACCCCGGGGAAAAATGAGACGAGGGCAGCATGGAGTGAGAGAGTACCAGGGAGCGCCTCCATCCCTGGCAAGTCCTTGGTTTCCACTCTGGACGGTGAATTACAGGCTCACCTGTGGCTGCCCCTCCTCCTGCCTGGATGCTCTGCACATCCTGTCCCTCCCGCCCCCGACCCCTCCAGCCCAGTCCTCTGAGGGCCTTACCCGAGCCCAGGGTTCTCCAACCTTCCTGTACCGCAGTTCATACTGAAGTTTGTCCTTCAGGGCGTAGACAAGGTCCCTGGAACTGGAACTGGAACTCCAGGAGATGTTATAATATCCAGAGAAGTTCACGGTCACGTTGAAAGGGGGAGATGGCTTGACTTACAGGAAAAAGCCAGAAAGAGAAAAATGGGATGAAATTTTGCAGCAGCTGAGAAGGATGTGGTGACGGGGAATAAATTCCCTTATGCCTGATCCATTCTTGATGAGATGAAGACTAGTGACCCTGAATGACTTGGGGTGAAGCACCCCGTCTCTGGGCCTTAGTTTACTCATCTGAGAAATGGGAGATTTAGATGAGATTGGGTTGCAAACTCAACCCAGTTGGGCAGGGGACAGAGACGGATGACACAGATTTGGAGACCAAGCCCTCCCAGTCTCAAGGGGGATGCTACCCCTCAAGGGGGCAAGAATGCAGACCGGCGGCGGCCAGGGGAAAAAAAACCAATGAGATCCAGATGTTCTCCATGTCTGTTCTAAATGATGGCATCGTGTTCTTTTAACTCTAGCTTCCTTGAGAAGTCAAGAGACTGTAATTAGCATCGTGCTAATTAATTAGCACAAATTATGCTAATGATGGAAGTTACCACCTCTGAGTGCCTGCTGGGCTGCTCTGCAGAAGTAATTTGATGCCCAAAGGGGCCCTGGGGATGTGATGTGAATGCTGTCATCTCCTGGACATTTTCTGGAAAGTGCAGGAGCAGAGATCTGAGTCGCCACACCACGCCCTCTAGGGCTCTGTGATCCTGCTTGTCACCTGCCCCTGTCTCGGGGAATCTTAGCTCCTCGGGACAGAGGATTTGTTCTTCAGTCAATGCCATGTCCACAGGTCCTAGGACAGAGCTGCTGCACAGTAGGCCCTCAAGAGATGCGTGTGAAACCAACGCGCATCCCCACCAGGGATTTCAGACAGCAACTCTGAAGCTGCGGACGACTGTGATGGGGGAAGGCACTTGCTCAGGAGGTGGTGGGGGGCAGGGGGAGTTTCATTGTCTCCTGGGACTGGAAATGCTTCTAGGCCCTCTCCTGTTTTCCCCAGGCCAATGGAGGCCTGGTTTTCCACTTTCTGGTATGCCCTGGGCTGGGTGGTGTGGACCAGAGTTGGGGATCAGGGATGGTGTGGGGTCCTGGGCCCAGGAGAAGAAACGGGCCTGGGGGTGGGGGAGAACACCGCCCCCTGCCAAATCTGGGTACAGGCCTGGCTTCAGACCCTGGCAGGGAGGGGAAGGCAGGGCCAGAGGGAAAAGTGACTTGGAGCCCCACTGTTAGGTAGGGGGCAGTGGAGCAGTCCCTCTGCTCTGCAGGGGCAGGGGCAGGCTTGCTGTCTGCCCGGCTCTCTCAGAGGGGCAAGAGGGCACCCCTGCTCTGTGGACTAGTCACGCTTGGATCTGCGTGGCTGAGAGAGCGTGCGGGCACGTGTGCCTGTGTAGGAGCGAGCATGTGGGCAGGTGTCCAGGCTGGATAGGCTGAGGGTGGGTGGGACACCCATGCATGTGTTCGAGGGTGTATTTATGAATGTGTGTGTGTGAGAGAGACTCTGGGTGTGTCTGGGTGTGTGTGAAGCTTCATTCACACCTTGTGTGGTGTGACACCCACAGTGAAACGATCCAAACCTGGACCCCCAGGCTGTGAACGACAGACAGCTTCTCACCCCCCGCCCCACCCTTGGGGATCCAGGGCCTGAAACTCCCAAACCGCGGAGGCTGGGCCTTCCCAAGCAAGACAGGACTCTCTCAGCAGTCTGTGTTTGCATGCCTCTGGGCACGGGACTCTCACCCCCTCTCCCTGGAAATCCCACTTCAGACACACCTGGACCCAACCTGGTTCTGGACCCAGAGAGACAACTGCTTCCACCAATTCGGCCCCTTCTGCCTGTGGACTCCCACCTACCCCCAGCCTGGAGGGAGATGCTGGGCCTCACAGAGCCAATGAATGGGAGAAAACTCAGCGAGGATTTTCTCTTGGGACCCAATGTCCCTCATCATGGGAACAGAATCCCTAAGAGTCAGGGTTCAACTCTATAAATAGGGAAGCAGTCCAAGGTCACAGACAGGCAGGGGCTGAACCAGAACTGAAGGCCAAGGTCCTGGGTCCCAGTCCAACTCGTTTCCATAACCCTGCTGCCTCTCTTTGGTTAAGACTCAAACCTACTGATCAACCCATCACACTATAGCAAAAAGAACTCTAAGGAGAGGGTGGGCCTGGGGGGCCAGCTCAGCGACCATGCATTCTGCTAAACTCTGGGGTCTGAGGGATACTCACTGCTCGCAGCCACCATAAAGCTGCCACACTCCTGGGAGTAGTTGCCGGATGGGTCTGTCATGCTTACATTGAAGAAGTCATCAGCCATGAGGGAGAACACTTTCATGTGGCACGTGTACTCCGCATGGGTGCCATTGTGGGTGGACTGGAGGAGGCTGCAAGAGGTGACTTCATCCTCCAGTTCTTCAAATGTGTCTTGCCTTCAAAGACAGAGCAGCCAGTTATGGCTGGAAGCCAGCAGGGCTCAGGGCTCAGGGTCAGGACCCAAGCCCAGAATCTTGGGGCTGGGAGGGATTTGAGGTGGGGCTGGGGAGTTACTTGGCCCAACTGCTCCTTTCCCAGGGAAGATATTCCTTCCCTGAAGCAGCCTCAAGATGGACTGTGTCCAGGCTTGACTTGCATGCCTCCAGGGGACCAGGAACTCACTATCTCATTAAGAGCATGCATGCATATGTGATCAGGCGCTTCAGTCGTGTCCGACTCTTTGCGACCTGTGGACTGTAGCCCGCCAGGCTCCTCTGTCCGTGGGATTTTCCAGGCCAGAATACTGGAGTGGGTTGCCATGCCCTCTTCCAGGGAATCTTCCTGACCCAGGAATCAAACCCATGTCTCCTGCACTGGCAGGTAGGTTCTTTACCACTGAGCCACTGGGGAAGCCCCATTTGAGAGCAGTAGCTTTTAACTTTGGAAATTTGGGTCATCCTTTCCTGGACGGAACCTAAATATATCCTTGTCAGTCCCACCAACTGTATCACTGTCCTAGAGGAAGGAAGCTAAGCATTTCAAGTCTCCCTTTTGCCCTCTTTCTGTCCAATATCCGATGCATACCTAATAAGTGCTTGTACTCAGGGCCAAGATAAGAGCCAAATGAACTTTACCCCCTGCTTTGGGTGGCCTTCCAGGAAGGCTGTTGGTATAAAGTTAGGGGAAAATGCTCTAGCTTTTTAACTGCCAGTGAGCAGAAACAGTGGGTTTTGAAGTATGTATAGGAGTCCACCAGATATTTATTCTCCTACCTACCTCTTCAGGCTATGAACATGACCACCCTCCAGGGCTAATATGGAGGCATGGACTCAGTTCTCTGCCAAGAATAGAAACTTCTTTGCGGGAATAGAAACTTCTGCTGAAAAAAAGGGGGTCTCTAAGACTGTTAGACTGCATTCCCTGTCACCTCCATGCCTAAAATCCTCAGGTGGCTTCTCACCACCCACACAAATAAGAGCTGGCCCCTGCCTACCTCTCCCCTCCTTCCCCTTCCTCCTTCTCCTTCCTCCTTCTCCCTTACCCTGGCTCACTCTGCTCCAGCCACACTGACCTCCTCCCTATTCCTCAAACTCACCAGCCTGTCCCCACCTCAGGACCTTTGCACGTGCGCTACCCTCTGCCTGGAATGTCCTCTCCCCAGCTCCCTGACTGCCTCCTTCTCACCCAGAAAGGCCTGGCTGGACCACCCTGGCTAAAGCCGCTCTCCCCCTATGTTGCTGACTCTCCAGGGTCAAGACTCCTGGATTTAAAGCACGCAGTCTCAGAACGTATCCTGCTAGCTGTTTACGTGTTTATTGTCTGCCTTCCCTGCAGTGTATCAGGTACAGGACAGCTGAGGCTTTGTCAGTCTTGGGCTCTACTGAGCCCCCAGTGCCTGTGAATGTCTGGCAAGCACTTAATAAATATGTTCTGAAGAAGTAAGTGAACGAATGAATTGGTGATGACAGAATGAAAACCACCTGTTTTCTATCCTGAGCAGTATATTGACAAAGACTCTCCTTGACCAGGCTCAGCTCAGGCTCCTTGAAACTCTCTCCTCAACTAGGGGCTGACTTTGGAGCATTGGCTAATTTCAGCAAGAATCCTGCTAACTCAGCTTAGCCAGAATCGTCCATCCTTCATAACTGGTCAATTTCCTCATCCTCAGCCATTACCCAGGTGATGTCTGATCATATTGGGCTGCCATCAGTTCAGGTCAGTTTATCTGGAATTCCCCCTGGCCCCTGATGTTTCCTCTTAGTGTTTTTCCATTCACTGCCCTTCTCCTTGGCTATAAATTCCCAGTTTTCCTTGTTGAATTCTGTTTGAGCCCAATCTCTCTTCCCCACGCCAAAACCCCCGGCCCCTACACCTATCATGATGGTCTTGGATAAAATCTGCCTTGGGACTTCCTTGGTGGGCCAGTGGTTAAGAATCTTCCTTCCAGGGCAGGAGGCGTGAATTTGATCCCTGCTCCGGGAACTAAGTTGCCATGAGGTAACTGAGCCCGTGCACTGCAACTAGACAGAAGCCCATGCATCACAACGAAGAACCAGCACAGCCAAACTTTTTTTTAATTTAAAAATAAACAAATAAAATAAAAGCATGAACTCCTCATTCTGTTTTAAAACATAAAGTGAAAAAAAAAAAATACACCTTACCATTCTTTAACAAGTGCAATGAATAATGTTTTCTTTAGCAATGTGCACTAACAGGGACCCGCGGATCTTGGAGTCAGACTGCCTGTGTTTGAATCTCAGGTCCACCATTCACTGGCTGTGTGACCTTGGGCAAACTGCATAACCTCTCTGAACCCTAATGTCCTCATTTGTAAAATGGGAGTAATAATTGTGAGAATCAGAAGTGATGATTCATGTGAAGCATAGCTGGATGTGGGGGCATGTATTTAGTGTTCAAGACAGTCATGGGAGACTGGTCATCCTGAAGTCTCAAAACCACAGTCAGGCCTGTGTGAGCAAGTTAGTATGGTCTCTGTAGCCCTGCTTACTGGACCAGTCTCAGGAGCTCTGTGTGAATGTAAGATGGGCAGACTGATTCCCAGACCACAGTCAGTGATTCTCAGCTCCTGGTCCCAGATCATGGTTCTCAGCCCACAGTGAAACCAAGTGCTATTGGTGAAAGGGCTGAGTGAACCCCCATGCAGTGGTAGATATTTTTGAGATTGCTTAACTACCTGCTAGGAGGGCTTCCCTGGGGGTTCAGTGGTAAAGAATGTACCTGCCAGTGCAGGAGATGTGGGTTCGATCCCTGGGTTGGGAAGATCCCCGGGTTGGGAAGATCCCCTGGAGAAGGAAATGGCAACCCACTCCAGTATTCTTGCCTGGGAAATCCAGACAGAGGAGACTGGTGGGCTACAGTCCATGGGGTCGCAAAAAAGTCAGACACAAATACTATCCAACAACAAAACCTGCCAGGCACCCAGTCGGTCCAATTCAATCTGAGGTCTCTGTGGTCCTGCCTCATCCCAGCCCTCCAGGGCTACCCTGAATATCATCCCCAGGGCTGGCGAGGCCTGGCCACTTACCAGGTGAGGGTGAGCGAGTCGGGGTGCCCGGCCCATGTCTCCAGGATGCAGGTGATAGTCTCAATGTAATCGGTGTAGCAGACGAGGTTGGAGCAGCCCCAGGCTGGAGAGTCAAAGGGAGACAGAGGCCTTGGTGAGGGGGGTAGGGTGGGGGCTGCAGGGCTCGACACCTCCTAATCCCCTTGAGGGCTGGATGGTGAGGGGAGGCAGGGGTCCCTGGGCCATGGTGAATATGATGATTCAAGGGCCACTGAGATGCAGGACTGGGGCAACGGGGGTTCTTGCCACCTGAGAATTCTGTTTTTGAGCCCCTCCAAAGTTTGAGGCTAGCTGTGAGGATGAGATTCCTAAACTAAGCAGGTCCCCACCATGGGCTCTCCCAATAAGCCCCGTGTCCAGACACTAGCTCATCATCCCTCCTGGCCAGCCTTCCTCTCAAGGTGGCACATCCTGAATGCCCCAGATGCCAGATGAATCTGCACATCCCACGAGAGGGATTCACACAGCCAATGAGAGACAAGGAGAAGCCTTCCATTCCCCTGCAGTTGGTCTCAGACAGGACAAAGACCTCGGTGACCCGGAAGTGCTCTGAGGGAGCAAGAAGGCCTCAGAAAGCTGAGAAGCCCTTGAATATATTTGCCAAAATGTATGTATCCTACTACCCAAAGCACCACCACCACCACCAGAGTGGCACAGGTCTGGCCCTCTCAGGCAATTCTGTTGGAAGATTTCATACTCGCCCACCTCCAATGTCAATTGCTTCACTTTGGGTCTAAAAATATAGGTCCAACCACAATTTAAATTTTGGTAAATGTTTGACAAAATCCACTTAAGTTTTAGTTCGGTTTTGTTTTGTAAGTTCAAACGCCAACACTGCTCTTCCCCCACCCCCACATCCCTACTATTTACCAGAAATCTGTTCCCCTTTTAAGTGGATTCATTCTTTGTGGCCTTTTCCTATTTTTCCTTGACTAATGAAGATTCAGAGGGTGGGAGTACATCCCTCCCAGGGCTCCGTCTAGCTCAGAAGCTGGATGCGGAGCCAAGAACATTGTTGCTGGAAACAGCTTTTATTTCTAATCCCACCACTCTTTTACAGTCTTCCCTGGTGGCTCAGCTGGTAAAGAATCTGCCTGCAATGTGGAAGACCTGGGTTCGATCCCTGGGTTGGGAAGATCCCCTGGAGAAAGGAAAGGCTACCCACTTCCAGTATTCTGGCCTGGAGAATTCCATGGACTGTATAGTCCGTGGAGTGGCTAAGAGTCAGACACAACTGAGCGACTTTCACTCTCCTTTCCACCATTTTACAGATGAGGATACTGAGGCTCTGAGACTGGGCTATGCCTCGTCTCTCTCTTTGGTCTGGGCTGATGAAATCCAGGAAAGGCAGAAGCTAATCTCCGCTAGGTCTTTACATCCGCACACATGGCAGACATTGCTAATCGATCACAGCACTCCCTCCAGCGGTGTGTGGCCTCAGAATTCTCGGCACAGTTGAGAAGGCTTTCAGCAGCATTAGCAAGGGATCTGAGATGTGGAAACCAATCCTATTCCAGGAGGAGGTGTCCTTTGGGGAGGAACACAGGGCCCATTGGTGGGCACAGAAGGGCGAGTTCAGATAATTTGTGGAGAAAAGAGGACAGATTTGGGCAGGACCCAAACCCATGTGGCCGTGTCCTCTCTGGGTTCGTATCCTGGTTATTCTCTCTCAGGGCTCCAGAGCTTGGAGAGGAGCTGCCATTCCTCCGTAAGCTCAAGGCCGCCAAGGGACAGCTACTGTTGTTCAGCCACTGAATCATGTCAAACTTTTTTGCGATCCCATGGACTGTATAGCCCGCCAGGTTCCTCTGTCCATGGGATTTCCCAGGCAAGACTACTGGAGTGGGTTGCCATCTCCTCCTCCAGGGGATCTTCCCGACCCAGGGATCAAACCCAGGTCTCCTGCGTTGGCAGGTGGGTTCTTCACCACTGAACCACCTGGGAAGCCCTTACCAAGGGGCAAGGTTTGTCTCAAACTTGGAATGAAACATTGAGGAGGGCACGGCAGTCCCAGAAACTAGCATGGAGGTGGCATCAGGGACCAGAAGGAGTAAAAACCCAATCACCTGGTCAGCACCCTGAGCCCTGGGCAGAGAGCCCCAGGGCCACCCTCCCTCCACCCCCACCCCCACCCCATCCCCAACCCGCAGGGTTATCACAGCATGTGGGAGGCAGTGGGAACCACGGAAAGTGGACACATGACTCCCGACAGCTCTGAGTCCCTGTTATTAATCTGGGGACACTGGCTTCTCGAGGGGGTGTGTGTGTGTGGAGGTATTTAGATGCTTTCATGCTGGGGCAGCCCACGCTGCCTGCAGGTGGCACTTATCCAGTAAAAGCAGTTAAGACCATGGGAATCGGGCAGATTTGGGAACCGATCCCAGCTCCGCAACTGCCTGCCTGTGTGGCCATGAGCCTGCCCCCCACGGTCTCTGAGCCTTAGCTTCCTCAGGGCTGCATGAACTTCACAGGCTGCTCAGCGGCGCCCGGGACACAGCAGGGGCTTGGAGTTTATGCCCGCGGGGTGGGGAGAGGCAGCGGGTGACCTAAAGGCCCTTTAGAGTCAGGACGGGCTGCTGACCACTCAGAAAGGAAAAACAAAGGAGCCTGACATCTGTTTCCTGACGGAGCTATTCGAAGCTCTGGGTCTTTCGGTAAAAACCGGAGAGAAATGCCCATGAGTCAGCAGAGCCGCGGCAGAGGGCCCCGCCCCCACAACCCTGCCCCCGCCAGCCTGCCCCCTCCAGCCTCTGAGCCTGTGTGCTGTGTCTCGCCTCCTCCGGGCAGGCTTCCTGGATCTCTCAGCCCCGACTCCGCCCCCAAGTGTAACTCCTGGCCTCTCCCAGCTCAGGGCTTAACATCTCTGGGGGACATCAGTGCCAGCAGTGGACCCAGGGATTGTTGAAAACCATCTCCTAGGAGATGAGGAGAAACTGAGGATAGACCACAGGCAGGACTTCCTCCCTCCAAGAATTGGGAGCTGGCCAAGGCAGAGAGCCATGGAGATGAAGGATGAAGTCTCTCATCTTCCCCCCGACCCAGCCTCCCCAGCCAGTGAGACCTGGAGACCCAGGACGGTGGGCTGGACCACGCGGGACTCGCGTGAACCACTTCTAGATGGTGGAGCTCGCTGGTTGGATGGGTTCTGGTTGATGCAGAGAGGGCTACTGCACCCATGTCAGCTGTAAGTGGACAGATGCTACAGGCTCCAACCCTCCAGCCCCGCTCTGCAGCCCACAAGGCTAGCGCGGCCGCTCCCCACCTGCAGACCTCGGGGCAGCTACTTACTTCCCTGGAGCATTAGCAGGAGCAAAGTCGCAGCCCAGGCACACGGCATGCTGCCTCCCGGAGCCTGGAAGAGAAACACAGCGAGAGGGTGAGCCTAGGGTCCAGAGACCAAGGGGCCCTAAACTGCCCCACTCTGGTCCACATCCCTCCTTTGGAAGACTTGCCTCTCAGTTCCTTGGATTTGTTTTAGCGGGGGGAAAAAGTGTTTGAGGAGCTCGTGGCGGCTCCCAAGGGTTCCTGTCCCTTAGAAGTGGCCAATTTGCACCCCCGGGGTCCCTCCCCACATCTCCCCCGCCTTCTTCCTGGGCACTCAGCACAGTCACAAGTGAGAGGGGGATGGAAATGGGGAGGAGCTCGCTATTCAGAGATTCCGATAAACCTGTTGCTGTAGCATGATGTGTGTGTGTTTATCCATCTAGATAAGAAGAGTGAAAGTGGCTTGGAAAGTTGTATTTGATAAGCAGAGATATTTCCTTCCCATGAAATCCTCATGTTGCTGTTAACCCAATTAATTGGCTTCTTGTTGCTGTTGTTCAGTTGTGTCTAACTCTTTGCGACCCCATGGACTGCAGCATGCCACGTTTCCCTGAATTGGCTTCTCATTGAATAACAAATCCAAGATTAGACCACAAAGGAGATCACTACCTAATACTAAGATAAGCTTAGCCCGGTAACTCAACCACAGAGCCTGCCTGGGGGAGCCCACCAGGAAGCACCAGGGAACCCAGCCTGAGCACATGAAGGTGCCCTGGACTCACCCTGATCACTCACCCTGATCTGTGTGAGACCGAGAAGGGACCTCTTTGGAAACCCGAATCAGCCTGTCCAGGAAAAGCAGACTTTGGTACCCTGGGCAGAGGAACAACTCACCAGACTGGCACTTTGCCAGCTCCACCCTCAGTTCTGTGCCTGCATGGAACGGTACCAGTCAGAGACCAGTGGGTCCAGGAACCCCACCCAGACTGACCCCAGAGACAAGAGTGTAGGTGGAATTGAAGCCCAGAGGACTGACCCACGCAGGGACCAGGTCACATGTGTGGCTTCTTCCGGATGCCATCCCTGAGCCTGGGTTCCCCAGATCCTACTCTGGCCCCCAGGAGAGCTTCCTCTGAACTCCCTAACAAGTCACCAGTCAGCAGTGGTGCAGGGCACAGAGAGGCTCAGCTGTGGGACTCTGGGCTGGACACTTCCCCTCTCTGAGCCTTATAAGTAAAGATGGTAAACCCTGCTTCCAGGATGCCTGCAAGAATTCAAAGACTCCATTTATAGAATTGCTGGGCCCCTGGCAGAGCCTCTGACACATAAACGCTCAAGAAATAGTGATGGATACAGGCTTTTAGAGCACCAGAAATGGACGGACTCCCTGAGTGACCCAGCCAGGAAGTTCTTAAATGTCTCATTTTCAAAAAGTTGGCCATATTTGTAGATCATGTATACTACTGTTTATTTTCTATAAATGAACTCTTAAAAAATTTAACTCCAACCTCAACCTAAGCAATAATGTTCATAGTTGTGCATTTTTTCCACAATACACTTTTTGGGGGGCCTCCTTACCTGGCTTGCGGGATCTTATTTCCCTGACCAGGGATTGAACCAGGGCTCATAGCAGGGAAAGCATCAAGTCCTAACCACCGGACCGCCAGGGAATTCCCTCCCCAACACACTTTAAAATGAATAATATCACTGTTAAAATAAAATAATGTTGGCACAGATAGTATTTAAATCTGCTTTAAGGAGCTCTGCTCATGCCTGGCTCCACGCCCTGGAGGAGTCTGATCATCACACTTTAGGGATCTGGCTTCCCATTAGAGAAGATGGAGTGTGTGTCTGCCCCTCACTGGTGAGTCCACATCTCTGACTTCAGCCTCAGCACAGGGTCTGGCCTGGCTCTGTCCACATCGCTCCCAGCGGCTCTATCTGAGGCCACAGGAAAAAGCACAAGATCCTTTGCCAGTTTCAAGGTGCCTCATTCCTCAGCTTTGCACCAATGACAAACAAGCCCCTGGGGAAGGAGAGGCTGTTTCTGCTGCTTCTGTCTTCCAGGCATCTCTTCCCCTTTTATGAACAGCCCCTCAAACTGAAGCTGACTTGAACCAGGGTGTGCGCCTAATCCAGCTCTGACCGATAAAGCACTCCACCCACCTGGTCAAGTGAAGGGATCAGACTCAGAAACCAACCCAGGCTAGGCCAGCGAGAGCGGTCTTGGAATTTCTTCTAGAACTCTATTAAGAGGTCATCTTTTGGGTGCCTGCTAAAAGCTGGTAGCTATCTTTGTCATCTCTTGGTGGTAGTGGTTTAGTTGCTAAGTCATGTCCGACTCTTGTGACCCCATGGGCTACAGCCTGCCAGGCTCCTCTGTCCATGGAATTCTCCAGGCAAGAATATTGGAGTGGCTTGCTATTTCCTTCTCCATTATCGTCTCTTAGAGAAATGTCAATCCTGAGAAATACAGATCCGGAGTCCCCATGGCAGCACTTGAGGGCCTGGATCCAGCTGTACCTGATGTCCACACCTGGATTTAACATACACCAAAACCCCCCACCTATTTGGTAGAATCATTTTTCTGTGGCTTGCTATCTAAGATACCTGAAATAGTAGAACAGAACAAAGAGCCCCAAATTTGTGGCCAGAGCATCTTGGAGCAAATAATAGCTTTTCTCTGCCTTTTCTAACTCTGACCTCAGTTATCATCTCTCAACTAGGGACAGGAATGCACATGGCACCTGGCAATTAAGAAGAGTCAGTGGGAAAGCAGATGCCGCAGTGCTCTGTGAACCGTGAATTGCTGTCCAGGGGGTCGGATTCTTGCTCTTACTGGCCAGTTGCTCTGAATTACTCACTAGTCCCCAGCATCCCAGGCCCCCTCATGCCTCCCTGCCTTTGCATGAGACAAGTTCCTGTGCTGAGTCTGCTTCTTAGACATCTTCCCCCTCCCTCCACTCACTCAGTCTTCATGGCCCACCTCCTCCATCCCGGTGTCCATGAAGCTATGCTGGAATGTTCTAGAACTCCTGCCCCTTACTGCCTTCAAGGTTCTTACCAGTGCTGTGATCTACTTGCTGTTTCTCTTTATCTGCTCTCATAGTTTTTGCTCCAATAAACATCTCAAAATGGAAAATCAGACCATCAATAAGTACATGCATGCGTGCTCATTCGCTTCAGTCGTGTCCAACTCTTTGCGATCCTATGGACTACAGCCTGCCAGGCTCCTCTGTCTATGGGATTCTCCAGGCAAGAATATTAGAGTGGGTTGCCGTGCCCTCCTCCAGGAGATCTTCCCAACCCAGGGATTGAACCCACATCTTCTGCATTGCAAGCGGATTCTTTACCACTGAGCCACCAGGGATGCCCTCCTTCAACAGGTGACTAGTATGCAATGGAGAGGCAGTATGCACCACAGTGGTGAAAACACAGACTTGAGGCCAGCCGGCCTCAGTTTAAATCTCAGCACTGCTGACTATATACTGTGTGACCTTGGGGAGTTTACTTAACCTTTCTGGGCCTCTGAGTCCTCATTTGTTAAATAGAGATATTAATAACCTACTTCATAGAGTTCTTGGGAGAATTGTCAGAGTTTTTAAAGCATTTGGAACAGCGCCTGGCATGTTAGTAGGCTTTGTATGCGTGTTTCTTAAACTAACCAACTCACCATGAAACAAAATGCAATGAAATGTAAAACCTGAATACAAGGAAAACAAAAGACAGAAATTGAGTTTTAGCAAGACACTATTCCTGGCTTAAGACTCTGATGAGTTGGAGATCTCGTTTGCCTTTGTTTAAAAAGGGAAATTAAAGCGTATCAGAGAGAGGTGTTGAAGACATACTAGCATCAAACTGAGATTCTCCCCCTCCACAACCACCTCATCAACATCAGAGGAGCCAAAGAAATTTGAAAAGGGTCTCACTCTCTCACTATGGGGTCCAGGGCTATTTAAAACCATCTAAAACAAGCCACTCAAGTTCTGGGAAACATCAGCCTTGAATGATGAAGTCTTCAAGTCATCTCCTCTGGTTTCCACAGCACTGAGTACACAGGCTTCCCCATCCCATGGCCCTTCCTGCCCTGAATCCGTCCCTTCATGGGGCTTCCTGCTCAGCGGACTCCTGAGGGCAACAGCTGCTTACTCCCCAGGTGCACCCAGACCAGCAAGTGTGCTTCCTGAGTGAAGGACAGAGGGTGCCCTGCAGCCTCCTACAAGGAGTGAAGAGCACCAGGCTGAGATCTGCCAGGTGCCAGCTGTGTGACACTGGGCAAGTTCCTGGCCTCTCTGATTCTGTTTTCTTATCTTTGTTGCGGGCACTAAATGCATAAGTACATATGAAGCCCTCCAGCACAGTCCTGGCACTAAATGCATAAGTACATATGAAGCCCTCCAGCACAGTCCTGAATGGGATAGAACCCTAAAGAAGTGCTTATCCACAAGGCTCCAGTGCCTAGAAATGATTTCTGACATTGTGGTCATTTAGACTAAAAGTTGGCCAAATTTCAAGAGAGTCTGGGGATGTGGGGCAGACTCGGGGGAGGAAGTCAGGTGGAAGCAGGTGCTATGGAGAATTCAAAGTGCTTAACTTCGCAGTCAACAGGGAAATGCAAATGAAAACCACAATAACATGCCATTTAAATTTTATCAGATTAGTAAAAACTGAAAGTCTGACAATATCACGTGCTGCTGAGGACGTGGCGTAATGGGAACTCTCATTTATGGCTAGTGGAAATGTAAATTAATACAACTGGTCTGGAAAACAGTTTGGCATGGTCTGACAAACTTGAACAAGTATCTGCCCTAAGATCCAGCAATTTCACTGTGAAGTATGCTACTGATGAAACACTGGCACGTGTACAAGAAGCCGAGGCAGAAATGTTTGTAACAACATTGACTTGAATATTGAAAAACTGGAAACAAGCTAAATCTCCGTCAGCAAAAGAATGGAAAGATAAACCATGGTGTCCTCACCCAATGTGACGATGAATCATAGCTTCACACAACAAAGCAAATGACTCTTACAGAAAAACAAAAACAAAAAACCAAGCAACCAAAAAAAAAAAAAAAAAAAAAAAACCACCCTACTAAAAAAAAAAAAAAAAAAACCAAACGACTCTTTCTGAAGAAATAGAAAAGTAAGTTAGAAAAGAACACAGGCATAATAACACTATCTATGTCACACTTTCGAGACACGTCAGTCATGACCGACTCTTTTTGACTCCACGGACTGTAGCCTACCAGGCTCCTCTGTCCATGGGATTCTCCAGGCAAGAATACTGGAGTGGGGTGCCAGGCCCTCTTCCAGGGGATCTTCCCAACCCAGGGATCGAACCCCAGTCTCCTGCAGCTCCTGAATTGCAGGTGGGTTCTTTACTGCTAAGCCCTTGGGAAAGCCCATGTCTTTACACAACACCATGTAAAGAAGCTCTACATATTGTCTCGGTGAATATCCATGTGTCCTGAATATATAGAAAAAACTCAAGGGGATGAGAAACATCAAACTTTGAAGAGTGTAAACTGGGAGGGGCTGTGATCAGGTGGGGATCTTCAGCCGTCTCGATAGTTTGGTAAAACTGAGTGAATGGTGTTGATTATATTTTCCTTTATACTTTTGTGTATGTCCAAACTATTTCATAACACTTTAAATGTAAGTGAATTATAAAATAAAGTGTGAAAGGACACTTTCACTTCTGGCTATGATGAAGGAGTTGGTAACTGATTAACCTTCTTACTAAGAACAACTGCTAAGCAGGAAGGGGAAAAAAAAAAAAAAAAACTATTAGAAAGCATGAGAAAGCAACCAAGTGAGATAGTACTTGAGAGGCCAGGGTGCCAGAGAGAAGGAAAATTCTCTGCACGCAATGTCCCCTTAAATAATTTGCCAAATCATTGCATTCCAAGAAACCTAGCAGAAAGCATCTGGTAAGAGGCTAAAAAAACTAAGAAGAGATTTTGTCAGTGTTACAGTGCTAAGGAGAGAATCAAAGTTTAAGAAAAATGGGCCCCGATAAATACCCAGTTATTCGGGGGGAAAAAAAAAAGATGCCTTGGGAATCAGAAAAAAATCAGAAATACTTCAGCCTTCACTGCATCAAGATGATCTGCCTATATGCTATATGTCAACTAGAAAAAAAAAAACCTATCCAGAAAACCTTAGCTTCATCTAAAGCCTCCATACATTTCATACACAATGTCCAGCATTGAATTAAATTGACAGGACAAACCAGAGAACAGTACCAAATGACCAAAAGCCAAGAGAAAGAAACAAAACCAGAAGCAGACACATAAGTGATTATTAGACAGAATTTAGAATAACTGTGATTGGTCTTCCCTGATGGCTCAGTGGTAGCGAATCTGCCTGCCAATGTAGGAGACCCGGGTTTGATCCCTGGGTAGGGAAGATCCCTGGGAGAAGGGAATGGTACCCACTCCAGTACTCATGCCTGGGAAATCTCAAGGACAGAGGAGGCTGGCAGGCAATAGTCCATGGGGTTGAAAAAGAGCTGGACATTACTTAGCCACTAGACAACAACAACAATGATCAATGCGTTCAATAATTCCACCAGAAATATGGAATGTATTTAACAGCAGAAACTCGAGAGCTGAAAGACACAATAATTGAGATTTACAAGAACGTAACAGATGGATTTTGGAGAAGGCGATGGCAACCCACTCTAGTACTCTTGCCCGGAAAATCCCATGGACAGAGGAGCCTGATAGGCCGCAGTCCATGGGGTCGTAAAAACTGAGCAACTTCACTTTCACTTTTCACTTTCATACATTGGAGAAGGAAATGGCAACCCACTCCAATGTTCTTGCCTGGAGAATCCCAGGGATGGCAGAGCCTGGTGGGCTGCCATCTATGGGGTCGCACAGAGTCGGACATGACTGAAGTGACTTAGCAAAAGCAGCAACAGATGGATTTAACAACAGATTAAAAAATAAGAAGAGGGGATTGGTGAACTGAAAGATTGGTAGAAGATAATCAGATTGAAGCATGCAGAGAAAAAAATGTTTAAAAATATAGTAAAGATCAAAAGAGACATATAAGACATTGTGAAAAGATCTAACATAAATGTATTTGGAGTCAAGAAAAAGAGGAGAGAGAATGATTCAGAAGCAATGATAGAGAAACTGGTTAAGAGTTTTTCAAAGCTAACAAGAAACTTTAAGCTACAGATTCAAGGAGTTCTATAACCACCCCTCCCCTAAACAAATACAAAGAAAACCACATCTAGGCACATCATAGAAAAACGATTTTAAAAACTTAAGACAAAGATGTACTTAAAATCCAACTTAGAATGTTATATCCAGCAAAAAAATACCCTTCAGAAAAAGAAGGCAAGCTCAATATGATAAAGGAATCTACTAAAATCCCATAGTTATAACATCATACTTAATAATGAAAAACTGAAAGCTTTCCCTCTAAGATCTGAAACAAGACAAGGATGTCCACTCTCATGCTGCTAAGTCACTTCAGTCGTGTCCGACTCTGTGCGACCCCATAGACAGCAGCCCACCAGGCTCCGCCGTCCCTGGGATTCTCCAGGCAAGAACACTGGAGTGGGTTGCCATTTCCTTCTCCAGTGCATGAAAGTGAAAAGTGAAAGGGAAGTCGCTCAGTCGTATCCGACTCTTAGCGACCCCATGGACTGCAGCTCACCAGGCTCCTCCGTCCGTGGGAGTTTCCAGGCAAGAGTTCTGGAGTGGGGTGCCATTGCTTCTCATGACTTTTGTTAAACAAGGATGTCCAGGGCTTCCCTGGTAGCTCAGTGGTAAAGAATCTGCCTGCCAGTACAGGAGACATGGGTTTGAGCCCTGATCTGGGAAGATCCCACGTGCTGTGGAGCAATTAAGCCCATGCACCACACCTACTGAGCGGTGTTCTAGAGCTCAGGAGCCACAGCTACTGAGCCCACGTGCCACGACTACCGAAGCCCTCACGCCCTAGAGCCCGTGCTCTGCTGCAAGAGAAGAAGCCCACCCACTGCAAGTAGAGAACAGTGCCCACTCGCTGCACCTCTGGAGAGGCCCATGCAGCAACAAGGACCCAGCAGCCAAAAATAAATAGATACATTTAGAAAACACAAAACAGAGATATCCACTCTCACTGTGCTGAATGCTTCAGTTCTAGCCAAGGCAATTAGGCAAGAAAAGAAACAAAAGACATCCATATTTGAAAGAAAGAAGTAAACCATTTCTGTTTGCAGATGGTATGGTCTTGCACATGCAGCATCTTAAAGAATCCACACCAAGGAAATCAAATGAAACAAAGTAAACAACCAAAGAAAAACGGTTCCCGCTGAATTTTCTAGGACTACAGAGCAGTCTTTAAAATATATGGTGTTCATCCAACCGGATAGCCACATGAAATAGAATAAAACTGGACTCCTATCTCACACCATATATGAAAATCAACTCAAAATGGATCAAAGACCTAGTATGAAGCGGTAGAATTAAATCTTAAGATAAAACATGGGAGTAAATCTTCAGAATCTTGAACTCATCGATAGTTTCTTAGACATGCCACCGAAAGCACAAGCAACTAAAGGCAAATATATTGAAGGATTTCAAATTTTAAAACTGTTCTGCTTCAAAATACACTCAAGAAAGTGAAAAGATAGAGGCTTCCCTGGCGGTCCAGTGGTTAAGAATCTGCCTTGCAATGCAGAGGATGCGGGTTCAATCACTGTTCAGGGAACCAAGATCCCACATGCTAAGGGGCAGCTAAGCCCGCACACCACAACTAGAGAGTCCGTGCGCCCCAGCGGAAGAGCCCACGTTACACACGAAGATCCTGAGTGCGGCAACTAAGGTCCGACACGGCTAAATAAATAAATAGTGAAAAGACAATATTCGAAAGCGAAAGTGGAGTCCCTCACTGGTGTCCGACTCTTTGCAACCCCATGGACTGTAGTCCGCCAGGCCCCACCATCCATGGGATTTCCTAGGAAAGAATACTAGAGTGGGTTGCCATTTCCTTCTCCAGGGGGATCTTCCCCATTCAGGGGATGGAACCCAGGTCTCCCACATTGCAGGCAGACTTTTCACCCTCTGAGCCACCAGAGAATCCCTAGCGAGTGAAAGTTAGTCAGACGTGTCCGACTCTTTGCGACCCCATGGACTATACAGTCCATGGAATTCTTCAGGCCAGAATACTGGAATGGGTAGCTCTTCCCTTCTCCAGGGGGTCTTCCCAACCCAGGGATCGAACCCAGGTCTTCTGCACTGCAGGTGGATTCTTTACCAGCTGAGCCACTAGGCAGTATGGGAAAAATATTTGCAAACCATATATTTGTTAGTGTTCATGATATATAACGAACTCTGAAGGTCTAAAAGCCAACCCAATTTTAAACTGTGTGAAAGATTTGAATAGATGTTTCTCCAAGGAGATACACTAATGACTATTAATTAAACACATGAAAAGGTGCTCATCATCATTAGTCATTTGGGAAATGCAAATAAGGACCACAGTGCGGTACCACTTCACACCCACTAGATGGCTATTTTTAAAAATGGAAAATAAAAAACGTGGGTGAAGATGTAAGGGTGGAACGCTCACACATTGCTAATGGGAATGTACAATGGTGCAGCCACTATGTAAAACCGTTTTGACAGTTTCTCCAAAAGTTAACATAAGGTCACCACATGACCAAGCAGTTTGACTCCTAGGCATATAGGGAAGAGAACTTAAAACATATATTCACAAGAAAGCCCTTCTATACAAGTGTTCATAGCAGCCTTATTTATAATAGCGCTAAACTGAAAGCAACTCTAATGTTCATCAGTTGATGAATGGACAAACAAAATGTAGACTGCACAGACAATGGAATATTATTCTGCCATAAAAACGAATCGAGGACCGATATATGTTAAAGCATGGGTGAACCTTTAAAATTTAAAGTAGAGAATTCAGACACAAGAAGCCACATATCGTATGATTCTGTTTATATGAAATGTCCAGAGGAGGCAAATCCATAGATAGGTAGTATATTCGTGGTTGTCAGGGGCTGGAACCTTGGAGGGAGGAGGAACAGGGAGTGACTGTTAATGGGCATAGCACTTTTCTGGAGAAATAAAAATGTTCTGCAGTTAGATAGTGGTGATGATCACATGACTTTATAAATATACTAAAAACTACTTAATTGTGTACTTCGAAAGAGTGCATTTTATGGTATGTGAATCAGACCTTAATTACAAATATTTTTAGATAAAGGCAAAATAAAGCTTTACTTTTCATAAAAAAAAAAGCTGAGAGAATTTGTCACCTGTAGACCAGCATCAAATGACATACTAAAGCAAATTTTGGGGCAAAATAAAAATAATCTCAGAGGGGGAGTAATTTACTGTAGGAAGGAATGAAGAGTAATAGAACATTAAAAATATAAATGAATATTAATTAATGAAAATAATAATGTTAATGTCTTATGAAGTTTAAACTATATGCAGAATGAGAACATTGGGTTGGCCAAAAGGATCATTCAGATGTTATGGAAAAACTCAAACAACCTTTTTGGCCAACTCAACACATTACCATGATTACTAAATATAAGAAGTGAACAAAGATAAAAGTCACTGTATTAAAAAAAAAAAAAGAGTCACTGTATTGTCTGGAAAGTGATAAATGTACTAATATAAGGTGTCCATGGAATTCTCCAGGCAAGAATAACTGGAGTGGGTTGCCATTTCCTTCTTCAGGGGATCTTCCTGATCCAGGCATCAAACCCAGGTAGATTCTTGACCATCTCAGCCACCAGGAAACCCCTTAGGATAAGGTCGATTTCAAAAAATTCGAGTATGATGCTAAGAAAAACACTGAAAGAGTTACAAAAGAAAGTATAACAAACTAATAGTTAGGAAACACAGAACAATAATTTTAAAATCTTTATTCATTTAGAAAATGGGACAAAGAAGAAGAAAAAGGAACAAAGAACAGATAAGACAAAAGAAAAACAAGGAGTAAGAAGGTACACTTAATCCTAAACACTCAGCATTTTTAACAAAATGTAAATGAAGTCACCACAAATTAAAGACCTAACCTTGAAATCAATACTTTAGATTAAAGTAAAAATTATAGTTTAATCTCTCTCACAAATATACAGACAAAAACTGAAAACAAAATATTAAATCATATCTGATATTAATATTTACAAATGTATTATACACCACTATTACATGAGGTTTATTTCAAGAATACAAGGCTGTTTGACATTTGAAAATCAGTAATCTGTTTTATCACATTAACAGAATAAAGACATTCTATATGATAATTTAATAACTTTAATGTGACATTTAATAATTTGAAACACTTATTCATGATTTTAAAAACACTCTCAGGAAACCAGGAATAGAAAGAATTCTCTTGATCTGATGAGGAGCGCACATACACAGACACACAGAATATACACAGCTAACACCCCAAAAGGTCAAACACTGAACACATTATCCTCCAGGGCAGAGAAAAGACAAGGATGTCTTGTACTGAAGGTCCTGCTCAATGCAATAAGGCCAGAACAATAAATAAATTTATAAATATTAGAAAATTATAAGGATTGGAATGGTAAAAGACTGTCTTAAAAGTCCAGATACTTAGTAAATAAACTACTAGATAATAACTGTTAAGCAAGGGCAATGAATTTGAGACCAATATAAAAAATATATTGTATTTCTAAAGATCAGCAAAGTTGACAAACCTTTGGCTAGACTAAGAAAAAGGGAAGATTCAAATTAGTAAAATCAGAAAAGAAAGATGAGACATTACAACAGATACCACAGAAGCAAAATGGATGATAAGATACAACTATGAATAACCCTATACCAACCAACTTGATGATGTAGAAGAAATGGATAATTCCTAGAAACATACAACCTACCAAGACTGACTTACCAAGAAATTAAAAAGTCTGAACAGACCTCTATGTAGGTTGCAAAAGCAACAAAAGCAGAAAGAGAGAAGTAGGACTATATCATAACAAAAAGCTTCTGCATTCCAAAGAAAACCATCAACAAAATGAAAACGCAACTTGCTGAGTGGGAGAAAATATTGGAAAATCATATATCTGATAAGAGAATAATATGCAAAATAAAGACCTCATACAATCTGACTTTAAAACGAGCAGAAGATCTGAATAGACATTTTCAAGAACATACAGATGGATAATAGGTCCATGAAAAATGCTCAACACCATTCATTACCAGGGAAATGCAAATCAAAATCACAATGGGATTGCAGATTTCCCGTGACACCTGCTAAAAACTGGCTATTATCAAAAAGACTTTAACAAATGTTGCTGAGGATATGAAGAGAAGGGAACACTTGTGCGCTGCTGGTGCGGATGTATTAGGTGCAGCCACTATGGAGAACAGTTGCAGGATCCTAAAAAATTAAAAATAGAACTACCCCATGATCTAGCAATCCCACTTCTGGTTATATGCTGAAAAGAAATGAAATCACTATCTCAAAAAGATACACTTCACCCTTCTGTTCATTACATTTTTATTGACAGTAAACAAGACTGGAAACAACTCGTGTCCTTCAACAGGTGAATGGATGAAGAAGATGTGATGTGCATATACAGTGGAATATTATTCAACCATGAAAAGTAGAAATCTTGCCATTTGTGGCAACATGGATGAACCTTGAGGGTATTATGCTGAGTGAAATATGGAGTGAAATATGAAAGATGGGGAAAGGTAAATACAGTATGATCTCTCATATGTAGAATCCAAAAATAATAAGTTTATAGATACAGAGAGAACTGGTTGATGTTTGCCAGAAGAAAGGTGTGGGGGTGGGAAGAATTGGTGAATAGAGCTGAAAGGTAAAAAGAAAAAATATATGGTGCATTATTGAGCAAAAGCCACAATAAAAAAGAAGCAAAAAATTTTTTTAATGTTATGTACTTTCAATGCATAAGTCCAAAGCATCTTATTCAGTGTGGTTAAATTTCATGAACTACATAAATTAGAATTTATGAACTACATAAATTAAATTTATGTAGACTACTACATAAATTATATTTATGTAGACTACTACATAAATTATATTTATGTAGACTACTACATAAATTATATTGTTACACCAACATTGAGTATTGCATTTTATTCTAGCTTTACTGATGTCTTTTTGTTCAAAACATATGTCAAAAATACTAAACACATGCTTTCAGCAATTTTATAAAGACTGAGTAAAGCTGAAACTCCAGTACTTTGGCCACCTCATGCGAAGAGTTGACTCACTGGAAAAGTCTCTGATGCTGGGAGGGATTGCGGGCAGGAGGAGAAGGGGACGACCCTGGATGAGATGGCTGGATGGCATCACTGACTGGATGGACACGAGTCTGAGTGAACTCCGGGAGTTGGTGATGGACAGGGAGGCCTGGCGTGCTGCGATTCATGGGGTTGCAAAGAGTCGGACACGACTGAGCGACTGAACTGAACTGAACTGAATGCTGCAGAAACTAAAATATACTGACACTTGAATACAATTTTTTCTAATAACAATGGCATAGCTTTTAAAAATACTTATCATTAGGGACTTCTCTGATGGTTCAGCGGCTAAGACTCCAAGCTCCCCATGCAGGGGGTCCAGCTTTGATCCCTGGTCAGGGAACTAGATCCCACATGCTGCAGCTAAAGAGTTCACCTGCTGTAACTAAAGATCCTGCCTGCTCCAACTAAGACCCAGTGCAGCCAAATAAGTAAATAAATATTTTATTAAAAAATACTTAACTTTAAATATCACCATCACTGAAACTAGAGAGAATTTAAAATTATGAAATAAACTATCAATTATATAGGGGATATAAATTTTAATAGCAATGTATGATTCTGATAAATTTATCTTTAAAAAATTGAATGTGGACTTCCCTGGCAGTCCAGTGATTCAGACTTTGGGATTCCATTGCAAGGGACACAGGTTCAATCTCTGACTGGGGAACTAAGATCTCTCATGCACAGTGTGGCCCCAAAAATGTTACATTAAATAATTTTGTAGAAATTAACTGATACATGATTAAGTATCAACATTCAAAGGCTAATTTTGACCTCTATTTTGAGTCAACTGTTTCACCTTAAGAAGTTATAAGTCACACTGCAAAATTTATGTACCTTTTTTTAATTAAAAAACTTTTAAGTATGGAGAAATAGTAAATGTGGAAAACAAATCATGCCTCTTGTGTCCTAGTATCTTTGCAGATTGCTTTTCAAAAGGAAAATACATACTTGTACAATTACCTTATACATAAGTCTAGAATCTATAAAAATATGCACCAGGAAATAACACATTAACATACTGAAGTGTCAGATAAATTGCCACATGTTGAAGAAGATATCTGGTTTGATGGAGAAAGCTACCTTCATTAAACTGGAATCTTTTTACTGTTCTCTAAAAAAGGGACAATAATAAGTCACACTATAATTCCATTTTTTTTCTCCAATGGAAATATCTTTTGAATTTAGAAACGTTTTCACTTATAAAAGACACAAACAAAAAGAGAAGTTGAAAAAAAGAAAGAGAATAGAAAAGAACTGAAATAGGAGATTGTATCTACATCTGTAGTTTCTTTCATATAGTTATATTACACATTTTATATATTATATATAAATTTATAATATATAAAATGATGTCTATAATTCTATATAACATATAGAGAGAACTCCTACAAAGCAACTATAAATAAATAACTCAGGACTCATTTTTTTTTTTTAATGGACAAAAAGCTTAAGCAGACACTTCATAGAAGAGGACATCCAAACAGCCAAAAGCATGTTAAAAAGTGCTTAAAATTATAACTCATCAAAGAAAAGCAAATGTATATCCCAATATGAGGGTACTACATATCAACCCAGAATGACTAAAATGAAAACAAACAAAACTAAACAATTCCAAGTGCTAAAAAAGGATAGGAAGTAATCAAAACTCTTAATCTCTACTCAGTTTTCTCTAAAGAATGTGAATTGGTACAATCACTTTGGAAAACTTCTGCTAAACAGGAGACCCAAGAAGTCCTTTTCTAGATTATGCACCGAAGGGCAAAATATATAGGTACACAAGCAAACGTATACCAGGGTGCTCACGGCAGCACTATTTCCAACCTCCCCAAACTGAAAAGAACTGAAGGTCCTGATTTCCCTGTTTCTTCTTTTGCTCACTGATAATTCAGGAATGGGACTCCTTCTGATCCTCAAGCCGATCATAATTTCCAGTGTGACCCAGGTGGGGACTGGATCTTGAAAGTAAAAGGTGAGAGGGAAAGTAAAACGGCCCGTTTCCCATAGGGACCCAGAGGACACGAGATGGGTGTAGAGGGACTCCCCAGCCGAAGCAGAAACAAGAGCCAACAGGTCGCCAGAAGGGGAAGTGTCAAGACTGAGGGACTTCCCAAGAAGGAACACGGAAGACAGGGCTTCCAGCCCATTGCTGGTCTCCAAGGACTTCTGCCCACTGCCCCTCCCGTGGCTCCTCCCACCCAGGCCTCAGCCTGACTCTCTGTGGCTCCCCATCACACCTTCAGAGAAAGCCCTAAATTCCTTCGCTCAGCATTCAAAACATGTCAGCATGTGTCCCCAACATTCCCTCTGCCCCTAGTCTTCATCCCGGACTCCAGGTACTCCAGGTGTCTGACACCTGGACCTCTTCACAACACCCCCGTGCATCTGGCTTCCTTCCACGCCTTTGCACCTGCTGTTTCAGCCACCAGAACTCTCCGATCTCCGATCTCCCAGCTTCAAAAGCCAGTTCAAATGTCATCCCCTTCATAATTCTTTGCCCTCTCCAAGGCATGTGAGTCACTCCTTCTTCTAGGGTTCATCCTCCCGCCAGAGCACATCACTCATGGTGTTTTTGGCAACGTTCTGAGCAGTTTCTAGGCAAGAACCACGTGTTTCTTGGTGACCGTTGAATGTCAATGGCTAACCAGTGTCTGACACATAGTAGGTGCTCAAAGCACTCATTACATGAGTGACTAAATGCAAGAAAATGCTTTCTGGGCTTCCCTGGTTGTCCAATGATTAAGAATCTGCTTGCCAATGCAGGAGACATGGAATCGATTCCTGGTCCGGGAAGATCCCACAATGCCACAGGGCGGCTGGGCCTGGGAGCCGCAACTACTGAGCCCACGGGCCCAGCTACTGAAGCTGGAAAGCCCTAGAGCCCGCAGTCCGCAGTAAGAGAAACCACCACAATGAGAAGCCCGTGCGCCACCGCTCACTGCAACTCCAGAAAAGCCCGTGCAGCCAAGAAGACCCAGTCCAGCCAAAAATATATTCAATGATAAAAGAAAGAAATTGTCACACAGGGACAGTGGGTTGCACAGGGTCACACAGAGAGTTTTTACTTAAAGCAGAACTCTCAGGCTGGTGGCCCTGGATCAGGAAGGAGGCTCGGCCCCTAACTCACAGTGGGATCCCGGGCTCTTCTTTCCTCTGGGCCTCAGTTTCCTCATCTGTAGGATGGGGGCACTCACTCTGGCCTAGATGAGGGAGCGTGAGGCTGGTGCGGGGCACGCTGGAGTGTGAGTTATGGGGATTGCTTTTTTACATATCTGGGGGAGGGAGGTGGTAGCAAAGGGCAGGTGTCTGAGGACAGGTGTGCTGAGACCCTGACCTGCAGCTTAATCAGTAGCTGCCGAACACGAGGGGAAAGGCCTTACCAGCTGGGGCCACCTCTCAGCCTGTAGACCCTTTTAGTCTGTCTGTCCCTCCCAGGTGGGCCATGAACCAATGTCCACGCAGGTTTTCCAAACCCAACCGGCCTTTCCCTACTGGAACTTCTCTGCTGCTGCTAAGTCGCTTCAGTCGTGTCCAACTCTGTGCGACCCCATAGACGGCAGCCCACCAGGCTCCCTGGTCCCTGGGATTCTCCAGGCAAGAACACTGGAGTGGGTTGCCATTTCCTTCTCCAGTGCATGAAAGTGAAAAGTGAAAGTGAAGTCACTCAGTCGTGTCCAACTCCCAGCGACTCCATGGACTGCAGCCTACCAGGCTCCTCCGTCGATGGGATTTTCCAGGCAAGAGTACTGGAGTAGGGTGCCATTGCCTCTAGCCTGTGCAAACTCTGCCAACCGAGGTACATGCCCTGCTCTCAGCAGGCTCTTCCTGCCTGTGCCATCTTGATTTGCCCTCCACCATGCTGGGTGACCGCACCCAGACTGTGCCACCTGCCTCAGCTCCTGTAGCCCCAGCCCCATTCACCTCACCATGCCTGCCAGGAGGGGCTGGTTGTAAGGCAAAGAAAAAAAAAAAAGGATGCTTTACTCCATGGCTGTTTGAAGTCATGAGGTGGGGGGTGGGTGTGGGGCTGGCAACCTGCCCTTTGTCCTCGTCCTTGCCCAGCAAGCCCCCACCAGCCTGCCTGGCCCTGGCCAAAGTAGACTGGGGTTACTGATTCATACTGCAGAAAGTCTGCAGGCCCTGGTCCCAGGTTACATCATCAAGCCCTCTTGGCAGATGAGGAAATAGAGGCCCAGAGAGGCCCAGAGGCTTGCCCAGAATCACACAGCAAGGAGGGCCAGGGCCTGAGCACGGAGCTGGAGTTGTCCCCACATCCGCTGGGACAACTGGAGTGGCCTGATCCTTCCTGGGGGCTGGAGGAACAGCAGGCTGGGGGCCGGGTTGGGGGGTGCTTTGGCAGGTGTCCTGGCTACCCGAGGGCCCTCAGAGGGGCCTCTGCCCACAGCCTGGGGAATATTTTCAGGTTGTTTCAGAAGTTCCAAGTTTACTCAGAGCTCTCATTTGAGCAGTGGTAAAAAGTCCCTTTGGCGGGGCGCCAGGGCGAGGAGTGGAGGCGGGGGCACCTGTGAGCCATGAAGTGGGGGTGGGGCTCCTCTCTGCTCCCACGCTTCCCCTGCCCTGGTGTGCAGTGAAGGGCAGGGAAAGAAGAAGCAGGTGAGGAAGGGACTGTGACGAGGGGAAGACCCCTACTCCTTGAGGAAGTGTTCCTTCCCATGTCTTCACAGTTTTCTTCCCTCTGCTTGTACATGACTCCCAGGGTGACCCTAGAAAACCTCCACCCTTTTCAGAGCCTCAGTTTTCCCATCTGAGAAAGGGGGGAGTAGAGTCATGATAAGAATTATCATTCATTGAGGGCTGGGTATATGCCAGAAGATATACCAAGGGTTGATAATAAGTAACAATGAGAAATTTATTACCAATGATATCTAAAGTAAAACATAATAGCTACTATTTCTCATGAGCCATTACAAGTTTCCCCTCATAACTGCACTGGCTCTGTCTGAGCATCACTGAATCCCCAGGACCTAGGACAGTGTTTCAGAAACACATGTTGAGAAAAGTGTTAGTCGCTCAGTCATGCCTGACTCTTTGTGACCCCATGGACTGCAGTCCACCAGGCTCCTTTGTCCATGAGATTTTTCCAGGTAAGGATACTGGAGTGGGTTGCCATTTCCTTCTCCAGGGGATCTTCCCAACCCAGGGATCGAACCTGGGTCTCCTGCACTGCGGACAGATTCTTTACTGACTGAGCTACAAGGGAAGCCCATGTTGAGTAAAACCTCACAGCAAACCAAGATAGGCGTTCTTATCTCTCTGTAACAGATAAGGACACTGAAGGTTCAGAGAGGTTAAGTGACTAACTCCAGGTCACAAAGGTACTAAGTAATGGAGCTGGGACTCAACCCCAGGTCTGACCATTTCCAAAGCCCCAGATCACAACTGGCAGTGTGAGTGAGCCAGATCCAAGGCCCTGCAGTGGATTGCAGAGACCTCCCAGCTGTGTGGAGAAGCCAGGCCATCATTCTGGCGATCCTGTAGGCACTGGCTTCTCTCACTAGGAGGAAGGATGCTCTTCCTTTCCTTTCATTCATTTATGAGGCCCCAGGACGGTCCCAACGCCGCAGAGAAGCTGGTCCTGCTCAAAGCTTCCAGTGGCCTGCTTTACCTGTTCTGTCTTCTCTTAAACTGGCCCCCTCCTCCTGCAAGCCCCCTTCCTCTCCCCATTTAGACTCCAATCCCTACCTCCAACCCCCTTCTCTTCTTTGCTGGGCAGGTGCAAGCCTGAAGCACCTGGGATGCATCCTTCGTCTTGCTCACCTGTCTCTCCTGGCCCCGGATCTCAGCCACCTTCTAACATAAGGGCTCTTAGTTTCCTCTTCCATGAGGCTGTAAGGTTCTAGACTTCCTGCCAGGTGTGGGGCAGGCAGGACCAGGATTTCTGCTGAACCCACCAGGGGAACAGGTGACCAAGGCTCCCCCTCTGGGGTCTGCCTAGCCCCCTTGATCCAATGCCCCACTCTCAGAAGGTGCCCCAGGCTATGGCTCTTGCTTTTTTGCTATCCTGTCTAGCAGGTTGTCACCTTGGGGTTCCAAACCGACTTCTGCATCTTTCAGTCACAGCTATCTGGGGCAAGCTTCTCCCCACTGAGCGGCAGTCTCCTCATCTGTGAAACGGGCTGAAAGAGGCCAGCAGCCTCACCTGGGGTCATGAGGATGATGGGAGAGCTTCACGCACCTGTCACATGCTGAGCGCAGCCCTGGGAGGACCACAACCCAGGGGGCTGAAGGAGGCAAGACTGCAGGTTCCTGAGTGTGTCGCTGTACCTTCCCTGACTCTTGGAAACTGGCCTTTCTCTTCCACGGACTCTAGGCTTCTCATGATGCAAATTCTCTCCCCTGGTAGACCCCCAGCCAACAGCCTTTCTATTTCATGCCCTCGAATCCTCACAACCAGATCTATGAAGATGGAGCTGCCATTCTGCCCATTTCACAGATGAGAAAACCAAGGCTCCATGAAGTTAGAAAAAAGCAGAGAAACTCGTGGAAGTTCACCCAGCCAGAAAGCCACATGGCTGGATGTTGAACCCTCCAGGTTTTCCCCCACTCTACCATGTGCTTCTAAAAGCCCCACGCTCTCCCCCTGGGGAAAGCATATGTCCTCCCAGGAGGAACCCCTGACATTTTAATGCCCCTTCCCCTGCCCTGGGTCCTCCGCATCCTAAATTTCCCTCCAGGCATCAAGTCCCCCTCTGCCCAAGAGCCTGTCTGCCTGTTCCTTCCTTCCTCCCTTTTTCTCAAGTCAAAATCCAACCCATCCTTCAAGGCTCACCCTCCCCAAGCCTCCTCACCCCACTCTCCTCCACACACACGGAACCAGTTTGCCTCTCACCAGCCACCCATCCCCTGTGTTTTCTTGAGAAGGAAGAGGAGACAGCGTGGAGGGCAGGACCAGCCTCCGAGTCACCTGCCCACCCAACCACACAATGGTTGAGTCACCTTGGGAAAACCACTCTATTTCTCATTGCCTCAGTTTTCATCTTCAAAATGGGGACACCAACCTGTCTTAAAGGATTTAGCCAAAATAAAGGAGATAAAGCACAGAACCTGGTACAAAGTCAATGTCTCCTCCCTTCCCCACACCGGCCTGATCACAGTCATGCCCGCCTCTGCCCAGCTCAGCTGCCCAGAACCACGGTGACTATCACATCATGTTCAGTCTGGAAACAGCATGCCCTCCCCAGCCCCTGCCTTTTGGAGGCTTGTTTCCACCAGCTCAGGGGGTTATCTCAGCCGTGCCTCTGCCTCTCTGTCCTGGGGCCTCCTGCAATCTACAGAAAGGCACTCCAGTCACCCTGAGCTGGGAGGAACAAGAGACGCCAGCTGAACTTTGCTGGTCTCACCGTCTCCAGGTGTGATGAGGGCACAGGACTTCTGTGAGTCCTCCAGGGCAGAGGAGGTCCCCTCCCCGCCTGCCCCCAGCGCGGGTGGCTGGAGATGAGTTACCTGCTGTTCTACTTCTTTCTCAGAAATCCATTCTCTCTGGGCTCCGGGCAGTCCGGTGGGCTCCCAGGGGTGGCAGCTGGGCTTGGTATTGAGGGGATGTGGAGGGGAATGGGGGTCTGGGAGAACAGGCAGGGGTCTGGGGTGGGAAGCTGCAACCTGCCCCGAGCCACCGATCAGACAGGGCGGGACCTGTCACCCCCGCGGATGGCAGGTGGGCTCCGGGCAGGCGGGCCAGGCAGAGGCAAAGGAGACCATCAGTTACATCCCAAAGAGGTCACGCAGGGACAGAAGGCGGAGGCTGCGGGACAGGGGCCGATCCGCTGCACCGGCGATGAACAGAGAGCAGACCACGCGGACAGACAGAAGTCAAGCGAAACAGACGGCTGGCCAGCCAGGCAGACAGGCAGGGAGGCGCAGGCAGACAGACAGCTGCGCGGCTGTCAGTCACACTCAGGAAGAAGCGGGCAGACCATCAGACCCCGAGCCCTTCAGTCACTCAGCAGAGACGCCGGCGGGTCCGCCAGAGGCGGCGCCTGCCGTCGGAGCCCCCGCCGCGTGCGCAGGGTGGGGAGGAAGGGGAGGATGTGGTGAGCCGCTCCCGCAGGCCCCGCCCACGGAGCGGCCGGCTCCTCCCCCGGGGAGGGAGAAAGAGGTGGGAGGGGCCGGGCCCCGGGGGGCAAGGTCCACTGCTCCCCAAAGGTCGCCTGTTAGCGAGACACTTAGGGCCACCGGGGTGACGTCTGTCTCCTTTGGACGGTGACATCACCCCCGCAGACCTCACGGTCTTGACCTTTAAGGCAGGCGGGGAGGTGGTGAGCCGCCTGCTTCTCACAGATGTAGAAACTGAGGCTCCCAGGGTGCGGAGGTGGCAAGGCGAGATCCGGGATGTCCCCGGGGGTCTCAGCTCAGCGAGAAGCGTGAGAGCCCAGAGACCTGCCCAAGGTCCCGGGGAGAAGCGGTGTTTGCCCACTGGCCGGCTTCACTCATGCACACTGCCTGCCTGGCCCAGCAGAGGTATGAGTTCGGGACCGTCCCTCCCAAGTTCTCTGCCCCTGTTTCCTTTGAATCCAGCTTCCTGCTGCAGGGAGCAGGATGCTATCTGCGTGCCATTGCGAAGACAAGCCGTTGGGCAGGTCACCACGGCTCTGAATGCCTCACTTTGCCCATCTGTCCAATGGGGAGACCTTGACTTTAATACATGGGAACTCAGAAAGGAAATAGTGAAAAGAAATTCTCCAGAGCGTTTTCATCTTGCCGACAAGCCAGGAGCCCTCCAGAGGGTCACACGTCTCTGGGGACAAAATTCAACAAGTTCACACCCAGCAGCCTCAAAAGAGACCTGATGCTACCACAACTAATACTGTCAGTATCCTGCTTTTTTTTTTTTTTTTTGGTCAGTATCCTGCATTTTGGGGGGCACTAGGTCATCTCATTTATTTCACAAACCCTGTGGGCAAGTAAGATTATTCCTGTTTTACAGCGGGAGACACCAAGGCTCAGAGGGGGGCCGTATCACACTAGCAACGAAGTGTCCTAGATGGGATGTGAACCTGGGCGGATGGGATTCCTAAGTCTGCACCAAGTTGTGGAAACAGGACCCAAACATTTCATCCTTGAATTACCAAGGTGGATGGGGGCTGCTTTGTGCTATTTTGTTGACACAGGTGGGCTCAAACACACATTGCCATCTCCCCCCAAGCTGACTCATTTTTGGGAAACAATTTGCAGCTAAGCCACATGCTCACTCCAGAGAAAAAGAGAAAGCATCTTGTTATTTATTCTTTTTTTTTTTTTTTCTTTTTCTAACTGTTTTTGAGGAAGTTAGTACAAATTCCCCTATGGCTGATTTGAAGGATGTTGGCCCTACAGAGATTCTCTTCCTCACAACCGAAACATCTTGTTTTCTCTGGAGCATATATTTTGTGAGGAAGCCAACTTTTCTTTTTCTCTTGATCTTCAGGGTGAGTTTTCTGATACCATAGATGCAAGATCAAGAGGAGTAATAATAAAAAATTTTTTAAAAAGCAGAAAAAACAGCTAATATTTGCTGAAAGCTGATTCTATGCCAGGGTTATAAGGACTTTAAAGATGTATCATCTCAGACTTCCTTGGTGGCCTAGTGGTTAAGAATCTGCCTTGCAATGTGGGGGACACATGTTCCATCCCTGGTTCGGGAAGATCCCACATGTAGTGGAACAACTAAGTCCCTGTGCCACAACTGCTGGGCACGCGCACAACTATTGGGCACAAGCCCGTGCTCCACAAGAGAAGCCACAGAAATGAGAAGCTTACACAACTAGAGAGTAGCCCTCTCTCGCCACAACTACAGAAAGCCTGTGGGCAGCAAGGAAGGCCCAGTGCAAACAAAAATTATGAATACGTTAATTTTTAAAAAATGTATCATCTCACTTAAATCTCAGAAGAAGGTAGTTACTATTACCATCACTGACATCACCCTACTTTTACAGACAAGGAAACCAAGGCTCAGAGAGGTTAAGTGACTTGTCCAAGGTCACACAGCTGGTGCTGGCAGAGTTGGGATTGGAACTCAGTCTTTCAGGCTCCTGAGTTTTACATTCCTGGTCACTCACCAAGTTGCTTTTGGATGTTTGTTAACCCAAGGTTGGTCGAGCCCTCCTACCCTCCCTTCCAACTGCCTGCCTTCCTCTCTCCCCTTCTCTCCATCCACACACTCACCCACTACCCACTCATCCATTCTTCTAGGCACACACCCAAGCAACCATCCATTCTCTCCCTGCAGCCTTCTCTCCACCAACACTGAACATGCCCTTGGCTATGGATGTGATATTCTCCAGAAACATACAGGAGTGATGGCCCTCCTGGAGCCTTGTATTCTGGTGGGAGAGACAGACAAAAAGAAGAAATGGAGGGACTTTCCTGGTGGGGGGGGGGTAGTTAAGAATCCTCCTTGCAGGGGGTGCAGGTTCCATTCCTGGTCTGGGAACTAAGATCCCACCTGCCACCGGGCCACTAGGCCCATGCTTTGCAACAACTGCACAGCGAAGAGCCCTCATGCAACAATAAAAGGAGATCGTGAGTGTGAAAGAAGGTCCAGTGTGTGGCAACTAAAACCCAACACAGCCAAATAGATAGATTAATTAATTTAGAAAAAGAAGTAACGGATAAGCTAAGTGCAAACTGTTGCTGTTGTTCAGTCGCTGAGTCATGGGGACTCTTTGCAACCCCAGGGACTTCAGCATGCCAGGCTTCCCTTTCCTTCACCATCTCCTGCAGTTTGCACAGATTCACGTCTGTTGAGTCAGTGGTGCCATCCAAACATCTTGTCCTCTGTTGTCCCCTTCTCTTCCTGCCCTCAGTCTTTCCCAGCATTGGGGTCTTTTCCTTTGACTCAGGTCTTTACATCAGGTGGCCAAAGTATTGGAGCTTCAGATTCAGCATCAGTCCTTCCAATGAATATTCAGGATTGATTTCCTTTAGGACTGACTGGCTTGATCTCCTTGCAGTCCAGGGGACTCTCAAGAGTCTTCTCCAGCACCACAGTTCAAAAGCACCAGTTCTTTGGTGCTCAGCCTTCTTTATGGTCCAACTCTCACATCCGTACACGACTACTGGAAAAACCACAGCTTTGACTCTACGGACTTTGTTGGCAAAGTGATGTCTCTGTTTTTTAATACACTTTCTAGATCTGTCATAGCTTTTCTTCCAAGGAATAAGCAGATAAGAGGTCTAGAGAGTGACATAGAAGGGGCACCGTGGACGGTAAGAAATACCCTAGCTGTAGGGGAAGCATTTTAGGCAGAAGGACCTGCAGGGGCAAAGGTACTAAGAAGGAAGGAGTGTGGCTCACTCCAGGAATTTGGGATCAGTGTGGGGAACAGAGTGAGCAAACAAAGGAATGCTAGGAGGCGGAGTCATGGGAGTTCTACTGGCTGCACACCACCTGGGGTGAAGAAGGTAGATTTGCTTCCAAGGGCAATCGGATGTCATCTGAGGATTCCTCATAAGAGTGGTATAATCTGATTTACATTTTCAAAAGAGGGCTCCAGCCTTGATTTAGGGAGTGGGTGAGTTGTAGCAGGGGCGACTTAATCCCTGGTATTCAAAAAGTAGATGCTTGAGAGAGTACTTGAGAAGCTGTGGCCATCATCTTTCAGTCAAATGCATATGTAGGGGACCCTTCAAGTTCTACTGGCAGTAACCAATGCAGATATAAGAATGGGGCAGTAGATGATAAGAGCTATCTATATTGTTGTGGGGATTATTAAAGAACTGAGAGAGCAATTTAATACAATTAATAGTTCGGATGCCTTCTTGGTCTTCAAATTGTGACTGCCTGCATAAAATGCCAACTTCCGCTATCGTTATTCTGCTAATCAACAATCTTCTTTCAATATGAACAATATTTTCCTTATTTCAATATAATCTTTTTTTTTCCCCAAAGAAAATGTTTCTGTTATTATTTTTCTTTTTAAGTAGATGCTTTTAGGGACTTTCCTGGCAGTCCAGTTAAGCAAGGTTAAGACTCCGTACTTCCATTTCAGAGGGTGTGGGTTCGATCCCTGATCAGGGAAGTAAGATCCCACATACCATGAGGCATGGCCAGAAACTTTTAATAATAATAATAATAATAATATATTTTTAAATTTTAAAAAGTAGATGTTTTTGGAGGTGGAAAGTTAACAGCTGCGTGTCTTTTGAGGTGGACCTGAGTCCCCTCAGAAATAGATCTAAGTTGAGGGAAGGCCTCCTTAAGGGGCCTCTTTGGGTCTGTGCCTGTCTGGTGAGTGTGGCCTCAGAGGTCTCAGAAGAGGATGAAGTAAGATCTCTCAACACCTCAACACCCCCGAGGATTTAAAGCTGGTCAATGGGGAGGAAGTGGTTAAATTTGCATTTCAGCCAAGGGGCCCACTGGGAAAAAAATAATTGAGACAACCCCTCCTTCAACCCATTTCCTCTTTTTTATTTTTATTTCAGCAGTTTTATTGAAGTACAACTTACATAGCATCAAATTCAGCCATTAGAAGTGTACAGTTCATTGAGTTTTAGTAAGTTTGCTGAGTTTCGGAACCATCTAATCTTTTGCACATTTCCAAAAAGGCCCCTTGCTCCTGTTTGCAGTCTCATCCCTACTCTCAGCCCCAGTAATCTCTTCTCTGTCTCTACTGATCTTCCCTTTTCTTTTCTGATTCACATTGAATCATGCATGTGGTCTTTCATATCTGGTTTCTTCTATTTTGCATAATGTGTGTGAGTTTCATCTGCCTGGTAGCATGTACTTCATTTTTATCACCAAATCATATTGTACCACACTGGCATGCCACTTTTGGTTTACCCATTCATTAGCTGTTGGAAGTTGAACTGTGAAAGAATTATTCATATCTTTATTATGAATAATACCACTCTGAACATTTCCATGCAAATCTATGTGCAGACATGCATTTCAAATCTTTTGGGTCTATACCCAGGAGGGGATGACTGGGCCATATGTTCATTCTATGTTTAACTTACTGAAGAGCTGACAAACCGTTTTCCACAGCAGCTACACCATTTGACATCACCCCCAGCAATGAGCATGCCAATTGCTCCACATTCCTGCCAACACTTATTATTTTCCTTTCTTTTTACAGCCATCTTAGTGGGTATAAAGTGGTGTCTCATTGTGGTTTTGCTTTGCATTTCCCTGATGGTTAATGATGCTGAACACCGTTTCACGTGCTTGGTAGTCATTCATTGATCTTTTTTTTTTTTTTTTTTTTTGAGAAATGTCTATTCAAGTCCTTTGCCTATTTCTATTTTTGTTCATTTATTTTTAAAAGATGTATTTATTTATTTTATTGTTGACCATGGAGGGTCTTCGATACTGCACGCGGGCTTTCTCTAGTTGCTGTGAGCAGGGGCTACTGTTTGTCGTGCACCGGCTTCTCACGGCGGCGCTGGCGTCTCTCCTTGCGGAGCACAGGCGCTCTAGGGCGCACGCGCTTCAGCAGTTGCTGCCTGGAGACTCCGTAGTCGTGGCTCATGGGCTCTAGAGTGCTGGCTCAGTAGTTATGGCACACAGGCTTAGTTGCTCCCAGGCATGTGGGATCTTCCCAGACCAGGGATGGAACTGCCGTCCCTTGCATCGCAAGGCAGATTCTTAACCATGCACCATCAGGAAAGTCCCTCCTTTGCCTGCTGTTAAATTGGGCTGGGCTATAGACTGTCCCGTTGACCAAAACAATCATATGTGGAAATCCTAACCCCCAAATGTAAGGGTATTAGAAGGTGGGGGCTCTGAGAGATGATTAGGTCACAAGGGCAGAGCCTTCAGGAATGGGAAAAGTGCCTTTATAAATGAGACTCTAGAAAGATAGGTGGCTCCTTCTATCATGTGAGGACATGACATGGAAGCGGGCTCTATCTGGCACGTACGGGCACCTACGGGCATCTACTGGCACCTTGATGTTTGGACTTCCCGGTCTCTAGAACTGTGAGAAGTAACTTCTGTTGTTTATAAGCCACCCAGTCTACTGGGTTTTGTTCCAGTAGCCCAAACAGACTAAGACAGATTGTCATTTTTTAAAAAATTTGGCTGTGTTGGGTCTTAGCTTTGGCACATGTGATCTCCATTGCAGCGCACAGCTCTTCCTTGTGGTGCGCAGGCTTCTCTAGGTGTGGTTTAAGGACTCAGTAGTTGCAGCACATGGGTTTAATTGCTCCTTGGCATGTGGTACCTTAGTTCACCAATCAGAGATCGAACCTTCGTCCTCTGCATTGCAAGGTGGATTCTTAACCACTGGACCGCTAAGGAAGTCCCTCATTTTGTTATTGCGTTATAAGGGTTCATTATATTTTCTGGATACCAGAATATATATACCAGGCCCATTATAAGTATACCTGGTACATATATGAGGGTCTTTATGTATGCCAAACCCTTATCAGATATATGATATGCAAATATTTTCTTTTATTCTGCGATCATCTTTTCATTTATAGTGTCCTTTGAGGCAGGGAGGTTTTAATGTCTATGAAGTACAGTTTATCTCTCTTTCCTTTTGTTGCCCATTGTTTGGTGTCATGTCGAAGAATCCATCACCAAATCCAAAGACATGAAGATTTACTTCCTCTAACAGTTTTGTTTGTTATTAATTTCTGTATATGATGTGAGATAAGGGTCCAACTTCCTTTTTTGTATGTAGATATCCAGTTGCCCCACCCACTGATTCTTAAGAGACTATTCTTTCACCCGTTGAATTGTCCTGGCATCCTTGTCCTTACATGCATGCATTTATTTCTAGACTCTTGATTCAATTCCATTGATTTCTGTCTCTATCCTTATGCCAGTATCACACTGTTTTTATTTTTTTAACTAGTTTTTGTTGGAGTATAGTTGCTTTACAATGCTGTGTTAGTTTCTGCTGTGCAGCAAAATGAATCAGCTATACACATGTGATTACTGTAGCTTCACAGTAAGTTTTGAAATTGGGAGTTTGAGCCCTCCAGCTGTGTTGTTCTTGTTTGCTTGGTTTTTGTTTCATTTTTTAAATTTTTATTAGAATGTAGTTGATTTACAATGTTGTGTTAGTTTCAGGTGTATAGCAAAATGAATCAGTTATATATACATATATCCACTTTTTTTGGATTCTTTTCCCAGATAGGTCATTACAGAGTACTGAGCAGAGTTCCCTGTGCTATACAGTAGGTCCTTATTTTATATAGAGTAGTATGGGCATGTCAATCCCAATCTCCCAAGTTATCACTTCCTCCTCTTTCCCCCTCTACCCACCCCCACCAGCTGCCAGTAAACATAAGTTTGTGTTTTGGCTCTTCTGGGTCCTCTGCAATTTCCTATGAATTTTAGGATCAGCTTCTCCATTTCTGAAAGAACAAAAGGCTATTTGGATTTTCATAGGGATTGCATTAAGTTTATTGGTTGTTTTGTAGAATAGTGTCATCTTAACAATGCTAATTCTTGCATTACATGAGCATGGGATGGTTTTTCACTTACTTAGACTTTTACTTTCTTTCATCAGTGTTTTGTAGTTTCCAGTGTGTAAATCTTTCATCTATTTGGTTAAATCTATTCCTAAGTATATTATTATTTCTGATACTGTTATATATGAAATTGTCTTCTTGAATTTCCTTTTTGCATTGTTCATTGGTGGTATTTAGAAACAAGTAACTTCTGCATGTTAATCTTGTACCCTGCCATTTTGCTTAATTTGTTCATTAGCTCTAACAATTTCTTTGTGGATTCTTAAGGGTTTTCTAGATATAGTATTATATCATCTGCAAATAGAGGTATTTCACCTCTTCCTTTCCAGTTTCTCCTATTTCTTTTTCTTGTTTAATTGCTCTGGCAAAAACTTTTAGTACAGTGTTGAGGATCAGTGGTGACAGCAGGCATCCTTGTTTTTGATCTTAGGGGAAAAAGCTTTTGATCTGCCATGTATCTTGTGTGATGTTAACTGTGGGTTTTTCACATATGGCCTGTATGACGTTGAGGGATTTCCATTCTATTCCTAGCTTGCTAAGTGTTTTTATCATGAAAGGGTGTTGAATTTTATCAAATGCTTTTTTTTTTTTGCATCAATTGAGATGATCATATGGGTATTTCCTCATCTTATTATTGTGGGGTACTACATTGATTAATTTTCTTATGTTGAACCACTCTTGAATTCCTGGAAAAACCCTACTTGGTCATGGTGTCTAATCCTCTTAACATGTGATAGGATTCAGTTTGCTGGTATTTTGTTGAGGATTTTGTATTTATATTCCTAACGGGTATTGGCACATAATGCAGTTTTTTTCCTTCTGTTATCTGCATCTGGCTTTGGTATCATGGAATGACTTATGAAGTATTCCCTCCTCTTCTGTTTTGTGGAAGAGTTTGAAAAGGATGGATATTAATTCTTCCTTAAATGTCTGATAAAATTTATCAGTGAAGCATTTCTGACTCTGGAATTTTCTTTGTTGGGAGGCTTTTGATTACTAATTCAATGCTTTCTTATACATCTGTTTAGCTTTTCTATTTCATTTTGAGACAGTTTTGGCAATTTATGTCTTTTAAGGAATCTTTCCATTCCTAAATGGATAATTAGGTTATCCAATTTTTGACATACAATTGTTTATTCTCTTATAATCTTTAGTTCTGTAAGGTTGGTAGTAACAAGCTCATTTCCATTTCTAATTTTAGTTGGTTGCATTGTCTTTTTTGCTTAATCCAGCTAAAGTGTTATCAACTGCGTTGATCTTTTCAAATGAACAGTTTCTTGGTTTTGTTGATCTTCTCCATTGTTTTTCTATGCTTTGTTTCATTTGTCTCCACTTTAATCTTTATCATTTCCTTCCTCTGTCAGTTTTGAGGTTTAATTTGCTCTTATTTTTCTAGTTCCCTGAGGTCTAGTAGTAGTAGTGTTAGTGGTTCAGTAGCGGCCGACTCTTTGTGATCCCATGGACTGTAGCCCACCAGGCTCCTCTGTCCATGGGGATTCTCCAGGCAAGAATACTGGAGTGAGTTGCCACTCTCTTCTCCAGAGGATCTTCCCAACCCAGGGATGGAACCCGGGTTTCCTGCATTGCAGGCAGATTCTTTACCATCTGAGTTACAGGGAAGTCCTTCCTTGAAGTGTATAGTTAGGTTACTCATTTGTAGTAACAAGTGGTGGAGGCCATTCAAATATTCTTTCTGCCCCTGTCTCTCCCCTCCTTCTGGGACTCTTATAATGCATATATTGACATGGGGTCTCACAGGTCGGTTAGGCTCTGTTCATTTTTCTTCACTTTTTTTTTCTTTATACACCTCAAACTGGATAATTTCAATTTGCCTATCTTCAAGTCACTGACTCTTTGTTTTGACTGCTTCAGATCTGATGTTGAATCCCTCTGGTAAATTTCTCATTTCAATATTTACTTTTCAGCTCCAGAATTTTTATTTGGTTCCTTTAAATAACATCTATCTTTTAATTAATATTCTGTATTAGTTCATACATCATTCTGGTTTTAGTTCTTCATCCATGGTTTCTTTTAGCATTTTGAGCATATTTAAGACACCAGGTTTAAAATCTTTGTCTAGTAAGTCCAATGTCTGGACTTCTTCAGGGACAGTTTCTGTCAAATTCTTTTCTTGTTGTTTGTTTGTTCCTTGTGAATGGGCCCTGATTTCCTATGCCTTTTTGTTATTGTTGAAAACTGGATGTTGAATATTATAAGGTGATAACTCTGGCAATCAGAGTCTCCTCTGCCCCAGTAGGATTAGCTTTTGTTGTTTGTTTTGGCTACATCCATCCATTTGTTTAATGACTCTTCCCATCTCTTTTTGCAAAAACTATATTTTTGTTGTTGTAGGTTCACTGCAGACTCTGTTCCATTATCTTGGCAGCCAGCCAACGATCTGATAGAGATTTCCTTAAACGCCTGGTGCCCGAATGAATAAGGTATAACAGAACAAAAAGTGTTTTCTCGGTCTGAGACCAGCTCTGAGCTTAGCCAGGCTGACTACAACTACATTTTAGCTTTCATCTTAGCTTTTTACCTGTTTGTGAAGAGTCCAAAGATCAGCCCGAGGTGCAAACCTAGGGTCCTATTGTTGTTGTTTTTCTTGTGTGTGCGCATGCATTCAGCCCTCGGCATCTGCATTGCATTCTAGATCCTGTGGTACAGATGGAAGCCTTTCAAAGCCTTTGTATGTTCCTCTTCAGCCTCCTCTTCCCAGTCTTTTTGGTCTGTCTGCTGCTTGTTCCTTCCATCCCTCCTTGCCCCAGTTGGGCAGTATATGTCTTTAAATTATTTCAACAGACATTGCCTAGGAAGCAGCTCCAGTCTTGAAAGAGTTTCAGGGGGGTGCAAAACAAAGGCAAATGCCTAAGCCAATCCCTCAAGAAGCTACCAGACAGATCAAAAGGTACAACCACAATTCTTTGAGAACAAAGGCTCTGTTACCCTTTCTTCCTCCAGCAAAACACACCAAAAATGCAGGCCACTGTTCCTGCACCCACCTCAGAGCTGGGGAGAAGGAAACTTAAGCAGGTAAGCAAAAATGCCACAACACGCTCTGAGCAAAGATTAAGAGTCTCTTTGGGGTAAGCAGTCCCCTGGTTGCTTTACAGTTTTGATTAGATTCCAAGAAAAAAGTCTATTTTGACAGTTTCTGCCAGCTTCATGCGTGCTTCGGTGGGAAAGACTGATCCTTGAAATTCTGTACATTTTAAAGCTTATTAAAGTGCCATTTCACCATTTTTTTTTTCTTTTGTAGATTGCAATTTTGGTGCCATATCTAAGCACACTGTACCTAACCCAAGGTAACAAAATTTTTCTTTATGTTTTCTTCTAACTGTTTCATTATTTTAATTCTTATGTTTAACACTATGGTCCATTTTGAGTTAATGCTTGTGTACAGTGTGAGAGAACAATCTAAATTTATCTTTTTGCATGTGAATATTCCATTGTCCCAGCATAATAAGTTAAAGAAAAAATATCTTTTCTCCATGGAATTACTTGGCACCTATTTTGAAAATTAATCAGCTATAAATGTATGGGTTTATTTCAGGACTCTATTCTGTTCCATTGCTTTATGGTCTATTGGTGTGCCAGTATCACACTCTTGATTACAGTAACTTTGTAGCAAGTTTTGAAATTTGGAAGTGAAAGTCATCCAACTTTATCGGGCTTATTCAGAATTGTTTTGTCTATTCTGGCTTGGTTGGATTTCCACATAAGTTTTAGGATTAGCTTGTTAACTTCTGCAAAAATATCTCCTAGGATTTTGACAAGGATTGTATTGAATCTATAGATATGTAATACAATTGTATACATATACATACATATGTAATACAATTGAATACATACATACATATGTAATACATTTGTATTACATAATTACATATGTAATACAATTGAATACATACATACATATGTAATACAATTGTATTACATAATTATGTAATTGTATAATTGAATCTATAGATCAATACAATTGTATTGAATTGTAATACAATTGTATCAATTCAATTGTGTTGAATCTATAGATCAATTAGGAGAAATGTACCATCTTAAAAATATTGTCTTCTGCTCCATACCCATGAATTAGCTCTCTGTTTATATAGAAATCTTTCAAAACTTCTTTCAGGCACCTCTTTCCTCATCCATTTGCTTTTGATCCCCAACATCACCAACACTGCAGGGCTCCTTTGATGGGCCAGATGCTCTGCTGAGAACCCTAGCCAAGGAAGGGCAGGAGGCATTTCACTGAAAACTCATCAGAGACAAAAGTAACATCTAGAGGGTCTTGGCAGGAGGGCTGCGTTTTACACATATGTGTCTGACACTTGGAGCCCTCTTTTCACTGTTACCCTCATAGAGCGGATTTATTTCAAGAACAATGGCTGAATATAAAGGAAAAAACAAATAAACAGCTAAACTATACCAACTACAGTATCAAACAAATTACAGTAACAAATAAACAGTTACTTTAACTGTCCTCAGTTAAAGTAACACTGAAGGGGTAGGATTATCCTGCTTTAAAGACTCATCTTGGTTTATTTCAGGCACTGGACCAATAAGGCTCTCATTCAAGCATGTGATAATGATGTCATAGAATTTTGTAAGTCTCTTCCTCAAATTAGTCTCCCTGGGTGGGCTGATCCGATTCTCCCAGCCATCAATCACGTTATAGCTGTTTGAGGCAGGAGGGATGCCTGGGGTTTCCCTAGCCACAATTTCCAAGACAAGGATTCAAGCACATGTGATGGATTTGGGGAGTGATCCCAGGAAACACTTGCATGGGAGTGGGGAAGTGAGGCAGGGCAGGAAGCCACTAGAGAGCTCTAAGGAACACATTACTACTATGGCAACTTAGAACTCTTTTTTTTTTAAATTGGAAAATAGTTGCTTTGGGGAATCCCTGGTGGCTCAACGGTAAAGAATCCACCTGCAATGCAAGAGATGTAAGAGATGTGAGTTTGATCCCTGGGTCAGAAAGATCCCCTGGAGAAGGGAATGACAACCCACTCCAGCATTCTTGCCTGGAGAATCTCATGGACAGAGGGGCCTGGCGGGCTACAGTTCGTGGGGTCGCAGAGTCGGATACTACTGAAGGGACTTAGCCCGCATGCATGGTTGCTTAACAATATTGTGTTAGTTTCTGCTGCACGGCGGGGTGAGTCAGCTATACAGATACGTATATCCCCGCCCTCTTGGAACCTCCCTCCCACCCACCCCCAATTCCACCCCTCTAGGTCCCCCAACATGGTCACTACGGAGCACCGAGCTGAACTCCTTGAGCTATACAGCGGCTTTCCGCTAGCTATATCTATTTAAGACACAGCAGTGTGTATATGCCAATCCCACTCTCTCAGTCCATCCCACCACCCCTCCCCCTGCCCTATGCCCACATGGCCATTCTCTACACCTTTGTCTCTATTCCCGCCCTGCTTATAGGTTCATCTGCCTACAGGTTCAGTTTTCTAGATTCCACATATATGCGTTCATATATGTTATTTGTTCTTCTCTTCCTGACTTCATTCTGTCTGACAGTCTCTAGGTACATCCACATCTCTGCAAATGACCCAATTTCGTTCCTTTTTATGGCAACTGGAACTTAATCCAGTTAATTCCTCCAAACCGTAGCAGATTAAGGAACAAGGAAGTCAGGGTGTTTCTTGGCTAGGACACCATGTGTCTTTAGGAGGGGCCTGCTTCCAGGAGCTCTTCAGCTGCCCAATGGTGTGTACCTGCCCCCAAAATAAGCCTTCAGGCTGCTGGCTGCAAGTATAGGCAATGAGAATGTCTCAGTGCCTAGAGCTGAGGGGATGGGGGTGTAGCTCCGACATCTGCTATAAAGCGAATGGCAGCAAACTCTGCCTCCCAGCTTCCACCCTGTACTTCTTCCTCCTATCAGAACCACAACGTAATTCTGGTCAGCAACATGCCCAGCTAACAGACCACTTCCCAATCTTGCTTGCAGCTAATGATGATAAGTTTCAAATGGGGCTTCTGAGAACACCCTTTGGCCCTCCTACTCTTCCAGTTCCTTCTTTCTCCTGCCTGAAGTATAGATGTGATGGCTGGAGCTCTGGCAGCCATTTGGAACCAAAGGGAAAGGTCAAGAAAATCACAGAGAACTTGATGCTGATATCACATGTTATGAAGCAATATCAGCAGCTACTTGCCTTCAGGCTTCACATCACACAGGTGAATAGGCTTTTAAGTAATTCAGCCCAGTGGTTGTTCTCATACCATCTGAACTAGCATAAAGAAAATGGGTCTTACTGTATACCCAGATTGGTAGAACAAGTTATACCAGGTACATATAAAAATACTCACAAAGTCTAAATGAATGAGAATGAGAGGTTTGTATTAATAATTTATGAAACATTGATATCATGGAATACTCCACAGATATTAAAATGGGATAATTTCTTTGTATATAAAAGAGACGATATAGAAATAGATTCCTATATCATTTAAAATCAAAAGGTATAGTAGATCAAGTGAGAAAATCAAGCTTCATGAGTATAAGTACCACGTGCAATTTCAGAGTCATACCTTTGTAGGGAGGTGCCTCATACTTTTAAAATCCTTTACGTTTATAAAAACAAAACAAGATCGTCTGTTTGGGGTTCTGGCTGCTGCACAAGAACTCTAAGCACCCTGAGGCGGCCATGCTGTGGGGAAGCCCAGCTGCACGGAGAAATTATGTGTAGGTTTTCTGGTCAGCTGCCCTGTTTTTGAGTCACTCTGACCCAGGTGACCATACTTTGGCCACCTCATGCGAAGAGCTGACTCACTGGAAAAGACTCTGATGCTGGGAAAGATCGAGGGCAGGAGGAGAAGGGGTAACAGAGGATGAGGTGGTGGGATGGTATCAGTGTCTCAACGAACATGAGTTTGAGCAAACTCCAGGAGACGGTGAAGGACAGGGAGGCCTGGCGTGCTGCGGTCCATGGGGTTGCAAAGAGTCGGATATGACTGAGCAACTGAACAATAACAATGACCCAGTTGCCAGACCTGCAGGTGACCCAGCCATCAGATATTCCAGCCCTCAGCTGTGAAGTCGCCCAAAGCTTTCAAATCTTTCCAGCTCTGGGAGTCCCCTGGTAGTCTAGTGGTTAGGATTCAATGCTTTCACTGTCATAGCCTGGGTTCAATCCCTGGTCAGGGACCTGAGATCCCTCAAGTCACACAGTGTGGTCAAAAAAAAAAAAAAAAAAAGTCTCCCCAGTTTAAGTTCCAGACAGTATGGAGAAGAACCAATCTATCCCTGCTGTGTACTGTCCAAATGTCTGACTCACAGAATCCATGATCCGGACAAACTGTTTAAAGTCACTAAAGAATGATGATAATAAACAAAGGGAGGGAATGTAACCTTCCATTCTGCCCCCTTCCTTTCTCCTGCTCCCTGGAATGTGGGCACTGTGGTGGCCATCTTGGGCAAGGCAGACCAGGGTAATATCCTAAAAGTGGCACAGAAGCAGGACAGAAGGAGCCTGGGTGCCTGAATGCCCTGTGGAGTACCACTCAACCCTGGACACCTCGGTTGGTCTACACTGTGACATGTGAGGGGAAAAAAACCACAAAATTCTTATTTAAGCCACCATGAACTTAAGTTCCTGTTACATGCAACTGAACCTGTATTTGAACTAAGACAGATACAGATTTGCGTGTGGAGGCAGATATAGACATAGAGATAGGTCTTCCCAGGTGGCACAGTGATAAAGAATCCACCTGCCAAGGAGAATTAAGAGGTGCAGGTTCGATCCCTGGGTTGGGAAGATCCTCTGGAGTTGGAAATGGCAACCTACTCCAGTGTTCTTGCTTGGAGAATTCCATGTACAGAGGAGCTTGGCAGACTTACAGTCCTCGGGATCTCAAAGAGCTGGACACGACTGAGCACACACAAGATACAGGTGCAGAAACAGTCCTGACTGATGGATAGATGCCCTTCCGGGACTTGTTATGGAAGAAAAAGGTTAAAACTGACACAGGCAACTAGCAATCTCTGTCAAGTGCTAGAAACTAAACTAAACAAATTGTATTACGCAGGGCCTGTTACCAACAGTATTATTCCAGTTGCAGTAGGAGGAAACCAAACCAAGCAAGTTTAGCAAACCTGGGAATGCATTGTAGCAGGTCAAAGCTCAGAAACCAGTTCCCTCCCACTGCAGTGGGGATCTCTCTCTGAAGCATCTGTAGACTGCAAACTCCCAATTCACGAGTTCTGCAGTCAGAGTGGAAAGGAAGAGTTCCCATGGACTCCAGCCAGAAAATTCCCAGGGAATTATCTGCATTGGCTTGGACTGAATCACAGACCAATCTATGTGCCAGTCTGGGGTCAAGGAAGGCTCAGCTTAAGCCACCTGGCAATCCCTATGCTGGTTACTGTGGCCAGAGCGAAGGAGGCTCTGATGGGGTAATTACCAACCCATCTCTGTGGTTATCATCAAAAGAAGGAGGGTTGGGTACAGAGTTATGCTGTGCAGGCAGTAGTCGTCACATATACCAATATTATTGCTAAGGACTGAATTGCTCACACCTCCCCCGCCCATTCATAGCTTGAAGTCCAAATTCCCCATCTGATACTATCTGGAGATAGAGCCTTTGGGAGGTAATTAAAGTTAAATGAGGTCATAAAGGGTGAAGTCCAAATCTTATAAGACTGTGGCTTTATAAGAAGAAGAAGAGACACCAGAGTTCTCGCCCCACCCTGTCTCTCTCTACCACTCCCCCACACCCTTCTGAAGACTCAGCAAGAAGGTGGCTGTCTGCAAGCCAGGGAAAGAGCCCTCACTCAAACCCAACCATACCAACTTCCTGGCTCAGACTTGATCTCAGACTTCCAGCCTCCAGAACAGTGAGAAGGTAAATTTCTGTCCTTTAAGCCTGACCCACTCCCCTACCCCCCATCTATGGTATTTTGCTATGGCAGCCTGAACAGACTAAGACATATTTCTCTGTATTAGTCAAGATTCTCTACAGAGAAACAGAACCTTAACACAATTATTAATAACAAGATTGTTTACATTTTTAAGGAATTCACCATCTAACAGGCACTGTACTAAGCTATCACTTTTAATTTCCCCCATTTCTAGACTCAAGGAAATGAAGGTGCAGGAGATTAAGCAACTTGCCCAGGATCACTGGGTTGGTAAGTGGTTGAGTGGTTGAGTCAGGGTTTGAACCTGAGCAATCTAACTCCAAGTGTTAATAGGACTATATCTAGTTGGTAGGAATTTTTAATTTAAAACTTTTTCTGTATTGATTTTTTTTTTTTTTTTTTTTTTGGCCCATGCTGCATGGCACGCAGGATCTAAGCTCCCTGACTGGGGACTGAACCTGTGCTCCCTGAAGTAGAATCAGGGGGCCTAACCGCTAGACTTCCAGGGAATTCCCTATGTTGATTTTTACTTTTATTTATTTATTTTAAATTTTCATTCCTTTACTTTTGGCCGCATTGGGTCTTCATTTCTTGGTGTGATCTTCCTCTAGTTTCACTGAGTGGGCCCTAATCTCTAGTTGCGGTGCCAGGGCTTCTCACTGTGGTGACTTATTGTGGCCCTAGGTGAGAGGGCTTCAGTAGGTGTGGCATATGGCCTTAGTTGCCCTGTGGCATGTGAGATCCTCCCAGAGCAGAGACTGAACCCATGCCCACTGAATTGCCAAGCGGATTGCCATGCCCACTGAATTGCCAAGTGGATTGCCCACTGGACCACCAGGGAAGTCCATTTTAAAACAGTATTTGGCTGTGCGGGGTCTTAGTTGCAGCACACGAGATCTCCAGTCTTTTTTGTGGAGTGTGGGATCTATACTTGAGGCATGCAAGATTTAGTTCCCTGGCCAGGGATCGAGCCCAGGCCCCCTGAGTTGGGAGCATAGAGTCTCAGCCACTGAACTACCAGGGAAGCCCCCTGTGTTGATTTTTATTCATTTGTATTCATTTATTTACTTTTGACAGTGCTGGGTCTTTACTGCTGCATGCGCTTTTCTCTAGTTGCAGCGAGCAGGGCCACTCTCTTGTTGCACTGAGGGCCCTAGGGTGAGCGGGCTACAGTAGTTACAGCTCCCAGACTCTGCAGCACAGGCTGTGGCACCTGGGCTTAGTTGCTCCAAGGCACATGGGACCTTCCCAGATCAGGGATCAAACCCGTGTCTCCTGCACTGGCAGGCAGATTCTTCACCCCTGAGCCACCAAGGAAGCCCTCCTGTATTGATTTTTAAAGTGATACATCGCTTCTGGAATCTGAGGAAAATAATAAAGCTATCTTCATATTTGAAATTAAAAAAAGGAAGGTCACCAAGTATCTGCACGTTGGGGAGAAGGCACAGCAAGAGGGAAGGCATCAAAAATATAAAGAGATGTGAGTAGTTGTGATGCTGATCAAGAATGATGGTGATACTTGCTGGCAGTCCAGGGATTAAGACTCAGCACTTCCATAGCAAGGAGCACAGGTGGGATCCCTGATCAGAGAATTAAAAATCCCACATGCTCAGAGCAGGCAAAAATAAATAAATAAATAAAAGGATGCGTGCAATGTCATTTCCTTCGGGTCAACTAGTCAATTTCACAGGCGTGAGGGTTAGAACCACTGAAACCCAACGCCAAGAGTGTGTCACATGACCTGCAGGGGTGAGGTGGAGGGTGGGAGGGAGGCTCACGAGGGGAAGGGGTGTGTGTGTACTCATAGCTGATTCACGTTGTTGTACAGCAGAAACCAACGACATGGCCAAGCAATTATCCTCCATTTAAAAGTCAAAATTAAAAAACTCCCTGGTGGTGCAGTGGTTAAGAATCTTCCTTGCAATGCAGGGAACACAGGTTCTATCCCTCGTTGGAGACCTAGGATCCCACATGCTGCAGAGCAGATAAGCCGATACACCACCATTACTGAGCCCGTGGGCCACAACAAAAGACCCCGCATGCCACACCTAGGACCTGACCCAGCTAAACGTATATATACATATACATATAAAAGAACGTGTCACAACCAAGAGAAACTTGAGGCTCCCTGTGGCTGTGTTAATAGAGGTGTGGTGCCCAGAGCAAGGGAGGTGAGTCTCACTGCAGAGTCCATACCTGCAGTCTATGTCCAGGTCATTTTAAGAACACTGGTGAACTGGAGTATATTCAAAGAGGCAACCAAGATGTTGGTGGGGGGGGCAGGAGTGTGAAGAGGGTCTGAAAACCACGGGAAAGCAGAGGTATTTAGCTTGAAAAAGGGAAGATTCAGGGTGGAAGATGTGAGAGCTGACCTTTAGTTCCAGACCATGGCAGTCACAGTTGCCTAATTAAAGTAGATGGTGAGCTTCCGGTCGTTGGTGGTATGCAAACCAAGGCTTGGCCACCTGTTGATGTGGGTGCATAGTCGGACTGATTGAACGTGTGGTTGAACCACAAGGCCATGGAGGCTCCTTTCATGTTGAGTGTCTCTGGGGCTCTGATTTTTGGAAAGACTTGGGAGGGCTTACGCTGGAAGGAGAGTGTCCTAAATTGAATGTCTGTATCTCTCTGAAATTCACATGTGGTGGCCCTACCCCGTGCGGGGGTATGGAAGTCGTTAAGGACTGGACTGTTGTCCTACCAAGAAGAGATGCCAGGGAGCTCCTCCTCTCTCCCTCTCTCCATGGGCACCAAGGAAAGGCCATGTGAGGACCCAGCGAGAAGGCAGCTCTCTGCAAGCGAGGAAGTGGGTTCTCACCAGAAGCTGAATGGGTTGGCACCTTGAGCTTGGACTTTCCAGCCTCCAGAACTGTGAGAAATAAATTTCGGTTGCTTACGCACCTGGGTCTGTGGTACTTGTCATAGCAGCCGGAGCTAAGACAGAGAGTCCCGCAGCAGCTACGCTAATAGGGCTGAGGGGGACCCTACTGGGGTCGTTAATAGGGTTGACCACCTCCTCCCTCCCCTGCAGCCTCCTATCTTTCTCAGTTAATAGAACAGAACTTCCTCACTGTCAACTGTCTCACATCCATTGGGACATAGACATGCAGGAGTAAACGTAAAGCACTTGGGACCACTAGGTGTTGAGTATATGACTGACTTAAAGAGTTGTTGTTAGTAGTGTTGATAATAGAATTTAGGAGTAGTGCCTTTTTACTTTTTCTTTTTCTGCTTTCTAGCACTAACTTACTCCTCTCCTGGAATTGTGTCCCGATCTTTTCTGCCTCTCTCCCCAGAGGAGCGCATGACTCTGTCCTAAGTCAATGTACTTTATTCCTGTTAATTAGTCCAGTCAGAATATGTGACCCGTGCATGTTAGCTAAGTCACTTCAGTTGTTTCCCACTCCTTGCAGCCCTATGGACCGTAGCCTCCCAGGCTCCTCTCTCCATGGGATTCTCCAGGCAAGAATACTGGAATGGGTTGCCATTCCCTTCTCCAGGGATCTTCCCAACCCAGGGATTGAATCCACATCTCTTACATCTGCATTGGCAGGCAGATTCTCTACTAGAGTCAGTAAGGCTCCATGAACCTTTTAATGAGACAATTAGAGCAAAGACTCCAGGCTTGGAGCAGAGAGGATGGGCTACTGCAGATAGCTCATGGCCACAAAGAGAGAACTTGCCACTGAATGGAGTCAACATACAGGAAATGACCAAGAGATGAACTGAGTCATCAGGAGTCAGAACCCCTGGATCCAGCTGTGCCTGAAAGCCAGACATTTTAGTGAAATGAGACAGTAAGTTCCCTTTTGGTTTCAGCCAAGAGAATCCATTTTCTTTCACTTGAAACCGAAAGAGTTTGACTGTGTGCCTTAAAAGTACATAACTGTGTGTCTTCAAGGGCTGCAATGATTGTACAAAGTGCTATGGGAGCAGAAAAGAGGCAAGTACTAACTACATGCCTGGAGTCAGGTGGAGGAAGTGTCCAGGGAAGGCTTCACAGAGGAGGCGTCTCTTGAACTGGACTTGGAAGGAGGAAGAGCAGTTCACTATATTGAAAATAAGAGAGGCCATTCCAACGGTTTTCAAAAATGTCATTGGGGAAACCAAGAAGTACAATTCTAAATCACCAAACAGACAATGAGAAAAACCACAGTGGAAAAAAAATGGAAAACATTTTGAACTTAAAGATACAAAAACTACATATTGAAACTTGTGGGTTGCAGCTAAACCAACACTTAGAGGTAAATGTGTAGCCTTAAAAATTCTTAAATTAGAAAAGAACCAAAGCTATACAGGAATGTCTCAAACACTACTCTCAAGAATTTGGGGAAAGAGCAACAAGATAAAAGCAGAAGAAAATAAAAGAAGGGAAATAATCAAGATAAGAAGAGACTGAAAAAGGAAGGAAGCATGCCCCCAGCAGAGACACAGGGTATTCAGGGAATAAGAGCCCTGGTGTGGGTGGACAAGAGGGAAGTGGTCAAGCCATAGACTGGAGAGGAAGGTGGTATACAGAGCCACGGAAGGCTCTCAGCAGGATGAAGGGCTGGGGCCACACAGGGCCCTTGGAGACATCTGCACACGAGCGGCTGAGATGCCTGGGCCAATTGAAAAGGAGAGAAAAAGCCACAAGGATGTCAAGTTCAGTTCCACGGAAGAGCCAGCCTCTGTAGCCACAGCTGCCTGGTGACCACTGCCACCTTGGCACACGCTCACTCCCCATTTAGGGGGTACTCCCAGAACCCTCTGGCAGTCTCTTAGGAGCCCTGGAAGGATGGGGGAGCTGGGGTTCTCCACCTCGGTGTTTAGACATTTAGGCTGGATAATTTTTTGCTGTGGGACTGTCCTCTGCCTGGTAGGACATTGACCAGCCTCCTAGGCTTCTTGATGCCAGCAGTGAAAACCAGAGGGGACCCCTGATATGGTGTTGTGGTGGGAGGGGACCTGGACCTACAGTTCTCCTAGTGATGTCTTGGTGTGAACCCCAAACCTCAGGGTTGAGTGACACTTCCTCTATTTTTTTGGCTGTGCTGGGGGTTCGCTGTGGCATGTGGGCTTTCTCTAGTTGCAGTGAATGGAGGCTACTCTCTAGGTGCAGTGCTCTGGCTTGTTGCAGCGACTTCTCTTGTTGCAGAGCACAGGCTGTAGGGCAAAAGGGGTCCGGTAGCTGTGGCTTGCGGACTCCAGAGTGTGCGTTCAGTCGTTGTGGTGCACGGGCTTAGCTGCTCTGAGGCACGTGGGATCTTCCTGGACCAGGGGTCGAACCCGCATCCCCTGCACTAGCAGGCAGATTCTGAACCTCTGGACCACCAGGGGAGTCCCCACCTCCACTTTGGACTCATCTCAGGAAACAGGCATTCCTGGCAGCCCCGAGTCAGGCTGATCTATAGATAACAAGTCCCTTTTGGCCTCAGACCCCACGTGTGACTCCAAGGACTTTGCTTTTCCCTCCGGCATCACCTCCTACCTCACTCACCTCATACTGAGTGCCCAGCCAGGTCAGGCTATTCCCCCAAGACCTCACCCATGCTGTGCCCTCTGCCAGGTGCCTTCTCACCCCACCATCTCCTGGGAAACTGTTCCTCATCCTTCAGATTTTGATGGAGATGTCACCTCCTACAGGAAGCCTTCCTTGATGTCCCAGGACCAGGTGAGTTGCCCCACTTCTGGGCCCATGCCTCCCTCACTGTATGGTGGACCACACTACATTAATGGGGCTTGTCTCCTTGACCGCAAGTTCCACATGGGTAGGAATGGGTCTCCGATCCCCCAGGGGCTAGAACCTTCCTGGACTCAAGAAAATGTGATTCGAGTGAAGGGTGAATGAACACTCTGGGTTAGCCTCAGAGGTCATTTCCTGTCCTCCAGCCCCTACCAGAGCCTGGGCAGGAGTGATGGGAAGTCCCCATCCTCCTTAATCACTCTGATGGATGCCAGGCTCCTCTGATGCCTTCAAAGGTACACAGCTCCCCACCTGAGCATGGTAGCTCTTTTTAGACCCCTCAAAGGCTGCTGCTGCTGCTAAGTCACTTCAGTCGTGTCCGACTCTGTGTGACCCCATAGACGGCAGCCCACCAGGCTCCCCCGTCCTTGGGATTCTCCAGGAAGAACACTGGAGTGGGTTGCCATTTCCTTCTCCAATGCATGAAAGTGAAAAGTGAAAGTGAAGTCGCTCAGTCGTGTCCAACCCTTAGCATGGGCTGCAGCCTTCCAGGCTTCTCCATCCATGGGATTTTCCAGGCAAGAGTACTGGAGTGGGGTGCCATTGCCTTCTCTGCCCTCAAAGGCACCTGGCTCTTTCCGTTTTATGGCATTCGTGGAAGATTCCAGACCAATAACCCTCTAAAGGGCACACCCACTCCTAATGGGATCACTGTGCATGCATCCTGGGACTACCTCTACTTGGAGTCATCTCCCCTCCCATCATTTCATATCTGCGTCCCTGAGCCCAGTGAGGTGGCCTGGCAAAGACAACCTCTCCAGGCTGCAAGGATGGAGACCAAGGAAAGGCCAAGTTCTCCTCTGTGAATTGGGAGTAAGGATGACTGAGGAGAAGGAGCTATGGTGTTCAGGGTCCAGACAGTCTCTCCCACCCCCACCTCGCTCCAACCATCTTAGACCCGAGCCTGGTTACTTCCCTGAGACCCACTTGCAGATCTTGGTATCCAGCCGAGAGGGTCCTTATCTCTCTGCGGCTGACGTGGGAGCAGGTTGGGGACACAGATGTGCTCGTACAGCTGTGCACAACATACAGAACTGCAGTAGGACTTCCCCGGTGGTCCAGTGGTTAAGCTCCCAATGCAGGCGGCCTGGGTTCCATCCCTGGTCAGGGAACTAGATCCCATATGCTGCAACTAACAGTCTGCATGCTGGAACTAAAGATCCCCAGTGTAGAAAAGAAGATCAAAGATCATGCATGCCACAACTAAGACCCGGCACAGCAGTCAAATAAATAAACATTTAAAACAAACCAGCAAAAAAACAGCATCAGCTGGCATGACTGGGACTCGCTGTGTGCCAAGTGCTAGTATCTTATTTAGTCTCCCACATGGGTCCAGGAGGCAGTTGGTATTATCACCCCATCTCACAGATGAATAAACTGAGGCACAAAGAGTTTAAGGAACTCATCCATGGTTGCTCAGATGGACAAGTTATGAAATGAAAACAGGAATTTGAGCCTCGACAATTGGCTAACCATCACTCCGTCCTCTTTCTCACAAATGTCCATGCACGCCCCTGTGTGTATATCTGAACAGATCTCACACACAAGTGCACATGGAATCACACCCCAGCTCATGCACCCATGTGCAGAGCAACCCGAGCTCACAGAGGTAGATTCCCAGGTATCCAGAGACGCATCACATGTGGTCACATGGTCCAGCGAGGACTCACCCCACTTGTTCACACTCCCTCCTCAAGCACATTTACCCACAGGCATGCACATCCCTGTTCACATGGCTGAACAGAAAGCACGCAACATTCCTATCCACCCACGTTCAGCGGCGTGCCGGCACACACACATTGTCACGTGAGCACAGGCACATACATGTGTACACGTGCACACTTGCATATGAGCAAATATTTATTGAACATCTACTATGTCCCAGACACTGTGCTGGGGATATAATATTGATGAACACAGAGTTTCCACCTTACCAGCGCGTGTAAAATGGAGAGGGGATGCGCATGCTTAGACATGCACGCGCTGTCCTCAGTGTGTGTCCTGGTTATTGAGTCTTTTCTCTGCAGAGGGGCTTCCTAGGTGGCTCAGATGGTAAAGAATCCACTTGCCAATGCAGAGATGCAGGTTTGATCTCTGCTGGGAGAGAGCCCCTGGAGGAGGAAATGGCAACCCACTCAGTATTGTTGCCTGGAGAACTTCATGGACAGAGGAGCCTCGGGGGGCTACAGTCCATGGAGTCCCAAAGAGTCACACATTCCCACACTCTGCGAGTTGAGCTCTCCCGTGCTTCAGAGACTGTGAGTACCATTGCCCGCATGTGCACACAGGAGTAGACCCTTTCCTGCTGGAGCCACAGGGCACAACCTGAGTCTTGGCAAGAGGTGGCTGTGCTGGGGGCGGAGAGCAGCCTTCTTTTCAGCACCCTCTGTGGTCTGAGGGTCTGCGAGTCTCTGTCAATCCAACTGAAACCAGATCATTTTCCAAGTGACAGATTCACATACATTTGCAGACATGTGCATACTCCCACGTTTATGTGTCTGTGCACACGTGTGCCAGCCCCCCCCCGCTTCCCCAGGGCCTCCTTCCCCACCAAAAGCCTCTGTCCCAGAGCCCCCAACCTCCTCCTCTTCCCTCTTCTTGCACCTGAGGGAGCCGTGGCCCTGAGACACCTGGGGCTTCCAAGAGGCTGCACACGCAGGGAGGAAGGGCTGCAATGACTCGACTTCCAGGCAGCTGTGGTGAGTTTCTGCAAAGACTCCCTTCCTCAAAGCGGCTCCTATTTACTGAAAGTTCAGGCTGCCGTGGTTTCCCCACATTCACATGGGGAAAAGGTCAAACTTGCAAAAAATATTTACCAAGAATCGTCTGTTAGTCAATCAACAAGCATTTACTGACAGCGGCAGCCTGCATGCTGGGCTGGGCGCAGCAGGGAAAGAGGGTGAGGAAGAAGCACAGGGCTTGTCTTTCAAGGTCAGGCACCATGAGGGAGCTGTGGTTAGCCATGGGGGCGAGAGGGAGAGGGGTCCAGGCAGGGGAGATGTGAGCACAAAATCTGGTGGTGGGAAAGCATGTCCCAGTGAGACCAACACAAAGGCTCTGTGGTTCCTTCCCCAAATCACAACTGGAGGTGTGTTGGTCAGCCATCAAAAAGCAAAAAACAAAAACTTGGTATGTGGTGTTTGACGCTTTCTGTGGTGTAAATACTCCTGCCTGGCCACTTTCCAGCTACCAATGTGATGTCATGGTTCGCTGGGTTGAGTAAAGATGACACAGATGCTCTTGGGAGCTGGTGGGAACTGGCCTCAGATGCCCACTGGTCCACTGCCTTCTCTTCCCAGGGACACATGGAGGATGCAGCCAGGGCCTTGATGCCCAGGGCAGGGCAGAAGTCCCAGTTTGAAGGGCTCAGGGATGAGAACAAAATCATTTGTTCATCCTTTGATGCATATTCTGTTATGTCCTTTCATTGAACTCAGCACCCACCCCGTGCTGGACACCGGGCACCCCAAGGTATCTCAGATCATCCCTACCCTTGCTGATGGAATAGCGCAGGTGTGAGGCACCCAGAGGAGAGGCACCCAACCAAAGCCTGGGGAGCCAGAGGACTTCCTGGAGGAGGGGGCATCTAAGTGGAAAGGCAATGGAGTGAAGCAGTGAGTAAGGGGTAGAAAAGAATATTTCCAAGCAGAGGAAACAGCATGTGCAGTGACTTAGCAATCTCATGCACTTCTTGATTAACCCAGAAAAAGCATCTTGTTTAGCAGACTTCTTAAATGAGCCAGTGCTCTTTCAAATGCTACACAAGTCTTCATTCATGTCATCCTCTGATGACCTTATGGGGTACTTACTACTTTTAGCCCCATTGTACAGATGGGACAACTGAGATGAAAGACATTCAGTCAACATGCCTATAATGGTTGGTTTGCTCTGCCTCCCCACTATGCTACCACTAAGCATCTGAAGGGGGTGTGGCTTGGGGAAATTTTAGGGAGTACCCAGACATGGCAACCAACTGTAAATTTACTTTGGGGTTTAATTAAATGTCAGAGTGTGGGAAGTGATCAGTTCAGCTAAAGCATGCTGCCCCACCGCCCTTCACACACAAGCCAGAGTAGAGTGGCATCCACTGTGGAATTGTTTACCAAGGCTGTCCCGCAGTCAGTCAACAAACCTTTGCTGCCATCTTCATGTCTTGGCCCAGCCCAGCGCTGGGATGTTTGGACTGAGCCCTTGTTCACTTTTTGTTTTTATTCTTATTTGATTATTTCACTGAGCACTTCATCTGAACCCGGCCCCGGGCTGGGGGCGAGGAGACACAGAAGAAATAGATTATAGTTCCTGCCCTCAAGGGAGTCTAGTAAAAGAAACAGGAGTAGTCATGTTCTGTATGTTCAAAATATTCCATTATTAAAAACAAAAAATAAAACTGACGATCATAAGTGATAAGAAAGAAATGTGCATGAAAGAGAGGACCATTCTGCCAGGTGTTTAGTGAAAGGATAGGGGGAAATGCCCAGGATAACTGGATCTTAAAAGAGGATGTTTCATCACTAGTGACCAGGGAATGGGGACGGGGGAAGTTGGGAATGACTGCTAGTGGGTTAGGGATTTTTTCCGAGGACGGGTATGGTGGGCGATAATGGAATTAAAAAGTAGTGATGGATTCAACATTGTGAATATACTAAAACTCAGTAACTTGTATATTTTGAAGTCTTATGTTATGTGAATTGTATCTTTAAAAAAAAACCAAAAAGCTGTTTCAACAAGGAATCTTGCATTTGCAATTGACAGAACTAGCTTTTTAAAATGGATTTCCATTCAGTTCACTTCAGTCGCTCAGTCGTGTCCGACTCTTTGCGACTCCATGAATCGCAGCACGCCAGGCCTCCCTGTCCCATAAAAAGAGGTGTTTTTTTTTTTTTTTTTAAGTTCAACTATATAGTTTCAGGCATGGATGGATCAAGGTGCTCAAGTAATTTCTTCAAATAGGAGGGCTCCGCCTCTGGGATCTGGTTTCTTTTGTATTGGCTTCATTCTTAAGCAGGCTGAGTGAAACTCAAGAGTTCCCTCCCTCCTCTTCCCCAAAAAATAAGTTCTCAGAAGTCCAGGCTTATAACCTACCAGTTTAACAAGCACAGAGGAAAGAATAGATCTTTTTTCTAATGGTCTCAGTGAGCATATCAAGAAAGACTCTCATTGGTCAGTTCGAATCACATGCCTATACCTGAACCAATCACTATACAGAGTGGGGAAGGAATGCTCTGATTGGCCAAGTCTGAGTCATGTACCCTATTAGAAAGCATCCTTCCTTGGAAAGGACATGAACTAAGAGTAGGGAGAGAATGGCCCCAAGGAAGAATAGGTCCTATTAGTAGAAGGAGTAGATGCTGGGCAGACAAAAGCAGAATCCCTTTGCATGAGGATGGAATTGCCTGATGGAGACATGTGGGAGGGCACACTTGGTAGATGGAAGGACATGAGCAGAGGCTTGGGGGTTTGCAAATACATAGTGTGGTCTGGATACAGTGGCCACATCATGATGTCTAGGAGTTCCATGGTACGATTCTGACTCCAATTCTGCTGTGTGTGTTTCTACACCACCAATTGACTCCATTCTGTCACTATCTACCCAGAGACAGCATGAGATCCCACAGGTTGGGGGCTCAGTCCTACAAAACTGCCCCTCCCCCTACTTCAGACACCAATTGCAAGTCCAGACTTCCCCTGTCTTCTGATCAACTTGCAGTAGAGTGGAGGTTCTGACAACTCCCTAGTCAGGTTTGATTAATTTGCTAGTGCAGCTCCCGTGGCTGAGAGATACATTTTATTTACTAGATTCCCATTTATTTGGAAAAGATTTAACTCAGAAACAGCCAGAAAGAAGAGGTGCATAGAGCAAGATATGGGGCAAGGGCACAGAGCTTCCAGATCATCTCCAGAGCTAGCTAATCTCCCAGCACCCCCAGATACTCACCAAACCGGAAACCCTCGAATCCTGTCCCTTTGCGTTTCTGTAGCAGCTTGATTGGTTATATCATTGGCCTTTGGTGAGTCAATGTAGTCTCCAGCCCCTCTCCCTCCCCAGGAGACTGAAGGGAGGGGTTGGCAGTTCCCCTCTTATCACAAGGTTGGTTCCCCTGGCAACCAGCCTCCATCATTAGATGACTTAGGGGCTTCCCAAAGGTCACCTCATTAACATAACAAAAGACACTGAACGCTCTTTTCACTTAGGAAATTCTGAGGGTTTTAGGAGCTCTGTGCCAGGAACAGGGAGGAAGACCAAAAGCGTATTTCTTCTTATAAGTCACAATATCAGACCAGGTCATGTATCTGGGGAGTATTATGGGCTGAAGGGGGGCTTCCCTGGTGGCTCAGAAGGTAAAGAATCTGCCTGCAATGCAGGAGACCTGGGCTTGATCCCCGGGCTGGGAAGATCCCCTGGAGAAGGGAATGGCAACCCACTCCAGTTCTCTTGCCAGGGAAATCCCACAGACAGAGGAGCCTGGTGGGCTACAGTCCATGGGGTCGCAAAGTGTCGGGCACGACTGAGCGAGTAAGCACAGCACAAGCACCATGGCCTGAAGGGGTGAGGGGGAGGAACGGAGAGCCAGGCTGCAGAGGGTCTGGGATCTGGTCTGTAGATCTGCATCTTCCAAACTTTTGATCCTCAGCCACACTGCCACAGCTTATTTCTTCCAGACTTACATGTTTCTCCATCACCTTTTTTTTTTTTTTTTTTTGATGTAGACAACTTTTAAAGTTTTTACTGAATTTGTTACAGTAGTGCTGCTGTTTTACCTTTTGGTCTTTTGGTCACGAGGCATGTGGGATCCGGACCACGGATCAAACTCGCACTGCTGCACTGGGAGGTGAAGTCTTAACCACTGGATTGCCAGGGAAGTCCCTCTCCATCACTTTTTGCTTAAACTTTTTCTTCATGCTGATTTACTTTTTTTATTTATAGAACTTTAATTTTTTAATATTTATTTATTTATTCATCTTAGTTTCAGCATGGGGGTGTCTAGTTCTGTGATCAGGGATCAAACCTGGGCTTCCTGCCTTAGGGTCATGGAGTCTTAGCCACTGGACCATTAGGAAAGTCCCAAGAACTTTATTTTTGCAAGAAACACTGCCATCATCACAAATGGAGAGCCTGTCTTCCTTATCATAATAGAAATGAACTATAAAAATGAGGACAATGATCCCGAAAATGAGGTATGAAATTCTGGCGGGATACTATAGCATTTAGAGGGCTAGTTGGACCAAGAGAAAGAGAACTGAAAAAGGAATCCCTTTCTCAGTTTGATGTTCTTTTACTCCACACCCATATGCCACTTAAAACCATCTTAGGGACCCCAGGGGTTGTGTCTTCTACCTGGGTTACCCCTGGGGTATGTGTCCCACAATTCTGGCTAATGGAAGCCAGGAGGCAGTTGTGAATAAGAAAAGGACACAGAAAAATAGCCCAGGTCATGGTGGGGAGAGTGTTTGCGAAGATGCTGTTTGCATAATTCCAGGTGATAAAAATGAGGAGACTGACTTGGCCAAATAGAGTTGTTGGAGAGATGAGATGCTAGGCATGGGCTTCCAGTGCCTTAATCTCGGCAGGGATGGAGGAGGGAGTAATGCCTGAGGTGATGCTCACTCTTTAGATTTAGCAGTTGAGACTGGGACCCGGAAGGAGGAGGTGTGGGGAGGAGGACGAAGAATTCAGCTGGGGATACACTGAGTCTGAGATACGGACGCATCCATGGAGAGATCATTCACTTGTTCAGAAAGTATTTCTTGAGCACCTGCTATGTACCACGCTCTGTTCTAAGACCCTGGGTTAGAGCAGTGAACCAACCAACCCCAAATCTCTGTCCCTATGAAGTCTACTTTCTAGTGGAGGACATGAGAGACTTGATGAGAAATCAAGGACTTACTATTACATACAGTATATCATCTGGAGAAGGAAATGGCAGCCCACTCCAGTACCCTTTCCTGGAAAATGCCTTGGATGGAGGAGCCTGCTAGGCTACAGTCCATGGAATCGCAAAGAGTCGCACACAACTGAGCAACTTCGCTTCACAGTATATCAGGGGCATTCCATGCAGCTCAGTGGGAAAAAGAATCCACCTGCAATGCAGGAGATGAATTTTGATCCCCGGATAAGGAGGATTCCCTGGAGGAGGGCATAGGAACCCACTCCAGGATTCTTGCCTGGAGAATCCCATAGACAGAGGAGCCTGGCGGGCTACAATCCATTGGGTCACAGAGAATCGGACATGACTGAAGTGACAGAGCACGCACGTGCAGTGTATCGAAACAGATGTCACATTAGCTAGTGCTGTGCACTAAGGAGGACATGTCTAGGAGGGAGATGCGGAAACTGAGATACACCCACTAGCAATCGGCTACATGGGCCTGGAGCTCAGGAGGTATATTTAGAAGACATCTTTCATTCATTCATTGAGCAAATGTTTCTTGAACACAGTCTATGTGCCAGGCACTGTGCTGGGTGCTGGGCAACATAGTCCCTGTCTCATGAAACTTGTCTGGATTTAGGGAAGGCTGTGATTGGCTATAATCTGTATGGACACAGATAAGATTCCCCATTGTGTGTGTGTGTGTGTGTGTGTGTGTGTGTGTGTGTAAAGAACCCCCAACATTTCAGGGAGGGCAGAGAAGACCTGGGAAAGGAGCCTGACCAGAAGCAAACAGCCTGTAGCAAAAACACCCAGAAGGGCGGAGCTTTAAGAACAAGAGGGAAGCTGGTACCACCGAAAGCTAGGGATTGAAAGAGGCCTGGGCCTGGCATTCAGTGTCCATGAAAGCAAGCTCCTGGCAGAAGTGCAGGCAGCTCCCGCACAGAGAGGAGCAAGGAGGAGGGGGTGTGCTGGGAGGAAGTGGAGATGGAGACAGAAGACAATTTTCAAGAACTGTGGCTGAGAAGGAAGGAAAGAGAAAGAGAGAGGGAAGGAGAAGTCGGAGGTCAGTGGAGGGAAGCTTTAGTCTGCAGATGGAAGGGACTAGAACGCGTTGATAGGAAGAAGTCTGCTCAGGGATGAAAGTGAAAACGTAGGGAAGTGATGGGGTCTGGGGGACCAGAGGGAGTGGGGGGGGCCCTAGAGAGAAAGAAAGACTCGGTGTCAGGAAAGGCTACAGAATCTGAGGGGCTCAGGGCAAAATGAAAATGCAGGCCTTCTTGTTCAAAAAGCACTAAACATTCAAGATGGTGACTCTCAGTATCTGGATGGGGAAGGGGCAAGAGGCTTGTTTCGGCTAAGCTGAGACCTCAGGCCACCTGATAGACACACCTGGTTGCGGATGGAGGGGACAGTCGCCATCACACTCTTCACCAAGATCCCATGAGGTGAGCAACTGACCTCCACCTTCCCTTATGCCTGCGTCCAGCTCTCTCCAGTGAATAGTGGATGTGGGTGGGATGGGCGAGGCTGAGTGGTTTCCAGAGGGCCAAGGGGTACAGGAGTAGGTGGCTAAGACCCTCTCTCAGGGCAGCAGACAGATGGCAGGGAGTGTGAGCAGAGTCTCCAAGCCTTGGCACATGCTCCACTGCCCCATGGGACTTCCTTTACACAGCTCAGGTTCAAAGATAAGATGATTAGGAAGTTTAGCAAGAGGACCTCAGAGCATCAAGTGCCGGGGTCCAGCCTCCGCAGAGTCCAGGGATACCCTCAGGATGGATGACATTGGTGAATGAATGATTGATTGATTGACATGGGGTGACCAAGCTTCAGTGAGCGAGGCCCGTAATTTTATTTTCAAAAAGAACTTTTATACCTTGACTTGTACATAGAGGGAAATGAAAGATGCAAAGTCATACAGAGTCAGCCCAAACATTACATCTGTTTTGTCTTTATCGAAACCAGGATTTTTTTCTGCATACCTTTCCCATAAACAATGTTGTGTACATTATCTTCTGGCCTTGGAGGCCTGTGAACATTTTATGACCCTCTTTTGATAAAGGCTGCTCAGCCAGAAAACTTATTTTCCCTTGAAGTGTTTTTTTCTTTATATTTCTAATCTACTTCAGCCTCAGAAAGTATCAAACAGAGTTACATTCTTACGGAGCAAAGGTGTAGCGAGTTACAACAAAGAAAGAACCAATTAGCTCAAAGGTCTGATGTGGTTAAATTTAAGGCTTCTATTTGTTTTTCTTACATTCCAACTACCAGGTGTACAATGGATAAGGGATACGGGAACTTGGCAGCAAGCACTGGCTCAACAGTGAAATCCTACACCAGCACTACTCTAATAGTTTTTAACTCTTCCAAAGGCTCTATATTTTTAGAATATTTTAGGCTTCTCGTGCCTCTCACGGTTGGAAGGCTGTAAATAATCACATGCGTAGCTGCAAGAGTCTGGATAAACCTGTCAGGCAAGCTAGAAAGCCATCAGAGGAGTTTGAATTGAAACACTCTTATCATGTCCAGAAGACTTATTAACTAAAGCCCTAAGTTAACTTTTTCCAGAGAAAGGTGGTCGGGGACAGCCCCCTGTTAATGTCAGAAGAGTTGGTGAAAGACATAAAATAGTAAGACAGACAGATTCTGGTTTTGGGGTAGATGCTCAAGCAGGTCCAGGGGGTCTCTCGAGTCCTGAAGCCTTGCTTATCAAGTCTCCTTTGCATGGCCTTGTCATGGGTGGAATCTCCTGTGCTGGCTCCCGGCAATCAAGGACCCTGGTGGCCTGTCCTTGAGGTTCAGCCTTGCACCATGTCCACTTTAGCAAGAGAAAATGGATGCTGATGGAGGTAAGGAGCAGGCAGAGATACAGCAGAACCTTCTGGAAGCGGGGATTAGGTGGCAAAAGTGAGGGAGGGGATGGCGACGGAGGAAGGGCTTGAGGAAAAGAAGGCTGGGGTGTGTCCAGATTCAGGAGAAGTATCTGTGGATTTGTTTCCTACTGCTGCAGTAACCAAAGCTACAAATCGAGTGGCCTGAAATACAAAAATGTGTTCCCTTCTAGTGCTGGAGGTCAGAGGTCTGAAACTGGTCTCACTGAGCTGAGAATCAAGAGATGACAGCAGGGCTGTGTGCCTTCTGGAGACACAAAAGGAGAGCCTGCTCCTAGACTTTTCTAACCTCTAGCGGTTTCCTGCCTAGAAAACTGCTAGCTCCCAGCTAGCTAAAATTTAACTGCTAGCTAAAGTTCCTTAGCTCCGCTCCTTCTTCCACCTGCAGAGCCAGCAGGGTAGCATTTTCAAATCTCTCTCTGACTCTAACTCTCCTACATCCCTCTTTAACTTATAGACTCTGATTCTATCGGCCCATCCACATAATCAGGATAATCTCCCATCTCAAGGTCAGTTAATTAGCAATCTCATTCCATCTGCAACTTTGATTCTCCTTTTCAGTGTAACATGTCCACAGTTTCCAGAGATTAGGATGTGATCATTTTTAGGGGTCCGTTACTCTACTGACTACAGTCTTTAAAGCTGCTTTGTGATTACAAAAAAAAAAACAAAACCCTACATGGTTTAAACAAAAGCATGTTTATGGTTTGTTTCAGAATCCAGAGGTCGATTTGATCACTTGGTGATATCATCAAAGATCCAGGCCCTTTTTTTTGTTTTACCTCTTACTCTGCCACATTCAGAACACTTTTTCTTCTCCAAGCTTGTCCCCTCATGATCACAAGATGGCTGCCAAACCACCAGACATCACATCCAAAGAAGAACAGAAGGTGGCAAAGGGGCCTTTCTTAACTCTGTCCCCTTTGATTAGAAAGAAGAACTATGAGCTTTCTTTTCACTTCCATGGCAGAAAAGAAGGAGAGACAGACCAGATATATTGACCAATTTACCAGCTGAAATCAGAAAATGCCAATTCCCAGATAGGGTGGAGTGTCAGTGTATAGGAGTAAGGGGCCTGGGTGGCCAGAGTCAGAGACTGGTCTCTGGGCTGGGGTCAAAGATAATTCTGTGGCCAGGGCTGGGGATCAGCATGTGGCTGGGCTCAATGTGCAGCCAGGATCATGAATAGGTCCACAGCTGGGTCAGGAATCAGCCTACAGCTTGAGTCAGAAGTCATTTTGTGGTTGGAGTCAAGTTTCAAACTAGAAGTTCATTTTGTGTTTCTCTCTCTCTCTCTGCATCTTGGTCTCTCTTGTTTTGCTCTCCTTCTCTGGAAAGACCTGTCATATAATAAATGTGAATATATGATGAGAAATGCATGATATCAACCTGCGCAAATGTACAAACTCTGCCTCTGCATGTGGATGGCTTGTAGAAGTGATGTGGACACATACAAATACAGTCGATGGGGTCATTCCTTCAGGACAATTTTTGTCTCGGATTTCTATTGGTCCAGTCAGTCCATTAAATTTAGAATGTGGTTATTTCCTTTAATTATGTTTCATGCCCTCCCCTGGGCTTCCCTTGTGGCTCAGCTGGTAAAGAATCTGCTTGCAATACAGAAGACTTAGATTCTATCCCTGGGTTGGGCAAATTCCCTGGAGAAGGGAATGGCTACCCACTCTAGTTGGAGAAGGCAATGGCACCCCACTCCAGTACTCTTGCCTGGAAAATCCCATGGATGGAAGAGCCTGGAAGGCTGCAGTCCATGGGGTCGCTGAGGGTCAGACATGACTGAGCGACTTCACTTTCACTTGTCACTTTGATGCATTGGAGAAGGAAATGGCAACCCACTCCAATGTTCTTGCCTGGAGAATCCTAGGGACAGGGTAGCCTGGTGGGCTGCCATCCATGGGGTCACACAGAGTCGGACACGACTGAAGTGACTTAGCAGCAACCCACTCTAGTATTCTGGCCTGGAGAATTCCATGGACTGTATAGTCCACAGGGTCACAAAGAGTCAGACACGACTGAACAACTTTCACTTTCTCTCCATGACACCCACAGACCCATTCAGTATAATAACAATAATGCTAGGAAGCATTCCGAAAGCATTAACTGTGTGCAGGCACCTCTTTCAGCCCTATGCGTATTAACACATTTAACTCTAACATCCACTATTATTATTCCCATTTTACAGGGGAGGAAGGAAGCATAGATGGCACGACTGGCTCTGAGCCACACCGCTGATCCTTGGAGCACCCTGAGCTCCTAACGTAAGTCAAGCCCTTTACCAGGTGCTGGAGGAGATGGAGGAGAAAGGCAGGGATGAAAGAGAGGTGAGGTCGGAAGGGTAGAGATCCCCCAGGTCTAGTTTTCTGGGTGTGGCTCCTCCCTGGGCACTGATGCAGGCGGCGGGCAAGAGTGGGCCACTAGGGGGCAGCAAGAACCAAGGAGCTGGTCTCCAGCCCATCTGCTCTCCCCGGCCTCGTGTCCTCGGCTCCTTAATAAAGCTGGAAAAGGGTGGGATTTTAAGGAAGATCTGGCGCTGTTCTACTGCTGTCAGGGAGCTTAGGCAAGTGAATCACAAGAGCACCTGGGCATTGCCTGGCTTTCACCCATCAAGACATCACTCCTCACCCCACCACTGTGGGCTGCCAGGGGACTTCTCCTATCCATCTTTGCTGGGGAGGAAACAGGCCCAGAGGGGTCAATACTTTGTCCACAGTCACACAGCTCCGAATTGGCAAAGGTCGGTTCCAAACTGAGGCAGGATGAGTGCAGAGCCCTTGCTTCTCTGAGTCTCAGTGTTCTCACCTGTAAAAGGGGTAGAAGAATCTAGACAAACAGCAAACAAGAGTGGTTAGCAATCGGGGTACATCATGGAAATGTCTCCCACAGAGGTCTCCGGCTGCTGTGAGGATCCAGTGAGATCAGATGCCTCTCTTGCAGCGGGGACTCAGAAACTTCTAGCTGTTTGTGTGGGTGTGTGCGTGTTTAATTAATAACTTTCGTGGGAAAGTAATGTCAGAAAGATTATTCAACAGGATGTTAACAGAGATACACCTTTAAAAACAAACATAACATTTGGGGACCGCCCACGTGGTGCCAGGTGCCTGGGAGGGGGATGGGATTTCCGGTGGTTTTCACTTTCCTATTTATACCTTTAGGTTTTCTCTGAATCAGAGAAGGCCAGCACGTGCCAATTTAGTGATCAGAAAAAAAGTGGTAAGTAGGGGGTTTTGTTTTTGTTTTTAATAAAAAAACTAAAGTGGAAACAGTCCCCACCTTGCCATCCCCAGCCCCCTGGAAAAATCTTTGCAAAATCGAGGCTGGGGGTATGCGGAGTTGGGTTGGAGAGACCCTGAATTCAGTGTCTCTGGAGGTCTCTCCAGGTTTTGAGAACTTCCTAAGGGGCGCACCAAGCCCTCTTTGGTGCTGCTACTGTGGGACCTCTCTCTTGCTCTCCACACCTCTGGTCCAGATTTGAGGGGAATGGTGGGAAACTCACACTGCTAGCATCTTGCTCTGCCCACACCGGCTGCCAGCTTCTTACTTGGCCAGGGCGGTCTCGCACTGGTCCCACCAGATCCATTAGACCCTGCCTCTCCATAGCTCTGGGGCTAGCATTTGAGGCAGTCTGACCCATAGCTCTCCTTTCGTCTCTCCGGACCAAAACCCTTTCTCCTCCACGCTGAGGCAATTGATACACTTGTACCTTGGGCTTTAATAATCTAGCCTCACACTGTCCCTACTGTAATCACTAGCCACCTGTGACTATTTAAAGATTAATTCAATAAACTCTGAAAAATCAGTTCCTCAGCCACACTAACCACATGTCAAGTGTATAACAGCCATAGGTGGCTAGTGCTATGGTATTGGACAAAGTGAAAGTTTTCCATCACAGCAAAAATTTCTGTTGGGTAGCCTTATTCTGGACACTTATTTGTCTTGCTATAAATCCCTTCCTGATGTAACACAGAGCAGGACTCTATGAGGCCATCTGGGGACAGATCCCTCCCCCATATCCTCTGCTGTAGCTCCTCTCGAAGTCCCTAGATAACACTTCCTCAGCTGATTTATTGTGCTAAATTTATGGTGCTATGATTTTATAGTGCTAAAACCACTACCAAATGGAAGAAATTAACTGCTTGATACAGATGAGCCCCAGACTTACGAGCACCTAAAAATTGATACCTCACCATCAACCAGTCAGAGAACAGTGCCTGAGCTGATCACACACCCTGTGACTCCCCACTCCCTCACCTGCCCTTTACAAATGCTTTGCTGAACCCCTTGGGAGTTTGGAGAGTTCAGGGTTTTCTGAGCATGAGCCACCCGCTCTCCTTGCACGGCCCAGCAATATACATTTCTCTGCTCCAAACTCCAGAGTTTTGGTTTGATTGGTTTCACTGTGCATTGGGCATGTTAACTTGAGTTGGTAACACTCTAAGATTGTTCCTTGAAGCAATATCCTCTCTTTTCTGATTCTCTCTCTAAAAAACATAAAGCAAAAACTTTGATCCACGATCATAATTTGAGAAATTTGTTTCTGTTTTAACAATTGCTCTTCAGGAGTAATTACTCAATTGATATTTCAGCGAAGGAGTGAATCACCGCGCCTGGTGTGAGGAAGTCCTGACCACAAAGTAAATTTGGAGAGACAGCAGCAAGCAACAGCTGGAAGCGAGACCGATACTGAGTGCGGGTTGCGGTGGTGAGAGTGCTGGATCCTAGCCACTAGACCACCAGGGTCTATCTAGTTCTTATCTGCCTTGAAAAAAAATTTTGACAAGGAGACAGAAAATAGAGAGCAAGGTAAGGCGTTTATTAGAAAAGCAGAGTAACACGCCAACATATGAGCTTAGAGAAAGTCATGCTTCGGGGACTTTCAGAGTGGAACTGGAACAAGCCACTCCAGTATTCTTGCCTGGAGAATCCCCACGGACAGAGGAGCCTGGTGGGCTACAGTCCATGGCGTCGCAAAGAGTTGGACAGGACTGAGTGACTAAGCGTAACGCAGAATGGCAGGTACCATTTTGTGCTTGTGCAGTTGAGGTCTCCCTGACCCCAAGGATGAAGAGTTTGTGACTACTGGATCTTTTTACCCATGCAGGGCTTAATTCCTCTCTGCCCCTGCCGTTACTGTTATCTTCGAGTGTTCCCAGGAGGCGAAGTCCAGCTATTTCCCCTGTTCCTGCTGTTATTTCTATCTGAAGTGTAACCAGGAGGCTGGCTGTAAATGTCTAACCCAGAGCCCATCTATTCCTGGCTTCAAGAAATGCAAACAGGAGGCTAGTTGGAAGTGTCTGGCTTGAAGTCCATCTGTCTCCTACCTCTGAAGGAGTAGGCAGAAGCTAGAGCATGAGGGTGGAGGGCAGGGATGGTCTTCTGTGTCAGGATCAGCCAAAAGCAGCGGGGGTTATTGGGGGCTTCCCATGGAGGTTTGGAGTGTCTACTGGAAAAAAAAAAAAAAAGGCACAACCTAAAAGTTGAGAATTAATTTTCATCTGGGGACATTACCGAGAACTATGTAACCACAGATAGCTCTATGTAGCCTCTCAGATAGCTCTGAGGCCCTGTTCCAAAGAGGTAAGGGAGGAGCCAGTATATACAGGCGTTTTTGCTGAGGGGGAAAAAAAAATGTAGTCGAACATCAAAAGGTTACTTCTAATTACAAAAACAGACATTTCAAACTAATGATTTTAGTGTTTATGAATGGGAAGAAGCAAGAGTCTGGGCTTACTGAAATTACTCCTTTGATGTACATCTTAACTATTTAGGGCCAATATCCTGTTTTTCTTCATCCTGAAAACCTGAAAGTGGAGAATTATGTTTTATTTGGGGACATTACTGAGAACTAAGTAGCCAGAGACACAGCCTCTCAGATAGCTCTGAAGCTCTGTTCCAAAGAGGTAAGGGAAGAGCCAGAATATAGAGGAGGTTTTAGCAAGGGGGAAAAAAAAGTGCAGTGGAACATCAAAAGATTACTTCTAATTACAAAAACAGAATCTCAGACTAATGATTTTAGTGTTTTTCTCTGTATGGGAAGAAGCAAGAGTCTGGGCTTACTGAAATTACTCCTTTGATATTGATCTTAACTATCTAGGAGTCAATATCCTGTTTTTCGCCATCCTGAATTCCCTCGGGGCTCAGGGCTCCCTGGGATGGGGGAGGTGGGCAGCTGAGAGAGCTAACAGGCAGGAAAGCCAGAGGTCTCCAAACGGAGGAAATAGGCTACAAATGTCTCTTAAAATTCTGTGTTGCTATGATGACACCTGTTCCACCCGAACTTAACTTTTCTCAAACCTTGAGCTAACCAATGCGTTTTTCTTATGGAAATGTTTTCCTTAAGCTATGTTAATGAAACTACATATTTGCTTTGGAATACTGGAGTGGGTTGCCATTTCCTTCTCCAATGCATGAAAGTGAAAAGTGAAAGTGGAGTTGCTCAGTCGTGCCGGACTCTTAGCAACCCCATGGACTGCAGCCTACCAGGCTCCTCCATCCATGGGGTTTTCCAGGCAAGAGTACTGGAGTGGGTTGCCATTGCCTTCTCCGTTCTTCAAAATGGTTCCACTAAGACCAACTTTTGGCTGATAATAGCTCAACAAACCAGTATTCATATACACTGTTTTATGGCTGGGGGATGTCACACCTTGTGCCTTCCTATCTCAAAACTGCATATTGTGGGAGAGGGGCCTGGTGAAACTCTGTCAGCCTTGTGGTGTTTCTCTTACCTGATTAATAACTTTCTAACAGACATAAACTCTGGGAGTTGGTGATGGACAGGCCTGGCGTGCTGCAGTCCGTGGGGTTGCAAAGAGTTGGACACGACTGAGCGCCTGAACTGATGAAACGGCTTGCTAAAACTAGCGGGGGGTGGGGGCATTCTCCGTTCCCCTTCTGATGTCTGTGTCAGAAGCTTTCTCTGTCCCTTTTTAAATTTTAATAAAACTCTGCTATATAAAAGCTCTTGAGTGATCAAGCCTAGTCCCTGGTCCCAAAGTTAAATCTTCGGAGATCACAAATCTGACACTGTTCACTGTAAACTGTCAGCTGCAGTCACTGATGGCTTGTTGATGGGCAGCGTTTGTTATTTACTAGACTGGCCTGTGGGCTTCCCTGGTGGTTCTGACGGTAAAGAATCTGCCTGCAATTCGAGAGCCCTGGGTTCGATCCCTGGGTTGGGAAGATTCCCCTGGAGGAGGGCATGGCAAGCCACTCCTGTACTCTTGCCTGGAGGATCCCCTGGTGGACCACAGTCTATGGGGTTGCAAGGAGCTGGACACGACTGAGCGACTAAGCACAGCACAGAATGGCAGGTAGCATTTTGTGTGGACTGAAATGGCAACATCTCTTTTTTAGTCCCTGAGAGGAAGCCCAGAGCAGTAGCTGGGGCTAAGAATTCTAGATTTCTTAAGGCAGGCGATAGGGTCCACACGGGGTCTCACTAATAAGATGGCTCGGTATGTCGACCTCGCAAACAAAGAATAAATCACAGTGACCCCTGAGACTGACCAAATTGCCCGAATGGCATCCTGTTATCTCACTGGTGCCTATCTTCTCAAAGCTGCGAGACTGCCAGATTCCAGACCTCCGGCTACGTGACCATCCCTGGTAGGTAGTTAAAATAGGAAACAGGAGTCCTGAATGGCGGTGGCTAAAAGACAAGGAAGGGAAAGGCCCCCGGAAACAGAACAAAGGAAGGTCAAAGGAAGGTCCGAGGACCGGAGTGAGGACCTCAGGTAGAACAAACAGACTCCTGGCTAGCCCAGTTTACACAGGGCAGGCCCTGGGGGAGGAGAAATCATAAGAAGAGGAGCCAGAGGGCCGGGCTCTCTCTTCTCTTCGTGTCTTTGGGTTGGCATTCCCTCACGCCTCCTCAAGGATGTATTTTCCTGCTATTTTCTAAATAAAACTGAGCTGTAACACTGATCTAAGAGCTATAACACGGTCTGTCCAAGACCTGTGACTCACCTAGGGCTTTAATGTCCGTCACTTCAAATCTTTGTTGAGAAGAGACAGAACCGAGGAGATTACACTCACCTGATAATCCCTTCAGAGAATTTTTCATTGGTGGGGTATAAGAAGGACTCCATCAGAAAGGGAGAATGCTGGTTCTTCCTAAGAGCCTGCCATCCTCTCTTCCCTCTAATAAATTTCCTTTTCTTGCCTGACTGCCCGGCTTGCTCTCTGTTTCTCTGCACTCGCCTTGTAGCAGGTTGTACCTTTTTTCTCTTGTCATCTGTGCCCCACACCAGGCTGGAGTAAACCTAGGAGATGATGAAGATGGTGATAATGTAGATTATCTTTAGGATGGCCTTCCAATGCAGATTTGTTATCCTTCCTATTTTACAAATTAAAAAAAAAACAAAACACGAAGACACAGGCAGATAAAGGAGACAGAGAGTCTGGGCCTTAACAAGAACCGTAGAGATCCCTGCCTAATTTGAAGACTAGCGCCTGGGAGGTCAAGACCAGATTTTAAGGGAATTTTTAAAAATCTTTTGCAAAGAAATTCCCAAGAAAGACCCTGGCGGCCAGCCAGTCCCCTGTGCTAGAATTTTATTTATTTACTTATTTCTGGCTGTGCTGGGTCTTCGTTGCTTTCCAGGGTTTTCTTTCATTGTGGTGAGCGAGGGCCACTCTCTAGTTGTGGCGTGCAGGCGTCTCATTGCAGTGGCTTTTCTTGTTGCAGAGCACGGGCTCTAGGCATGCAGGCTTCAGTAGTTGTGATTCCCAGACTCTAGAACCTGTGCTCAATAGTGGTGACACACAGGCTTTGTAACTCCCCTGCATGTGGGATCTTCCTGAATCAGACACAAACTCATGTCTCCTGCATTGGCAGGGGGATTCTTTACCACTGAGCCACCAGGGAAGGTCCCCACTCTGTGCTAATCAACACATTTCTTGTGGGAACCACTTTACTCCTGAGTGAGAGTTGTCAGCAACGAGCATTTTAACCACCCCAGCTGCTGTTGTCAGGAGGAACCTTCACACTCCACTTGTGCAAGGTGAGAGGGAGTCCTATTGGAGGAACACCTCCAGTGCCTCCACTTCCTCTCCTGGACTCCTGCTTATGGATGGATTTCATTTGGGGACTGGGGAGACTGAAGCGAGGTAGCTACTGGACCATGTTTCCCAGTGGGTGGGGCTGATGTGCATTTAAGCCAAATATAAATTCCTTACTCCAGTTCTGGCTGACTTTATGTCTCACAACTGTTCCTGGCTCACTGCTGTAGCTGATCTTTCTATATGTGAACTAGCCAAACTCACTGTGCCTTGGGGTCTTTGCCCTTTGGTCTGTTCTCTGCCTAGAATACTCTTCCTCCAGACCATCCTGGTTCTCCCAGTCAAGGAGGGCTCGGTTCAGATGTCACCTCCCTAAAGACCTCTGCTAACCCCCTTCCCCCCATCTCAGACTCCTATTTCCTTCATAGCACCTTTCAGGGTTTGTGGCTTTTTTTTTTTTTTTTCCTGTTGTATATTTATATTGTTGGTCATTTAGTCGTGTCTTTTTGTGCCTCTGTCCACGGAATTTTCCAGGGCTTCCCTGGTGGCTCAGACAGTAAAAACTCTGCCCGCATAGCAGGAGACCTAGGTTTGACCCCTGTTGGGTAGATCCCCTGGAGAAGGGTATGGCAACCCACACCAGTATTCTTGCCTAGGGAATCCCATGGACAGAGGAGCCTGGCCGGCTACAGTCCGTAGGGTTGCAAAGAGTCAGACACAACTGAGCAACTAACACTTTTACTTTCCATGGAGATGGAAAGTAAAAGGCAAGAATACTGGAGTGGGTAGCCATTCCCTCCTCCAGAGGATCTTCCCAGCTATTTCTAAAATTTGGCTGCACTGGATCTTAGTTGCTGTATGAGGGATCTTCCATCTTTGTTGCAATATGCAGATTCTTTAATTGTGGTATATGGCATCTAGTTCCCCGAGCAGGGGTTGAACCTGCATTGGGAGCCCAGAGTTTTAAACACTGGACCACCAGAGAAATCCTTCCTTCCGCTGAACCGTAAGATCCAGGAGGGAAGGGACTTTGTTCCCTCACACCCAGCACACTGCCTAGCACCTAGCAGGCTCTCAGTAAACATTGGTGGGATGCGTGGCTTTCTTGCTGTCTCTACTTCTTCCTTCCCTGGGGGGTGGGGAAGCCAGAACAGTGGCCTCCCACCAGCTTCCCTGAACCTGGGAGGGTGGATTTAAATCTGGATAAGAGATTGCACCTCTCAGGTGGTCCACTGGTTAAGCCTCCACTCTTCACTGCTGGGGGGTGTGGGTTTGATCCCTGGTCGGGGAGCTAAGATCACATCATGTGCTCAAGGTAAGAAAAAATAGATGGGAAGTGTCTCTGTGTACTTCTCCATTCTAGTTTCCCGAAGCCCAGAGGATTCTGTAATATGAGCCTCAGCTGACAAGTTGGGTCTCACAACATCCTGGGGAGAGAACGAATCAGTCTCAATTCTGTTGGATTTACAACCCAACGAACTCTCCAGCACTCACCTGAGTGTTTTTTCTCTGTTGGATGCTTAGTTTTAAAATTCGATTTTCTAAGATGACTCACAGGCTAAGTGGATCAGAGCTGACATTCGAGATGGCGCCAGGCTGTTCATGAGACGGTACATCGTGGTGGTTGGGAATCCAGACCTGGATTCAAATCCTAGTTCCCAGGCTTTCCAGCTGTGTGACCCTAAGCTAAACCTCAACCTCTCTGGGCCAGCTGCCTTATCTATAAAATTGGAATAATCTGCTTGCTAGAGCTGTGATATAGTCAGTGGATGGCACTTGGCATATTGCTTGATCCTAAATAGTTACTTTTATTTTAAATTGTTACATTTTATTACAAAGCTCTCTTGAAGACAACAGGTGCAGAGGACTAGTTTGGGTTCCGTTGCTTGCTGCAGCTCGCTGCATGGGCAAGTCTCTTTTCAAGTCTTGCTGCATGGGCTCCTTCTAGAGCTGTTTCTCCATCAGCAAACTGTGTGGAGGGTGGTGATTCAGGCCGCTAAAGGGATAGATTCGGGTTCAGCACAAAGGAGACAATTCTCACAAACATCAGGCTGCATGTGAGGTAATGAGTTCCCTATCACCTCTATGGTGTATTACGGAGCATGCCAGAGCGGAAGGCATGTCAAAAAGCCCCTCATTGTGCAAGCATGGCAGTCAGCGTGGCAACTCAGAAATATAGAATGATTGCAGACAAAGGAGCTTAATTAAGATCCCCTGCCTGCATGTCTGAGGCCCACACCATGCACCGACCACCCAGATGTCAAGCACAGATCACCTACAAAGGGCCTGGGCGATGGTGACCCTGCCTGGGTTCAGCTTTGGTCCTGCCACTGGCTGAGTGACCTTGGCAAAGTAGCAGCTGCCAGTACAGCCCTGCCCACATCTCCTCCCTGAGCCAGAGGCTGCTCAAACAGCCCCCTACTCTCAACCTGGACTTTTTTCCTGGAACAGCTGGAAGTGCTGGGGAGTTAATGCCCCTGGACACAGCCTTCAACTTAGGACAGATGGGAGTGTGTGGATAAACAGCCCAGCTCCCCACCTCGAGGCATGCGCTGTGCCTGGCTTTCTGAACCTCCCAGTGGCTGAAGCAGCTGTTGCCTGCGCTTCACACTCTGTGTGATAACACCTCTATTGCTTCCTGCCCTTTCCCGCTCCCTTCCCCATTCTTCAAGCAGGGCTTCCTGGGATCACCTCCTATTTCAGTGAACTTCACTTGAATCACGGTCTCGGAGAAACCCAAGCAGAGACAGCAAGTTACTTAACCTCTTGGGCTGGTCTCAGTTCCTCTGGATGGGAAGATTCTGTGAGCTAATAGAGATAAAACAGTCGCAAGGATGCTTGGCAGGATGTTTGTTTAATAAATGGTGGGGAGGAGGGGAAAGAGAAAAAGAACCTTTATTTATACAAAACTCCGTCTCTTCCCATTCCACCCTCCTCAGCAAACACAAACACCAAGTGATGAAATAATTTTTGAGATGCATACAAACAAGCATTCTTCAACCTGAGGTGGGAGTTGATGATGTGTGGGTGATGTGCCTGGTGTTGGCGTCTTGGTCGCTCCAGCTCGCGGGATCAGGGGACCTGAGCCACACCTTCTGAAACAGTGATGCCAGCAACTACATCCCTGGGGGCACACACCTGCCCCAAGGTCGCCAGGCATGCCTCTTCTCTGGGGATCCAATGCTTAACAGGAATCCCAGCCTTGTGTGGGAAGCTGGCCACAAGCTGTCATGTTTCAGAAATCACAATTTATCATGTCCTTGGTTAACTCCGCTTAATTAATCACCCCTCTGCAGCTCAGACCTTGTCCCTAGCGTCAACTTCTGTTGAATGAATAGACATCTCTGAGCAGATGACCACTCTTCTTGGACCTCAATTTCCCAAGGCCTCCCAAGTCAATTCCCCTGTTGGCTTGGTGAGTTTCTAGGCTCAGCATCCAATCTAGAGAGATGGTGGTAGCTACTCTGGAGTCTGGGCAAGAACTGGGTAGCAGAGTGACAGAATATGCCTTGAGTATGACAGGGACAGTCTGCTGGCGCAGCTGTGAACTGATGAAGTGGCCAACAGCTTGTGCACAAGCCAAGGTGCCCAGGGAATCTCCAGATGACTGCAGGTGCCTCTGTGGGCACAGCTGCCTGGAGCCCCCCACTCCCATGGGAGGTGGTAAGCCGGGGCCAGCGAAGGGAGCTGGGGGCGTCCCGTCCCTGTAGACCCAGCATCTGACGACTTTACTCCAGAGTTCCCAGAGTCTTCCGGAACTCTGCCAGCCTGGCAGCCTTCCACGGGGAGGCATTTCGCAGGCCTGATTAAGGCCCCCTCTCCCCCGTAGACGTCAGCAAGGAGTGGGCATGCACCTAGGAAGCGTCCATGCATGTGGGCCCTGGGGAGAGCACTGCAGGAGACTGGCCTGAGCTCTGGGCATGGCTGGGGGCATTGAACAGAGGGCACTTCCCCTCCTCTGAGACACCCAAGGGTGCTAGGGAGGGTGCAGAGAGGCTGGCCTCTAGTGGAGCTCCCTGGGGCGGGGAGTCTGGGGCCTTCAGCGGACTCAGCAGAGGCGAGGACCTGTCCCCACAGCAGCAGCCGCAGCAGGGGCTGGCCACAATTTGAGCCTTGCCAGCTTCCTCCTGGCTGTGGCACTGCTTCAGATGGCCACACAGGTGGCAGGTGAGGGCTGAGTAGACGATGCCGTTGCCCAGGTCATCCCTGAGAAGGTCTGTGGCCGGCACCGGGGCGAAGAAGGGTTTCTGTCCATCGTCTCCCTTGACCGCTGGCTCCAACTCAGGCCACTCGGAGTCCTGAGGACTGTGAGGGGGTTCCAGGTCCAGGCCAAAAGTGAACAGGGGGATGGGAATGGGGGAAGGGGTCCTGGGGCAGGCAGAAGCGAGGCTCTGGAAGGGTTTGTAGCCCCCTTCCCCGCTGCTGGGCTCAACCCCAGAAGTCGCAGGGCAGCTGTCACTGCTGGCAAGCAAGCTGGAGAAGGCCTTGTAGCCGGCCTCTTCAGAGGGCCCGAAGCTGGCCAGCCCGCTGTCCTGGGCGCCGCCCTCCTTCACTGCCTGCACAAATTCCCGGTAGCCGCTGCTAGGGGCCGAGGCAGGGCCAGGGGCCGCCCCGTGCTGGAGGACCCTCTGACGCAGGATCTGCTCCCAGGTTTCTGGTTCCGGCTGGGGGGTGGCGGGGGTGGCGGGGTCCACCTCCCCCAGGCATTCGGCCAGCTGTGGGTCTGAGTCAAGCTCTCCAGGGCCCGAGGACTGGCTCAGGAAGGTGCTGAAGCTGCGGTAAGCGGGGTTGTCTGAGACGACGGCGGGCGTCTCTGGGAGAGGCAGGCTGGCTGGGTTCTGGGTTGCAGTGGCCAGAGGACTTGACTCTGGGCTCAGAGGCTGTTCCTTGTCCTCAGACGATGCCTCCTGGGGCCCCACCCTTGGGAACTCGGCCCAGAGCCTCTGAGCATTCGCATTTTCTAAAGGGGGGTGAAGGCAGGACTCCACACCTTGTGGACTAAAGCCCCCAGTCTCATCTCTGAGAAGGTGCAGGAACAGGCTCTCTGTCAGCCGGGCCGCGATGTCCTCTCTGCCCTCCTGGAAGAGGCCCCCGCTGTTCTCAGGTGATGGGCAGAAGCTCCCTTTATCTTCCTCCACTTCCTCTTCTTCCTTCTCCACTTGGGCCTCAAACAGCTCCACGCACCGCACCACGCTGATGCTCTCTGGCCGGAGGATTGTCTTGCTGACCTCCACGGGGCACCATGCTACTTTCCCGGGACCCTGGGAAGGCCCATTTCTAGCAGCCTTAGAGAAGTCTTCATCCCTCTCCATGCCATGCTCCAGTAAACAGGGCAGGAGCTTGGCAAGACAAGTCTTCCAGTGTCTACAAAAACAAAGTTTAATCAGAGTTCACTTTCTCCTCTTGAAAAACTCCTATTCACCCTTCAAAGCCCAGCTCAAAATCACCCTGAACTGATGTTGAGACAGGCTGGGACCTGGGACACTTTGCTGCACTGCTGCACTGCTTGCACTGGAAAAAACCTCTCCTTGAGCAGCAAAATGTTAAGAAACTATATGGAAATAAAAATAACTGTGTGCATGCTGCAGCTGGGGCAAACGATGGACAAAAGATACAAAAAGACCCCAAACCTCAACTGCCATTTTTGAAGAGTTGGGAGCAAAAACGGTGTCAGGAACAAAAGCAGGGTTCTGTGCATGCCCCCTGCACACCACACCACCAGAGAATCAGGCAAAACACCCATGCCACCTCTCCAGCCCAAGCCCTGGACACACCCCCACCCTCACCCTGTATAGTGAACCAATTCGCCCCTCCCTGGGTAGTGAGCAAGGGAACCTGTTGCTTGTTCTCCACCCCTGTTCCCCACTGCAGCAGGGGCTCTAATAAAACCTTGCCAGGATTTCTTGTCTGACCTCTAATCAACTCCCCAGGTGGTGATAGTGGTAAAGAACCCGCCTGCCAGTGCAGGAGACATCAGAGATGTGGGTTCGATCCCTGTGTCAGGAAGATCCCCTGGAGGAGGGCAAGGCAACCCACTCCAGTATTCTTGCCTGGAGAGTCCTCTGGACAGAGGAGCCTGGTGGGTTACAGTTTAGTCCACAGGGTCGCAAAGAGTCGGACACAACTGAAGCAACTGAGCAAGCAGGCACGCACAGCTGCCTTGCTTGTTACCACCATCAGCCTTGCTCAGGACAGACTGGGCATCCCAAAGGGGTTCACTGACCACCCCCCCAACCAATGAAACTCAGGGGGCTCAGTTGGCAGTTGACCTACTCAGACCACCCCTCCCCCTGCCACCCCTCAAAACCCAGTGTCACAGAACAAGTGCTGAACACCCAGGAAGGAAAGGCAGACATCAAGGGGGGTGTGACTCCAGTTTCAAGATGGGGCCCCCCACCCTAATTCCATACCCTTCCAAATCCTATGTAGGCTATAGTCTAAGTTCATATACATACGGGCACTTGGCTGGTTCCTGGCCTCGAGACCGCTTCCCCCACAGTGACACCTAAAACACAGAGACAGCCAATGACACAGAGCAGAGAGGCCTTCTCACCCAGCCTGGCACCCAGCGATGCTCGGAGCCTGTTTGCCTTGAGGAGACTTGACATCATCAAAATTTCTAAATTTGGGGATGATTTGTTATACAGCAAGAGCTAACTGATACATAAACAATACTATGTGCTGTAATATTCACTTCCTGTGAATTGTCTCAATGAATTCCAACATCAGCCCTGTTATAACCACTACTATAACCCACATGAAGGAACTGAGGCTCAGAGAAGTTAAGTGGCTTGTTAAGTCTACCCTGCAGATAAGCGACAGTGAGGGTTCAAAGCCAGCACTGCTGGACTCCAGAGCCTGCCTCAGGGTCCCTGGAGAACTGAAGACTCACAGACCTTCCTTCCGTTCTAGACAGGACTTGTATCCCACCCTGCTCTCCTTCCTAGAGAACCCTGATGGTGCTCAGGCAAATTCCATGTGGCCATCACACTGGGGAAGCTGGCCGCACCCCTAGCTCAGGAGAGTCCATCTGGATGGTCCATCTGTAAGGAGTATTCCCACTCCTTACAGGGGAGTGGTTTATGAAAGAGGCTGTGATGCAATTCAAGTCAATGAGGATGGAGGGATTTGCTGGTGCTTCGGGGGCAGTTTCCTGCTCTTAAGAGGAAGAAACGGAAAACTTGTTCCCTCTTCAAGTCCTGTGACCTCCTGTCCTACATGGGACAGGGGAGACAATATGCAGAGGACCTCAGAGACCTCAGAACAACAACAACGACAAAGCAAGAAATCCAATTCCAGAGGACCCCGCCGCCCGAGCTGAAAGAACCCTCATGGAAGCCAAAGGAAGCGGAGTGAAAGCCTCTAGCTGTTGACTCAACCTACCCTGAAATCTTCCTGACCACCCACGTGCAACCCGCAAAGTCAAGAGATACCCCTAACACCCTACGTGTCTTGAAATGTGTTTCCCGATACACACGACCCAAAGCGTCCTCACCCACCCCTTTCCCTACCTGAGAATCCTGGATGACAACAGCCACGAGGGGGCTGTGGGCTGGGTTGGGAATTTGGTCCCACCATTCTTTCTTAATCCTAAAAAAGAAAGGACAAGTTGTTGGTCCCTGAGAATCACTAACAGGTTGATGTTCTTCCCATAAAAAAGATTCATAGTCACCCAGACTTATTAGGGCTCAGAGATCACGCTGGTAGACTTTTGGCTCCCTCACCCTCTCCCCGTGAAACAGGTTCTACCGCTAATCCCACTCTACAGATGAGGAGACTGAGGCCTGGGGAGGTGAAGTGACAGCTGGGGGGGCATTAGAGCTGGGTTCGGGTCCAGCACTTTGCTACCCAGAGTGGAGTTCCTGATGCGGCCGCCTCCGCCCCAGAGGGAACAAGTCCCTGGGAATTAGGGGAGACCCAAGCAGCAGAGGGACTTCCCAGGAAGAGGGGTGGGTTCGATCCTTGGGTCGGGAAGATCCCCTAGGGGAGGAAATGGCTACCCACTCCAGTATTCTTGCTGGGAGAATCCCATGGACAGAGGAGATTGGTGGGCTAGACTATGGGGTCACAGTCGGACACGACTGAGCAGCTGAGCCCAACACACACAAGATGGAGAGAGACAATCCTGGGTTTCCCTTTCAACAACCTTTCCTCTGGAGCAGCAGAGGACAAAGTGTGCAGAGGTCTGGCATGGCTGGAGAGGCCGAGGGATTCCTCCTCCCCTCCTGGGTCAGGGCTGGGCAGGAATCTTCTCAGATTGCCTCTGGAGTAGCCTCCAGCACTCCACTCAGTCAGTTACCACCTATTTACTGAGTACCTCCTATGTATCACTCACTGTGCCAGGCTTCAAGGGACAAGACAGACAGAAGCACCTGCCTTCACAGAGCTGACCTTCTAGAAGACGGAGACAGGCAAACAGATGCGGAAATGACTATATGACATCATTCATTCCTGACAAGAAGTGCCGGGAATAAAAATAAAGGCCATAAGGGACTAGAGAGGAACAAAGAGTGTGATCCAGGAAGGCTTCTCTGAGGAGGTGGCTTCCGAGAGGTGACTGAAGATGCGGGTCTCAGCAATGCCTGGGGAAAGAGCTTTCCAGGCAGAGAGCAAAGTGTGTGCAAAGGAGTGGAGGGAAGAACTTACTTGGGTTGGGGGTTCAAAGAACAGGAAGGAGGTTGGAGAACTAGAATACAGAGAGTGGCGGGTGGAGAGGACAGACGATGGGGAAACTGAGGCTCAGAGAAGGGGAAAGACAAGCCCAGGGGGCTCAGAGGTATCAGCGACAGATGTGGAGAAGGGACCTTGCATTCCCTACACACCTACTGTGCGCCTGGCAGACTGCGGATACTCACTCACCATCAGCCCTCCACCATCGCCCTTCCTTATGTGGTCAGCTTGGACCCATTAGCCCCATTTCAGAGGTGGGAGGACTGAGGCTCTGAGACTCCACATTCCTAGGGCTCATGCTCATTGGAGACAAGGCTCCTTGCACCCAGGGCTCCGGGACTCCCTTAGGACTCTCGGGACTGATGAAATAGGGACCCAAGGCTGAACAGAGGTTCAGAAACTTGGTTCTACAGTTACCAAGTGCCAAGGCCACGATCCGAACCCAGGGCTCCTGATTCTGCAGGGCAATCGTCTAGAATTCCTGTCTATTACCACCTGCCTTCAAATGTCTGGGGTATACCCTGGGTATGATCCATTTCCCTTCTGCCAAAGGAAGGCCCTGTCCCCTGCCAGCTCCATCCCACCGTCAGGCCATCACCCCTCAGAGGGACCCACCCTGGCACCCCTGGAATATCCCCCAGCTCATCTTGGCTTGATTCCTTCAGTGCAAGGGTCACTATGGGAAACAGCCATGGTCACTTGCTGGCCTGGCATCTTCTGCCTCCCCAAGGACACAGGGTCTCCCTGTCCATTCAGTGCCTCGCACATAGTAGCTGCTCAGTAAGAATCTATCATTGAGTGACAGGGCTGTAAGCTGTCAGATGAGAGGGAAAATTCCTGCGCACTCCAGACTCCACGGTGGCTGGCACAGCAGCGCCCGGCGCGGGAGCCTGGGACTCACTTGATGATGCTGACGTAGCAGGACACGCACACCGCCAGGACGATGACGCACGAGATGCCGACGCCCAGCTGGAGGCGCTGCTCCCAGGTCTCCCCGTAGTCTGGAAGCGGAGGGAAGTCGTGAGCCTTCAGCACGCCACATCCAGCTGGTCTCCACCTCCCAGAGAAGGAGACCGGGGCCCCGGGACCCTCCAAGACGCTGTGTGAGCTGGCTGCCGCGGCAGCTCCTACTCCCCGCTCCGAGCCCCCACCGCCCTGGACTCCTCACTGTCCCCTGCTCTCCCAAAGCCCAGGGCCACCTCAGGATCCTGAACTTCCTCTCTTTCCTGAAGCACTGAAGTCTAGTGCAGAGACTTGGAGTTGGATGCCCTCAGTTCAAAGCCTGACTCTGTCAGAGACTTGCTGGCAACCCAGGACAAGAGGCTCACCCACTCTGTGCCTCGGTTTCCTCATCTGTACAACGGGGGTTAATAACTACTTAACTCATTGTTGTGAGGCTTATACGACTTAATATACAGGTGAAGCAGGGCCTGCATGTCCATTCACAGAGCTGGGCCCCCTCTCCTGTTCACTGCCAGGTCCGGAAAGTTCTCCCCACCCCTTCTCTAATGTTACCTTCTCCCATCCCTTTTCCCTGCTTTATTTCCTTCTTGGACTTACTAGATCTAGATCTCATTTATATTTTTGTTTACTCGTTTATCTCCTATCTCCCTTTCCAAAATGTCAGTTCCACAAAAACAGGGATTCTTGTCTATTTTGTTCACCACTGATCCCTCGGCATCCACCACTAGGCTGGTGTCTAATACATAGTAGGAGTTCAAGAAATATTTGTGGAAATAATGAATGAGTGTCCAGCACATGGTATCTGCCCCACACAATCTATTTCCCTTCACTTCTCCAGGTCAAAGGGGAAAATAATTTGATAAAACTTTCCCAAGCACTTACTATGTGCCTGGTGCTATGCTGGACAATGGGGACATAGACACAGAGCAGGCACCACTCATAGGGCCTACAGCCCAGAGCTGGAGACAGATGGTCAAGAGGCATCAGTGGAACAGGATGAGTGATGCTGAGAGGGGCGTGTGATAGGTTGGGGTGGGGTACCTGCCACTCACCATTATACCTAGCACTTTGAAGAACTCTTCCTTCAGTGACTGTTCACAACAGCCCTTCCTTCTCCCCATTGTTCAGATGATGCTTCGGGCAGCCTCCCTTACCCTACAGCTGTCTCCCCTTCTTCTTTGCCAGGCTGTGAAGTGCCCACCCTGAGATTTGGGCCAATCATGGGCCAAAGCTACTCCCCTTTCCAGGCATTTGAATTCCCTGCCTCCCTTGCAGTTGGGAGAGGCCATGTGACAGTCCTGGCTGATGAGATGCAAGGGGAGGTCCACCAGGACTGGAAAGGTTTTTGCTTCCTGATAAAAGGTGCACGGGATGTACTTCTTGTGGCAGCCTTCCATTCCCTTTGGGGCTGGGACATGAGGATATTTGCAGCAGACAACCTGGGGCCATGAGGTGATAGTAGGTAAGGACAAAATGTTACCATGCTAGGGATGGCAGAGGGAAAGACAAGACTCTGGAGTGATGTCACTGAGCAGCAATATTCATTGGCTAAACCTCTTTTTTTTTTTTTTTTCTTTCTATAGGCCATGTAGTGCAGCTTGTGGGATCTTAGTTCCCTGACCTGGGATTGAACAAGGGCCCTCAGCAGTAGAAGCACAGAACTGTAAAGACTGGACAGCTGGGGAATTCCCCTGTAAGGCTTCATTTTATGTGAGATAATTCAATATCTTTACTGAAAAAGTCACAAAGTGTTGTTTAGGGGAACAGAGTACCAGATGAAGGACTACATTTCCCAGAGCCTCTTGCAGCTAGGTGTGGCCATGTGACCAGTTCCACCAATAGAACTTGAGAGGAAGTGATGTGTGTCACTTCTTGCTGAGGCTTTTAAGAAGCAGCTGTGATCTCCCCACTCTCATTCCCTTTCTGCTGGCTGGATTCGGATGATGGCGGGGCCCTAGAGCAGGGATTCTTCACTTGGAGACTTCCAACATGGTTGCCATTAGAATTTAGGGGTCTGGGAGCTTTGACAGGAAAGAAATGATAGCTTTATTTTCACTAACGTTCTTATATAATTTTATTTATTGATTTATTTATGGCTGTATTGGGTCTTCATTGCTGCACATGGTTTTCTCTAGTGGGAGGGAGTGGGAGCTACTCTTTAGTTGCACCGCACAGGCTTCTCATTGCAGTGGCTTCTCTCGTTGTGGAGCACAGGCTCTAGGGTACGCAGACGTCAGTAGTTCCGGCTCCTGGGCTCTAGAGCTCAGACTCAGTAGCTGTGGTGGAGGGGCTTAACTGCTCCATGGCATGTGGGATCTTCCCAGATCAGGGACTGAGCCTGTGTCTCCTGCATTGGTAGGCAGATTCTTTACCAATGAACCACCAGGGAAGCCTTCACTAACTTCTGAAACCTGGCGTTTCCTCCCATTAGGAACGGAGAGAGCAAGCTACAGTGATAGCAGCATCAGTCACTCAGGCCCCAACAGAAATCACAGGTATTCTCTTATCACCCAATGGCAGGAGTACCATGAAATATCCTTTAAGCTCATCTACTTTGAAATGACAGTATCTATGAGAACTACCACTAGATTCTATTTTTAATGTGTTATTAAAGAAGCCTATATTCTTAGATAGCAAATATATTTTAAAATCTTTTTCTAATCACATTTCAATACAATTAGGTTTCCATTGAAATCCTCTGTACTTTATTTCATACATTTAAAAATATTCTGGCTTGTGGTTGTCAAGGGGGAAAGGGGTGTGCGGAGAGGGATGAACTGAGAGATTGAGAATGGCCATATGCACACTACTTTAAGTAAAAGAGGTGATCAACAAGGACCTACTATATAGCACAGGGGGAACTATACTCAGTTCTCATTAATAACCTATATGGGAAAAAAAAACCTGCAAAAGAGTAGATATATGAGTATGTATAATTAATCACTTTGCTGTGCCCCTGAACCTAACACAATATTGTGACTCAACTATACTCTAAAAAATACCGAGATGAGGTCCACAGGCTTCGCTGGACTGTCCATGATACAGAAAGGCTAAGAATCTTTGTTCTAGAAAATGGTGGAGCCACAGGGAGGAAAACCAGCTGGCGATCAGCAAAGTTCATGTTGAACTGTTACCTGAGCAAGAAATCCACTCCTACAGTGTTAAGCTGTGAAACCTGTGGGTTTCTCACTGTAACCTACCCCACACCCTGACTGGTAGACCGCATCAGTTGGAAATTCTGTTACTGCAGTTAGAGGCATCTTATGATATGGAAACCAGATATTGGGCTGTAAGTGGCCCCAGCATGAAAGTGGGGAGCAGAGATGCTAACTGCTGAGAGTTCCCTGGTTGCCTAGTGGTTAGGGTTCCAGGCTTTCAATAGAGTGACCCAAGTTCAATCACTGGGCCCTGGTGGAGAAACAGATCCTGCAAGCCGTGATGTAAGGCCAAAAAAAAAAGAAAAAAGGAAAGAAAACCGCCCCCCCCCACACTCACAAAACCCCCCAAAAAACAGAGACAGAGAGAGACGCTGCCTGCTCAGGACCCCCGGTAGGGTACTCACAGTTAAGCCACTCAATGCTGGGGCCCCACTCGCTCCAGGCACTGTTGTAGATCCGAGCCCAGGCCTTCACCCGTGCGCTGTAGGAAGCTCCAGGCTTTAGGGTGCTGGCTGCAACACGGAGGGTGGGCCCCATGTAGGTCACATTATAGATTCTGAACTGGTGGGAGAAAGGGAGCTGTCAGTGCATCTGCCTGGGGGGAGGGCAGAACCAGCTCCCTCCCGGGCTGCTGTCCTTCGCTGACCCCACAGTGCAGAAGAGCCACCAGCCTGGGTATTTGGTTACTCCTCCAACTCTAGGCCTCTGCCGGCTTCACGACAGTGGCCAGCGTCAAGCAAGACGGGTCACGGAACCGGCTCTTTCTCTACCCCCCACACCCCTCGTTGATTAGCCATTGGATGTTACTGAGGCGAGCTGATGAACGATTCTGAGTTTTAATTTCCTCATCTGTAAAATGAAGGTAAGAGTTCCTACTGCCGCTTTCTGGCTGTGTGACCTCGGATAAGTGACATAACCTCTCTGGGCCTTGATGTCTTCTTCTGCAAAATGGCGATAATAAAAGTGCCGTCCTCCCAGGGCTGTTGTGAGGATTAAGTGAGTTAATCCAGGTCAGTACTTCAAGCTGGGCCAGGCATGCAGGGAGCTCAAGAGTGATCTTTCCGAGCACAGACAGGGTCGCCGCGTGCCTCTCTCTCCTTCAAGGGCCACTCTAGAGCCTCCCCAGTCAAGCCCAGAATCAATGGCCTATAATCTCAGCCCCATCCAACCAAGCCCCTCAGTGAGAAAGAACTTCTAAGATCTTCCCTTAAGTGAAAAGGGCAGGATGAAGACTAGCACGTGTTGTCTGTTGGCTTTGATGTTAAAAACAGAAAGGGAGAAGGCTTAGTGATGGTGGCACACAGACTCTGAGATGGCCCCGTGAGCCTCACCTCATGTCACGTCCTTGGGTCCTTCGGTCCCCTCTCCTCTCCTTGCCTGGGGCGGGGGGTGGGGGGCACGTGACTTATTCTGAACCAACAGAATATGGCAAAGGTGATGAATACGTAGGGACCACATGGATGTGATTCCATTATGGAAGACTGTAACCCCAACCTGCCAGGAGACTCTGGCTTTGAAAAGGTCACCAGGGAAGGAATTTAGGGCAGCCTCCTGCTAAAGGCCAGCAAGAACCTGAGGCTCTCAGTTCAAAGCCCACGAGAAACTGAATGCTGCCCATGTCACAGGAGCTCAGAAGGAATCCCCCAGCCAACTCATGTGTGTGCACCCTTGAGAGACCCAGCTAAGCCATGCCCAGGCTCCTGACCCCCAGAAACTCTGGGGCAATAAATATGTGCTGTTCAAAGCAGTCGTGTTTGCAGTAATATTATAATGTTTGCTTGCTCAGTTGTGTCCAACTCTCTGAGCTCCTATGGACTGTAGCCCACCAGGCTCCTCTGTCAATGGGATTCTCCAGGCAAGAACACTGGAGTGGGTTGCCATGCCCTCCTCCAGGGGATCCTCCCGACCCAGGGATAGAACCTGCGTCTCTTACATCTCCTGCACTGGCAGGCGAGTTCTTTATCACTAGCGCCACACGGTCTGGTGTAAAGTGAGCCGAGGGGAGGTTGTACACAAAAGGGAAGCAAAGTCCTAACAGCCTGCTGGAGAAACTGGAGGGCAGCTGGAACTTTCCAGGGAAGCTGGGGACGGGGTGGAGGTGGCAGGAGGAGACCCAGGGCAGGGAGAGAAGGGCACTCTCACTGTTAGTGTCCCTTTCTTTCTAAATTGCAGTGAACAGGAAGCAGCAGCTGGAGCTGGTTCACAGAAGGAATCATACACTCTAGAGAGGAGTAGGGAATTGAGAAATGTTTTACCAAGAAACAAAAAAGAAATCAAGCTTCCAAGGAACTACTTGTGGTACACTTGGCTTTTTTTTAACAAAAGGTCCAGGTGTCCGGGAGACTGTTCTGAGCAAAGGATCCCAGGGAAGGGGAAAATAGCACAGGCTCTGGAGTTTAAATCCTGGCTTCGAATGCCAGCTTGGCCATTTCCAATGTTGGGACTCTGGGTGAGTCATTCTACCTCTCCAAGCCTCAATGCCCTTGTCACTAAATGGAGAGACAAACACCTCTCCACCTGCAGGGCTTTCCCAGCCATTAGTCACAATACACATCATGCCTGGCACATAGTAGGCACTCAAGAAATGATCATGAACATGGCATTCACGGCCCTTGGTAGGCTTGAGGCCTCATTTTCTACCTTTTCACTGTATACACTCCCACAGCCCCATAATCCTCAGATATGCCATGAATTTTCATACCTCCAAGCCTTCTACCTGGCCTATCCTCTCACTAGAACTCCTATACATCCTTCAATGCCCAAGCCAAAACTCCATTATAGAATCTTTTCCAGAAATCATCCAGGATAAGGAGTAGCTCCATCTCCCGAATTCCACAGTGAGTTTCTAATATTTTTAGAATTGATCCCACCAGTCTGAGCCACAGCTGGTGTCTGTAGTACTGTAGCAAACACAGCTAGACACCCACCCAGCATCTATACCATTGGGGTCAAGTACTCAAAGGTCAGGGTAGGTAAGCCTCTGTCTCCATTTCCAGGGTTAATGCTCATTGGTCCAAACCAATCATGTCTATTTCATTCCCTAGCCTGTGATTGGTTAGAGAGGAGCATGTGACCATCTCTGGCCAATCACCAATGAGGGGAATTCTTGCCGGCCCAGTTTTGTCCTTGGGAAGAGAAAGATGGGGGAAGATGTCTCATTAGCTTCTGCCCCATCAACAAAAGAAGCAGGAAATGGAATTCCGAGGCCTGGGGCAACCCCGAGCACCTACATGACCACTAAGTCGCAGCCCAGGCACATTGACCAATTCTGTCCACTGGCTGGAGTCTGGTGCCAGGTCCCAAACCCAGCTGCATTTCAGCCAGCCCAGTCTCTGTCCCCTGTTCCTCAGAACTTCCTTTGAGGAGCCACCCCTCCCTCATTCTTGGCCCATCTGGTCTGGGTGGGGTTGACCAGACCCGCTCCAGAGGGGGGGATGTAATCCTCCCCTGGCCAGTGTGAACACTGCCTCAGCATCCCCCTCCTGCCCAGAGCCTGTGACAGGTTCAGAGATTGGCATGTGGTCCCACGCAGGTAGCTGATCACTGGCCCCAGGACTTTTACTGAGGCTATCTGGAGGGAAGAACTTTTCCCACCGTGGCTTTAAGGCCGGAGCTTCTCCTGGGCATATCGGCCTCTGTGTGAGCAAAGAGCCTGCTTAAAAATGAGGCCAAGGGCTTCCCTGCTGGCTCAGTGGTAAGAATCCGTCTGCCAGTGCAGGAGACATGTGTTCGATCCCTGATATGGGAAGATCCCACGTGCTGCAGAGCAATTAAGCCCATGGGCAACAACTACTGAGCCTGTGCTCTAGAGCCTGAGAGCCACAATTGCTAAAGCCTGAGAGCCCTAGAGCCTGTGTTCTGAAACAAGAGAAGCCACCGCACTACGACTAGAGAACAGCCCCCGCTCCCCACAGCCAGAGAAAGCCTGGGCAGCAGAAGACGCAGCACAGCCAAAAACAATAAATAAATGAAATTATTAAAAAAAAAAAAAATGAAGCCAGGGCTTCCCTGGTGGCTCAGTGGTGAAGAATTAGCCTGTCAGCGCAGAGGACATGGATTCAATCCCTGGTCTGGGAAGATCCCACATGCCTGCGGAGCAGCTAAGCCTGGGCACCACAACTACTGAGCCTGTGCTCTAGAGCCTGCGGGCCACAGCTACAGAGCCCTAATGCCCAACTACTGAGGCCCGCGTGCCTGGAGCCTGTGCTCTGCAACAAGAGAAGCTGCTGCACTCGAGCGCCGCAGCTAGAGAGTAGCCCCCATTTGCCGCAACTAGAGAAGGCCCGCCTGCAGCGACATTATTTATAAATAAGTAAATAAAAATGAAGCCAACACAGAATAAGGCAGGACCAACTGATGGAGACTCCAGGGCCCTGGATCCAACCGTGACGGGAAAACACATGACCTTCCTTTGGACTCCATAGGTGGTACCCTTTTCTCCCCTCCGGCCCATCCCCTGACCTAAGCCCTCACAGTTCCAGGAATTGGAAGGGGATTTACTGACCAAACTGTCTCCTTCTTTGGCATCTATGTCAGCCCCTCTTCCCAAGTGCTCTGAACCTCTCCAGTATGAGCCCGACTACCCTTCCTGTTACTGCCCCACATCCTGGCCCAGTGCCAAGGAGGAAAACCACACCTGAGAGATGTAAATCAACACCCACCACCCCACCAGCTTGGCCAGAAAGAGAGGAAGCAGGAACAGAGCTGATGTGGCAGCTTAAGACGTCTGGGGCCTCTCCGCGGCAGACAAGGTCAGGCCAGACTGGCTTCCGGCACACGAGCAGGGGACCCCCAGCAGACTCTGAACAGTTACAGACCAGGGTCCAGGAGGACGAGATGGGTGGGATTCTGAGGCCTGAGGCTCTCAGGGGAAAAGGAAGATGACATTTATGACGTTGTCGTGCCAGGCAGGGGCGCCTGTCTGTGTCACCCACTTTGTGCTCTCCACAGCCCTGCGGGGTTGGGCACTCTTGTTAGCGCCAAGTTACAGATGGGGAAACCGAGGCAAGAGGAGGGTGAGCAAGAAACTCAAGATCATGCAGCAAGTGGCAGGGAAGGTATTGGAACCTGGCTCCATGGGGCGCCAGGGCCCCTGGCGTTCAGATGTCATCCCTCCAGTGGGAATATCTGAGGTGAAAACGTGAGTGGCTGACAGTGGCCTCCACCCCCACCTGCACCTAAAATAGAGGGGGCCTCAGCCATCCATTGTATAGCCCTGAGATTATTTGATGGTTTCTTACATATCAACTCTCCCTGTTTTAAAAATGTCAATGCGTGCTGTGCATGCTAAGTCACTTCAGTCTTGTCCAACTCTTTGCGACCCTGTGGACTGTAGCCCACAAGGCTCCTCTGTCCATGGGATTCTCCAGACAAGAATGCTGGAGTGGGTTGCCATGCCCTCCTCCGAGGATCTTCGCCACCTAGGGATTGAACCCACGTCTCTTATGTCTCCTGCATTGGCAGGCGGATTCTTTATCACTAGTGCCACCTGGGAAGCCCCAGAATGTCAATCAGTTCAGGTCAGTTCAGTCGTTCAGTTGTGTCTGACTCTGCAACCCCATGGGCTGCAGCATGCCAGGCTTCCCTGTCCATCACCAACTCTCACAGTTTACCCAAACTCATGTCCATTGAGTCAGTGATGCCATCCAACCATCTCATCCTCTGTCATCCCCTTCTCTTCCTGCCTTCAATCTTTCCCAGCATTAGGGTCTTTTCAAATGAGTCAGCTCTTCGCATCAGGTGGCCAAAGTGTTGGAGTTTCAATTTCAGCATTAGTCCTTCCAATGAATATTCAGGACTGATTTCCTTTAGGATGGACTGGTTGGATCTCCTTGCAGTCCAAGAGACTCTCAAGAGTCTTCTCCAACACCACAGTTCAAAAGCATCAATTCTTCAGTGCTCAGCTTTCTTTGTATTCCAACTCTCACATCCATACATGACTACTGGAAAAACCATAGCTTTGACTAGACGGACCTTTGTTGGCAAAGTAATGTCTCTGCTTTTTAATATTCTGTCTAGGTTGGTCATAGCTTTTCTGCCAAGGAGTAAGCGTCTTTTTATTTATTTCATGGCTGCAGTCACTATCTGCAGTGATTTTGGAGCCCAAGAAAATAAAGTCTCTCACTGTTTCTATTGTTTCCCCATTTATTTCCCATGAAGTGATGGGACTGGATGCCATGATCTTCGTTTTCTGAATGTTGAGCTTTAAGCCAAAAATTTCACTCTCCTCTTTCACTTTCATCAAGAGGCTCTTTAGTTCTTCTTTGCTTTCTGCCATAAGGGTGGTGTCATCTGCATACCTGAGGTTACTGATATTTCTCCCAGCAATCTTAATTCCAACTTGTGCTTCATCCAGCCCAGCAATTCACATGGTATACTCTGCATATAAGTTAAATAAGCAGGGTGACAATATACAGCCTTGACGTACTCTTTTCCTGATTTGGAACCAGTCTGTTGTTCCATGTCCAGTTCTAACTATTGCTTCCTGACCTGCATACAGATTTCTCAGGAGGCGGGTCAGGTGGTCTGGTATTCCCATCTCTTGAAGAATTTTCCACAGTTTGTCGTGATCCACACAGTCAAAGGCTTTGGTGTAGTTAGTACAGCAGAAGTAGATGTTTTTATATGGAACTCTCTTGCTTTTTCGATGATCCAACAGATATGTTGGCCATTTGATCTCTGGTTCCAAATACATTCGTTTAAAAAGGAACATCACAAATAAGACTGGGGGCAAGTATCAAGATGCCATGGATATCTCATAAAGTAAATGCAATCAGAGCCATGCAACAGCATTAAATTATGGTTGTACATGTTTTCTGAGGGAAGGCTCTGAGCCTGCAGGCCCTTCTCTCTGTTAAAAAGAAGCTCAGCTGACAAATTTCTAATTTATATTCATTCAAAACTTTGATCATAGTTCCATGTATTTTGGTATCTAGTATTACTGATAAAAGTCTAGAAAGTTTATTATTCATAGTGCTTTAAAAAAGCATTTGAATGAGGCTTGAAACTTCTAATCCAATTCTGAGGATTTAAATACTATGTTGTTAAAAAAAAAAAAAAGAAGGAAATTAACATGTGATACAGCATTATTAACTAAAGTACAGATTTAGTTCAAATGTCAAATAAATAAATAAATAATCTTCTTAAAAAAAAAGGTCAGCTGAGAAGCAACTCTTGACAGTCAGTGTCAGGAGGGAGTGACCATCTCGCCCTGAGATTCAGTCATTTAAGTGTGTTTAGAGTATTGCCTAAAATCTCAAGTGCCCCACCCCTGGGAAACAGATGTGGTCCACGGCTCTTCCTTTACAGATGAGGAGCCATGTCTGAAAATAAACTCCCTGTCTGCACACTGGGCATCAGGGGCCTGGAGAGGTGGAAAGACTGGTCCCCGAACAGGGCCACGACCAGGCACGTCCAGATGGGGGTTGCTCTCCCCATCTCACACCCCAGAGTCTAAGTCTCCACCCACCCGAGTCCCAAGCGGTCACAGAGAAACCCCGCGGGGCGCCCACTCACATCCGTGGGGTCGTTTTCATTTGAGACGTTGACCAGGTAGGTGAGCTCGGCGCACAGGTGGTTATCAGAAGGGTACGGGTTGTTCCACGTCAGCAGCCACGTGTGGGAGATGTCGGCGTGAACCGTGAGGTTTCTGGGGGCCAGCGGTTTCACTGTGGAGAAGGAGTGGCTGGTGAGGGGCTGGGTGGGGCGACGGGAGGAGGTGGGCCTATGCAGGCACGTAGACAGTTTAGAGTCTCAGTCACCACCACCTCCACAGCACATCAATGGGAAACCACGTCGATTTAGTCATAACAGAGAATTACAACTGTACCCCCGATTCTCATGTTGCTAAAATCCTACTGAGCACTGATTGTTCTTCTTGTTTAGGTGTTAAGTCATGTCAGACTCTCTGCTACCCCATGGACTGTAGCGCACCAGGCTCCACTGTTCATGGGATTTCCCAGGCAAGAATACTGAAGTGAGTTGCCATTTCCTTCTCCAGAACATCTTCCCTTCCCCGGGGATCGAACCTGCGTCTCCTGTACTGGGAGGCAGGTTCTTTACCACTGAGCCACCAGGGATGGCCACTGAGCACTTCAGTGGTTATTAACTACCTTTTCACAGTGAATGCAAAATGGATAAGCCAAGCAACCCGAACTCTGGCTTTTCCACTCTGATCCTTCATACTTCTGGCCACATCTGTGTCCTCTATTATTTACTAAGCATTTTTCTTTATTTTGATTCCTGTGTTTTAAACCTTCGTCTCTTTTAAAATGATCATACCCATGAGATCACAGGTACATAATGAGCATTAAAACTCGCTCAGTCAGGTCCAACTCGTTTCAACCCCATGGACTATACAGTCCGTGGCATTCTCCAGGCCAGAATACTGAAGTGGGTAGTCTTTCCCTTCTCCAGGGGATCTTCCCAACCCAGGGATCAAACCCAGGTCTCTCACATTGCAGGAGGATTCTTTACCAGCTGAGCCACAAGCGAAGCCCAAGAATACTAGAGTGGGTAGCCTATCCCTTTTCCAGTGGATCTTCCTGACCCAGAAATTGAACTGGGGTCTCCTGCATTGCAGGTGGATTCTTAACCAATTGAGCTATCAGGGAAGCCCCTAAAATCAATATGTATGTGTAAAAATTATTTTAATTAATAGATTCATTCATAGGTCAATTTAAATCACCCCCACCCCACCCTGGGTATGAGAAATCCCTTCAGGAATTGCTGATGTAGTGGCGAAGACTGTGTGCTCTGTGAGAATACTGCCTCTATCACTTAATAGCTGTGTGACCTTAGGCAGGTTACTTGACTTCTCTGAACTATGTACTTTTTTTCTTCTCAATTGCAAAATAGGGGTAATAACTGTCTTTGAGAAACCAAGGCTCAGAGAGGTAACACGGCTTGCCCAAGGTCACACAGTAATAAATTGTGTTTTAAACTCCTGTTACTACACTCCAGCACACTCTCCAGGGATTCCTGTGGGAACTCTGGGTATCAGGATAAGGGTAGCCTCCCATGGTCTACACTGTCTAAAGAAGCAGCAGCTGAATAGTCGACAGAGGGTAGAAGGATGGTTCCCAGTTCAGTTTCTGACCTGCAGCAAGCATGCATTCCACCAAACATACCTCATTCAACACGTTGATCTGGGCACTTAAATTCTGAAGGTTGAAATAACTGAACGGGGCCTGATGTACTCTTGAGCCCAACTCCATTTCAAAGATGGGAGGACTGAGGCCCAGAAAGAGGCAAGAACCCTACTGGGTTTGGGAAAAGGTAGGAGGCTGCTTGGATGGCCCTCTCCCGGGAATAAAGCCTGTGCCCAGCACATTGCAGGAACACCTGTAGCCCCACCCCCGCCCTGCCCCACTCACCGTGCTCGCTGGGCTTGAAGGAGCTGTTCCACAGCAGCTGCTCCCCGGCCCACAGGTCCAGCTGGTAGATGTCTTCTCTGACCGGGTTATCTATCTGCATATGGCATGCGCACACCGCACCCCCCACACCTTCTCTGTTCTCGGGGACACATGTGTGCTTTCTGCAAACACAGATGTTGCATTAGGCTGGGCATGTGACTCACTGGCGACCCCGGGACATGCCTCAAGGAACCTCAGGCCCTTCCAGCTTCCTGGTCACCCTGCCTCAAGGACCAGATCTGGGGACTTGGGATCACAGTAGCTGGGGTGTGGTGGGGACCATGGCCTGGGAACACCTCGCTGCTGCCCACAGCTCCTCATCACATCCACTGTGGACTTTTTATCCACCCCTGTCCCCAGGCTTGGACCCTGAAAGCCACTGAAAGGGAAGAACCCATGGCATGAAAGAATTTGTGACGACATGTGTGTGTCCTAGTGCCTCTCCGGTAGCACAGTCTAGCCCGGGCACATGCCCTGTGCCCCACAGCCTAACCCTAACGTGTCACCCAAAATAGCCAACCCCACATCTCATGGGTTAGGCCAGCAGCTGGCAAATGTTTTCTGTAATGGACCAGATACTAAATATTTGTGGCTTTGCGAGACATACCCTTTCTGTCCCAACTATACAACTCTGCTGATACAGCACAAAAAAGCCCCAGCCGTAGACAATACATAAACAAATGGGCATGGACGTGTGTCAATAAAACTTTATTTAAAAACATGGGTGGTGGGCCAGATGTGACCCATGGGGCAGTTTGCAGATTCCCAGTCTAAGCCAATGTGCATACAGAAGCACAGTGGTAGCCCAAATTGGGTAGCCACATTGGGTGTACTCAGTAGCCCACACAGGGTATGCTGTATATCCCAGTGTGCTCCATAACTGTATGTCTTGTGTACTAGTCATGTCCTGGGTACCACGTGCAACAACAGTTAGCCCTGTGTACCATGGGATATCCCAGTGAACCAGTGAAATGGAAAAACATTCCAAGTTCCATGGTCCACCAATCACTGCAGTGAGCTCTACCCCTAACACTGCACCCCTAAACAATGGTCTAGCCTGGAAGTTCTCAAAGTGTGGTCTGGGGTTCCACTGGGTCTAACAGTTTTCATAGTAATACTCTGACATCAGCCGTCATTTCCACTGGTTTTCTCTCACAAGCTTAGAGTGCAGTTTTCCAGAGGCTACATGATCTGTGGCGATGTTGTTGCTCCGACAGCCTGTTGAATGTGACCTTGTTGGCGCTTGGGATTTAAATTTTCTGTTTTAATTTCTAACACAGAAAATATCAATAGATGTAAGTTACCCAGGCTATATCTATTGGAAGGACTGATGATGAAGCTGAAGCTCCAATACTTTGGCCACATGATACAAAGAGCCAACTCAGTGGAAAAGACCCTGATGCTGGGAAAGACTGAGGGCAGGAAGAGAAAGGGGATGACAGAGGATGAGATGGTTGGATGGCATCACTGACTCAATGGACATGAGTTTGAGCAAACTCTGGGAGATAGTTAAGGATAGGGTAGCCTGACATGCTGCAGTCCATGGGGTCGCAAAGTGTCGGACACGACTTAGTGGCTGAATAGCAACAACAGCTGATGTCAGACTAAAGCTGTTGGGGTCCTCGCTAATTCTTAAGCATTCAAGAGAATCCTGAGACAAACATGTTTGATAACCTCTGATCTAGTCCAGAATTCCACCACATCCACCTGCCAGGTGCCTTGGTGACACTGAGCCTGGAGCCCCACAATGCACTCATTGCCTCTTACCCTGCACCCCGGTGCCTCATCCCTACGGTGCCCAGACAAGCCCCCAAGAGCTGAATTTAGCACATGCATTCCAGGGCACCACCTAGGCCAGGTGAACTCCAAGGCGAACCCTCCCCAACTCCCAGCTCCAGCCCAGGCTTACTCAGAGTAGTAAAAATTCAGCTGGTAGGACAGGTGGAGCTCGGCTCTGCAGTTGGTGGGCCCGGCCATCTCCCACTCACAGGTGGAGATGCTGATGTAGTCGGAGAAGCAGGTGGGATCCTGAAGGACCCTCATGCTCCCTGGGGAGACACAGGAGACCTCTGAGCAGCTGGAGCCCGACAACCAAGAGGGATGAGTCAGAAACCAGCCCACACACAACAATGAAACCACTGTCACGGCACAGTCCCTACAGAGCGGGGGCCAGGACCGGGCTCCGGGAGTTTCCCAGCTAGCACTGGGATGATGCCTGCAGCTGAAGAAATACCTTCTGGTACAGGGTCCATCAGTGGGGACAGACCAAATGCACTTTTATCATATGCAAACTCAATGACCTGCCCATGGCTGAATGAAAGGAAAAACATGTCAGTCTGGGGATTGCTACCCCACCACCACAGGCATCTGTCCCATGGTGTGGGTTGGGGGAGGCACTATTTTCCACTGACTTGCTCCCTGCCCCCCATCTATTCCCCAGCCCTCTCTGTGCTCAGGAGACTGACCCTCATGGCCTTGTCATCCAGACGCTTTGTCCTCTGGCTTGGGCCAATGCTGAAGGACCAGATGAGAAGCTTGGGGGACTTCTTTCAACAAGTTTGTTGGCAGAGCTGGAATCTGAACCCAGCCAGATGAATGCTGGGTTCGCCAAATCATCAGGGAGCTATTGCCCTGCTCTGGGCGGCCATACCCGGCCACCAGGTGCCTTCCGGCTCCCACGCTCAGTACCAGGCCCCTCCCAGCTCACAACAACTTGCATTTGTTCACTGGATAAAGGAGTTACCACATTAAGGAGAATCTTGCTGCTGTTTAGTCGCTAAGTCATGTCAGACCCTCTTGCAACCCCACAGACTGTAGCCCACCAGGCTTCTCTGTCCTTGGGATTTCCCAGGCAAGCATACTGGAGTGGGTTGCCATTTCCTCCTCCAGGGGATCTTTCCAACCCAGGGATCAAACCCATATCTTCTGCACTGGCAGGTGGGTTCTTTAACACTGAGCCAGGAGGGAAGCCCAGGGAGAGTCATAAATGTCTAATAAATACCCCAAACCCACCTCACGTCCAAAACTAACTCCTGATTCCCCGCCCGCTCCAAATATCCTCTGCATCTCATCAATGACAACTGTGTCCCTCCCAGTCACTCAGGTCACTCTTGCCATCTGTCTCTCTCACCCCAATTCCAATCTGCCTTCAGATCTACCTTCAGATGGGTCCAAACGCCAATGCCCGCCCCCTCTGCCCTGCCGGTCCCGGCCCCACGCGTCTCACGGTGCCTCCTCCCTGCCTCCCAGTTCCCACCCAGCTCGGGCCCCCGCTTACTTAGTTGTCTCCACCTCTTCCCTCCTCCTGCCCACTGACTCCCCTACGTCTGCAGTCTGTATCGCTTGGTCTCTCCAACACTCCAGGCAGGCTCTGGGCTTGGGGCTGCCACTGAGCATGCTCCTAACCTGGATGTGTGCCCGGCTCCCCATTTCCTTCACATTTTTGCTCCACTGTGGCTCCAGGCACTTTATTTTTTAGTTTTTAAATTGAAGGACAATTGCTTACAGAATTTTGTGGTTTTCTGTCATACATCAAAAAGAATCAGCCACGGGTATACCCATGCCCCCTCCCTTCCTGAGCCTCCCTTCCATCTTCAAATCACAGTCCTCCCCCTCCAGCCAGCATTCTGAGTCCTGCCTCATCTGCCCTATTTTGTCCTTCGCCATCATCTTCTGAATGAATCTGAGCAAAACTCCGGGAGACAGCGGAGCCTGGCATGCTGCAGTCCCTTGGGTTGCAAAGTCAGACACAACTTAGCGACTGAACAACAGCAACATCACCTTGTAAGGTAGCCTATCCCTTCTCCAGCGGATCTTCCTGACCCAGGAATCGAACTGGGGTCTCCTGCATTAGCAGGTGGATTATTTACCAGCTGAGCTATCAGGGAAGCCCCTAAGGCTCTTTAGAATCTCCTTAATATTAGAAGCATCTGTCATCAGCTGTCCCCTCCCACTATCATGCAGTCTCCTCCAATCTTTGTGTTGTTCTCTGATTATCCTGGGGGCCTGGTGTGGAAACAATCCAAAGGTCTGCTGAATGAAGGAAGGAACAGATGACTGACGGGGGGTGACTTACCAGAGCCGGCCACCCACAACAGGATCAGGCAGCTCACTGGGAACATGAGTACAGAGAGAAGCCGCCACATCGAGAGATCCTATGGTGCCTGCTGGGAGCAAGTAATCGGGTGAGTGGGTTAGCACTGACTCGTGATCTCCCAGCCCCATCAACCCGAGCAGCTTTCAGAGCTCACCTTCCTCCAGACATGACCCTCCCTCAGCCAGCAACAAGCCTTCCACACCCACGAGAGCTCTGCCTACAACCACTAAACACAACACCCCCGCACAAAGCCCAGAGTCAGAGCCACAGAACACCTGTCCCAAGAGATGCTTCTTAAAAGAAACCCCATGGCCTGTTGAGTTTGAGCAACCCCCCTTAGACTTCTGCAAATTCATAATGCATATTAACATGTGAAGGTTCGGATAAGTCTCACAGTAAAGGAATCTACCTTTCTTCATTTAACCCAAGGCTTACAAAATTTATTTCCAGACCTAACCTTCATTTATGTGTCTGTGTGTGTGTGTGTGTGAAAACCCCAATTAATCTCTGGAGCAGTTTACAGTTCCTTGAAATATACTTTGGAAATGCCAATCTTTAATTGTCCAGCCTTACAGAGCTGGTTAAATAAATGATGGTACCCATGCCAGGAAGTATTGTGTGCTGTGCTAAGTCGTTCAGTCGTGTCTGACTCTTTTGTGACCCCGCGCACTGTAGCCCACCAGGCTCCTCTGTCCATGGGATTTCCCAGGCAAGAACACTGGCGTGGGCTGCCATTTTCTTCTCCAGGGGATCTCCCTGACCCAGGGATGGAACTTGCTTCTCCTGTGTCTCCTGCACTGTAGGTGGATTCTTTACCCATGAGCCCTCAGAGAAGCCCCCAGGAAGCACTGCTGCTGCTGCTGCTAAGTCGCTTCAGTCGTGTCCGACTCTGTGCGACCCCATAGACGGCAGCCCACCAGGCTCTGCCGCCCCTGAGAGTCTCCAGGCAAGAACACTGGAGTGGGGTGCCATTTCCTTCTCCAGTGCATGCAAGTGGAAAGTGAAAGTGTAGTCGCTCAGTCGTGTCCGACTCTTCGCGACCCCATGGACTGCAGCCCACCAGGCTCCTCCGTCCAATGGGATTTTCCAGGCAAGAGTACTGGAATGGGGTGCCATCGCCTTCTCCGCCATGAAGCATTAGGCAGCCACTAAAAATGACGCTGCTGAGCGTGTTAGATTTACTACATCCACGGCTTAGTTCTTCACTCCTCTTGTACCCATGTAACTTTGCAGTCCCTTGGACTGCAAGGAGATCAAACCAGTCGCTCCCAAAGGAAATCAATCCTGAATATTCACTGGAAGGATTGTTGCTGAAGGTGAAGCTCCAATACTTTGGCCACCTGATGCAAAGTGCTGACTCTCTGGAAAAGACCCTGATGCTGGGCAAGATTGAAGGCAAAAGGAGGAGGGGATGGCAGAGGATGGTATGGTTGGATAGCATCACAGACTCAGTGGACATGAATTTGAGCAAACTCTGGGAGATAGTGGAGAACAGGGAAGCCTGGTGTGCTGCAGTCCATAGGCTCAGACATGACTTAGCAACTGAACAACGACAACTTTGCAGTGCTTCCACCCCCATCATCACTCCAGGGAGGGTGTTCTCTGCAACCCTTGAACCCTGGCCTCAGCTATGTGACTAGCTCCAGCCAGTAGGACATTAGCAAAAGTGATGCACAGGGAGACATGCTGTTTCAGGGCCACTGCCCGGACAACACGCCTGGGCTAGACTCTGGGATGCTGACATGCAACAGTCCCAGCAGTTTCATGCTGCATTAGGCAACAGGCGGCCGCCCCATTTGGGAGAGTGAGGTCATTTGAGTCAGGTCAAGATCAGCAGGGCTGCCTGCCAACTGGAGGCTGACCTTGGGTGCACTAGTGAGATCAGCCCAGCAAAATCAGCCAAGCCCAGGTAAGCTGCCCCCACGAACTTGAGCTAAAAAATGTCTCCTGTTACATGCCCCTTGAGGTTTTGTGGTTAGTTATGACACAACACTATTACTATTCCCCTCCAGTCATTACTCCGCCACCCTGACTTCTAACCCTGGATCACTTTTCTGCTGTTTACACAAACGGAATCGTGCATCACCCCTAATATGTTAATGACATCCCATAATCCGTGATCTGTTGTTGTTCAGTCACTCAGTCGTGTCTGCCGCTTTGCAACTCCATGGACTGCAGCATGACAGCCTTCCCTGTCCTTCACCATCTCCTGGAGTTTTCTCAGACTCATGTCCATTGAGTTGGTGATTCCATCCAACCATCTCATCCTCTGTTGCTCTCTTCTCCTCCTGCCCTCAGTCCTTCCTAGAATCAGCACCCAATCCGTGATTGGGGAATAAAAATTAGAAAATGCAGTTACCCCAAAGAAAACCTAATTCAAATCCCCCCAAATCACAAGGCCCAGCAAGAACCCCTTACGTACTGAAATCTATTCTTCCATATCTGTTCTATTAAAAACTGGGAGATAAACATAAGTTTTATTTACCAAAATTGCAGCACCCAATACATGCTAAAGCTTAAAACTTAAACTTACTACATCCTTTAACATCATTCCAGGCCACTAGGATCCCCAGCAGTTAATTAGTAGAATTCCATTGTGTGGCCACTGTCAGATTTTAGCCCTTATTTATTATGTTTATTACTTTGTTACTATAAACAGAGGGGTTTATGAGTCCTTCCTTGGAAAACCATCACCATACATTTCTCTGATTATTTCCTTAACTTTAAATACATGCTCTGTCACTTGGGACAGAGCAAATTGCTTAACGCCCCTGTTCCTCGGTTTCCTAATCCATCAAGTGGGGCCAACTCCATTTCACTGGGATGTTATGAGGATTTTTTACAAATTAATTAATTAATTAGGCTATGTAGAGTCTTACTTGCAGGCATACTGGAGCTTCTCCCTAGTTGAGGCGAGTGGCATATGGGATCTTATGCCGTCCAAGGATCGAACCTGAGTTCCCTATATTGGAAGGTAGATTCTTAACCGCTGGACCACCAGGGAAATCCCTGTTGTGAGGGATTAAAAAAACCTACACACGTGGAGTCCTCAAACAGTGACCTGAACAAAGTAATGGGTCAAGTAATGTCAGCAGTTATTATCACTAAGAAAGGCGCTCAGAAGCCGACTCCCGAGGGGTCAAGGAGTTTGCAGTTTCCTCCCACCACTCCTGACGCGTAATGCCAAACGCCCTCTCAGAAGCAATAGACTGGGATGGCTCCCCTGGCTTGACTGAGAGCACCTACCCCACACCCTCAAGCCCCGCAGCGGTCTCTATGTGGGAGTCCCATCCGGAAAAGCAGCTGCCAGGCCTCGGGCTGCTTCAAAGTTCATGCGCCATTAAGAGAGTTACCCTAAATTTCAGAGTTTTGGCTCCTTTTACTGCTCCGTGGAAAAGACACTAAGATCAACCTCACAGGTGTGTTGCAAAGAGGAAGTGAGCTGTGTACCTACCGCACGTGGCACAAAGTCGGGAGCCTAATACCATGCCAGGGCCCTCAACCTCCGTGGGAAGCTTTCCAGTGACTTTGTCCCACTTGAAATCCCTCCCCAGCGGGGCCCAATCTCCCTCTCCACCTGGCTCCGCCTCCCTCTGTGCTTGGCCCCGCCTCCTCTCCACCTGGCTCCCACATAGGCAGGCACTCCTGCCCCACTGGACACCCTCACTTCCTGCCACCACTCTTCAAACACACCAGGAACTCATTCTCGCCCCCATGCCTTTCCTCTCCCTATCCTCATTCATTCTTGCTCACCCTCTTGTCTCCCTCTCATGCATTTATTTATACATTTATTCATAATGAATAAACGACCCCTTAATACTCGAGTAGTTTATCAAGAAAAGAAAGGAGAGTCACCAACATAATTACAATAGGACCATCAAAAGCAGGAAGTTAACACAGATGCCAGTTAACCCACAGACCCTATTTCCATTTTGCTAATTGCCCCGACAATGCCCTTTTATGCATCTGAGGACCATGCCATCCCAGTGCCCAGGGCTTGGCTTCTAAATATTATTCTGCACTGACAGAAACCAGAGCTCCTCGGAGAAACAGCTGACTCTAGGAGCAGGGAAAGTACACGAAAAGCTTAGGATTCTTGTGCCAGTAAAGGCGGGCTCTGAGAGTGATGAAGACCTCTCGAAAAGACAGAGCCAGCTAGAATGGGTGCCCACTGGCCAAAATAGGCAAAACTGGAACCTCATAATGAATCTTTTAGTAACCAACTGTAACCCTTTAGAGGTAAAATAGGGGTGCAGAAGTCTAAAGTGATACAGATGAATAAGTGGGGGGAATGGACAGCTCTATTTCACCACAGCAGCCTCCAAGTATCTCCCCACAACTCATATTAATTATTATGAATTAATGAGTCAAATACTTATTAATAAACTATGCATGCATGCTAAGTCGCTTCAGTCATGTCCGACTCTTTGGGACCCCATGCACTATAGCCCACCAGGATCCCCTGTCCATGGGATTCTCCAGGCGAGAATACTGGAGTCGGTTGCCATGCCCTCCTCCAGGGAATCTTCCTGACCCAGGGATCAAAGCACGTCTCTTAGGTCTTCTGCATTGACAGCCGGGTTCTTGACCACTAACACCACCTGGGAAGCCCCATTAATTAACTTTATAACTTTAGATATTTTGTATACAGTACTTTATATATATATATGTATGTGTGTGTATATATGTGTATATATATATATATATATATAATTGTATAGAACCTTATACACAGAAACCTGGCAGATACCACCTTAACCAAATGGTCTGTGTTGACATGGCCAGGGACAAATCAAGGTCATGAGCTTTCGGAAAACAATGCGCTTGGAGGACCACAGCATCCCTTCCCTGGGGTCCTGTCCCCAGTGCACGAGTCGCATGGAAACGTGGAAATGTTAGACAAGCCTACTTGAAGGGTGGTCCGTATAGCAAGTGGCCTGTACTCTTCAAAAAGTGCCCTGGGGCGAAAGGCAAGGCGACTGGGAGACGTTCTCCTTTCAACTGTGTGTCTATCATCCCAAGAGCCCAGACAAGAGTGTCATGTACGATCAAGCTCCTAGTTCCTGGGACAACGCCTGTGCTAGGAAAGCATGTGCAAAGCATGTGCTCAGGAAAGTCTGTCGAATGAATTCACTTTGGACATGATCTGGCGCCTCTGATGGGCTCAGCATGGGCTGGAAAACTTTCCCTAGGGGAGACTTGGTATCCACCTGAAGTCCCAACTGGCCCTCCTGGCAGAGCTGCCGTGAAGACCAAGGAGGGAGGGATGGGAGTGGGGCGGTAGGGCTGTGATGCTGGTTTCCTCTGCCTAGTCTGCATAACCTTCCCTCTCACAAGATCACAGAGATCCACAGCATCCTGTGGCAGAGGTGGCAAACGGGTCACTACAACCCAAATTCTGAATAAAGAGAAACAGAGAGGTCAAGACGCATGTCCAGGGTCACACAGCAGAAGGCTAACGTGGTGAAGTCCTCTAAGATGGTGTGGGAGAGCAAAGCAAGCCCCTCTCAGGGAAGACGGAACTATGATATGTACAGCGGGCAGGGTGTTACCTTTGATCTCTTTTGGAGGGCACATCCAGACGTATGTATGTTCACACACACACCCACATACGCACACCCACTGGTTTCACAGGGACAGCGGGTGTTGCATCTCAGGGGAAAACGCAAGATGTGGTGTGCACGTCTTCACACAGCATAGCTGTGGTGGCAACAAGGGCTCTCTGAACATCACAGGGAATGAAAGGCAAAGGTGCAGAAAAGAAAAGGAGTGAAAATGAGAAATTAGCAAGCAATCAAGGTAAGAGGAAATAATCTCAAGTCCCCACCCTCCATTGTGGTATTCCTGAGATTGGGGTTGCAGGGGTATCATGGTGGCCTGCCCAGTCCAAATGCTGACCCGAACAGGGGTGCCTGCCAATATTCCATTTCTCACACGCTGCTGTCCAGTTTCTGCTTGTACTCCTCCAGGGACGCAGTACTCACTCTCAGGTCATTTCTGAGCAGAGTCTGACTGCTGGAAACAGCTTCTTTATCCTAACCAAGCATTTGTGTAAACAGAACCTTGCTTGTCAAGTATTCACTTGATCTTTTGCCAAGTATATGAGAGTTATTACTTTACTGACTCAGCCGGAGAGCCCTGCAAGATGGGTTGTTATTCCCACTTTCTTCCTAAGGGAACTGAGGCCAGAGAGGTCAAATAACTTGCCCATCAGATACCACAGCTAGAGAGAGGGCAGGGCAAGGGTCAGAATCCAGGTCTGCTGGCTTCTGAGCCCAGGTACCTTCCAATATACCAACTCCTTCAACTTCTCCTAGAATCACAGACTGAACCCAACAAGATGGAATGAAATGAGCCAGGAAGAGTTGGTTATTCTGCTTCCTTCTAAACTTTTTACATAGGTTAATTCAATAATCAAAAGAGTCCTTCCAGCTAAAGCCATATTAACAGAAATGTGAGAGCCATGTCCAGGGAGGTGATAGTACCCAACTGTAACTGTGCCTCCCTTTGGAAGGAATCCTGCTGACTTGAAGCTTGTCGAGAGGATGACAACTGACACAGAGAGGGCCCGAAAACCCCAGAGGATCTAGCAGGCCCTTCCCTAAAGGGCTCTGTGCTCCCATCGCCTGCAGCCTCATCATGCAGTCAACAAACATTCAATATTTACTCCAATATTTAAACAAGCCAAGTTTCCTGGAGTGGGTACCTATTCCCTTCTTCAGGGTATCTTCCTGACCCAGGGATTGAACCCGGGGCTCCTGCAATGCAGGCAGATTCTTTACTGAGCCACCAGGGAAGCCTTAAACATTATATATATATTCAATTTAGTTCAGCTCAGTCACTCAGTCATATCTGACTCTCTGCGACCCCATGGACTGCAGTATGCCAGCCCTCCCTGTCCATCACCAACTCCCGGAGTTTATTCAAACTCACATCCATTGAGTCAGTGATGCCATCCAACCATCTCATCCTCTGTCATCCCCTTCTCCTCCCACCTTCAATCTTTCCCACCATCAGAGTCTTTTCAAATGAGTCAGATCTTCACATCAGGTAGCCAAAGTATTGGAGTTTCAATTTCAACATCAGTCCTTCCAGTGAATATTCAGGACTGATTTCCTTTAGGATGGACTGGTTGGATCTCCTTGTAGTCCAAGAGACTCTCAAGAGTCGTCTTCAACACCACAGTTTAAAAGCATCAGTTCTTCAGTGCTCAGCTTTCTTTATAGTCCAACTCTCACATCCATACATGACTACTGGAAAAACCATAGCTTTGACTAGACGGACCTTTGTTGGCAAAGTAACGTCTCTGCTTTTAAATATGCTGTCTAGGTTGGTCATAACTTTTCTTCCAGGCGGTAAGCGTCTTTTTATTTCATGGCTTCAGTCACCATCTGCAGTGATTTTGGAGCCCAAGAAAATAAAGTCTCTCACTGTTTCCATTGTTTCCCCATCTATTTCCCATGAAGTGATGGGACCAGATGTCATGATCTTAGTTTTCTGAATGTTGAGCTTTAAGCCAACTTTTTCACTCTCCTCTTTCACTTTCATCAAGAGGCTCTTTAGTTCTTCTTCGCTTTTTGCCATAATGGTGGTGTCATCTGCATATCTGAGGTTATTGATATTTCTCCTGGCAATCTTGATTCTGGCTTGTGCTTCATCCAGTCCAGTGTTTCTCAAGATGTGCTCTGCATATAAGTTAAATAAGCAGGGTGACAATATACAGCCTTGACATACTCCTTTCCCTATTTGGAACCCGTCTGTTGTTCCATGTCCAGTTCTAACTGTTGCTTCCTGACCTGCATATAGGTTTCTCAAGAGGCAGGTCAGGTGGTCTGGTATTCCTATCTCTTTAAGAATTTTCCACAGATTGTGGTGATCCACACAGTCAAAGGCTTTGGCATAGTCAATAAAGCCGAAATAGATGTTTTTCTGGAACTCTCTTGCTTTTTCGATAATCCAACAGATTTCGGCAATTTGATTTCTGTTTCCTCTGCCTTTTCTAAAACCAGTTTGTACATCTCGAAGTTCTTGGTTCAGATACTGTTGAAGCCTGGCTTGGAGAATTTTGAGCATTACTTTACTAGCATGTGAGATGAGTGCAATTGTGCGGTAGTTTGAGCATTCAATATTTAAAACAGCCCTATCAAGTAGGTACTATTTTTTTTTCCCATTTTCACATGAGGAAACTAAGGCTCAGAAAAGTTTGGTGACTTCTCTGAGGTTACAGAAAGGTGACAGTCCTGGGATCTGAACAGGGGCAGTCAGGATCCAGAGCCTTTGCTGGCTCTTAACCACTATAGGTGTTTAGACGCCAGAGTCCTCAAAGCTTTGGAGGTCACTGACCCATGTAAACATCCGTTCCAAACTCCAAGATCTTTTCCTAGAAAAGTGCAAACATTTAATTTTGCATTCCATCTTAGTGGTTCACACAGAGGTTACTTGAGCTTGCCTGCGTGGGTGCTAAGTCACTTCAGTTGTGTGCAACTCCTTGTGACCCTATGGACCGTAGCCCGCCAGGCTCCTCGGTCCATGGGATTCTCCAGGCAAGAACATTGGAGTGGGTTGCCATCTTCCCAACCCAGGGATTGAACTCACGTCTCTGTGTCTCCTGTACTGATAGGTGGGTTCTTTACCACTGAACCACCAGGGAAGCCCACTTGAGCTTACTGAAGCCCAAGTAAGGACTCCAGGTCAAAGGCCCTCCTGTAGGCCATGAGCAGTGTTTGAGACTCTTTGAATAGGGTCATGTTAAGACTTTTTCCAAAACCTAGTTTGGAGGTAGGGAGAACAATGGAATAAGGGGAAGCCAGGGGTGGAGGGGGCAGTGAGCAGTTACTACAAACATGAGTCACCCCATCTTGCACCCCATGTTGCCATCTTGCACCCCATGTTGCAGCCAGAGTCATTTTAAAATTGGAAACCAGGCCATGATCTGCTCACTTCACTGGCCTCTGTCTCCTGAAAGATATCTTCCCTCGGGCGGGGGAGGGGGCCACAGAGCCCCAAAGGTTCACAGCTCATCCAAGAACAGCATCCCTGACTCAGCGTCAGATCCAAACCCCGGAATGCAAACAGCCAATCCAAAAGGGTACACGCTGTGTGATTCCGTTTATGTAACATTCTTGAAATGATCAAATTATGGAAATGGTGAATAGATGAGTGGCTGCCAGAGGCGGCGGGAGGGGGTGGCGGGGAAGGAGGGAGGGAGGGAGGTGTGGCTATAAAAGGGCAACACGGGGATCCTCGAGAGGAAAGGACTGTTCTGTGTCTCACTGCGGTTGTGGAGACAAAAACCTGTGCACATGATAAGGTTAAATTAGTAAGAGTCAGGCTAAGAAAATGAATACAAAGAACATGTGCGTGTGCACTTGCCTGTAAACACATGCAGACAAGTGCAAGCACAACAGGGGCTATCTGAGGACGAGCAGGTGATTCTATCAATGTCAATATCTTGGTTGTGATACTGAACTACAGTTTTGTAAGACATGATTACCTTTCGCGGAAAGAGTATAAGGGACCTCTCTGTATTATTTCTTACAACTGTGCGGATGAATTCTTACAATTTTGTTGTGTTGTTGCTTAGTTGCTCAGTCATGTCTAACTCTGCGACCCCATGGACAGTAGTAGCCTGCCAGGCTCCGCTGTACATGGGGATTTCCTAGGCAAGAATACTGGAGTGGGTTGCCATGCCCTTCTCCAGGGGATCTTCCCAAGCCAGGGATCGAGCCCAGGTCTCCCGCATTGTAGGCAGATTCTTTACCTTCTGAGTCACCAAGGAAGCCCTCATTCTTATAATAATTACCATAAAATTAAAAGTTTAAGAAAATGCACACACACAAAAATCCCAAACCAGCCAAATCCGTCTAATGATCTGGGTCCTGAGACCCCAGTAGCATTCCCTCCTATTCCTGCCCTCTTTCCCCAAGAGCCTTTCATCCCAGTGGCCTTCTGAACACTCTGATATACTCCTGTCTCTTTCCTCCTTCGCAGCCTATATATCAGGAAACACCATGCAACGAGGGCTCCTTTGTTACTTCTTATCTAGGCACCTTGTTTATTTCTGTCATATACTTATCACCATCTCTAATCATATCACTGAGGTTATATGTGTGAATGTTTACTTTACTTCAGGATGTGGATGGCAAAGACACAAAGCTTTGGTGACAAAAATGTTTTCAACTTTCCCAGATCAAAACACACCATGAAGAAAAAAAGCAAGCAAGCAAAGGATTAGCAAAATAGTAGCAATCTGCATTCTAGAAAGTGAAGGGCCTTCATATATAAAGTGGTCTTACAAATCAATAAAACAAACATCTCTTTGAGAAAAACAGTTGTGGTTATTGCTTTGTCCCCTGTGTCTAAACAATGCCTGACGTGTACACAGTCACGTGCTCATGAAACATCTAGGAAATGTTGGTTAAAATTCAACCACAGTGAAGACAATAATCTGGTTTTAAACACGGAGTATGTATCAAGCCTTTGCTCATTCCAATTGCTATGCATATATAATGCTTATTATGTGCTTGCAGGACTTGGTTCTAAGTGCCTATAACATATTGAGCAATTTAGTTCTCACAAGTACTGTTAAAATCCCCAGTTTTTAAAAAAAATCTTTTTATGTTATTTCTTATTTGAATGACATTTATTTTGGTCATTTTCTATTAAATTCAGCTATGTTCTTTTTTCTTTTTTTTGTTTCATTTTAATTTTTAAAACTTATTTTATTTTTTAATTGAAGAATAATTGCTTTACAGAATTTTGTTGTTTTCTATCAAACCTCAACATGAATCAGCCATAGGTATACATACGTCCTCTCCCTCTTGAACCTCCCTCCTATCTCTCTCCCCATCCCACCAATCCCCATTTTAATGATGAGGCCACAAAGGCACAGAGAGGTTAGCGCACTTGCTTGTGGGCAGAGAGCTAGGATCTGAACCCAGGCAATCTCACTCCAGAACCCATGCACCTAACCACTGCCTCTAGACACATAGTTCCTGAAGCCCTGGCATGCGGCATTACCAGTCCCACTGGCCAGGGAGGAAACCTGAAGCCTCAAGAGGGCAAGCGACAAAGCCAAAGTCACAGAGTTAGGAAGCAGCAGAGTCGGGGGAAGCCTGAGCCAAGAAGAGAGCAGAAGCACCCAGAGTGTGCCGGCGGCCGGAGACATGCTTAACTCACTCTTTTGATCTGGGAGGAGATGAGCAGTGAGTCCTGAAATGTCAGAAGCCAGCAGGGGTATGGAAGCGACCCGCTGGGGCTCAGCCTGAGCCCAGCAGGGTGCACAGGCTTCCTGCTCCTCTTCCCTCTCTTGGCTGCAGACCCGAGTGAAGGGCGGGGTGGCAGTGGAGGGGGTGGATCAGTGGACAGGATGCAGCCAGCCCCGTGACAAGAGGCACGTGGAGAGGGAGCCCAGGACAGCAGGGCCAAGGGGCGTACCTCCCCTGGGAGTTGCTGACCCCTGAAACTGCACAATCTGAAGCTGGCCTGCAGCTTCCCTTGCTCTCCGGGGCAGCTGAGCCGGTCTGGCAGGGGGCCAGGAGGGAAGGGAAGACACAGCCTTCCCAGAACTGCTGCCCAGCGAGAGTTCCTGGAATCAGTGGCCACATCAGCTGCCCCACCCAAAACAGAGGCTGGCCAGGCCAGAGCCCCAAGATGGCCTGGGCTCTGCCTGCCTGCCCCACTCCCAACCCGAGAAGGGAGGGGAGGGCAGGCTGGTGGAGGACTGTTTCTGCCGCCACCAGGAGCAAGAACCACCTCACCCAAGAGCCTGCCAGGCTCCCCATGTACCTGCTGTGTGCTCCAGGCCTCACCAGGCTCCCTGTGTACCTACTGTGTACTGATGTTTTAACCAGGCTCCCCGTGTACCTACTGTGTGCTCATGTCCTAACCAGGCTCCCCGTGTACCTATTGTGTACTCCAGGCCTCGCTAGGCTCCCCGTGTGCCTACTGTGTGCTCCCGTCCTCACCCACTCGCTCGTGACCCATGTATTCTTTTTTTTCATTTTTATTTATTTTTGGTTGCACTGAGTCTTCGTTGCTGCTCGGGGGCTTTCTCTAGTTGCAGCAAGCAGGGGCTACTCTTCATGGTGGTGTGTGGGCGTCTCACTGTAGTGGCTTCTCTCTGTTGCGGGACACAGGCTCTACGCGTGTGGGCTTCAGTACCTGTGCACACGTGCTTAGTTGCTCTGCAGCATGTGGAATCTTCCCGGACTGGGGATTGAACCTGCATCCCCTGCACTGGCAGGCAGATTCTTACCCACTATGGTACCACGGAAGTCCTGCCCCATGTATTCTCATTGCAGGTGCTTTCTTAGCACTTACTATCGGCCAGCTACTACAGATGTGGAAAAAGACATTCATTCACTCATTCATTTCTTCCTCCTTGCCTTTAGCAAATATTTGAGCCAGAAGAAAAGTTACTGGAGGATCTGGGGCACAGTGGTGAGACTATCAAAGGCTCCTTCTGGCCTGGGGGGGTCAAGGGCAGAAGCAGAACCCCATGAGGAGGCCACTGGACTAGCCCAGGTACTAGGTGCCAGGTATGCCAGGGTTGTAGGGAAGAAGAGGTAAGAATGAGTTAAATTCCAGATCTGATTTGAAGGTAGAGTCAACAGGCTTTGCTGACAGAATGGAGTTTGAGGGCTGGGGCAGAGAAAAGGGGATTAGAAGGAGTAAGAAAAAAATGATCCCGAGGGACTTCCCTGGTGGTCACAGTGCTTAAGAATCCATCTGCCAGCGCAGGGGACTTGAGGTTGATCCCTGGTCCGGGAAGATCCCACAAAGCTGCAGGGCAGCTAAGCCCACGTGCCACAACTACTGAAGCCCACATTCTGCAACAAGACAGACCACCACAGTGAGGAGCCTCTGAGTGCAGCAACAAAGACCCAGCACAGTCAGTACAAAATAAATAAATAGACAGTTTTATAAAATGACCCTGAGGGCTTTGGCCTGAGCCATTGGAAGGATGGAGGTGCCACCCACCAAGATGGAGTGGACTGAGGTCAGCCACCATCAGATACGTAGGAGGCTGTGAGGATGGAGCTGTCAGTGCTGAGGGACCGGGAAGGTCCCCCTGGTCCCAAAGGGTCAGTGGGGGCGGGTGGGGTGGGTAAATGACCAAGACTCCCCCAGGGGAGGGGTGGCGGTGTGTGGAGAGGAAGGAAGAACGTGCCCCAGAAGGCACGTGGCCCCGCCAGGGCAGGGAAACTGCTTCACCCTCTGTAAGGAGACACCTAGCCCAGCGCCCGGCACAGAGCAGGAACTCCACAAATGAGTGTGTGTACTTGACTTTATTCCCGTTTTTACACTGATACAGTGCTTCCTTAGTGCTGGGCGCTGATCAAGGATGCTTAAGGACCCCTGTGAGATGAATACAATGATGAAACCCATTTTACAGTTTCTGAAGGAGCCTAAAAGAAGGAGGGTGTGGTCCATTTCCCATCCCACAAGACAGGGCCTGGGCTGCAGCAGTGGGTAAGGGTCACAGAGGATGAGAGCAGTGAGATCAGCAGGGCTGGAGGACAACACTGTCTACCAGGGTTGGTAAGCAATTCAGACCTCGTCCCCAAGGCAATAGGGAGCCACTGAAGGCTATTAAGTAAGAGGGGAGCTGCTTTCCAGAAAGCTCACTCTGACCTGTGTGTGAATGACCGCAGGAGCAGCTGACAGAGGAGCGGGTACTGCCGGAGCTGCAGAAGAACAGGCAGCACCAGCTCTGTCTGGGAGGTGGACGTGGCAGAACCTGGTGATGCCTAGTGGCTGGGAGCTGGGAGCGCAGGTGGCCTTGGGCTGGGGCACGGGCGGATGGGTAGATGGTGGGGGGATGTCGGGAAGAGGCGTGGTCTTGCTGGGGAAGACCACATGCTTTGAGGCACTGTGGACTTGGTGAGTCCAAATGGGTGATGGACCCAGGAGGCATTCAGGAGGCAGTATGTCCTAGCAGCCTGGAGCTCAGAGAGAAGGCTCACGCTGGAGGAGACAGGTTTGTGAGTCATGAGCTGTGGCTCAAGCCCAGGGTTTGCTGTGCAGAGTGAGACACAGCCGCATCTGAGGGGCAGGAGAGGGCTGGGGGCTGTGGATCTCCTTCATGGGACTCGCTTGGGCCAGACTCCCAGAGTGAGGGTCACCATCTCAGGGACAGGCTGGCATCCTACTCCAACAGCCACTTTATGGCAATGTGGGCACTCAGGTTGCCTGTGGACACACTGAGTGCAAGTGTTCACAGGAGAGGCATCTGGGTGACTCCACCTAGCCTCCTGGAAGCCATGCCCATCTTCAGAAGGTACCAGAGCCCCCAGGAAAGAAGCTGAGCCTGAGGGACCTGCGTGCAGATATCACCTGCTGAGGCCCAATGGCCAGCCTCTATCACTCTACAAGCCCTTCTCCTGCTTCGTGTTTCTGCCCACACTTATTCCTCGTAGCTTATCACTCACACACGCCTGCTGTGCACTGTAAACCCCCCAGAGAAGCCAGCTCCTACAAGGCCAGAGGCTATGCCCACCCTATTCGCTGCTATAGCCCTACAGCCTAGCACAGGGCCTGGCACACAGCAGGGGGGGGGATTCTATAGATATTTGCTAAATGGATGAATACCCCCTGGCTGTGTGCAGTGAGGTCCGGCCAGCCAACCCTGATGGAGGCAGGGATACAGCTCCCAGAACTGGTGTTTTCTGCCTCTCTCTGCTGGATAAGCACTGACCAATCAGGGCTCAGAGTCTCCTTGAATACCCCATGCAGGCACCACACAGATCTTAGCCACCCCGGCGCGGGGTGGGGGGAAGGGGCTGACCTCCCAAGAGCTGGTAATTGGGGCATTATCATGATTAGTGCTCACTGCCCTGAGACACAGATACAAGATGTCTGGAGCTCCAGATGCTGATTAGATTTTGGCCGTCTTAGTGATAGTCACGGCTCCTGGTGCGCCTCCTTCCTAAGGTCACCAGAAGTCACCATGATTTTCCCCAGTTCCTTGAGTCTTTAGAGATCAGGCCCTGGGCCCCTCTGCCCATAGGGCCCACCCCTCTTCCCCAGCCAAGGAACACGGAAGGTGCAAGAATTATCATTCCCTTTGTAGACAGGGGAACCTGAGGCCCAGAGAGGTTCAGAAACCTGCCTGAGGATGCACAGCTAGTCAGCAATGGTCCTGGAAAGTGAACCCGGATCTTCCGAGTCACAGTACAGCACCTGGTCTAGGAGAAGCAGCCATAAACTCACCCTTTTTATATACCACTCTGCTTGCTTCTCCCAGCAAGCCCCGTGTGGAAGATGTGGTCAAACCTCCCTTGCACAGAAGAAGAAACTGAGGCTCGGAGGGGTTCAATAATAGTCCCAAGGAAGTGATGAGCTAGAATTTGGCTTCCACCACTGTTTGCCCAGGATTCCCAGGTGGTGTAGCGGTGAAGAATTTGCCAGTCAATGCAGGAGACACAAGGGACGTGGGTTCAATCCCGGGTCAGGAAGATCTCCTGGGGTAGAAATTGCAACCCACTCCAGTATTCTTGCCTGGAGAGTCCCATGGACAGAGGAGCCTGGCAGGCTACAGTCCATGGGATCACAGTGGATATGGCTGAGCGCACACACGCACACACACTCTGTTTGCCTAGCCCTTGCAAGGAGCATGTCTTAACAGTGACCAGGACTTTGCCCCCTAGGCAAACCTGACAGGGCAGCACAGATAAATGCTCCCTGCCCACGGTCTGCAGACAGGCGGGGCTGGGGTGGGGCTCTCCTCGGAGTTCTTTCTGTTGTCTCACCCCTTATCATTCTTGGCCCGGTCGGGGACACTCGTCAGTCATGTGGGGTGACCCACGTGGGCAGGGACCCCAGGGCACCTAAGACGTGGAAGCTTAACTCTGAGCATGGGCTCGGCACTAACTGGCTGGGAGACCTTGGCAAGCTGGGGTCCTTGGAGACCGATCACAGCGCCTCGGTCTCTTTATCTGTGAAATGAGAGCAGGACCACTTTGCCTCCTGGGGTGGTTGAGGAGAGGCAAAGGGACCATGGCTGGCATGGCTGGGCAGAGAGGCCTGGGGCAGAGCTGACAGGACAGGTGACAGAGCCTGTCTCCCAGCGCCTACTGATCACTCTGCAACTCTGAGTACACAGCAAATGGTGTGACACACAGACGGGGTCTCAGAGCACAAGCTAAGCGAAGGAGCCTGGGCTTGGAAGGGCGATACGTGCTCCATTCAGAAAAAGTCCAAAAGGAGACAAACCAATCCTGGGGTTAGTGGCTGGGAGAGTGTCCTGGGAGAGAGTGGGCGGGAGAGAAACTTCTGTGGGAGGTGCTGGTCATGCTTCGTTCTTGATCAGGTTATATGTGCTCGTGTTTACTTTGTGAAGGTGGGCCTTTGCCTGCATGTACATTGCAATAAAAAGGAAAAGAAAAAAAAGGATGGATGAGACGGAAAGGAAGAGAGCAGAGGAAAGTGCATGAGGCAATCAGGGTATGTCAGCGGAGGTCCCAGAACAGCCAGTTCTCAGGGCTGGTGGATCCCCAAAGACCCTGGAGTCCACAGTTGGAAAGACTGCAGGTGCCTCTAGGCCTTTGCACAGCGCCATCAACACTCTAGCAACTTGCCCCTGAAGACGGGGCACTCACTCCTTCTGGGGGCAGCTTCCAGCCACCACTCGTGGCCACAGAGAGTCACCTCCCTCAGCGTCAACTCAAACATCTAAGAGACTTCAGACACATGACCTCAGAGAGTAGAGAGGGGACAGTGGAGAGCGCATGTCCAGCCCTAACAGGCAGCCGCCCACCACTCTGCTTTGCACCACATATGTGAAGGCCTAGGCATCGCTAGGACTCTCGATTTTCCACAAGAAGCTAGAAATCCAGATTTTTATGTATATTACTTTGATTTTTAAAAACCACACACTACATTTGTGATCCCCTTTGGCTTACAACCACCAGCTGATGTCCTCTTGCAGGGGGGCAGGGGGGTGGATGCAGGGCGGTGAGTGTCCTGAGATGCCAGGACCCCCAACAAGAGGAAAGGAGCAACAGGTGAGACCCCCCTGCACCTTCCCTAAGCTCTGGCACCCCTAAATGTTCCCTTCCTTCTGTCCCTCTGGGATGCAGTTGTTATGGTGATGAGAGGAAGCATGGCTAGAGGCACGCTATCACTGCCTGCTTTTACGTGGCTGAGCCACAACACTTTTTCTGTGAGGAATTCCAAAATTTTGCAAGCCCCACTGCCTTCCTCCTCAGCGGGGGCAGGCAAGGGGAGGTCAAAGAACAGTCTTTAGCCTCCCCGCCCCGCCCCACTGTCCCCCAACATGCCACAGACTCCCCACTTCCCTTGGGCCATTTCCCCTGCCTCCCGGTGCCCTCCACCTACGCATCCTCAGGAAGTTCCTGGTCAAACCCTACTCTTTCCTCTGCCCACTTCACAGCTCTGCCAGTCTCTCTGTCCCAATATCCTCTCCATTCTCATAAAGGGTGAAACATGCCTGTCATTTCTCTGTCTTTCCAGGCTAAAAGTCCTCCAGGGCAAGGATTGTGGCTTACTCATCATGTCTCTTTGCAAACATGGGACGCAGCCAACCAATGCCTGCGAAACTGAAGCTGTCGGCTGCCTCATCGTGGGTGAGTTCCTCCCTCCAGGCCATTCTCACTGCCCAGAACTGCGGGCAATATTGACACTCAGTGACTAATATGAGTACAGGTATGTTTACGAGGTCTTTCATATTCACTATGTTATTATTTTCACAAAAACCCTAGAGAAGGGCAAAGCAAGTCATATCCTCATTTTATGGTTTAGGAAATTGAAGCCCAGAGAGGGAAAATGACTTGCCCAAGATTACTGAGCAAGTGAGCTGCAGAGCTGAGACGAAGATGTAAGTTTTGTTTTGCTTTTTTTAAAAAAAACTCATCTGGGTACCAGAGCAGCGTCAAAGAAAAGTCCTACAACTGTAGAGGGGAAGAAAAGAAAATAATTGGAAAATTAGTCAAGGAAAAAGCAAATAGAGATAACAGGTATAGAAATATTATTCCTGTTGCTGCTGTTTGTTGTCGATTAGTCGCCAAGTCGTGTCTGACTCTTTTGCATCCCCACAGACTGTAACCCGGCAGGCTCCTGTGTCCATGGGCTTTCCCAGGCAAGAATACTGGAGTAGGTTTCCTTCTCCAGGGGATCTTCCCAACCCAAGGATCAAACCCGTGTCTCCTGCATTGGCAGGTGGATTCTTTACCACTGAGTCCTCTTCATACTGAATAAAATGGAATTCAAGGCATCAAAGTATTATTAAAAGAGAGAAGGGTAGCTGTTTTATATTGATAAAAGGAGCAACTCACCGAGAAGGTGTAAAAGTCCTGAACCCTCTTCTATTCATACATTCTATTTACATGCACTTCCAAAAACAAAGCAAAAAACCAAGGGCTTCCCTGGTGGTCCAGTGGTTAGGAATCCACCTTGAAGTGGCCTGAATCCCGGTCAGGGAACTAAGATCCCACATGTCTTGGAGCAACTAAGCCTGTGTGCCGCAATCACTGAGCTTGCATGCCACAACTAGAGAGCCTGTGTGCTTGTGCTGGGATGAAAGAGCTAAAACTTGATATAGCTAAATATATAAATATCTTTTAAATGACACACAAAGCTGAGAGCAGGTCAAGGGAAAATGAACAGAGCTTCCGTTAGAGTGGGAGATGAAGCAGGTAGAGAAAGCTACATAAAAAACATGAAAAATACAAATGATATAATTCGTAAACATGACCTAGATAGACATAGTTTTATAACTTTACACCCAGCCAGAAATACACATCTTTTCAATGACAAGAGGAACAGACAGAAAGACTGATCAGAAAATCCTACAAAGAAGATCTCAACAGATTCTCCATCACTGAGATCATAGAAGCTACAAATATTGACCACTATCCATAGAAATCAATAATCAAAATATAACTTTAAAATTCCATCCACCTTAAAAGACCATAAAGCATATAACAATTTTTAATCAAAAAAGAAATTATCAACTATTTTAGTAGTGAATGATTTTGTGTAACAAGAACTGTGGAATAAAGTCATAGCAGTACTTAGAAAAAAATTATAGCCTGAGGTGGATTTATTAAGGAACAAGAAAAACTGAGAACAACTGTTAGCCACAAACAAGGAGTCTCAGAATGGAAGAAACCCTTACTGACAGCAGCTCAGGTAGAAGAGGGGCTTCCTGGGTGGCTCAGAGGTAAAGAATCTGCCTACAATGCAGGAGACCCAGGTTCGATCCCTGGGTTGGGAAGATCCCCCTGGAGAAGGAAATGGCAATCCACTCCAGTATCCTTGTCTGAGAAATCTGATGGACAGAGGAGCCTGGTGGGCTATACAGTCCATAGGGTAGCAAAAGAGTCGGTCACTACTCAGTGACTAAACAGTAGAAGGGAATTCTGGAGGATTTAGCTGACAAATCCAGTACCAGCCCCGAGGGGGATGTGGTCACTAAAAAGCGGGTGGTATCAACAGAGGTGTGGGTTCCAGACCAAGGAGGTGATAGTCTCCCTCCTTTCTGACTGGGGAAGGCTTTGGGAGAGGCAGTGGTTTTTACGTGGGGCTCCGACCAACTGGATCATGTACAAAGCCAGACTGAACAGGAAGAATGACAATGAATTATGGCTGTGTTGTCTGAAGGAGAGAACCATTAAGGGGACTTCCCTGGTGGTCCAGTGGCTAAGACTCCATGCTCCCAATGCAGGGGGCCCAGGTTCGATCCCCTATCGGGGAACTAGATCCCACATGCCACAATTAAGACCTGGTGCAGCCAAATAAATAAATGCATAAATATTTTTTAAAAAGAAAAAGAAAACCATTGGGCTGGATTGGAGGGCAATGCCTACAACCTCCAAGAAACAGAACTAAAGCTAGAAAGTGAAAGCTCCTGGAAAGCTGAACTGGCTAACTCCCAGGAAACATCTTCTCCTAGTTAGAGCTGTCCAACAGCAGGAATCTGGCTTCTAGAAGGCCTACTCCCCAGAAGCAAGACTGCTGGGAGGCCAGGGGTGAGGGTCGGTCTGCAGGCTTGGAGGGCTGCCGCCGCAGAGGACTGGCATCCCTCCTCTCCCTCTCCGGAGAAGTTCCATTTCCTCTTTTAAAAAGACAAAACACTTTTCTGGCTGTTTCTGGAAACCCTCAGGCCTTTCACAGTTCTCCAAAACAGTCCTTGGTGACTACACTCCGTTATTTCTAACCAAGAAACCTAGTTCTTTTAAACTCTGCTCCGTGGGCTGGACAGCTCAGAATAGTGGTTAAACTTTGCATACTTTTCCAGCCCCAGATTTGAAACCAGATTCTGCCACTTCCGAGTTGCGTCACCAGGTTAAGTCTCTTCCCTGAACCTCAGTTTCCTCCCCAGGGAAATGAGGAGACACCCATGTGTCTACCTGCCTCCATGTACCACGATGCCTGAAGGCAGAGTCAGTCCCCCCTGCCTGCACCTCCACCGTGCCCCCTCTGCTTTAAGGTGCCCTCTCTGTCTGCCATGCTGGGGAGGATGCTCGCTGGCAAAATAATCTGTAAAATGATCTGCACGATGATTGGATCACCTGTGATCTTGAGCCTGGCCTGACCACGTGCACAAAGGTTGCTGAGCATGGATCTGAGTACCAGATCCATGGTAGGTGAGCACTAACAGTGGATGGTGACAGGTGGGCCTTTAGCACTTGAATAGTTTCCATGATGTGCTTAAACACAGTGGTAAAAGCTGAGGACCCTGGAGCTGTCAGGTTCCCAGCTTTGTGACCCCCAGACAAGTTACTAAATCTGCTGCCCTGTCTTTTTTTATATATCTGTAAAATCAGGATAAGAGCAGTTCCCACCTTGTACAGTTTCGCCACAAGATGAATGAGGCAATGTAGGTGTCTGGCTCCCGCTGGCTTTCCTGACCTCTCTCCCCTCCCCTCTTCACCTTGTTTCAATTCTGTCCAACCACATGAGCTTCCCTGTGCTGAGTCAGACACACCTCAGGGCCTTTGCACTTGCTGTTCCTTCAGCCAGGATCGCTCCTTCCCCACATATCTGCCTGTCTTTCTATCTTGGGTCTTAGCTCAAAAGTCACCTCCTCCACTAGACAGCTAGCCCCACAAGGACCCTTGCTTCTCTGTCAGAGGCTGCTGTGTCCACAGCCTCCACACACCTGTCACTTTTAGCTTTGCAAACAGGATCTGCAGGCCGGAGGCTGTTGGTCCCTTTGCATTCCTGTTGCTCAGAACACCTCCTCCTTTTCAGGAAATCTGTTCCACCAAACCCCGGAGGGCCAGGCTTCTCCTCCCTTCACCAGGATCTGTCTCCTCCCTCTCTCCTGGAGGGAGAAGGAGGGGGACTCAGATACCAGCTCAGAGGGTGAGCCTGCCCAGTGAGTCAGAGCTCCCACGCCTGCTTTGGTAAAGACCTGGATTTAAGTGCCAACGAGGAGGTGAGGAGCCCTGAGGGGGCCCCAAGAATGAGAATGAGTCAGTTGGAGGCAAACCCGAAACCTCAGAGGCATCACCACTTCTTGGAAAGGCACAGATGTGTGCACGTAGAACAGTGCACCCAGAGTGGGGGCAAGCAGCAGGCCCGGAAGTGGGGCCGGTGGGCTGGACAAGACCTGTTCTAGCATCCTCTGTGGTTTCCTCCATCTGGCCCGCTCCTCCAGGGCCCCTTGCCCTTCTAAATGTCCCTTCTCAGAGAGGCTCCCCCAACTCCGCCCGCATCCTGCTCTACTTTCTTCTGAGCACTGTCGCTATGGGACATGACACGATACTGCAGAAGACATGACCTCCCGCAGCCCAGGTGTGTTTCCAAATTCAGAATTACTCAGATTAGAGAAAGGTCATCTTGTATAAAATATACCGCCCGTCATAACGATCCCTGCCCCCCACGGGGCCCGAGGAGCACCCTGTGATCAATCACATGTGCGTCTCTGCAGCAAGACACACGAGCCTTCACACCACAGGGGAGAAATGAAGATTCCAAACAGCCTCATGTTTAGTTCATGTCAGGTCTTGCTTCCAACTGAGTGATGAGAACACTTCCGGTTTTCAGAGCTTGTGGATTTCGAATGCTAGATAAGGAGTGTAGCTCTGTGCGTGTGTTTGTGTACTGCTTGTTTTCACAACTCGAAGTCAAATCCCTGGAGGATGAGGACTCTGTGCCCATCCTCTGGCACCTTGCCCGGCATATGCGTGTGTATGACTAAGTCGCTTCAGTTGTATCCGACTCTTTGTGACCCTATGGACTGGGTAGCCCACCAGGCTCCTCTGTCTGGGGGATTCTCCAGGCAAAAATATCTGGGAAGCCCTGCCTGGCACACAGGTGCTCAATAAATATCCAAAGAAGAAATGAATGAGGAAGTCGGGAGCTGGATGTGAAGAAGTGACTCTGTCCTCACTAGGGAGAGAAACAGCAATCACCGAGCCGGGAGCAAGGTCTCTCCAAAAAATCATCTCACAAATGCTGCCCCTCCCTCCTCCAAATACCCATTTTACTGACAAGCAAACTGAGGCTGAGAGGTTAATCAACTTCCTCCAGATCCCACAGACAGGAAGAGCAAGTTCACAATTGAATCTGGGGCCCCTGACTTTAAACCTGTGCCCTTCTCTCTGCCTCAGGCTCAGAGAAGCAAGGCAATAGGGAATACGGTCCATCAGATGCAGGGTCCCCTGGTCTCTCCAGGACCCCCCGTCTCCATTGGGGTTACCCCATCCACTTTCTTAACAGGGCAAGTTTGGACAACGTCTAGGCAAGCCATCATCCACTCTTCTAGCCAAGGGAAATCTGGTCAAACAACTCTGAGCATGTCTCTGGCCCTAAGGAATGCTCCCAAAGATGTCCCTTTCAGCCACCCCAGCAGACTGGCATGATGGGAAAGGACACGTGGGGAAGGAAAGCAGGTTCGAATCCCTCCATCTATCATTCCTAGATATACAACCTTAGGCAAGGCTACTGTGCACATCTCTGAGTCTTGGTTTTCTTACCTGTAAAATGGGTGGGTAGACTCAATGCCATCCAATGGGATTCATTTATTTGCTTAACAAATACACAGTGCTCACTGCACGCCAGGCACTGTTCTGTATGCCTGACGCTTAAGAATTCAGCTCATCACCACAAAAGGTATGAAGTAGCCATAATAATTTCACAAATGGGGAAACTAAGGTCCTGAGACAGTGGCTCCATAAGAAGTATCACGTGGACATCCCTGTTCAGTGGTTAAGAATCTGCCTGTCAATGCAGAAGACGTGGGTTCGATCCCTGGTCTGGGAAGATCTCACACGCGGCAGAGCAGCTAAGCCTGTGCACCGCAACTATTGAGCCTGTGCTCTAGAGCCTGAAAGTGAAAGTGAAACTGAAGTTGCTCGGTCCTGTCCAACTCTCTGCAACTCCGTGGACTGTAGCCTACCAGGCTCCTCCATCCATGGGATTTTCCAGGCGAGAGTACAGGAGTGGGTTGCTGTGAAGTTGCTCAGTCGTGTCCGACTCTTTGTGACCCCATGGACTGTAGACTACCAGGCTTCTCTGTCCATGGAATTTTCCAGGCAAGAATACTGGAGTGGGTTGCCATTTCCTTCTCCAGGGGATCTTCCCAACCCAGGGATTGAACCCAGGTCTGCATTGTAGGCAGACGCTTTACCATCTGAGCCGCCAGGGAAGTCAGGGTTGCTAGTAGCCTCAATGACTGAGCCCACACTCCACAACCACTGAAGTCTGTGCACCTAGAGCCCGAGCTCCACTATAAGGGAAGCCACCACGATGAGAAGCCCTCACACTGCAACAGAGTAGCCCCTGCTCTCGCAACTAGAGAAAGCCCTCGCAGCAACAAAGACCCAGCTCAGCCATAAATAGTAAATAAATAGAAGAATGAGCAGAACCAGCATTTGAACCCGGGCGACCTGGCTCCAGAGTCCATGCTCTTAACCTCCAAGCTATATGTCTTGACAGGTACAACTTCCACTGACGGTGGAAGTATTATGTGTTGGAAATTGCGCTAGGGAGCTTATAAAACATGACGTCATTAACAACTCACAGAAGCTCAGTTTTACAAATGTGAGGAAATGAAGCACCCAGGGGGCTTGTGTCTCTCCTCCACTCCCAGGTGGCATCGAGGGCAGTGGGCATTTGATCCCGAACTCTCTCCTCTGAACTCTCTCCTCCATCTGGGGGTAGGGATTGGGGGTGGGGGAGGCTTGAGAAAAGGAGGTCCAGGAAAGGGTTTTTCTTCTCACATCCCTGATACTTCGTCTCAGCACTTTTTTCTGGATCTGAGCACCAGGAAATTGTGAATGCCTTCAGGGACAATTCCTGTCTCTGCCTGGGCTTTCTGCAACCGTGGGCTTTAGTTGTACAGCAAAACGCATCAGTCACTGAGTCACTGCGTCACTGCCCAGAATTTGGAAACGCTCAGGTCATCCCAGACCTGCTGGGAACTGACTGTGTTGTAATCAGGGCTACAGGCTAGTGCTTCTCCCTCCCTTTGAACTTCCCACAGCCTCCCGCCAAGATTTGACTCTAGAAATCCAGGGTGGGGGTCCAGGAATCTGCATTGTGATTCTTATGGTTCGGGCAAAAGTAAAACACATTGGCCCATACTCCTCTCATGGCGTGCAAGGCCTTTCATGACATGTCCCACCTTTCCATCCATCACTGGCTTTTCTCCCCTTCCCCCCGGCCCCTGCACGACCCCTTAGCCTTTATCTATGCTGTTCCCACTGCTCAGCATGCTGTTCCCTCCCATTCTGCATCTACCAAGCTCCCAACTCCTCTCCCAGGGCTGGCTCACAGGTCCCTGCTCCACGAAGTCCGTCCCATTGCCTCACGAAGGTTGATCACCCTCACCTTATCCTTCCTTTCTTTCTCATAGCTCTCCCCTGCTCCCACAACCCCTTCACCCAGGGGGAGCTCCTTGAAGGCACACACCATTGCCTTGAACAGCACTCCAGCAGTGCCCAGTGGGAGCCCAGTGAATGCTAATGGGTGAATGAATGGCCAGGGTAGGTCATCCCCCCTTCCACATCCCATCAGGCTCATCTGTACTCATGGTGGGTCTAGCTGAGTTCAAGTGGCCTTTGCAGGACTCTGCAACGCCCCTGACTGTGGGGGAAACCCAGACTAACATAAACCCGAGCCTCGGTTTCCCCACTGAACTTGAGGACTTTCATAAAGGCTCTGATGTCCCAGCAAATGCCTGATGTTCCTTAAAGGCCATCCATAAAGGAAGAGCTGCAGGGGAGGGGTCACACCTCCCAGAGGGCAAATGCCAGGGTTCCAACAGGGTAAGTGCTGGCCTGGAGGGTGATCTGTGAATCTTAGCAGCAGGCATCAAGTTTGCTGGTCCCCAGTGTCTCCTGATTATAAGAAATACAGATTTCATTCAAGGAAAAGAAGGAGAAGAATCATCTAGATTCTGGGGTTTGCTGAATCTGAACCTCACCAAAAAGAGCCTGAGAATGTGCATCTTTGAATAGAATCCCCTGGAGAATTTGTTCATAAAATAATTTGACAAATTTTGTTGTTTTGTGGACTGCTCTGGCTCTGGTGCCAGAATGACTGGGTCTGATTCCTGCTCCACACTTGCCTTGTGTGCACCAGCTTGGGCAAGTCATTAAAGCTCCCTCTGCCTCAGCAGTCCTCATCTGCAAAATGGCCACAATACACACAGAGCACCAACCAGAATGGTTATGTTGAGATTTAACTCAGAATACTTCAATGCTCAGGACAGACCCATACAACATAAGTTCCAGCAAATGTTCGCTATTATTGGGCCCATCTAGTATTCAAATAAGGAGAGCAAAGGTCGAAAGGCCTAGTTTCACTCGATTCTTTGATCGGTCTCCAACTTCAGAGTTTTCAGAACTTTCCCCACCCTTTCTCTCCCCGGAATCCTCACCAACTTCCTGTGCGCGGGCTGGGAGTGAGTGCCCAGAGAAGAACCGGGAAAGGAGTTGAGGGGAACGTGGGTGATGAGCCAAGACCCGTCTCACCGCCACGCTCAAGACGCTCCCAAGCACCCAGCACTAGCCTCCCCAGCCCCGCTTTAGCTGCGCGGGGCCGGCCGGCCGGAGTCGCCGCAGCCCCGCTCGCCGAGAAAAGCCGGCAAGTGGGCGATCCCCGCTGGGGATCGGTTGATCGCGGGGTCCCCGCCGTCGGCAGCCCAGCGCTCTCCCAGCCGCCACGACATGCCCGGACCGATTCCCCCCACCTTCCACCCGTACGCGGGAGCCGGGTCCTACCTGCGCGCTCCAGGTCCATTCGCCGTGCCGGCCCCAGAGCGGGAAGTAGGGGACCCCCCGGGAGGCCGTCCCTGCCCTGGCCGCGCCGCTCGGGGCTTTCCTGGGCGCCGGGGGAGCCCGCCCCGCTTCCTGCGCCCCGCCCCGTGTCCGCCCATTGGCTTGCGCCGCCCCGCCCCGCGCACCCCGCGCTCCCCTGGCCGCCCTCTCGGTGGGGCCGCCGCAGGTCCCGGCAGCGTCCCTGTTCCCTCAGTCCCCGCAGTCCGAGGGGCTTCCGATCTCTCCAGGAGGCGACCCCAGCGCCTGGGCTCCGCGGCCACCGGAGGTCACACCCCAGCCAAGAGAACTCCGCAGGGCTTCCCCTCGCTTTCAGAATAAAATCCCAGCTCCCGAATTTAGCATCAGCCCGTCGGTCGCCCCGGCCCGCCATTCCCTCTGAGGCCCCCAGCTGCCTCTCTCCGCAAGAGGGCAGGTGCATTCAGGACTGGGGGGCTGGGCATCTTGAAGCCTTCTCCCTTTTCCGACAAGCCCAACTTCTGAACGCGGATATGTTTTCGGAGCGCCTACCATAGGCCGGATTCCAGAAAACAATTCTTCAATCAACAGTTAGTACCGTTCGGCAGCCCCCTTTCTAAGGCGCTGCATATATTAATATTAACCGCCAGCTACCCTGTGAGGGAGCTATAGTGCAGTCCCCCAGTTTTTTAGATGGGAAAACCGAGGCACAGAGCCTTTGTGGGGAAACTTGTTCAGAATCATGCAGCCGGTGTGGGGTTCGAACCCAGGCATCATGGATAACTAATCCCTTAAAAGCAGCATCGTAAAAGTCGTGATGGAGCCCAGAAGGTAGGGGAAAAACAGTAAACGAATAAAATACTTCAGGTAACAAGAGATACCAAGAAGAGAGTAAAACAGAGAGAAACCTATCTCCTCCCCAGGGATGAGAGATTTGAGCTTCGAGCCTAAGGAGGACACGGGCTAGACTAGTTTAGAAGGGGGAACAACCAGTGCAAAAGTCCTGGGATAGGAACCAACTTAGCATGTTGGAGGAATTGCCTGGAGGTCAGGTTGACTGGAGAGCCCTCAGGAGGGGAGAGGGGAAGAAGGTCAAGTCGGAGGTATGCAGACAGGCTGGACAGTGCTGGGGTCCCTTTGTAAACCTGAAACCTTTTGCTCCGTCTTGGTGTCTCTGAGTTTGTGGGTGGCTCAGGTGGTAAAAGAATCTGTGCATCTGCCTGCAATGAGGGAATCCTAGGTTCAATCCCTGGGTTGGGAAGATCCCTTGGAGAAGGGAATGGCAACCCAACTCAATATTCTTGCTTGGAGAATTCCATGGACAGAGGAGCCTGGCGGGCTACAGCCCATGGGGCTGCAAAGAGTCGGACATGACTGAGCGACTAGCATTTATCCAGAGATGGCAGAAGTCTCACTTTAGAAATGTATGGCTTAAGCTGTCTGCCCTCCTCTTCTCCCAAACTGGGCTCCCACCCTGTTTTTTGCATCTTTAAGCCATCTTCTCTCTTCTCTAGTTCTACCAGATGGACTGTGCACTAACCCCTCTGCTTACTATGAGACTCCAGGCAAAGTGGATTGGGCACTGTACCTCAGCTCCCACATCTGCAAAGTGGGGATGACCACAGGCCCCAATTCCTATGGTCTGAAATACATGAAAAGTGCTTGGAGCAATGCCAGGCACATATCAGGCGCTCAATAAACGTACATTGTTGTTCTGATCAGAAGGAAAATGAGAAAGAAGCCAATTTAGAGCCTGCTCCCTCTGCCTGTTTGCTTGGTTGTAAAATGGGGTAAAAATAGCACTGAAGGGAATTTCCTGATGGTCCAGTGGCTAAGACTACACACTCCCAATGCAGGCGGGCAGAGGTTTGATCCCTGGACAGGGAACTAAATCCCATCTGCCACAACTAAGATTATGCATGCTGCATCTAAGACCCGGGACAGTCAAATAAATAATCAGAAGTAAATATTAAAAAAATAGCACTGAACAGCTAGGAAAGGCAGGGGTAGATGTGATCGGATGTGAAGATATTGGGAAATCTAGAGAAAGGGAATGGGCTTTCCATATGGCACTAGTTGTAAAGAACCCACTTGCTAATGCAGGAGATGTAAGACACACGTTCAACTCCTGGGTTGGGAAGATCTGGAGGAGGGCATGGCAACTCACTCCAGTATTCTTGCCAGGAGAATCCCATGGACTTTCTTGCCGGGAGAATCCCACGGACAGAGGAGCCTGGTGGGCTACGTAGTGTCCATCGGGTTGCAGAGAGTCGGACACGACTGAAGTGACTTAGCACGCAGCACATAGGAAGGGAATATGGGAATTCTTCATACTTGCCACTTTTCTGTAAGTCCAAAATTATGTCAAAATAAAGAGCTAATGAAAAGAGGGCACTGTCCTGAAGTCCTAGAGAGATAATAAATGTAAAGTTTGCCATCTCGCACCCAGTTGCACTATTCAGGTTCCTGCTGAGCTGCCTGAATTTTATTAGTGGCTGCTGTGTGTCAGGCCTTGGCGGGGTCCTGGAGGCCCCAAAGTAATAAAAACTCCGGTCCTCAACCCAGGCAGTTGCCAGGTTTGGTCTTAATACGAGCTCAGCTCACACTACATCATATTACCTGTTTTCAATCCTGTCTTTCAGATTTAAAAACATTTAAAATTTATTTAGAATTTTTCTGTAGATTTAACAAAAAATTAATACATAGAGAGCTCCCATATACCCTCTCTTCTATGCATAATTTCCTCTATTAGTCACATAACTTGCTTTAATGCAGTACGTTGGTAACAATTAGTGACCTGGTATTTTTACATTATTATTAACTAAAGTGTGCTATTTACATTAAGGTTCACATTTGTTTCCCTTTTTCTTTCATTTAAAAACATTTGCAACTGGAGGATAATTGCTTTACAATGTTGTGTTGGCTTCTACTGTACAACAACGTGAATCAGCCATAGTTCAGTTCAGTTCAGTCGCTCAGTCGTGTCCTACTCTTTGCGACCCCATGAATTGCAGCATGCCAGGCCTCCCTGTCCATCACCATATCCCGGAGTTCACTCAGACTCACGTCCATCGAGTCCTTGATGCCATTCAGCCATCTCATCCTCTGTCGTCCCCTTCTCCTCCTGCCCCCAATCCCTCCCAGCATCAGAGTCTTTTCCAATGAGTCAACTCTTCACATGAGGTGGCCAAAGTACTGGAGTTTCAGCTTTAGCATCATTCCTTCCAAAGAAATCCCAGGGCTGATCTCCTTCAGAATGGACTGGTTGGATCTCCTTGCCGTCCAAGGGACTCTCAAGAGTCTTCTCCAACACCACAGTTCAAAAGCATCAATTCTTTGGTGCCCAGCCTTCTTCACAGTCCAACTCTCACATCCATACATGACCACAGGAAAAACCATAGCCTTGACTAGACGGACCTTAGTCGGCAAAGTAATGTCTCTGCTTTTTGGCATCATCTAGGTTGGTCATAACTTTTCTTCCAAGCGGTAAGCGTCTTTTAATTTCATGGCTGCAATCACCATCTGCAGTGATTTTGGAGCCCCCAAAAATAAAGTCTGACACTGTTTCCACTGTTTCCCCATCTATTTCCCATGAAGTGATGGGACCAGATGCCATGATCTTCGTTTTCTGAATGTTGAGCTTTAAGCCAACTTTTTCACTCTCCTCTTTCACTTTCATCAAGAGGCTTTTTAGTTCCTCTTCACTTTCTGCCATAAGGGTGGTGTCATCTGCATATCTGAGGTGATTGATATTTCTCCCGGCAATCTTGATTCCAGCTTGTGTTTCTTCCAGCCCAGCATTTCTCATGATGTACTCTGTATTTAAGTTAAATAAGCAGGGTGACAATATACAGCCTTGAGGTACTCCTTTTCCTATTTGGAACCAGTCTGTTGTTCCATATCAAGTTCTAACTGTTGCTTCCTGACCTGCATACAGATTTCTCAAGAGGCAGGTTAGGTGGTCTGGTATTCCCATCTCTTTCAGAATTTTCCACAGTTTGTCATGATCCACACAGTCAAAGGCTTTGGCATAGTCAATAAAGCAGAAATAGATGTTTTTTCTGGAACTCTCTTGCTTTTTCCATGATCCAGCAGATGTTGGCAATTTGATCTCTGGTTCCTCTGCCTTTTCTAAAACCAGCTTGAACATCAGGGAGTTCACGGTTCACGTATTGCTGAAGCCTGGCTTGGAGAATTTTGAGCATTACTTTACTAGCACGTGAGATGAGTGCAATTGTGCGGTAGTTTGAGCATTCTTTGGCATTGCCTTTCTTTGGAATTGGAATGAAAACTGACCTTTTCCAATCCTGTGGCCACTGCTGAGTTTTCCAAATTTGCTGGCATATTGAGTGCAGCACTTTCACAGCATCATCTTTCAGGATTTGAAACAGCTCAACTGGAATTCCATCACATTCAATATCACAGTTATCCAAGTCTATGCCCCAGCCAGTAACGCTGAAGAAGCTGAAGTTGAATGGTTCTATGAAGACCTACAAGATCTTTTAGAACTAACACCCAAAAAAGATATCCTTTTCATTATAGGGGACTGGAATGCAAAAGTAGGAAGTCAAGAAACCCCTGGAGTAACAGGCAAATTTGGCCTTGGAATGCGGAATGAAGCAGGGCAAAGACTAATAGAGTTTTGCCAAGAAAATGCACTGGTCATAGCAAACACCCTCTTCCAACAACACAAGAGAACACTCTACACATGGACATCACCAGATGGTCAACACCGAAATCAGTTTTCTTGATTGTACATTGTACATTGTACAGGAGACAGGGATCAAGACCATCCCCATGGAAAAGAAATGCAAAAAAGTAAAATGGCTGTCTGGGGAGGCCTTACAAACAGCTGTGGAAAGAAGAAGGAGAAAAGGAAAGATATAAGCATCTGAATGCAGAGTTCCAAAGAATAGCAAGAAGAGATAAGAAAGCCTTCTTCAGCGATCAATGGAAAGAAATAGAGGAAAACAACAGAATCGGAAAGATTAGAGATCTCTTCAAGAAAATTAAGAGATACCAAGGGAACATTTCATGCAAGGATGGGCTCAATAAAGGACAGAAATGGTATGGACCTAACAGAAGCAGAAGATGTTAAGAAGAGGTGGCAAGAATACACAGAAGAACTGTACAAAAAAGATCTTCACGACCCGGATAATCATGATGATGTGATCACTCATCTAGAGCCAGACATCTTGGAAAGTGAAGTCAAGTGGGCCTTAGAAAGCATCACTACGAACAAAGCTAGTGGAGGTGATGGAATTCCAGTTGAGCTGTTTCAAATCCTGAAAGATGATGCTGTGAAAGTGCTGCACTCAATATGCCAGCAAACTTGGAATCAGCCATAAGTATATATATATATCCTCTCCTTCTTGAGCCTCTCTCCCTCCACCCCCATCCCACCCCTCTAGGTCATCACAGAGCACCAGGCTGAGCTCCCTGTGTTACACAGCAACTTCCCACTGGTTTTCTATTTTACACATGGTGGTGTATATATTTCAAGGCTACTGTCTCAATTTGTCCCACCTTCTCCTCCCCTCACTGTGTCCACAAGTCTATTATCCACGTTTGCATCTCTATTCCTGCCCTGCAAATGGGTTCAACAGTACCATTTTTCTTGATTTCATATATATGCATTAATATATGATACTAGTTTTTCCCTTTCTGACTTACTTCACCCTATGTAACAGGCTCTGAAGTGAAGTGAAGTCGCTCAGTCATGCCCGACTCTTTGCGACCCCATGGATAGTAGCCTGCCCCAAGCTCCTCTGTCCATGAGATTTTCAAGGCAAGAGTACTTAGGTTCATCCATTTCAGTTCAACTGACTCAAATTCATTCTTTTTTTAAGGCTGAGTAATATACCACTGTGTATATGTACAACATATACAATTTTTCTGTCGATGGACATCTGGGTTGGTTGTTGGAAACTGTAAATATTTACAATGTTTGTAAATATTGTAAATAGTGCTGCAGTGAACATTGGTGTACATGTGTCTTTTCTAATTATGGTCTTGTCAGGGTATATGCCCAGTAGTAGGATTGCTCTTGAGCAGTTCTATGGGTTTTGACAAATGCATAATGACTTCTATCCACTCATGCATGTGTGTGTGCATGTGTGAAGTCATTTCAGTCATGTCCAACTCTTTGTGACCCCTTGGACTTAGCCCGCTAGGCCTCTCTGTCTGGATTCTCCAGGCAGGAATACTGGAATGGGTTGCCATTTCCTCCTCCAGGGGATTTTCGCTACCCAGGAATCGAACCCGCGTCTCCTGCTTTAGCAAGTGGGTTCTTTACCACTAGCACCACCTGGGAAGCCCTCTATCCACTCATGTGAAAGTGAAAGTGTTAGTTGCTTAATCATGTCCGACTCTTTGCGACCCCATAGACTGTAGCCCGCCAGGCTCCTCTGTCCATGGAATTCTCCAGGCAAGAATACTGGAGTGGGTAGCCATTCCCTTCTCCAGGGGATCTTCCCAGCCCAGGGATTGCACCTGGGTCTCCTGCACTGAAGGCAGATTCTTTACCCTCTGAGCCAGCAGGGAAGCCCATCCAGTCATATAGCAACATAGAGAAGAGTTTCACTTCCCTGAAAACCTCTTAGGCTTCGCCTCATCCTCTTCTTCCTCCTGAACCTTGGAAGCCATTGATCGTTTTACGGTCCCTATAGTTTTGCTTTTTTCAGAATGTCATATAGTTGGAATCTGACAGTATGTAGCCTCTTTAAGACTGGCTTCTTTCCTTTGGTGCTGCTGCTAAATTGCTTTAGTCGCGTCTGACGCTGTGCGACCCCACAGATGGCAGCCCACCAGACTTCTCTGTCCCTGGGATTCTCTAGGCAAGATTACTGGAGTGGGTTGCCATTTCCTTCTCCAATGCATGCAGGCATGCTGAGTTGCTTCAGTCGTGTCTGACTCTGTGCGACCCCATGGGCAGCAGCCCACCAGGCTCCTCTGTCCAAGGGATTCTCTAGGTAAGAATACTGGAGTGGGTAGCCATTGCCTTCTTCTTCTTTCCTTTAGTAATATACATTTAAGGCTCCCTCAGGCCTTTTCATGGCTTGATACCTCATTTCTTTTTAGCACTGAATAATAATATTCCATTGTCTGGATGTACACTGTTTATTTAGCTATTCACCTACGGAAAGACTCCTTGATTGCTTTCAGTTTTGACAAGTATGAATAAAGCTGCTACAAACACTTGTGTGCAGGTTTTTGTGTGGACATGTTTTCAACTCCTTTGGGTAACTATGGAGTGTGATTGTTAAGATCATTTGGTAAGAATATTTAGTTTTGTAAGAAACTGCCAAACCCTCTTCCAAAGTGGCTCAGCCATTTTGCATTTCCATCAGTAATACACGGGAGTTCCTGTTGCTCTGCATTCCCACCAGCATTTTTTGCTGTCGGTTTTTTGGATCTTAGCCAGTCTAGTAGCTGTGTAATGCTATCTCATTTTAATTTGCAAGTTCCATCAAGATACATTATGTTGAACATATTTTCATATGCTTATTTGCCATCTGTGTATCTTCTTTTTCATCTGTTAAGAACTTTTGCACATTTTTAAAATTGGGTTGTTTCTTTCCTTAGAGTTGAGTTTAAAAAAATTCTTTGTATATTTTGGATACAAGTCCTTAATTGGACATGTGCTTTGCAAAGATTGTTTTTACAAGCCTGTGGCTTCTTATTCTCTTAACAATTTTTTTTTTTTTTTTTGTAAAGTGGAAGTTTTGCCTCTTAATGAGATCCAAGTTATTGAGTTTTCTCTTTGGGGCATCATGCTATTGGTGTTGTATCTAAAAAATCATTGCTAAATCTAGATCCTAGATTTTCTCCTATGTCATCTAGAAGTTTTATAGTTTTGTATTATACATTTAGGTTTATGATCCATTTGGGTTACTTTTTGTGATGGGTAGAAGGACTGTGTATAGAATCTTTTCCTTTCTTCCTTTCTCTTTCTTTCTTCCTTACTTGATTTTTCTTTGTTTCTTTCTCTCCCTCCCTCCATCCCTCCCTCCTTCTTTCCTTCTCTCCCTTCCTTTCTGTCTCTCTCTCTCAGCCCATACCTTGGGATCCTTGAGCTGACATGTGTGAGAATTCCAGCTATGCTGAAGCCACCAATCGTCCTAGAGAGAGCACATGGAAAGAGATAGAAGGCCTGAGGATCCCCAGCTGTTGGGAACCTGTCAGCCCAGGCCCATATGCAAGCGAGGGAGACTTCCGATGTGTTCAGCTCCCACTCCTGACACTAAGGGAAACAGAGCCGAGCGGAGTCCACTGAGCCCTTACCAGATTGCAAAGCCACGAGCCAAATGAATGCTGTGACAGTTTCAGCCTGACGCCAAATAGCACAGAGACAAACTGTCTCCACTGAGCCCGACCGGGTGGCAGATTCAGGAACAAAAGAAATGCACTAAGTTTGGGGATAGTTTGTTTTGCAGCCATTGTATTGACCTACTGCCAACCATGATACCCACCTTCCTTTTTTTCTCTTGCCAACAGAACCCAGACTTCATCAGGGCAGCCATGTGCCCCTCCCTGAGGTAATGAAGCATGATTTGCTTCAGCCGATCACGACAATCCCATTCCAACTTTCCCAGCCTCCCTTGTCCGAGGGGTTGCTGGATGATCCAGCTCTGCCAACAAAATGTACGAGGACATCCGTGTATTAAGGGGGAAGTGCTTCCGGGGCAACCGTTAGCATCACGTGACAGAAGGGGTCTCACTGTTGTGAACACAAACCATCTTGCTGCCATGAGAGAAGGCTAAGACAACCGCAGTGTGGATGTTCTGGGGCCTGCAAACTACAGAATAAACTCCAGCAACCACTGATATCTGAAATTCTGGTAAGGAGAGAAGAATTTTCCCAGCATGGGGCCCCTGACATCTTTGAACAGCTGAATCACACCCGCTGTGGTCAACTTCCAGATACCATTTCTCCACAGGAGAAATTTTGACTGTTTATGCTTCGGTGACTTGGCTTTTTGTCATTCTGAAGTTTAACAGAACAGATCCAGGGAGTTTATTGTAAGAACTGGAGCTGACTGGGGTCTCCAAACTGGCCTGGCTCACCTGGTTTTGGGGGACTGAGGACATGAGGAACTGATAACCACCTTGAGCCAAGCTCTGCAAGAGAGACTATGGGTCTGCGGAGTCAGTGGGGCTGAGGGTGGATCCCTTTTGCTACCACCCTTGGGGCTGACTGACATCCAGTCAAACCACAAATAAGGTGGGGCCAAGAAACAAGGTTTCTTCCAAAAGAAACCAGTGATGATGCTGATGGTGGTAATGATGAGATGGTGACGACAGTGATGGCGCTGATGGGGCCGATCATGGTGCTGGAGGCCGGGATGATGCCGTTTGTGATGATGGCGGTGATTTTAATGGTGAGGATGATGAAGCTGCGGATGACGATGGTGATAAGGAGGAAGGTCGTGATGAGACGACGATGTTAAGAGATAAAATCATCATCATAAATGTGACGATGACACATTTGTGTAGCAATGTGGCACTGTGTACCAGACTCTGCTGTAGGCTCTTGTCGTATACTAATTAGTCCTCACAAAAACTCTAGGAACTGAGTACTATTGTTGGGTCCATTTACAGAGGAGGAAAAGGCACAGAGAGGGTATGAAACTTGCTTAAGATAGCATAGCTGATGAGTGCTGAGTGAGCACGCTTCCTCAGGAGAAACAAACTCTTCTCAGGAACCTAACTGACATAGCAACACCACGCTTGTTGCAATGTGTACGATTTTGCCATCTGAGAGCAGTGTCTACAGAGCTTAGTGTTTTTGGCTGAAGGCCTGCTTACTTCACTGATTTCCTGGGAGAAAGGGAAAAACGTCCTGAATTATACTATCTCCAAGGGCTGCCTTCCTCTAAGTCACCATGGGACTCAGCTGTCAGAGTTCACAGAGTTAAATCTCTCTTTTGGGTGAACTTCTCCTTGTGGCTCTCCATTGCTTAAAGGTTAAACCAGAGTTTCTCAATTTTGGTACTGCTGACATTTTGATCTGGGTGATTCTTTGTCATGAGAGTGTGTCCCGTGCATTGTGAGATGTTTAGCTGCATCCTTGACCTCTGCTCACTAGATTCCAGATGCATCTGCCCATTGTAGCGACCAAAATGTCTCCAGACTTTGCCAAATGCCCCCTGAAGTGGGAGCTGGGGTGGCCCCTGGTTTAGAACCACTGGGCCAAAGGAAACAGGTTTCCAACCTTTAAAAGGTAATTTGACCACAGGGCTCTCAGGAGACCCTCCCATCATACAGTGGGCTTCCCAAGGGCAAAGACCCAGCCTTGTCTTCTTTCTCTTCCCCTGATGTTGACCTGTAGTTCATAGCAATGAGGACTCAAGAGATAGTAGTCAGATTGAACACAACCAGATTGCGATCAGGGATAAAACTATGCAAACAGAAAGCGTGGGGACTTCCAAGGAAGGAGGCCTCTGAAATGGGTCCTGAAGGCATCTCTGAAAAGGAGAGAGCTTCTGTGGAAGCATTCTAAAGGAGGCTAGAAAGAAGATGGGCGTCTGGGCTGACAAAGCAGCACAAGCAGGGGGTGGCGATGTACATGTATATCTCAGGGAGGACCTGGCTGGGGCAAGCAATCCAGCTTAGGGCCATATTACAAAAGGTCTTGATCACCAGCCTCGAGTGATGTGCAACATCAAAAGATTCCGAATTGGATATTTGGCAGAAAACAACAAAATTCTGTAAAGCAATTATCCTCAGTTAAAAAAAGATTCCAAATTGGGACTTCCCTGGTGGTCCAATAATTAAGAATCCGTCTTCCAATGCAGGGGACACGGGTTCAATATACAGGACAACTAAACCTGTGCACTGCAACTATAGAGACACAGCCCAAAAATAAAATAAGTATTTTAAAAAAGGTTTTCAAACCAAGGCAAGAGAGTTTCAACTGTGGGTTTTAGAACAATCCCTCTGGCAGTTGCATGGATGGTGACCCCGAAGGAGACACAGCTGGTTAGCAGCTGGGGTGCTGCAATCATCCAGTGCGAGCTGAGACCCAGCAGACAGGAGAGCAAGAGGCAGAAGGACTCTAGGAGTGCCAAGAGGCCATGCCCTCCCATGTCATCATGGATAGATTCTAATCCTTTCTAAGACGGTAAGTTCAGTTCAGGTCAGTTGTTCAGTCGTGTCCGACTCTTTGAGATCCCATGGACTGCAGCACGCCAGGCCTCCCTGTCCATTACCAACTCCCAGAGCCTGCCCAAACTCATGTCCATTGAGTCGGTGATACCATCCAACCATTTCATCCTCTGTTGTCCCCTTTCCTCCTGCCTTCAATCTTTCCCAGCATCAGGGTCTTTTCCAATGGGTCAGCTCTTCACATCAGGTGGCCAAAGTATTGGAGTTTCAGCTTCAACGTCAGTCCTTCCAGTGAATATTCAGGACTGATTTCCTTTAGGATTGACTTGTTTGATCTCCTTGCAGTCCAAGGGACTCTCAAGAGTCTTCTCCAACACCACAGTTCAAAAGCATCAATTCTTCAGCAAGTATAAAATTTCCAGCCCGTAGTAAGTGGTTAATAATATGAACTTTCCCTTCTCCATCACTGTTCCTGGCTGTGCTCTTCCTCCATTCCTCATTCTTCAGAAACCGCCCTCTTTTTTGAAAGCCTGACACCTCCTCAGAGGAGAAGTCTTGAGTTCCCAGATGGGGTTCCTCTTCTGTATGCCTATGGGCAATTACCCAGTGACCTTGTATAGGCGTTTTGGGCACCTTGTGATTTTGTGTTTTGGTTCCTCTATTAGACAGTGAGCTCTTTGCAGACTTTGACTCCGTCTTGTTCATTTCCTCCTTGAAACAATATTTATTGAGCACCTACTATGTGCCAGGCACTGTGCTAGGCACAGGCATACAGCTGCAAACAATGGTCTTGTGTCCCCAGCACCCATGGATGGCCTGGAGAGTGAATGAAAGAATGAACGAAGGTGCAGCCAATGGGATAGTTGAGGTGGCTGAGACCTAGAAAGCTTCAATGAGTCACCCTCAACTGTCCAAGGGTGGGTGACCAAGGAGGAGCTGAAGCCTGGACAGTTAAAGATCAAGGAAACCAGCTCTCGACACATGGGGCCTCCATATCTCATGCTGTCCTGGGATGTTTCTGTGTTCCCAGGATGGCCTCCCCTGGCAGCAGGACTACCACCTGTCAGCTGGCGTGGCTCTGTCCTCTTCACCTAGTTGGCTGAAGCTGCAGGAACTGCAGCTTTATTTGTTGTGGATATCAGTGGTTTATCACCGCACATACTTGTCCCCTTGTTGCCAGGTGACAAGCCCTGTTTTTACCTGTTATCTTTCCAGTCTTAACATTTGCAGTCCTAAACTGGATGCTCAGCCCATGCAAGGAAATATTTGTAGTGGTTAGTCTCCGGTGGAAGGAAGGAAGAATGTGCCACTGCAAAGCTGTCGACAGGATGGCACCCACGCCTGCCCTCCAGCTGTTTTGCAAGAAGGAGGCACTAGAACACCAAATTCTTCCAACACGGGAGAAGCCAGCATGTGCCCTGCCTTCCTAGAGTACATTTCCTAAATGGAGTGGCCTCCTGGTTCCATACTTTATTCCTGGATGTTCTTTCAGCCTCTGCACAATCAATGCTGTTTGGCCTTGGTGACGTCCTTTAGTGCTGTCTGTGTCTTCAGACTTTTTTATTTTTGGCTGCGCTGGGTCTTCATTTTGCTGCCTGCAGGCTTTAGCAGTTGTGATGCACGAGCTTACTTGCCCCATGGCTTGTGGGATATTCCCGGACCAGGGATCGAACCCATGTCCCCTGCATTGGCAGGCAGATTCTTAACCACTGAGCCACCAGGGAAGTTCTCTGTGTCTTTGGTCTTTAACTCAGCTTACCTCTAGCTGGGTCTTCTCTCTTGTTATTGGGATACTCAGACATACCTGTTGGGAATGTTATTTCCCCAGACCGGATTCACTTCCATTTCTTGGAAACATGCCATGTGCCCAGTGTTATATAATCAACTGTCCCACTAAATCTTCAAACAACACTGCATATTCCCATTTTATAGATGAAGACACTGAGGCTCAGAGAGGTTATGTAACTTGCTCAGGATCTCACAGGTAGCACATGGTAAAAATGGATACCCTGTATCTCTCCTCCACAGCCTGTACCCTTGGCCAATCTGCTATACTTCCCCTCTGGAATTCTATCTGGGAGCTATAGCTATGGGCTCCTTTTCCTTGAGAGCAGGACTCAGACCAAAATGAGCCAATGAGTCTCCTGGCTATGACCATCTCTCCGTGCACAGGTGATTTTACATCCTACATACCTATGCCCGTATCCACAGTCACAGCATTAACATCTCCTTGGAAGATGGGGCCATGCTGGGGCAAAGGTCCCAAAGATAAAGATACGATGTCATCCTCATAATGAGTTGTTTGCCTCGGCATGTCTGGGAAGAAGTTACAAGAATGCAAGGGCTAGCATGGGGTGTGGAGAGAAGAGAGTTGAAAGACTAAGGTCTCAGGGTGATTGAAGGAGGTCATAAAAAATGATGGTTAAGAAATCAGAAACATACAGGACAATAAAATATGCAGGAGTGTGTCCTTGAGAAAAAAATCAGGTTGGTTTATATAAAACCCAGTGATGACTAAAGGAGTGGGGGGGGCGGGTTGGAGGGAGGCTCAAGAGGGAAAGGATATCTGTACACATACAGCTGATTCATGTCATTGAACAACGGAAACTAACACAATAGTGTAGAGCAATTATACTCCAATTATAAAAAAAAAACAAACCCTGTCACCCATAACCCTGGGGTTTATTCATTCATTCAGTGAACATTTATTGATGCCTATTGTACGTCTTCACATCCTAGGAGCTAGAGACTGTGAAGGTTAAAAAGACATGGTTCCCATCCCCAGGGAGCTTGTGGTCTGCTGGAGGAAAGTGTGGCCAAGTAATTAGGGCACAACGTTATACCAGTTCTGAGAGGGTAGCTTGGAAACCGAAGTTTTCAGGAAGAAGGGCCAACCCTGGAGCAACCTACAGATGAGCAGGAGTTCTCCAGTTTGAGCATGAGTAGAATGAGGTGGGAACAGTAACCTGAGGGAAGAAACAGGTTTTGCAGAGGTATTAAGAGGAGGCCAATTACTGGGGTAATTGGTAAGAGATCGAGGAAGGTGACGGGGCAAGGAAAGTGACAAGACAGGTAGAAAAGAAACACGGGAGTTTTGGTTCAGGAGTACAGTCGCTTTTAAATCATTTCGACTGCAACCCACAGTAAGAAATGCATTTTCTATTTTGGCTCAGTACGATCACGCACGCACACACACACACACACACACACATGTGCATGTGTGTATATGTGAAACAAAGATCAACAAAGCAATATTTCACAAAGCAACTTGCCAGTCGTTCTGCTGTGTTCTGTTCTATTTTGTTTTTCCAATGTTGGTCGGGGATGAAGTAAGCTTATCACGAAATAGTACACATGATATGATTTCATTTATATGCAATTATGTAACAGACAAAACTAATCTACAGTGGTACAGATGAAATCAGTGGCTGTCTGGGCTGCAGATGGGGTGGGGCAAGATTAAAAGCAAAGAAGTGAAAGAGCTTCCTTAGGAGATGGAAATGTTCTGTATCTTGATTAAGGTGGTGGTTACATGGGCACATGCATTTGTCAAAAATAAATACATAAAAATAAATGCATGGGAGGGAACTTTCTTGGGTTGGTGTTGATGTTCTATATCTTGATAAGGAATTTGCATGCACAGGCGAGCGCATCTGTCAAAACTCATCAAGTGGTACACTTAAGCTTTGTGTATTTCACTGTATGTAAATTTTACAAAAAAAGAAAAAATCATGGACAAATAGCGAACTAGTGTTCGCTGAAGTGTTAGGAGAAAGTATGTCTGCAACGCACTTTCTGAAATGCATCAGAAAATAAAATAGATTGGTGGGTGAATAGAGGAATGGAAATGTTTACAGGTAAGTGATGAAGTAAATATAAACTGTCAACACACAACAGGACAGTTCAATGAGGAAAGAGCCACCTTTTCATAAATGGTGCTGGAAGAACTGGGTGTTCACATACAAAAGAATGAAGTTGGATCCTTACCTCACATCAGATACAAAAATCATCTTAAAACAGATTTAGGCCCTTAATGTGAGAGTTAAATCATAAGACTCTTAGAAGAATTGTTATTGTTGTTGAGTTGCTAAGTTATGTCCAACTCTTTGTGACCCCAGGGACTGTAGCCCACCAGGCTCCTCTGTCCATGGGATTCTCCAGGCAAAAATATCGGAGTGGGTTCCTGACCCAGGATCTAACCTGTGTCTCCTGCATTGGCGGGTAGATTCTTTACCATGAGCCACCAGAATACATAGATGTAAATCTTCCTGACCTTAAATTGGGCAATGGTTTCTAAGTTATGACACAAAAAAGCATAATCAACAAGGGGAAAAAAAAAGTAAATCTGACATCATCAAATTTAAAAGCTTTGGGGCTTTAAAGGACACCATTAAGAAACTGAAAAGACAATCCCCAGAATCAAAGAAAATTTTTGCAAATCATAGATCCGATAAGAGACTTGTACCTAGAATACGTAAACAGCTTGCACACAACAGAAAGTTTATTCATAATTGCCCAAAGGCAGAAACAACGCAGATGTTCATTGGCTGACAGTGGATACACACAATGGAGCAGATTCATGCAGGAGAATATCATTTGGGAATAGAAAGAAATGAAGTACCGATACATGCTTCAACACGGATCAACCTTGAACATGCGCCAAGTGAAAGAAGCCACCTGTGAAGGACCATATGTTGTGGATTCTGTATATACAGAATCCCCACAACAGGCAACTCTAAAGAGCCACGATGTAGATCCTGTTGCCCAGAGACTGGCGTAGGGATGAGAGGGCAGGATCTCAATGGTTCAAGAATACAGGGTCTCTTCTTGGGCTAATGAAAAGGTAATGAACTGGATTGTGCTGAAGGTTGCACAAATCTGTGAATACGCTAAGGTAATTAAATTATATACTTTCAATGGCTGAATTGTATGATTTTTACCTCAATAAAGCTGTTTGAACATGTTAATGTAGATATAAGTGGAACAACTGGTAAACTGACAAATTGCACTTCACCAAAATGAAACATTTCTCTTCTTGAAAAGATACTACTAAGGAAATAAAGAGGCAAGCCATACACAGTGAGAAAATATCTGCAAACTGTACATCTAGTAAAAGACTGTGTCTATAATCTAAAGAGCTCTAAAACTCAGTAGAAAAACAACTCAGGTTTTTAAATGGGCAAAAGACTTGAACAGACCAATACATGTAGACATATAGCAAATAAACATATGAAAAGATGCTCAGCATCATGTCATTCAGTTCAGTTCAGTCGCTCAGTCGTGTCCCACTCTGTGACCCCATGAATCACGGCATGCCAGGCCTCCCTGTCCATCACCAGCTCCCGGAGTTCACTCAGACTCGAGTCCATCGAGTCAGTGATGTCATCCAGCCATCTCATCCTCTGTCGTCCCCTTCTCCTCCTGCCCCCAATCCCTCCCAGCATCAGAGTCTTTTCCAATGAGTCAACTCTTCGCATGAGGTGGCCAAAGTACTGGAGTTTCAGCTTTAGCATCATTCCCTCCAAAGAAATCCCAGGGCTGATCTTCAGAATGGACTGGTTGGATCTCCTTGCAGTCCAAGGGACTCTCAAGGGTCTTCTCCAACACCACAGTTCAAAAGCATCAATTCTTCAGCGCTCAGCTTTCTTCACAGTCCAACTCTCACATCCATACATGACCACTGGAAAAACCATAGCCTTGACTAGATGGACCTTTGTTGGCAAAGTAATGTCTCTGCTTTTGAATATGCTATCTAGGTTGGTCATAACTTTTCTTCCAAGGAGTAAGTGTCCTTTAATTTCATGGCTGCAATCACCATCTGCAGTGATTTTGGAGCCCCCCAAAATGAAGTCTGACACTGTTTCCACTGTTTCCCCATCTATTTCCCGTGAAGTGATGGGACCAGATGCCATGATCTTCGTTTTCTGAATGTTGAGCTTTAAGCCAACTTTTTGGGGAACTACAAATTAAAATCACAATAATATACCTCAACACACATTAGAATGGCTCGTGTTTTCACATTAAATTGAAAAAAAATATCACAGTTCCATGTGCCAGTGAATCAATTGGAATTCTTACAACCTCTGGTGGAAATGCAAAATGTTACAGTCATTTGGAAAACAATTGGGCAGTTTCTCATAAAATAAAGCACGCTTTATGACCTACTTTTCCACTCTGAGATATTTATCCTAGAGATGAAAACTCAGTCTCACACAGCAATCTGTCTGGAAATGTTTACAGTGACTTTATTTATAACTGCCAAAAACCAGATGTTCCCCAGCTGGTGAATGAGTACATGAACCTCAGTTCAGCCACACGATGGAACGCTATTCAACAATCAAAAGGGAATCTTCAGATACACGCAACATTATGGAAAAATCTCCAAAACATGATGTATTATGAAAGAAGCCAGACTCAAAAATGCCACTGACCATATAATTCTGTTCATATGACAGACTCTAGGGAGAGATGCTAGATCAGTGGTTGCCAGGGACCAGATCAGTGGTTGCTAGGGACCAGGTGGGAAGCAGGATCACTGCCAAAGGGCAGGGGGGGTTTTCTTGTGGTGAAGGCACCGCCCTGAGACGTGATTGTGGTGGTGGCTGCTTAACTGTGTTTGTCAAAACTCACTAAACTGTACCCTAAAGTAGGTGAATCCTATGGTGGGTAAACTATAATGTAACAAAATAATCTAAAAATAGTCTAAGAAAGGAAAGTGAAGTCACTCATTTGTGTCTGACTCTTTGCGACCCCATGGACTGTAGCCTACCAGGCTCCTCTGTCCATGGGATTTTCCAGGCAATAGCACTGGAGTGGATTGCCATTTCCTTCTCCAGGGGATCTTCCCAACACAGGGATCGAACCCAGGTATCCCGCACTGTAGACAGACGCTGTACTGTCTGAGCCACCAGGGAAGTCCAAAAAAATAGTCTAAAGATGAATCTAAAACTGAAATAATCTTCATCTAAAAATTTTAAATATATTTAGATAGTGGAATCTAATGGTGGAAATATGTCTTTTTATATCTTTTTGGTATGCTTGCTGCTGCTGCTGCTGCTGCTGCTAAGTCGCTTCAGTTGTGTCCAACTCTGTGCGACCCATAGACGGCAGCCCGAGAGGCTCCCCCGTCCCTGGGATTCTCCAGGCAAGAACACTGGAGGGGGTTGCCATTTCCTTCTCCAATGCATGAAAGTGAAGAGTGAAAGTGAAGTCGCTCAGTCGTGTCCGACTCTTCTCGACCCCATGGACTGCAGCCTACCAGGCTCCTCCGTCCATGGGAGTTTCCAGGCAAGAGTACTGGAGAGGGTTGCCATTGCCTTCTCCGTTTGGTATGTTTGAATAAGTTCATAATCAGATATTTGGCAAAAGTCATTAAAAAGATATAAGTGACTGATAAAATAAATGTGTGCATGATCAAAACAAACAGACAATTAATTAAATAAAAAATAGTTGAGAATCCACCTGCCATGCTAGGGGACCTGGGTTCCATCCTGGGTCTGAGAGGATTCCACATGCCTCGAGGCACCTAAGCCCCTGTGCCACAAATACTGAGGCCTGCATGCCCTAGAGCCTGTGCTCCACAACAAGAGAAGCCGCTGCAATGAGAAGCCCAAGCACCGCAAGGAAGAATAGGCCCCACTCTCCATAACTAGAGAAAGCCCTCGCAGCAATGAAGACCCAGCTCAGCCAAAAAAATCAATCAAGAAAAATTTTAAAAATGAGTCATTCCACCCTTCAAATCTTAAATGATAATAAATAATAAATATAATGGTGAAAGCATTAGAAGTCATGACTCAAAAAATTGACTTTATAAGCTACTGATGGGTCATGACTTTCAGTTTGAAAAAACACTGCTTTAGACCCAGTTAAGGCACTTAATGGCAACCTGCTGCAGTATGCCTGCCTGGAAAATTCCGTGTTCAGAGGAGCCTGCCGGGCTACAGCCCATGGGGTTGCAAAGAGTCAGACACGACTGAGTGACTAACAGACACAAGGCACTTAAATTTTCATTTTTTGGTATTTATTTGTTTATTTGGCTGGGTCTTAGTTGTGACACATGGTCTCTGGAGCGCTTGGGCTCAGTTGCCCCAAGGCATGTGGGATCTTAGTTTCCCTTCCCCAACCGGGGATCAAACCCACGTGACCTGCATTGGAAGGCAGACTCCCAACCACAGGACCGCTAGGGAAATCTCAAGATACTTCAGGTTTTAGTTGGAGACAGCCTGCCTGGGGAGGTCGGAGTCTCCAGAAGTGGGCTGAACTGGGCTGGTTCTCCACTCTGGGAAGAGGGCTGGTGGGAGGTCCTGGCCAGCTCAGTGGGAGACAGCTGCCTGGTGTCCCCAGGGAATCTGGGCCACATGAAGAATCCTATCTCCTCCATCAGGGAGTCAGCTTGGGGGTGACAGCAGAAGGCAGCCAACATTCTGGAAGTCATCTGTGTGGATGAAAACCACAAGGCTCTCATCTCCCATGTGGAGTGGATTCGAGTGGATTTTCACTCCACTCTGGATGTAATAGAGTTCTCCCATTCCGATGAAGGTTAGCTTTCTCAGCAGCCTTGCCACTGCGCATACAGGGTGGGGCTTAATTTAATTTTTTTAGTGAAATCATGTTCAAGACAGTTGTGGTCAAGGAAAAATGTGTCCCTATTACATCTGATTTTTATATTGGAGTTACAGTTAATATCAGCTTCTGGAGGGTTTCCTGAATAAGAAAATGTTCTCCTATGTAAAAGTGCAGGTTTGGAAAATTATCATTCAAACTCGCTTCTGCAGTTTTAAGAGGTGGACTTACCTACTCATGGTCTTGGAGATTAAGATAAAACTCCAGTGGATCAACATGTACACACTGCTATATTTAAAATGGATAATCAGGACTTCCCTGGTGGTACAGTGGGTAAGAATCTACCTGCTAATGCAGGGGACATGGGTTTGATCCCTGGTCCAGGAATATCCACATGCCGAGGAGCAATTAAACCTGTGCACGACAACTACTGAGCCCACACGCTGCAACTATCGAAGCCCGCGTCCCTAGAGAGCCCATGTTCTGCAAAAACAGAAGCCACCGCAATGAGAAATCCATGCATGGCACCGAGAGAGGAGCCCCCAATCACAGCAACTAGAGAAAGCCCAAGAGCACCAAGGAAGAACCAGGACAACCAAAGATAAAATAAGTAAAATGGATAACCAACAAGGACCTACTGTATAGCACAGGGAACCTTGCTCAATGTTATGTGGCAGCCTGGATAGAAAGGGAGTTTGGTGGAGAATGGATACATGTCCATGTATGGCTGAGTTCCTTTGCTGTCCACCTGAAACTACCACAACATTGTTAATTGGCTATACTCTAATACAAAACAAAAAGTGTTTTTTTGTTTTTTTTTGGTGTTTGCTCAGCACCTAAAAAGTTTTTTAAAAAGGTAAAACCCCAATGTCTTCTTCACCAGAGTCATCATCTGACTTCAATGCCATTTGCCCGATGCTCAGTCACTTTCACTTTTCACTTTCATGCATTGGAGAAGGAAATGGCAACCCACTCCTGTGTTCTTGCCTGGAGAATCCCAGGGACGGGGGAGCCTCTCAGGCTGCCGTCTATGGGGTCGCACAGAGTTGGACACAACTGAAGCGACTTAGCAGCAGCAGCAGCAGAATGTTGACAGTTTTGAGGAGGAGCAATGTCTTTCATACCTCTCTGACTTTGCCTAGACCTTTTTCCTCTCTTGTTCCTTGCTCAATTGTGTATGACTCTTTGTGACCCAATGGACTGTAGCCTACCAGGCTCCCCTGTCCATGGAATTTTCCAGGCAAGAATACTAGAGTGGGTTGCCATTTCCTTCTCCAAAGGATCTTCCCACCCAGGGATCGAATCTGGGTCTCCTGCATTGCAGGCACCATCTGAGCTACCAGGGAAGCCCCCTTGTCCCCACCTAATGAACTCCTGTTCGTCCTTCAGTACCCTGCTTCACCTGTGCTTCATCTGTGGAGATATTCCTGGATCCCTTCTCCCATGGCAGAGACAGAGATTCCTTTTTTAGCATTTCCATCTATCTGTGCATGTAGTTGTAAAGTCAGGCTGGCTCTCTCTTTGGAGGTACGACAACACAGGAATTTGTTTTTCCACAATAAAATTAAGTCTGGTGCTAAGAGCTCATGCCCCAGAGCATAGTAAATCACTCTAAGCAGTTGCTGTAGACTCTTTCAGCCTCTAGGCTGAGACAGAGGGTGGAGGCATGTTTGCAGTGCAGACAATTATGCAGAGCCCTCTGGGTACCACCGAGAGGCTATTGTCCAATCCTGCCAGACCCTGGAAGGTGGGTATCCTTCCAGGTCCCTCCCAGCAGGGGGGCACGAGTGTCTGGCAGTGGCTGAGTGAAGCATCCCCTCATAGGATCACATCGTCATGCCATCTGGGATCCTGTCACTTCCCTGGGTACCTTGAGTCTGCACGGCATTGTCAGAGGATCCCCAAATGCCCTCATTTCCCTTTTTCCAGTTGGAGAAATGGCTGCTTCTGCTCATCTCCTCTAAGCTCTTCTCTCTCATCCTTTCCTCCCTGGGAGCTTTCACTGGAAACACAGGGTGGTCTTGCTTGCCTAGGGGAGGGGGCAAGGGATGCTGAGGCCAGACGGTTTCTTACTAATTCACACCCTATTATGCATCTACCAGCACCTACCTCACCACATTGCAATGATTTACTTTCTGGCTTGGATCGTCCTCTGAATTGTGTCTTCTGAGATCAAGAAACGTTTCACTGACCTTGGTCTCCAAAACCCCGAGAGAGGGCTTTCTAATAGTGAAACCAAGGCAAATTTTTGAAACCTCTCCCAGCCTCTCTAAAATGAGACTGGTCTCATAGTAGTTTGGTTGGGATGAACAAAGGTAAAATATAATAATTCCTTAGAAGAGTGCCTGTCTCATACCAGTAACTTAATTAATATTAGTTACTATTACTTGTTTGTCTCATTATTGTTACTTGTTGTGTATGTTTGGCTGCCTACCCAACGGTCATTCTCAGCTCCTTTTTTTTCTGCTCTAGAAACTGAAAATGCAAAGTACTCACCTTCCCAGCCTTGCTTGCAGCTGGGATATGAAAATGTACCCCAATTTTGAACAATAGGACTTGAATAAAAGTATGCAAGAGGCTTCTGGGAAAGATTTTCCTCTCTGATAAAAAGACAGAAAGATAGAGACCTTGGACACTATTAAAGAGAGAGAGACGATGCTTGGAGCTGTGGCAGCCATACTGTGACAATGAGGGCAGAGATAAAATCAAAAGTCAATATGCCGAAATTGTCAGAGCAGAAAGATGCAAGGGTCAGGGAGCTTTATGACACTGTTGAATTGGTGCCCCAATCTAGGAACTCCCTGTCTTAGAACACTGTTAAGGTAGATTTGAGATGTCCTTATTATGAGGGTTACTTTGAGTTGGGGGTTCTGGTATTAGCAGCTGAAAGTATTCCACTGAATCTGTGCATGCTAAGTTATTTCAGTCGTATTCAACTCTTTGCAACCCTATGGACTGTAGTCTGCAAGGCTCCTCTGTCCATGGGGTTCTCCAGGCAAGAATACTGGAGTGGATTGCTGTGCCCTCCTCCAAGGGGATCTTCCCAATCCAGGGATTGAGCCTACATCTCTTGTGTCTCCTGCATTGGCAGGCGGGGTTTTTTTTTACCCCTAGTGCCACCTGGAAAGCCATTCCATTGAATCCATTATTATAGAAATTTATGCTCAGTTACTATTGAAAGAAAGTGGCAGTATCAAGCTGGAAATCTTGGGCTCCTTGGGCCCTGGTAAAGGCTTTCACTGAGCATCACTCTCCAGCCCCCACTCCCTTGGCCAGACTCACACTAACACAAGAGCTGGCTGCCAACGGAGGTCATAGATAGGTAATGTTTCTTGTTCCACGAATACATGTGTTGGCCTCATAGGTAGTTCTGCAGCGTACCCATCAGAGAACAGGTGAACGCACAGCCAAAGAAAACACACAAGGCAGGGAGGAATCACGTATGAGTGAACAATCCAGCCCCCTCGGGCTTAGTTTGCCCTCCATCTGATCACACAGCCCTGTTTGTTTAATCCGCGGCATTCCGTGATCGGAATGGCAACATGGGGGTCAACCTGCCGGAGGCTGGAGAAGAAACCCATGCCTATCCTCACCTTGTTTCAGTGGTATTTCTAACTTAGTTTTGGCATGCTGTTCATTCTCTTGTATCAGAGACTCTGTCTTTCTGTTGCTGAGAAAAGGGGGAGGGGGAGGCAGGGGTTATGCTTCTTTTGTTTCTGGTTAATTTTGTGGCTAGAAAAAATTTCGTGGGAAAGACAAATGCACAACGTACCTTTACCACAACAACTACCGGTCCCATGGTGTTGCAGGATGTTACAGGAATAACTGGTGGGCACCTCATACAGGCTCACCGAGCACTTACACTGCGTGTGGGGGGCCCCACAGGTCAAAAACTAGCAACAATGGGAGGAAGAGGGATGGGATAATACATTTTAAGGGTGTGATTGATCTCCTGTCGCTAAGAAATATCGTTTCTCTCCCCCTACTGCTTTCTTGAGCTGCCGTGTTCTCGCCTTATGTCACCACATTTCTATGTGACCGTATTTCATCTCCGCACTTGTAGAACTTTCTAGAGTCAACAGCGGTAGCTTCAACACAAAGGCCTTTCCCACCCCGGGCCCTACCCAGTCTCTTTTACCTCTGCAACCTCCCATTCTTCCTCAAATGTTCTCCTGCATGGATTTACAAGATTCCACGCTATTGGTGTTTACTTGCTAAGTCGTGTCCGACTCTTTGTGACCCCCGCTGACTGCAGCCCCGCCAGGCTCCTCTGTCCAGGGGATTTCCTAGGCAAGAATACTGGAGTGAGGGTTGCCATTTCCTCCTCCAGGAGATCTTCCCAAGCCAGGGATCGAACCTAGGTCTCCAGCATTGGAAGTCCACAAGATTCCATACAGAGACTCTGATCATCTGTTCCTCTTTCTTTTCATCCTGCCCTCAAAATGGGATCATTCATCACATCCTCTTCTTTTCCTTCCAGCACTCTCTTTGTTGTTCAGCTCGTTTACAAACTTACATTTCCCTTGTTGGACAGATGTCTGTTATCAAAACTTCGAGGACACAAAAGGATGTAAAGTCAGTTAATGTTTTTTCCTTGGATCTATTCCCCTGCACTCCATCCGCCCAATCCCTCTTGCCAGAAGACACCTCTATGAGTGCTCAGATATGCCTTCTTTTGGAGTTTGTACAGACATAATTTGATAGCGTGGTTTTGACTATAATTTCAGTCTCTACATCTAGCCCTGCCTGTCCTCCCAAGTTGTAATGTTTCACGACCCACTCTTTGTATACATTTCCCCCTCATTGTCTCTCAAACTCCAACTGCCGAAGGCCAAGCTCATCATCTTTCTCAAACTTGACTTCTCCTTCTGTATTCTCAGCCTCAGTTCATGGTGTCACCATCCAGTGAAGCAAGCTGGAACCATGTCACCATCTTTGACTTCCCCTTGTCTCTCTCTCTCTTTTCCCTGCTCTCTCATGAGAGACAGCCATGAGCCACCACGGTCTGCCCACTCCACTCCTCGATTCGTTTCCACAGTTGCCCTATTTCCTTCTCCCTGCTGCTTCTGCCCTAGTCCAAGCCCTAACTCCCTGTCAGCAGAACTAAAGCAACACACTGCTTTCTGTTTCTGCTGGCAGCTCCTGTATTTAGCCTACTCACCACCATTGTATGCTTGCTCCCCTCCCACTTCATTTAGGCTGCCATGGCTCATACCCAGAGAATGAATCATGGTTGACTGAAGCCAGAAACAGCAGTTCTAATCCTCTTTGACAGATTTCACTATCTTAGGCTCCTTTGCACCAAGAGGGTAGTGATGTGATTCAGTTTTGGTGAATAAAACATACAGGGGAGATCTGGGAAGAGGCTCATGAAAAGGAAAACCTCTCTTCCCTCACCCCCACCAGTACTATCATTTTCATTTATATTTTATTATTTTATTTATTTATTAATTTTTGGCCATACCACATAGCTTGTGGGATCTTAGTTCCTCGATCAGAGACTGAACCCAGACACACACCAGTGAAAGCGTGGAGTCCTAACCACTGGACCACCAGGGAATTCCCTCATTTATATTTTAGAAGTTTAAACTCTGGGGACTTCCCTGCAGGTCCAGTGGTTAAGATGTCGCACTTCCACTGCAGGGGGCCCAGGTTTGACCCCTGGTTGGGGAACTAAGATCTTGCAGGCTGCGCGATCAAAAAATAGGGGGAAAAATGAAAAACAGAAGTGTCAAATCTTTTGGCTGACATTTGGTGCCTAGACAACCTAGATCTCTAATTACCTTTCTTGCAACATTATCCACTTCTCACTTCTCACCACATACCTCCTACTGGAGGCTGGGAGTAAGAAGCCCAAGAGTAAGTATATCCTCCATGGTACCTGGTTTCCAAAGACGGCCCCCAGTGGAGCCCATCTCCCATGATCCACAAGCCACAGTCTTGTGCAGCTCCTTCTCACTCTGAATCTGCACAGGTCTTGTCAAATACTTTAGCTCTTCGATTGCAGAGGGCCCAATGCTATGTCACTCTGGGTCAGGATGATGCACCAGATTCCACTTAGGGCCTCCTCAGGAGCCCTAAGCCATCAGATAAGCGATCTAATCACCCGAAGACCACCACGCACAAGGAAGTGTAAGTGAACCCCAGGAGAGGCCATGAGGAGAACTGAGAATCTTGGCCAGGACAGAAGACCAAGGCCCCCAACTTGTGATGGAGGTTGAGCCATTACCACCAGCCCCCATTCCCTTGTGTGCCCTGAGCTGATACCCAGGGGAGCAAAGACAAACTGGGAGTGCTGGGGTGAAAAGGTGCCTGAAAACCATTTCTTCTGGTCAAACTCAGCTAGTCTCCTCTTTCTTACAGGTGGTGTTCTTCCTCTGCATCATACACTTTGCCTAGATTAGGTTTCCTCCTCATCACACTCATCCCATCCTCATGGCTCAGCTTGAATGTCACCTCTTCTAGAAATCCTTCTTGATAATGTCAATCCTAAACACTTGGGTATTTGGATCAGCTCTGGAGCAGGTGTGTGTTTTTGCCCACCTGCCTTCACCCTCCCTTTCCATTGTAACAGCGGACCGATTTTGTTTGGATGGATGATTTCTCCTTCTTTTGGGTGGAACTGTCAATCGTGTCGTCCACTTACCTCTGTCTTGGGTGGGACATAAAACCTGACTGGGCCGATCAGCTGCTCTCTCCTTCCGGTACAAATCCTGAGATGGGTGACAAGAAACCGCAAAGGAATGGCAGCTTGACCGAATCCTCACAGCTCCTGCCAGCTGGGTTCCCCAAGCTGCTGTCATGCCCGGTTCAGCACAAGACGTGATTCTTCAGCTCTTTCTTTGAGTCTCTGAACCCACCTGTAGCAGAGACAGTAAGATCACCAATGATTCCATTTTCCCCTTACAATTTCCAGTCCCCTGCAGTTAGGGCAGACCATGTGACTAGTTCTTACCGATGACAATGGAGTAGAAATGACACGTGTCACTTTCAGGCTGAGGCAGTGAAAAAACCCCTGTGCAAATCTCCAGTCTCTAGAGATCCCGGCGTGGTCACCAAGGAGGCTACACGTTTCAAGAGATGTGGCTATAAATGATTGTGGAGCCTCCGTCCATCTGGGTCCCCAGTCGGTGAAAAGCAGAACTTCTGCTGACCCACAAGGACTGTAGCATGACCTAGAAATTATGATTAGGGGGATGTTTGTTACAGCACCATAGCTTATCCTATCCTGAATAATATACACCCAATATCCTTTCAGTAATTTTTTTTGCTTAAATTCCCAGAGTCAGTTTATTACACCTAAAATATCTTAACTGATAAACTCTACAGTACTTAGCAGTTTTTTCTCTGATTACCCTTATTAATGTGCATCTGGGCTTCCCAGGTGGCTTAACAGTCAAGATTCCTCCTGCTACAGCAGGAGCTTCAGGAGACCAGGGTTCGATGCCTGGGTTGGGAAGATCCCCTGCAGGAGGAAATGGCAACCCACTCCAGTATTCTTGCCTGGAAAATTCCATGGACAGAAGAGCCTGGTGAGATGCAGTCCATGAGGTCAGAAAGAGTCAGACATGACTCAGCACACATGCATGAATGTGGATCTACCTTATCTTTTTAATCAGCTATCTTTATATATAAGCAGCTGGGCTAAGGACTACTAAGATTTAATTTTTGCATCCTACCACATTGCTGTACATTTATAAGACTCTCAATAATTATTTGTTAGGATGAAGTCAAAAGTTGAATGAAAATGAAAAGTTTGATGAGTCAACTAGATATATTCTTTTCAATCTTGGTTTCCATATCTATTTTCACATGAGTTTTAATTAAGAGATTTAAAAATATGATTATATCTCTATTTTTATAATAATAGTGGCAATATATACATATGTATGTTTTCAATCATATTATGATTGTCATAATTTCAAAAAATTTGTTAAATGCCAAAGAATAAAATACTTTTGAAACACCAGAACAAAATTTATATTCACTAAGCTCTTAATTCATGACAGATACTATATGTTGATTACTTTGCTTTTCATCTCCCCATCCCACTCCACCCCAACTCTGATGTTTAATATTATTTTGTAGACCAAGAGAGAAGCAGCAATTTGGAGCTCTGTGTCTATCGTTCCCAAAGGAATTGATAATTTTCAAATCAGAGGGGAAAAAAGTGCCCTCGGAAGCTGCCGAACCCAAGAGTAAGAAACATGGAGAAGAAGGAATTCTCCACTTTTCTTTATTTTAAAAGAAATACATGTAAGTGAAAATGATTTACAACCTGCTCCCAATGAGAAAGAGAAAGGAGAGAGAGAAACTTCTTTTATTTGAATAAGCTTTAAGAGCATGGGCCATGGGATACACAAATAAATTTAAGTTGTGTTGTTTTAACTCAGTCCCGCTGAAACTTTGACCTGCTTGTGATTCACTTGGGGATCTTGTTAATATGCAGATTCTGCTCCAATAGGTCAGGGGAGGGCCTCAGACACATCCTGAGATGTCCCACAATCTCCCAAATGATACTGATGCTGCTAGTCCATGGATCACCCTTGGGAGAGTGAATGCAGAATGCTTCTGATGCGATGAGAACAGTCATTGAAATTCAAGAGCTCTTAAAAGGCCAGCTTGAGATCACACTGAATTTGGAGTTTTCGTCAGCTTGCCCCGAATTCAAACTTTAATAAGTTTTCTTTTTAAGTCAGTTAGGAAATCACTATGACCTTGCATCTTATCTGAAATTCACTCTTCTGGTAATTTCACTCTTTAGAAAAGAGGAGCACAGAGGCAGGTGAAACAGAGGTCTGAGAAGTGAAAGTAGCTGTAGCAAATTCTAAATGTGGCTGCTGCTGCTGCTGCTGCTAAGTCGCTTCAGTCGTGTCCGACTATGTGTGACCCCATAGACAGCAGCCCATCAGGCTCCCCTGTCCCTGGGATTCTCCAGGCAAGAACACTGGAGTGGGTTGCCTTTTCCTTCTCCAACGCATGAAAGTGAAAAGTAAAAGTGAAGTCGCTCAGTTGTGCCCGACTTCGTGACCCCATGGACTGCAGCCTACCAGGCTCCTCCGTCCATGGGATTTTCCAGGCAAGAGTACTGGAGTGGGATGCCATTGCCTTCTCCACTAAATGTGGCTACTTTACTAATATTTAGCTTTATTATTACTTTTTTGCCATTTTTCCAACAAAACTGACCATTGATTTTCTCAGATGAGGAGACATGAAAGAAGGCAATTACAAGAAGAAATTAGGACTGCTGGTAGCTTGACAGAGGGAAGAAGATAGAAATACTGTAAAAAGGTGATGCTACAATTAAAAACTTGGGATATTTTATGCAAAAGCAAAAAGGCCTAGAAGTAGTAATTGTCCTCGAAGCCTTCCCTGTACTCATCAAGAAAAATCATTGTTAGATTAAGAAAGCAGATAAGTATTTTAGAATTATTGATATAGAACACAGAATAGAGAAATTAATTAATATTAATACAAAATATAGAAAAACCTTAAAAAATATCTGTGCTTAAAGGGATAATCCAGTTATATTGAAAATTCCCTCCTATATAACAATTCTCGGATGACGCTGGATAAACATGGCTGTAACTATATCCTGATTTTTATAGTGTCTGTTCCATTAAATCCAAAATCTTTATGATCACATAGAATCAATTTATTTTCAAAAATAATATTCCTCATGAATAGAAAACAAGATAGGCTTTTGGAAAAAAGTTGAAAAATATAAGAAAGTGACAAGAAAAAGTTTACCTATAATCCCTCTATGCTTAGTCACTCAGTCGTATCTGACTCTTTGTGACCCCATGGACTGCGGCCTGCCAGGTTCCTCTGTCCATGGGGATTCTCCAGATAAGAATCCTGGAGTGGGTTGCCATGCCCTCCTCATAATCCCTCTAATGAGGGATATCCATTGGTAATATTTTAGTATATCTTCTTGTTTTCCAGCTTTCTCTCTCTCACTCTCTTAAAATAATCTTCTTTACGGTTTTTCCCCGACCTCAAGTATTCTTTGAAAGCATGATTTTTAGGCTGTAAATAAATGTTCTGCAGAATTTTAATTGATGCCAGTCATTCTCCTTTTGAACTTTATGGAGACATTTAACTTGTTGCCATTTTCCTCTGATGGAATTAAGGCTATGATACACTTTGTACATTAACTTTTGTGTGTGTCTCTGATTGTGTTCTCAGATAGATTTCCAGAAGTGGACTTATGAGGTCGAAGAGCATGGTATGTCTAGACTGGTGATAAGTACAGCCAAGATGCCCTTTACAAAGACTGAACAGCCTACTCTGCCTCCAGCAGTGTGCATCGTCCCCAATCCATTGTCGGAGTCCTCCTCAGACTCTAAACAGGGATTGTTTTAAAAGTTGACCCGTGGAGGGGGGAGAAAAGGGAATTCCTTGGTGATCTGGCGCTTTGGAAGGACTCTGGGCTTCCACTGCAGGGGGCAAGGGTTCAATCCCTGGTCGGGGAACTAAGATCCCGCCTGCTGCAGTACGGACAAAAATAAAATATAATAAAAGTTGACCTTTGGGGCCTGTCTCCATCCTTATAAGATAAGGTATGAGTAGAGAGGGGACTTTGCCTTTCTGCCCCACCAACTTATACCCATGACCTCCACTGCATCAAACTTCAAATGTAATGAATTCCCAAATTATGTGAATAATAGATGCTAAAAAGGACTGTCACGAAAAAATGAAAAGGGTTTGAAAAGAGTTTCTAGTCTCCATTGTTTGCTATATATTTTAAAAAATAAAAATATGGTTTTTGTTCTTTTTCTTATTTTCACTCTTCCTATGAGAAATTAAAAGAAAATACAGAAAAATGAAAGAGAAAAAAACTGACAGTCATCCATTTTCCCACAATCCAGCGTTAACCACTGTTAACGTTTTGGCATATTTATCTTCTTTTTTAAAGTTAATGTTTGGAATATTGTACAAACAATATATGCATATATGGTTTCATTATTTTAAGGTTAGCATATTATAGATCTACTTCAAGATTTCTTTATTTTCTAACCCATCCTAACCCCCCTTCCACCTTCCTAAAGGCCCTCTAGGTTCAGGTTTGTGACAATATTTCCAGTCCTTCAAAAGAAAATACTTTGCATGCAGAAATGTATCTCTTGGAAATATAAACTATTCCCATCATGCATTTTGCCAATTTTGCATCAGTGGTAATTCTGCTGCATTATTTTTGTATCTTGCTTTTTTTTTTTTTTAACCCCACTCCATTCTATGCTTCTGAGATTCATCCATGGAAATACTTGTGAGTTAACCCATCCCTTTTAATGTTACACGATTGCCTATTGTACATGAATATTTTGCATTTTCATTTCCCTATTAAAGATATTTTCATTTTTTTCCTCTGTTGCTAACACTGTGGCAGCAACCCTCTTCAAGAGCACAAGGGAGTTTTTCTCCACTTAATTTCCTGGAAGTGGAGTTGCTAGATGAGCATTTTCAATTTCAATAACACCAAATTGCTCTCCAGAGCAGCTGTAATGTTTACAACCCCACCATATACGTACTGGAATATCAGTCTCCTCTCACTCTTGGCAGCATTTTGTCATTCTTATGGGGGGAAATTGGTATCTTTTTGCTTTTATTTCCAAGTAATGGTAAGGTTGAATATCTTTCTACACACTCTGCAGGCATTTGAATTTCCTCTTCTGGAAGATACACTACAAGACTCTCTTTGCATCCATATTTTTATATACGTGGAACTGACATTTTCTTTAATTCTGCTGTTCTCATTTTGGTATCAAGATTAGACTAGCCTCATGGAATGTGTTGGATAGACTACTGTTCACATTCCACTGTAATTTGCATTGTACAGCTCTGTTTTGTTTTTTGCTTTTCACAGTTTTTTTTGTGTGTGTACGTATCATTCCAGTAAAATTACCTCGATCTAGGCATTTTGGCAGTTGGAGTCAATCTTCTATCTTACTTTTTCAGTTGCATAGATGATTGTCAGTCTACTTTTATTCTTTTTGGACCAAGTTTTGTAATTTGTATTTTTGTCAAAAATTACCCCTTTTATCTAGGTTTTCAAATGTATTGACATAAAGCTGTTCATTGTATACTCTTATGTTTTCTAACATTTTTACTCTATCTGGTGCATCCCCTTTGCCATTTATAATACTGCCTACCTGTGTGATTTTCTTGATCAGTTTTACAAGGAGATTGTCTATTTTGTCTTCAACAGAACACAAGTTTTTGGTTTCTATAGTCAATTTCATTTCCTTTTTTCATTTTACTCTTCTTTCTTTGCTTTTTAAAAATTTCTTTCCTTTTATTGTCTCTTCAGTTTTTATTTTTCTACCTCTTAAACGGAACACTTCAATTTTGTTTTCTTGCTTTGTAATAAGTACGCTTAAGACTATAAATACCCCCTCTAATTGTTCTAGTTAGATCGCACAAGTTTTATGTCAGGCTTTTATTGTAATTTATTTCTAAATATTTTTTAATTTCTGTATTGGTTTTCTTTTCATGTGTATTTTTCTGTTTCCAGATGTATGCTCTTTTTCTTTTAAAGATGTATTATAAAATCTTAAAGTAAAAAAGATATATAATAAGAAATAAAACAAATAAGCTTAAGAAATAAAACTCAAATGTATGCTGATGATTTTCAATTTTATTTTATGTGAGTAATAGATGCACATGATAAAAACCAAATCATTTTGTCTTCCTGGCTCCCTCCTCAGAAGTAACTGCAGTTACTATTTAAGGTATATTCTGTGAATCAAATGGGTTTCTTTTTGGCTCTCTTTTTGTTGTTGATTTTTAATTTTACTTCATTGTGGTTTGTGAATACAGTCTGTAGATTCTTTGGAATTTATTGAGGCTTCCTTTGCGGCCACTGTGTTTGAAAAGAACAGATGTGCAATGTTCTTTGTCTAAAATACAAACCTGACCTCATCACTTCCTCTCTGATAGCTTCTATGGTCCTCAGGTTAAAGACCTACTGCCCCAGCCTATGATTTTGGCCCCAGCTTCCTCGTTAGCCAAACCTTGAGTCATGTCCCTTTGGTACAACACATTTACGGACATGGGACTCGTACCTCTGAAGCTCAACTTTCAAATAAACGCTTGTCTTGTAGCAGACAGTCCAAAGTCTGGCACTGCAAAGGCTCATTGAGCCAACTAGAAAATGGACTGTCTTCTGAGGGTGGAATCACACTTAGACAGGAAGGTCACCCAGTGGGAGGTGGTCACTCCCTTATCAACTCTAATCCTTACTCTCTGCTTGCTTCTCCTGAACCCATCCTGCCTCATGAGACCTCTGGTTATGGCACTCTCCATGTCAGTTTCTCAGCCCTTTCCCTCTTCCCTACCTCTGCCTGCCCACCACCGGATCACTTCACAGGCCCTCCCACCAATGCCCTCCAGTTCCTTTGCCTTCTACAGTCAGTTGCGTAGGCCCAACCAAGACCCACCCCAGGATGAATCCATGCCGAGCTTCTGTTCTGAGGCTCCTGACATGGGGATGGGAGATGGCGGGAAGGACCAGTCCTCTCTACACATTTATCGTTTCAACCTTAGCTGAAACCTCACTTCTGCATTCTCTTCAGCAAACCTTTTGACTCCATTCAAGTCCCCTCACATTTCCCCAGCTTCTTTATTCAGCAGAATGACAGTTTGCTAATTTTTGGAGAAAACAGAAAATATCAGGGGTGAGCCTTTATCAAGTCATTTGACCTCCTTTCTTCCTGTTTCAGAGTGTCTCTCTTCCTGTCTAGGGTAAAAGTAATCCTTTCTATGTCCTTGACCCCATCCTCTCCTGTCTCCCCTGTTTTTGTTCTATTTTATTCCCTCTGCTCCTGCATCTCCTCTTCCTAAACTATCTTTCCTAAAAGTAGTCAGCAACCCCCACTTCAGCTTCCATGCATCCACTTCTCTTGGAGGCCAACTAGCTTCCTCCCCTCTCTATGGGCTCTTATTGGCCCTCTGATTTTAAGTTAGTGTCACTTCTTTCTTGATCTCTCCAGAATGCTGACGATACTGACTATACCCTACTTCTCAAAACTCTCTCCTACCTATTTGCCCTGACACCATTGTCTTGAATCTCTTTCTTCTCTTTCTACCTCCTTTCTTGGCCCTTTGATCTTGAAACATCCCCAGCGTTTTCTACTCCTGGTCCTCAGTTTTTATTTCTCCACACACCAGGAAGCACACGATTCATTACAAACGGGTGTAGTCTCTACCAATCTCTGCACAAACACTGCCGTGGGAAAGTGCAGGCTGATTGTCACTACATTGCCCCACTTTTCAAGAGCTGTCAGATACCTCAGAGTTTTAACTGAAATGCTTCTACTTTAAATATGGATGATGAGCTGAACCTTTGCCAAAAACTTTGCAGAGTAAATAAAGCATAGATGGTCTCATGAGGGTTGTTCTTTTCTTATTCGACTGCCCCTAAGGCAATTTATAAGGTATGCTTTATTAGTAATGAAAACTCACATTTACTGAGGGTTTACTCTGTGCCAGACACTCTTGTAAGTGGTTTGCATTATTAACTTATTCAGTCTTCACAACAACCCTATCAACAAAGTGCTATTATTATCCTGCTTTATTGAAGGAGCAAACTGAGGTGGAGAGCTTCAGTACTTTGCCCTGGGTCTCAAGAAGTTTTAAGCAGGTTTCAAATCCAGATGGCCCAGCTCTGGAGCTCAAGCTTTTAACCACTATACTTTACTGCTTTCCTCCCCTTGTGGATGAGGGAACTGAAGTCCAGAGAAACTGAGAAGTTGCCCAAGATCACAGGAGTGGAAACCCCTCAAGAAGTGACTTGAAGCTATCATCACAGGGATAGACACTTGTACTTTCTACTGGTCTGTCATTAGTTACCTGTTGCCCTTGTTAGACTGCACGACTAGCACTGAGACCAGGGACAGGAATACAAATATTTGTAAATATGAGTGTCCAGGAGATGCAAAACAGTCCTTTCACCTCTGTTAATAACGTCATTTACTTCTCACAATCCCCAGGTAAGACAGTAGTTAACATTTAATCACTTCCGTGCGTCATTATCGGAGAAGGCAATGGCACCCCACTCCAGTACTCTTGCCTGGGAAATCCCATGGGCGGAGGAGCCTGGTAGGCTATAGTCCATGGGGTCTCGAAGAGTCGGACACGACAGAGCGACTTCACTTTCACTTTTCACTTTCATGCACTGGAGAGGGAAATGGCAACCCACTCCAGTGTTCCTGCCTGGAGAATTCCAGGGACGGGGGAGCCTGGTGCGCTGCCGTCTATGGGGTCGCACAGAGTCGGACACGACTGAAGTGACTTAGCAGTAGCAGTAGCAGTGCGCCATTATTGCTTTTAAACCTCACAAACACAGTTTCATTGGTACTATTATTATCCCCATTTGACAGAATAAGAAACTGAGGCTCAGTGCAGCTCAGTGACTTGCACAAGATCCGGCAACCAGTACGTGGCAAAGCCAGGATTCTAGTTTAGGCTATTTGACAACAGAGGCCTCGTTCTTGACCATGGGGCAAACACTATCTGTTCTACAGATGGGGAAACTGCCCCAGGACAGAGCATTAAGTTGTGCCCATGGAATCGAACCCACTGCGTAGGGCACACAGCACTCTTTTTCTTCCTCTTCTTGGGCCCCGGGGTGCCACTGTGAGGTGGAAGGCGGAGGAGGAGAAGAGGAAGCCCTTTCCCATAAGGTACAGAGAGTCGCGTAGGATGCGCTAACTCCGGACCTAATTGACAGATCCCGCGGCACCATGGCAACGGCGCGGGCCGCAGAACGGAAGTGCGTCACCCTATGGGAGGGCTAGATCTGCGATGGCAACCAATGGGAGCGCCACATCCGCGTTCGCCCCGCCTAGAAGGAGGGGCCGAACCCTTTTTTCTGCCTTCGTCGTCGTCTGTGTGGACTGCGCTTGGGCACTGTGGTGCGTAATTTGGGCGTCCGGGCGGAAGGCTGAAGGGAAAAGAAAACGGCCGCCTCGAAAGGCGAGGGGCGGGCAGCAGGTGCGGTCAGGCCCCGGGGTCGGTTCCGTGGTGTGGCACAGTGTGTCGCCGGGGTCCGGGGGCCTGGGGCCTCTCAGTTCCTGGTGGGGAAACTGAGGCCCCGAGAGGGGCAGGCTGGAAGCTAGGCCCTTACACGGAGACAGACGTTTTAAAGTCGTAATATTAGGTGAAGAAATACTTTTAAATCAGAATATTAGTTGTAAAATCGAAATACAAAATTGACTAATCTGAATAAGTACGGCCTTCCACTGACCATGCTTTCAGTCTTGACAGCCTCTGTGCTTCCCTACTATTTTGGGTACAGAACGTCTTACCTTGTAGGAGTGCGCAGCTCCTTATTTCAAAGCCCTGAGGCTACATGTGTTGAGAATCCCGAGTTTCTCGAGTTTTCCAAAGGTAATGTGCATGCATTCTAGGTCCTGTCATATCTTCAGCAGGGTCTTGAGCAGTGTCTTGTAATCAGATACTTTTTTCACAGCTAAGTATATGCATATGTACACATATATATAGGAACAACAACCCTAAATAACCTCACCTTAGGTTAGATCAGGTTTTCAAACTTAAAAGAGTTGATTTTGAGAGTGTGTTCGATTTGAGAATTGCTGAGAAGGGACCTGGATGATAAATTTTCTTGTTCACTCATATTTCTTGAATATTTGAACTGAGGGTGTCAGAATTCCTAACTCTGCTTTTGTATGGTCACTCCCTGTCTCCATTACTAATTCTGTTGCCTTCTTCCCTCTCAGCCTCAGGTTCCTCATCTGTAAAATAGGATCATGCTTTCTTCATAAGATTCTGACAAGGATGAAATGAGACTGCACATGAAGCTTTACACTGTGTCTGCCACTTGGCACAGATGGTTATGTTTGAGATTTTCTTATTCCACAAACTTTTCTATTTATAAATTACTTGGGTAGGTAATACATATCCATGGTTAACCCCTGCCCCCTTCATAGAGGCAACTGACTTCTGTGCACAAACAAGCCTATTTTTCACCCTCTCTTCCCTCGCCTGCTTTTCCCCCAGATTATAGCACTGTATACTGTTCTGTACCTCTTCCTTATTAGCATTAATTTTGGCTCTTCCTTAACATACTTATATCATTTTCTTTTTTTTTTATTAAGATAGTAACACAGAACTATAAGTTTGAAGAACAAAAGTACAATGACCATCCACCACCTAGTTAAGAAATAGAACATTATCATTTTCTCAAAGCCTACATTGAATTCTTTTCTTCCCTCCCGGAAGATAACCACTGCCCTGAATATTGTGTTATCATTCCCTTGTTCTTCTTTGTAGTTTTTAGTGTTATCTCATGAATGCAATGTACGGATTTGCTAGTTTTTAGATTTTATATAAATGGGATCCAGATATATATTTTGTGTGACTTGATTCTTGCACATAATGTTACGTCTAAGAGATGCATCCATATTGCCATGAGTAGCTCTACTTCATTGCTGCTTTGAATTCCATGGTATGTTTATAAATGCCTTTATGTAGATATTCTTGAGTTGAAACTGTTGCCAGATTTTTGTTGTTACAGCATGCTACTTTTACCTTAGGAAGTTTATAAACGTACTTCCTGAGGTAAATGTGAAAGTTTCTGTAAGGCATATACCTAAGAGTGGTTTTGTGGGGATATCAGATTTGCTAATGTTATCAAATAAACATCTGAAGTAATTATAAGGGCTTATACTCTACCAGCAATTGATGCAAGTTTCAGCTTCAACCGTTCTTAAGAATGTATGCCTGTCTGGTGATGGATAAGACATTAGTCACTGTGGTTTAACACTTATTTGCCTGGTGAGAGATTGAACATTTCTTATCTTAATTTATTAATCACTTGTGCATTCTCTTCATAAAATTTTCTATGTTCATTTTTCTCTTCCAGTTGTCTTCCTCTTACTGATTTGTAAGAGTTTTTTTTTTTTTTTCTTTTTAATCTCATTATGGATCTTTTGTGGTTTAAATGTGTTTCAAATATCTTCTAGTTTGAGCTTGTCTTCTGTTTCTGACTCCTCTGCTTTCTGTTTTTGGTGAGCAAAGTTCTTAATTTTAACAAAGTCGATTTATCAGTGTATTGTATGGTTTGTTTTTTTCATATCTTTTAAAGAAGTCCTTTCCTACCTTTGGGTCCTAAAGATAAACTCCTGTGTTGTCTAAAAGTTTTATAATGTTCCTTTCTTATGACCTTAACCCTCAAGAATTGATTTTTGTGGGTACTGTGAAATAAGGATCTAATTTTATTTTTATTTTGTTCATGTATGTATAATGGGCTGTCCTGGCATCTTTCATTGAAAAGTGCTTTTCCCTGAAGTTCCATTTCTGCAGCATGTCAAGTATCCATATATATACCCTTTTCTATTCCTTAGTTGTCTGTTCTATTCCATTGGCCTTGTTTGTCCATTTCTGTACTATTATCACAACTTTGTTATTATTATCATACTTTATTCATTAGTCTAGCTGTATATTAAGTCTTGGTACCTGGTATGACTAGTCCTCCAGGAATGTCTTTGCCGTTTTGTGTTTACATTTTCCATATACATTTTAGAATCATCTTGTCAAATCACACACAGTCATGCCCACCAAGCCTGTTAGGATTTTGATTGGAATTGTTTTGATTCAGTTACATTGGATCAATTTGAATTTTAAAGTGACTGCTTTTAACTTTTCATCCTTAAGTGTTCTGTGTGCTGTGGTTTTTGTAGATATCATTTAGTAAAGGAAGTTTCCTTTTATGCCAAGTCTGTTAAAAGAGTTTCTATATGAATGAATGTTGAATTTTATCAGCTATTATTTTCTGCATCTATTAGGATGATTGTGAGCTTTTTCTTCTTTATTCTATTAATATGATTGTTGATGTTGTTTAGTTGCTAGGTCATGTCCAGCTCTTTTGCGACCCCATGAACTGCCAGGCTCCTCTCTCTATGGGATTTCCCAGGCAGGAGTGCTGGAGTGGGTTGCCGTTTCCTTCTCTGGGGGATCTTCCCAGTCCAGGTCGCTCACATTGATTTTCTCCCCTGACCCCTCCAGCTGTATTGAGATATTATTGACAGATGCCATTTGATTGACTTTCAGTGTTAAACCCTTCCTTGATCACAACCTGTCGTTCTTTTTGCATTGCGGGATTCGGTTTGTTAATTTTTTTGCTTAGGCCTACTGCATCTGTGCTCATGAAAAATATTGAACTTTCCACGTTACTTTCTTCTGACGTCTTTGGTAGGTTTCCGTGCCCAACTTATGTCGCCCTTATCAGATGCTTTGGGGGCAGCTTGTTCTTTTTCCGGCTCTGTGATAGTTTGTGTAACATTTGAAATTATTTGTTTCTAGAATACTTGGTGGAACTTCTTGATAAGTCCATTGGGACCTGAAGTTTTCTTTGTGGGAAGATAAATTTCCCATAAAATGTCTATAATGGTTATAAAATTGTTTACGTTTTAAAATAATCTTTAGTTTTGAATGAGTTCCTATGACTATATACACATTTAAAATTCAGGTTATTTTAATTTGTCTATAATATCTTTTTAAAACGTTTGTGTCTGCATTTGGTTTCCCTTTTTCATTCCAAATGTTATTTATTTATAAATTTTCTCTCTCTTCTTGAAAAATCTTGTCAGAGGTTTGTCACTTAATTCTTTTTTTCAAAGAATTAATTTTAGTTCTGTTGACCTTTTCAGATATGTACTTATTTTCTATTTCATTAATTTCTGGTCTTTGTTTTTTTCATTCCTTAACTTTCTTTGTATTTAATTTGCTGTTATTATTTTTATAGCTTCTTGATATGGGTGTCTAACTGACTAATTTTCATGCCCTCCTCTCTCAAGTATATATAAAAATTTAAGGCTATTAATTTCTTTCTTCTGTTTTAGTTTCCTTCTACCAGTTTCTGTGTGTAATATTTTGTTATTTTCAGTTCAAAATATTTTCTAATTTCCATTAATAATTCCTCTTTAATAATGGCTTATTTAGGAGTATGTTTCTTAAATTCTAAACAACTTTTCTAGTTTTCAGTGATTGAGAGGGCTATGTTAAAATCTTCCACTGTAGTTATGGATTTATATGTTTATTTTTGTAGGTCTGATTATTTCTGCCTTAACTGTTTGGAGGCTCTGTTACTAGGTGCTTAAACATTTAAAATTGTTAGAGCTTCTTTGGAACCGAACCTTTGTATCATTTTATGGGGACCATCTTTATCTCTAGTAATAATTTCTGCCCTAAAGTCTATTTTGTGTCATATTAATATTTGGTTAGTTGGCAGAGTGTGTATTTTCCTATCCTTTTACTGTAAATTTTTTGGCATTCTTATGTTTTAGAAGTAACTTCTATGTCATATAGCTAGGTTTTATTCATTATTCAATTTGGCAAGTTTTTGATCTGATTTAACAGCCTGGCTGCATCATCTATTTAAAGACCCTTAATTTGGAGAACCTGAGTTTCCCTAGTCTCTAGGATAAAAGTCCACAGAATATTCTGTTCTTGTCCCTGGAACAACCACTGACAATTAAGGGTGTACTCAGTACTAAAACGGACTTCCCAGGTGGCTCAGTGGTAAAGAATCCACCTGTCAATGCAGGAGACGTGGGTTCGATCCCTGGTTGGAAAGATCCCCTGGAGTAGGAAATGGTAACCCACTCCAGTATTTTGCCTGGGAGATCTCGTGGACAGAGGAGCCTGACGTGCTACTGTCCATGGGGTCGCAAAGAGTCAGACATGGCTGAGCAACTGAGCATGCACACACAGTACCTAAAAATTGAATGAATGAATGAGATATCCTATCCCAATGATAGGAAATACACTTGGCCGCACTTGAGCACTGGCTGGAGCTGAGTCAACCCCAGAGAAGAGAAGGGTCAGAGTTTGAAGATCAGGTCTGTGGTGTCTGAATGTTTGCGTGGACTGTTAACACCCGAACCAGTGATTCTGGAAGGAGGAGGACTGCAGGGAGGAAAAGGGTTGAGGAAGGAAAAGGTGGGTCCAGTTTAGGATTGGTTGAGCTTGAGATGCTGGTGAGATATACTCGAGGGTAGCTAGCAGGTAGGCAGAGGGGCTGGTCATGAGATAGTGTGTCTTCCTAGTTCTGAGGCTCAGCCAATGATGCCTTTAGAAAGAATAGTAACCTTTTTGCATATCTCCTGGTGCTAGTTCTTGACAAACCCTTGGTAGTCATATTTCATTTAAACTTCATCGTATGTGTTAAAGATAGTATTATCCCCATTTTATAGATGAAAAGACTGAGGTTAAGCATATTAGCTAAGCCTGTGTTTATTCTGTGTTATATTTCTCTAAGGTAATAGTGACTTTCTGATAAGATCATGGCATCACGGGAAGTGGATGTTAAAACCTCAAGATTCCAAGCCCCTCTGCAGTCAGAACTTCCAGAAAAGACCTGGAGATCTGCATTTGTAGTACACGAGTTGGGTGATTCTTAAGATCAGGAGAGTCTGGCACACACTGGTCTCGGAGCCCTTTGTCTAGTTCTAAACCCCAGGTCTTACCCCTGCACCGCACCACCTCTCTGTGGCAGAAGCAGGCCTTTAGATCAGACTTGTGCTTTTTCTTAAATCAAGGCTCCTTTTATCAGCTCTGATCTTTGTGGTTTGTGGAAAGATAGCGTCTTAGTAGAGAGCAAGGAGATTTTCAAAACACCCTGCAGTCCTAGCACAACAGTTGTTTTATCAGTGGTGTGGGAGAGGAGAGGGAAACCAGCCCTTATTGTTTCCTCACAGCTCTCTAAGCAGTGAATGTTATTCTAATTTTATAGTGAGAAATGGGACCTCAGCTAAATTTATCCCAAACCATAGACCTGGTGGGAGGTTGAGCCAACTTTCAGACTCGGAATTGTCTACTAGTAAAAATAGCTAACTTTTTTTTTTTTTTTACAAGCATTTAGACTGTTACCCCCAGGCTCCTATATGTATTTTTTTTAAATTGAGGTATAGTTGTTATACAATATTTAAGTTTCAGGGGTACAACAGAGTGATTCACAATTTTTAAAGGTTATACTCCATTTATAGCTGTCCCAGGTTGTTATGTTCTTTGTTTGTTTTTCCTCATAGTAATTCTAAGGAGCATGTTTCTGTCCTTTTCACTTAACAGATCAGAAACTGAAGTGCGTAGAGGGTCCATTTCCCTATTTCACACACCTCTGTGGTGGAGCAACCTGTGAAACCTGGCGTTCTGGCTGCTTCCAGAGTCCATTATTTTCACCAGTTGTTGTTTAGTTGCTAAGTTGTGTCCGACTCTTTTGTGACTCTATAGACTGTAGCCTGTGAGGCTCCTCTGTCCATGGGATTTCCCAGGCAAAAACACTAGAGGTGGGTTCCATTTCTTCCTCCAGGGGATCTTCCCAATCCAGGGACTGAACCCACGTCTCCTGCATTGTCAGGCAGGTTCTTTACCACTGAGTCACCAGGGAAGCTCAAGCTTCTTACCTCTGCACAGTACTAATGTGCCTTGTCCCTGACTTGTGTCCTTTTCATCTTTGTACTAATCAGCGTGATGAACTTGATTCTAGAAACTATCACAAACTTGTAGATTGGAACACAGCATGGAGCATCACTTCTGGTGTGCTTGGACATGACTGGATTTCCTTTGCTTCCTTTTTTAGTTCCTCCATCCATGCAGGGCAACACGAGGAGAACGGGCATCATGACCGATGTCCACCGGCGATTTCTGCAGCTGCTGATGACTCACGGTGTGCTGGAAGAGTGCGACGTCAAGCGCTTGCAGAAGCACTGCTATAAGGTCCATGACTGTGAGTACCCTGCCCTGCTCCCAGGCTGCTCTGCCGCCGTGTGATCAGGGGCTAGTGACACTGGGGTGACACCGCGCACCCAGTCCACCGGTGCTCCCGACCTGGGCGTTCAGGTCTCTCACTGTCGCACACCAGCCCATCTTGCTCATCTTCAACTCTTGATGTTTTTTAAAAGTAAATGTGACGCTTAGCCCAGTGGCTAAGAATCTGGACTCTGATGGCTGGATAGTTATGGTTCACACTAAAGCTCTAGGGCCTTCTCTAGTCCGAGTTTCTTTACTTCTAAAATGAGGATTTTTATCTGTACTTGGCACCCGGGGTGGCTCAAAGGCTTAAGAGACATGATATGAGCTAAACACCTGGCATGGAAGGTGCTCACTTGGCTATTGACGTAAGAGGGCAGCTTCGCACAGCAGTGGAGGGCACAGCCTTAGACTTGGCCCAGCTGGTAAAGCTCATCCCTGCCTTGTGCCAGCTGTGGGCATTGGCAGCGTCTTCTCAGTGGGTTGTTGGGAGAAGCGAAGATAACACACGTGGAGCACTTAGAGACTGGAGGGCTCAGGAGAAGCAAGAGGGTCCACTTGGACAGATCAGTGAAATCCACATTCGTAGATCTTGCTCAGCTGAATGTCAGTGTGGGTAGATCTCATTGAGTGAAAAAGTTGGTAAATTATACCTATTGTACAATGTCATTGTGCTAAGTATTTTGTAAAACGTAACGATCTTTACTGTTCGTGAATACATACGTCTGTGTGTAGAAATCTAAAAGTGGACTCTTAAAGGATGTGGGGTGCGCTGTGCGGTGCTTGTCTTTGGGGAGAGGAGGAGGGGGATCATTTTGTCATTAGAAATCAGTGGACACATCATTGTCTGTTTTGTTCTTTGAAAAAGAAAAAGACTTGAAGTAAATGTGGCATTATTAGGATAGTGTAGTCGTTGTCCTGATTAACAGGAATAAGTGTTTTTTTATTGTATGTTTTTGTCTTTCTGTAGTTTTGTGAGTTTTTTTGGCTGTATCAGACCTTAGTTGTGGCATGAAGGCGCTTCCTTGTGTCACGCAGGATCTTTCATTGCGATGCGCGGACTCTAGTTACGGTGTGTGAGCTCAGTAGTTGCAACATGCAGGCGTAGTTGCAACATGCAGGCATAGTTGCAACATTCAGGCGTAGTTGCTCTACGGCTTGTGGGATCTTAGTTCTGCGAACAGGGATTGAACCCATGCCCCCTCCTCCACTCCTGCATTGCAAGGCAGATTCTTAACCACTGGACCACTGGGGAAGGCCCTCTTTTGGTATTTTTAATTTTCAAAAGAAGTAGTGAGCTAAGCCAAGAGGGCTGGGGTAAGGTATGAGCGGGGCACTGGGGACACTGGTCAAGGGACCTGAGACCAGTTGCCTCGTTAGAGAACTGCAGTCTGGTGTGACGGAGGCAGAAGCCAGGTCCCCAGGAGCTGAGGGGGGAAGAGCAGTAAGGGGAGACGGTGAGTACAGAGCAGTGTCCTTTCCGATGTGCAGGAGGAGGTGGACAGAAGAGGGTGGCGTTTAGAGAGGAGGCAGGTTTGAAGTGGCTGGTCCGCTGATGTGTTCATGGGAAATTTTGGGAGCTGGATGGTGCACGGCAACAAGTTAAAAGCTTGGCGGGGCCCTCAATAAGGAATCCCTTTAAACTCCCCTTGATCCTTTGTGTCCAAACTTAATTGACATATGAACCGTGGGAAACTTTGGGCAAGAACATATGCTCTGTGGGAAGAGAATGTGTTCTTGTGGTGTGTAGGTTTACAGGTTATGAAGAGCCCATAATTGTACTCCATAGTCATGGGTTTTTTTGTTTGTTTGTTTTTGTTTTTTAACTCTGTGGACATTGCAGACCTTCTGGAAGGATTTGAAGCAAGACAGTGACATAGTTACTGCTGTGCTTAAGACTTTCCTCCTGGTGAAAATATATCTGCTCTGATTGCCTGTACTGTGGTGGATCGGGGTCTTTGGTGAGAGCCTCAACCCTCTCCAATATTCTTGCCTGGAAAATCCCATGGGCAGGGGAGCCTGGCCAGCTGCAGTCCACGGGGTTGCAAAGAGATGACTGAGTGACTCATACTTTCACTTTTCGCTTTTCCTTTATAGAAATGGAATATTACACCTGTCAAGCTACCTTCTCTTGCTCTTTAAAAAATACAGCAGGACTTTAACCCTGGCCATCAGTGTCCTCCAGCGATAGGCAGTCATGTTTCTCTTAATCTTACTTACATGACAGTTCCTTCTCTCTTTTGGTTTCTTACCTAAGTTCTGACCTTGAGCTTTATTGTTGATGGGGAAGTTTCAGAGCTGACTGTAAGGAGCTGTATGATGCCTCAGTACTAAGAATGAAAGTGTTTTTGCCTTTATCTGACCTTTAAAGTTGTCATGACCTAATTTAGGAAAGTCCTGTAAAATGTGTCTAGGAATTGATTTATTCCTCACATTTCATGTACCGTTTCTGTTCATCAAGATCTGGTTATGGCTAGGATAGTCAGGATAGAACTGTAGATGTTTTCTCCCATCCTTTGTTAAAAAAAAAGGAGAGAGAGAAAAAAGCTTGTTTTTAAGTGTCAGTGTTATTTGAGAGATTAATATCCCCAAGGGATGATAAAAAGAAATCATCTAAAATTAAGTAAAAGCTTAGAAGACCAAGATTATTAATCTGCTATGGTTTGAAGAGATTCCTAGGAAATTCCCCATTTACCAACTAGAAAAATGTTTAGGTCCTCAGAGAAGGACGAAGCAAAGAAGTCGTTGAAACTGCAAGTTATTCTCCTTGCAGTTTCCCGCAGCGTTCATCCCTTTTATCAAAACACTTCCTAATTTGGGCTCCCCTGTTACTGTCATTAGGGGAAGACCAGCTCCCCACATCTCTTGGCTAGTAAAGACTTTTCTTTTGACATCCTGGTATGAAGCCTTGGCCCTTCTTCCTGGCACTGGAGCACCTTCGATTTTGGCCCAGGGCCTGTGTGCAAGCATGTGGCCATCCGGCAACACTTCCTGAGACTCCCTGGTAGGCCGGGCCTCTGGGCAAGGGCTGATGACACAGAGATAAACTTTACTCTGGGTTTTGTGAGTCATGTACACACAATCAGACAAGTCCAGTGTAAGCCCCCTTGATGGGCGTGGGTACAGGAGGCCTGTGGAGTGCTGGTGAAGATGTGTGCTGGAGGATTTCCCCTTTTGACCAGGTTAGAGCAACAGGGACTCTTTACTTTCCTGACTGAAACAATTGAAAAATGGACAAAATACTTGCAACCCTGAACTTTGGTCAGTGAAGGACAGTGATCTCTTGAGAGGTGAGCAGTGAGGGTTTTTTTCCATCTTGACACCAAATATTCGTTGTTGTTTTTTTTTTTCCCCCCAACACTACCTTCCCAGTTCTGTACATACCAACCAGGTGTCCAAGAACTCAGTTCAGTTCTGACACAATGTATCTGGAGTTAGGTGTCAGATCCCACCAGTGAGGGAAGGACTTAGTCCCATGAGATTGCACCTACTTCCTGTGCCAGTTGCAAGTCCTGGGCCACCCATTCTTCTGACTGACCGACTGTAAATCAAGGGTTCTTATGACACCCTCCTCAGGTTCAATACCTTGGTAGAATCGGTCTTAAAACTTAAAAAAACATGTTACTTGCCTTTGCTGGTTTATTATTTGTCTGACTGTATCCCCAGGGACTGTAGCCCACTAGGCTCCTCTGTCCATGGGATTCTCCAGACAAGAATACTGGAGTGGGTTGCCATTTCCTCCTCCAGGGGATCTTCCCAGTGTAGAGATTGAACCCACATCTCCTGTGTCTCCTGCACTGCAGGTGGATTCTTTACCCACTGCACCATTGGGGAAGCTTTTTAAGTTTATTGTAAAGGACACAACTCAAGAATAGTTGTACAGATAAGACGCAAAGCCAGGCTCTGGCAGGCAGGGGTGGTTTAGAACCTCTATGCCCTCTCTGGGTGCTCCACCCTCCTAGGGCCTTGATGTGTTCACCGTCAGAGAAGCTCTCCAGATCTCAACATTTAGGGATTTTTTAGTGCAGTTTTTATCACATAGGTGTGATTGATCAAATCATTGGCTGATGGTGATTAGCTCAATTTCTGCTCCCCAGATTTGTGGGATGAGGCTGAAAGTTCCAAGCATCAAATCAAGGCTTGTTCTTTCTGCAAGCGGCCCTCATCCTGACGTTAGAGACCTGCCAAGAGTCATCTCATCAGAACAGAAGACCTGCCTGTCACCTTGTCACTTGGGAAATTCCAAGTGTTTTAGGAACTGTGTACCAGGAACCAGGGACAGTGACCAAGGATCTTCTTACACCACAGGGAAAAGGGGGGTGAGCACGACAGTTGCCTCCACTCACTGCCGTGAGAGCGTCTTCAGGCCGTGGCACGGGGGGAGCCAGGCAGAGCCAGACAGACTCTCTGAGCTGAGGAGATGGAGCTGAGAGTTCAGGAGACGAAAGCAGCTAGGGTTTGCAGGACAGGGTCCTGGAGAAGAGAGGTGCATGGAGAGAAGGGTAGAGATCTGTAGAGTACCTCTGCACTCCTGTCAAGGGTCGAGCTGGGAACTGATCAGCAAGGGAACTCTCTGAAGCTAAGGAAAGAAACACTTGAGAAAAAGCATTAGGGAAGCAGTGTGGGATTTTCACATGGGGCTGGGAATAGTGCCTGTTCCAGGCCCAGATGGCTTCCCTGGTAAATTCTATCAGACATTCAGGGAAGAAGTAATACCAGTTCTACCTTAGCTCCTCCAGAAAATTGAAGAGAACACTTCCCAACTCATTCTATAAGAGTTGCATTATCCTGATACTAAAACCAGATAGGTACTGCAAGGAGAGAAAACTAAAGACCAAGATCCCTCCTGAATTTAGATGCTAAAATTCTTTTTATCTATTTATTTTTGGCCGTACTGGGTCTTTGTTGCTGTGTGTGGGCTTTTGCTACTTGTGGTCCATGGGTTTCTCATTGCCGTGGCTTCTCTGGTTGCGGAGCATGGGCTCCAGGGCACGTGGGCTCAGTAGTTGTGCGTGGGCTCAGTAGTTGTGGCTTAGTTGCCCTGAGGCTTGTGGGATCTTAGTTCCCAGACCAGGGATCGAACCCATGTCCCCTGACTTGGCAGGCGGATTCTTAACTAGACCACCAGGGAAATCCCTGTAGGTGTTAAAATTCTAAACACAATTTTTGCCAGTTTCAGCAATATATAAAAAGGATGATATAAAATGACCAAGTAGGGTTTACCCCAAGAATGCAAGGGGTAAGCACTTGAAAATCAGTCAGTGTAGTAATTCACCATATTAGCACACTAAAAAAGCAAAACCATAAGATCATCTCAATAGGTGCAGAAGAAGCATTTGACAAAATCCAGTTATCTACCCTGGCATGATGAAGCAGGAGTCTCTTACAGAAAACCAATGAGATCCTCCTGAGCAGGGTGTAAGCAAGATAAACAGGATCTCAGGGCTTAGAGCAGGAGAGAGGAATCAACAACTGTCTGCACAGAGCTGAAAAATCTAAAGTCTATTGTGATTGAAAAAAAAAAAACCCTCAACAAATAAATAGGAAAGGAAGGGAACTTCCTTAACCCGATAAAGGGGATCTATGTAAAATGACAGGTGATATACTTAATTGTAAGAGACTGAATACTTTCCCCTTGATTTCAGGAGCAAGACAGGAATGTCTGTTCTCATCATTTCTGTTCATCATTGTACTAGAGGTTCTAGCCCGTGCACTCAGGCAAGGAAAAATAAAATAAAGGCATCCACATTGGAAAGGAAGAAGTAAAATTGTCTATTCACAGACGTGCTCATCTGAGTCTTACAAAATCGGATGGAGTCTTTGAAAAAGCTACCAGAACTGATAAGTGGATCTAGTAAAGTTGCAGGTTGCAAGATCAGTATACAAAAAATCATTTGCATTTTTTATGTGTTAGCAGTGAATCATCAGAAACTGAAAAAAATTTTTAAAAGCCCCAAATTTATATAGCATCAAAATATGAAATACTTAGGAATAAATCTGACAGAAATTTGTAAGGAGCCCTGTAGACTGGAAATCCCAGAATACTGCTGAGACAAATTTAAAAAGAGATAAATAGATGGAGAGACACACCATGTTCATGGGCTGGAAAACTCAGTATTGCTAAGATACCAGTTTTCCTCAAAATGATATGTGTTAATAAATTCAACTTAATATCACTCAGATTGAAATGATTTGGTGGCATTTCAGGGGGCTTCAGGGAACTCTGATCCTTGATGTTGCAGCACAGAAAGAATCCAGTGAGAGGCAAAGTGATAGGTAAGAAGTGATTTATGAGAATAGGATGCTTGTGAGGCTTACAGATGGGCCAGCAAGAGGGTGGCATGTGCCAAGAACTTAGTGGGCTACAGTTTTATAATCACAGGAGAGGTGGGAAGGAGTTGAAAGACCACCTTCTTCCTCATTCTTGAGTAGATATCATGCTTCCCTTATCAGCTCCTCCAGGTTGGGCAGGGGAGTTTTTCTTGTTGCTACATGGTCAAGCTGGGACTTGTCATGGCACAGTGGAAATGAGCAAAAAGGTAGTAACATATGCTAAAAATTGTAGTCATTTCAGGTTTTAGTATACTGTCACTTTTTTCTTAGACTTTTATTTTTGGTGCAAGCAGAGGGGTGCTTAGGAGTCATTAGCTCACTGGGCAGGATGCGGGTCTCGCGCCACCACTGTTGTAGTCTTATTGCTGTAGGGTGTGTCTCATGCTCCTGCTGCATGGTTTTGTTGCTAAGCAAGCCTTCTTGGTTTTGTGGTTAAGCAAACCTGCTTTCTTGAGTGATCGTTAACTTTCGGGGGTCTCCCATACTTTTTGCTTTACTTACAGTCCTCTGAAAAGTGAAAGTCACTCAGTCGTGTCTGAATCTAGCCTGGTAGACTGTAGCCTACCAGGCTCCTCTGTCCATCGAATTCTCTAGGCAATAATAGTGGAGTGGGTGGGTAGCTGTTCCCTTCTCCAGGAGATCTTACCAACCCAGGGATGGAACCCAGGTTTCCCACATTGCAGGCGGATTCTTTACGTCTGAGCCACCAGGGAAGCCCTACAGTCCCCAAGTGGGATTAACTGTTTAATTATCTACTTTTTCCCTTCACTCTGTCCCTATCAGAATTCCAGCAGGGTCTTTTTTTTTTTTTTCATAGAAATTGAAAAGCTGATTCCAAAATTCACATGGAAATCCAAAGAACCAGAAAGAGCAAAAACTGTTTTGAAGAAGACAATCAAACTTAGAGGATTAATACTGATTAATTATCTGATTAGGTTAATTAGGTCAATTAAGATGACCTGATTTTAAGACATTATATAACTAGACAGTGTGGTATTGGCATAAAGAAAGATCTACAGGTCAGTGGAATAGACTAGAGACAGCTGATTTTTGACAGACATGCAAAGGCAACTCAGGGAAAATAGTCTTTTCAAAAAACAATGCTGAAATAATTAGATATCCATATTCAAAAAAGTGAACCTGAGCCAACTTTGCACTGTATATAAATGTTAAGATGAATCACATACCTAAACATAAAACCTAAAACTATCACACTTCTAGAAGAAAATATAGGAAGAAACCTTCATGACCTTGGATTAGGCAAAGATTTCTTGGATATGATCCATAAGAGAACGAATTATTAATTGCACTTCAAAATTTTAAAATTCTGCTCTTTGAAATATACTTACTGCTTAGAGAATGAAAAGACAAGCCAAATACTGAGAGAAAATATTTGCATATCACATATCTGATAAAAGGTTGTATCCAGAATATATAGAGGACTCTCAAAACTCAACAATTAGAAAACATACAACCCAATTAAAAAAGGGACAAAAGACTTGAACAGACACTTCACCAAAGAAGTTCTGTGGATGGTAGACGAGCACATGAAAAGATGCTTATCCTTTCCTTAGACCTTAGGGAAATGCAAACTAAGACCACAGTGAGGGACCACTAAATGCCTATCAGAATATATGTGGTTTACAAGACTGTGTATCGCCTGTTGGCAAGACAGTGGAAGAACTGGAGCACTCACCTCCTCTTGGGTATAAGATGCTATCGCCATCTTGAAAAACAGTGCAGCAGTTTCATGACAGCTATTTCTCTCTCATGTGTTTGTTTTTAGGCTTGAGAAATGAAGATACGTGTCCACACAGAGGCTCACGCCTAAGTCTTCAGCGTAGGCTTACTTGTAATGGCCCCAAAATGAAAAAAACTAACTGTCCCATCGACAGGTGAACTGGTAGATGGACTGTGGTGTTATCCATCTGATGGTGGGTGCTACTTAGCATTAAAAAAGGACCAACCATTGCTATGTGCTACATTATGAATGAATCTCAACATGGTCATGCCCAGTGGGGAAGCCAAGCAAAGGAGAGTATATATTGTATGAATCCATATATACACAGTTCTGGACAGTGCATACTTAGCTGTAGTGAGAGAAAGGAGTTCAGCGGTCTCCTGGGGATATGGCACAGGGGAGGGTAGTGAGGAGTGGGAGAGGGATTGCACACAGACACGAGGAGACTTTTAAGTGGTGATGGATATGCTTAGTATCTTGATTGTCGTGGTGGTTTCAAGGGTGTAACATGTATCATAACTTACTAAATTGTGCCCTTTAAAATTGCAGGTGAATTATATCTGAACAAAGCTGTTTAAAAAAAAAATCTGCATTTAAACCAGCTTTGCTCCTTGGTAGCTGTGTAACCTTGATGATGTCACTCAACCCCAGAGCTGTATGAATGGAACATATGGCATGTGATCTGTGGCCTGTCAGTGCCGTGTAGGGAAGTCAACAGGTTTCTACAATGCAGCTCATTCTCTTGGTCTCTTAAGGCCCTGTGTCATCACTGTGGGACTCAATGAAAATAGATGCAGCATTCAGGAGAAGTATTCTTTCTGCTTACCTGGACAGGCCCCCTCCTCAAAGTGAGGAGGCCCCCTCCTCAAAATGACTCCCAAGACAGTTGGTGTTCAGTTTCTTAAAAACAAAACAGGCATGGAAACCTGAATTTTGAACCCTTTGTAAGAGGCCCAGGAGCCTTTGGGAAGTAGGTGTTTCTTCCTGATGATGTTGTCAGGAAATGGTGTTGCCCCCCTTGGGGGATTGGGGGGGCCCCGAACCTGAACCTGACTCTTGGATGGAATGTGTGTCATCGATCATGTGGCTTTAAGGGCAGAAGCGAAGTGTCGCCAGGTCCACAGTTTCACGGTAACAAGTCTCTCAACGTCACTTGCCTTGTTAAACTCTGGGGGCGGATCTTTCTGGTTTTGTGTGGTTGAACGTGTTGGGTTTTAGGGAATCATTGGGTGCAGCCTCTTGTCTTACAGAGCAGGAAGTAGAAACGCCTGGAGTGTGGATTGCTGTGCGGCCCCTTCTCACACAGTGGCTCTGGGCTTCCCCCTCCACTGCCCCGTGCTGCCTTCCACATTAGCGCCAGATTCACAGGGGAACTGCCTTGCTTGAAGCTCCCAGTCTTGCTTTTTAAATTCATTTTTTATTTTGAAGTAGTTCCAAACTCACAGGAGAGTTGTAAGAACTTCCCCTACCCTAAATCATCTGAGAGTAGGTTACCAGTTTGAAATTCTGTTACCCCTGCATTCTTTAGCATGTGTTTCCTTCTAGCAAAGACATTCTGTGTGACCATTAAAACCCAAACATTAACATTGATCATCACTACCATCTGGTCCATAGATCCCATTGGAGTTTCTTGAGTTGTCCCAATATTGTCTTTTTTAGCAAAGGAGCCACCCCAGTGTCACATGTTACATTTAGCTGTCATATACAGTTTGTCGAAAGGACAAATTAGGTAGAATGTCTAAAATCTTTGATTAAAAAATTGACACATTATTTCAGTGAGTAGAATAAGCAATAGGATGTTCAGGCAAAAAACTAGTGAGCTGAAATGCATGTACCAAAAACAGGTTAGGGGACACTGTCAGAGGAACGTTGGGAGTGATGGATATTTTCTGTGTTTGTCTAACCTCTCCTCCTAGCTTTGTTTTTCTCATGTGGGTTTACATGGCCATTTCTGTACTCAGGGCTCCGGCTCATGGTGTGTGGCCTGTGTTAATGGCGAGGCAGTGATGCTGCCCACCTTTCCGCTGAGTATTCCCTCCTGTGTCCGCAGTCACATTTAAACGCACCTTCTCTTTCCATGGAGGACTTAGCGATGATCAGATGCTGGCTCCAGATAAGTTTTCCTCCTGCTTTTAATGATCTCATTGCACATTCCCCTCCTTTTGCTGTGATCATAACCTTACTGATGTTAGCTGGCTTGCCTTTCCAGTTAATCAGGGGGTTACGCGTGTGCCCGTAACTGAAAAGTGGCATAAAATTAGCATGAAAAGTAACATCTCCAACGGGACTTAATGAATTTTCAAACATGGAATTTCAAAGCAGGCAGCTGTGATGTGTGCTCAGGCTGGAGCGTTTGGGTTCTGGAAGTTCTGCAGCCAGGAGGGAACGAATGCTGTGGCTTTCACATCTCTGGCTCTTGAAAGACTCACTGTGTCCAAGTCTGTGGGGTGAGGTGGGGGCAGGGTGGGCACGGTCTCTCCAAGGCCAGCGTGGATCTGCTGAGCTGGGACCTCTGTGTGCTCCATGCTCTCCTAAGCGTGGGCCTCGTTAGGTTCGGAATGTGTTTTGCATTGCATCCCCCCATGAAGGGCGGACTTGTGGGTGTGTGGGAGGACGGAGAGTGAGTTCTTCAGCAGGATCACCACACACGCCACTGGCAGGAACAAGGAAGCCTTTCCTTGAAGACGCGAGTTCAAATTGGGGACTTGGAAAAGTTTTTTGGTTTTTTGTTTTTTTCACTTTCTGTCTTTGCTTTCTGTTTTGTAAAGGAAATCTGATTTACTTCATGGAAAAGTTGTGAGGGTCACACAGGGAACTTAGGCAACGTGCCTGGCTCAGAGTACTTCCTGCTCCTTGCGGCCCCTTCCTTCCTGCACGTCCCTCCCCATAGCGTCTACTCTCAGATCCCGGGGCTGGGGGTGGGGAAGTGAGCCCCAGAAGGTCCGTGACGTTGGTCCTTAGTGCGATGGGAATTGCAATAGGAATTTGTAAGCTCAGTTTCTTTCTTTTTTCCCCTAAAATTATTTATTTTTGGCTGCGCTGGGTCCTCATTGCTGCACAGGCTTTCGCTAGTTGCGGCGGGCGGGGCTGCTCTTGGTTGCCGTGCACAGGCCTCTTTTGTTGCAGAGCATGGACTCTAGGGCACGTGGCCTTCAGTGGTGGTGACACATGGGCTCAGTAGTTTTCGGTTCCTGGGCTGTAGAGCACAGGCTCAGTAGTTGTGGTGCATGGGCTTAGCTAGTCTGTGGCGTGTGGGATCTTCCTGGACTAGGGATAGAACTCATGTCTCCTGCATTGGCAGGCAGATTGTTTACCACTGAGCCACCAGGGAAGCCCTCTATAAGCTTATTTTCTGATACAGGGGTTTTCTTAGAAAATCCACACAGTGTGGTCGTCATTTCCTCGTAGAAGGAGATGACGAGTGCAGGTGCCGAGGGCGGTGTGAGTGCCAGGGGAAGGCTAGCACAACCAAGTGGAGAGCGAGCAGGCACACGGGAGTGTGGCCGGGAGTGGTGGGAGTCACGGGTGGCTTCCAGGTGGTGGTGGTAGTGCCAGGATCTGGTCTCACCCCAGCTGCACGTGGAGGACGGGGCTAGATGGTGGGGACTCAGAGGAGGGCTGCAGTGAGCAGGACAGAAGTGGTCAGTCCTCTTCTGACAGCACCGCAGGCTTGCACGCCTTTCAGCCCCTTCTTAAGCCCTGCTGGGAATGGGCCACTGAGCCAGTTCCCACGTGTATGAGGTGTGGGCATAAGCAAAGACCACCCAGGTGAGAACAGGCAAGGGCTGTTTACTCAGAGCTTGCTCTCTCAAGGCACTTGTGTTTTGGAGATCTGATGGCAGGCAGAGGAGTGGGGAAGCTCCATGGTGGGGGAGAGGGAAGGCCTTGGCGGGCCCAATTGGAGGCTGCGGCTCGGGAAGCTGGAGGCGGGCTAACTAGAGGCAGGACAGCCTGTGATGGGTTTGGGGGAGCGTTCGTGACTTTCTCTGGTTGGGCCCAAAGCAGAAATCAGGGAAGCTGTCAGTTATTAATCAAGACTTGGTCATTCTACAGAGGTTACTGGTGGCTTCCTATGGGTGATAGGTTGGTTTCCTGGGCTGGTGGGTGCCAATTGTGGATCAGAGCCCTGTTTTTATACATGGTTATTGTCCATTGTACGTTCAGTCTATTAGATGAATGTGTGTGATACAGCCAATTCCTTTGAGTTGCTTCCTCTGAGAAACCACAGTTGCTTCTCTGGTGGACCTGGGACACCGTGGCCTCTGTAGTCTCCCTGTGTCTTTATGGCAGGGTTCCAGCCCAAACCACATTTTGAAAACTGGTGCTGTCATTGGGATCTAGTTTGCAAGTGTAGTTTTTACCCTATAGTAATTATAATTTTTAAAAACTGTTTTTTTAAAAACTTTTCTCACATGAGAAAAAAACAATTTTTCTAATAAAAATCTAAAAATTGGGCACATGCCTGGAGCAGAAGAGCCCTGCCTCTCTCAACGGGACGCTTGCTGTCCACTTCACCCTCTGTGCCCACTGCTAGCTTCCCGCCCGGCCTGCGTGGACATCTGGCTTGTCAGTCTCCACAGCTCTGCTCAGATGAGCTGAGGGAGAAGCTCGGGGATGCAGCTGAGCTGCTCGGTTCAGCAGGGGTGGCAGCCCAGCCCTGTAGAGCCTTTGTCAGCTCCTCAACCACTTGGGTGGTTGCGGGTGGGGGCTGCCACGCATCTCAGTGATGGGTGGACCGCTTGTTTTCAGAGGGCGAGATGGAAATGAGCTGCACATGAAGAGCGTCCGCAGTGAAGTTCTGCTGAAAGTGGTTGGGTTTCCTGGGATGACTCACTGTGTAATTTGGACTTTGCCCCACCTCAGCACCATCATGATGGGAGTCCTGTTGCTCTGTTGCCAGAAGTACTGAACAGTAGGCCTTGGCCAGGGGAACGGCTGACGAGTAGGCTTCCTGCACTCATATGGACAGTGGGCATCTGTCCCTGTTGCCGCTCCAGCAAAGTTCTCATGGGTTTTATGGCACTTAATGCCTGTGGCCGAGATGCTGGAACTGTGCCGAGGGCTATCAGGAAGGTTTTATGCCCTGTCATTTGAAGTAAGGCCCAAGAGTAGACTTCCTAACCGAAATGACCTCTTGATTTTGGGGAAAGAAAAAAAAAATGTCAATACCTGGAGACAAATCTCTCGCCAATAGATTTTTTAAAAGAGCCCATTATTAAAAGCCTGTTCCCTCTGCACCATCAGAGCCCTGAGCTAATCTCTGTTGTCACAGGACACTGTCATTTTTCCCTTGTTTCAGACTCCTGAGGGTTAATGGCACCAAGGTGTATTGTTGAGCACTGAAATATTTTTTAAACCTTTTATTATGGAAAAAGACAGATAAGGAGAGAGAATAATACAGTGTAGCCTCATGTACTCATCGCCCGGTTAAAACAATTCATGCCTAATCTTATTCTATCTGTGCTCCTAACTGCTCACCCCCAGTTCATTTTGACGTAGTTCTCAGACCTCATTGCATATTTGAGTAAGAATTTTTTCCTTTTTTTAAAAAATGAATGCTCAAGTCCTTTGGTCGCTGTGCCAGGCTGAAGGCCACATGTTTCTGGTCCAGACTTTGTCACCTGCCCTGTGATCTTGGTTAAGTCCTTAACCTCTCTGACCCTTGGTATTCTCTTTTGGAAAACAGACTCTACTGTATCCTCTTGGCAGTCGTTTGTGGGGGCCTTTTATGAGATCCTGAGGGAATGAAACTGTCGTAGGTGCTTTACAGATGGAGAGAACTCTTGTCTAGTCTGTCTGCCCCATGAAAGGCTGTCCACCTTTCATACCAGCTTTTCCCAGCACTCTTCGCTAGTTGCACCACGGAAGTGAGATTGTCAGCTCTCGTCTTCCGACTCACCCATCGCACTGTTGGTCAAGGGGACCATCTTCCCCGGGCAGTTAATACGAAAGCCCCAGGCTGGGACGTGACCCTTCGCACATCTCTGCGGCCCAGTGTGCCTGCCTGCTGGCCTCGCCCAGCCCCGGGGTCTGCTCCCCAGCCCGCTGTGCCCCAGCGCCCATGTCTGGCCTGGGCCTGGGCTGCCCCGTCCTCAGTGTGGCCACCAGATGAGAGGGATCCCATGGGGCAAGTTGGCCCATGCGTGATTCAGTCCCCTGGGGTCTTATTTTTTGCTGTTATTTCCTTTGCCTAAAATAGTATTTCCTCTGCCTAAAAATGTCCTATCCGTGGCGTCTAGTTTGGAACAAAACTGTTTGTTGCTCAGAAGTTAGGGCAGCAGACTTCCTGCTGCCCAAGCATGCAGTGAACCCTGGGCTCCCGTAGGCTTCTGGGAGCAGAGACTGATGAGTAAGAAGTCTGTTGGGTAAATTAAAATTTGTTTTTAAAGAAAAAGAGATAATGTATGCAGTGATGGCCAGAAAAAAGTCTCTCAGAAGGAACTGAACCAGCCCCTACTCCTCAGAGAAGCGTCCCGGTGGTTCTCTGCTGCCCCAGCCTGTCCGTTGCCCTGAGTCCCGTTTTTTAATTGCCCCTATGGGGAGGCACTTCCTGCTACAGAAAGAGCAATTCTGTTCTGTTCTGAGTCCTCTAGTTCAGTTCCTCCCATAGTTGTGACCTGGCCGAAGGGTCAGGGCTGGACCTCCTCTCTTGGCCGATGGATGAGATGTTGGCCGGGCCCAGCTCAGCGTGTATCCTTTGGGCATGGCCCTCTGACGTCCTTCCCAGGGCCTGCCTGCACACTCACTGTCTTTCTGTATTGGCCGCGTCTCCCTTTGTGACTCCAAGGCAAGTTCTAGAGGAATTAGATGTGACTTTGGTGGGGTCTGGGGTAGGGAATGTTCCCAGGGGACGCTTGCTCTGCTCCCCAGAGGCCCTGAGGGCTCTTCTTCGAGCCCGTGCTTGACTTGGGCTTCATTTCCGCTTGGAGGAGCTCGGGGCAAGTGCTTTAACTCTGGTATGTGAAGCTGATGATAGCAACTCACCTTACGGACTTGGTGTTCTTGCAGTGATGAGATGAGCCCTGCATTTACAGGCCCGTTGTTCCCAACCCAACAATAGGACTTCACCACAGCTCACAAGGTGTGGGCACACACGCTGTGCATACAGGGAGAGAGCACAGGGCGCCGGGGAGCTACAGACCCTTGCTTGGTCCAGCCATGCTGCCGAGCATGGGCATCCCACCTTGCTGACTGCCAGTCATTAGTGTGGAGGGACCCAGCCTCTGATCCAGAGCTACCCACAGAAACCTGATACACTGATACCTAAAGCCTGTCGTTTTTCCTTAGTTGATTCGGAATCTGAAGGGAAGAGCCATGTTATTTGTTAGTTTGCTAAAGTCCCTGGAAGTGGTAGAACCAAGACTAGAAAGAGTTGCTTCAGAATCACGTGATAAGCTCGGTGTCTCATGCCCGGTATCATGACCCTGGACTCATGGGATACTGGGGCCAAATGGATCATTAGACACTCATGTAGCCCAGACTTGCCAGCTGTAGCTTCTCTACTATGGGCTCCAGGGAGAGGGGCCAGAGCAGTGAAAAGTAGCTGCTTTGAAGGCTTGATTTTGGGAAGCGCCGATCTGTGTTACCTTGACCCTTAATGGGCACGTCAGGGATCTTGGTAGCAAGCAAGAGTTCCCAATTCTGGCTACCTTAGGAAGAAACGTGTGGGAGGCTGTTGGGAAGGGAGCACACAGGACTGGTAGAGGGCTCGTGGCCAGGCTGGGGATCGGGCACAGGGAGCCCACGGTTACCAGGCATGGGAAGCGCAGCAGCACCTCACGGTCACAGCCCCTCTCGCTCAGACTGAGAGGATGTTTGATAGGCTGCACACAGGTCCTGGGCCTACTGCTGGCTGACCTGGGACTTGACCGCACCCCCCCAGCTTCCTGCCCTCCGGTTCTCTGGTTGTGGGGTCTCTCCTCCCCCCAAAGTCACACATATGGCAGAAAAACTCCAGGAGTAGGGCAGCCAGCTCTGGTGCCTGGAACAAAGTGTGAGAGGGGAGGATGTGCTTGAGGACTCTGGGAGGACAAGGCAGAGCCCAGGACCCTTGTCTAGTGGGCAGGGCAGCGAGGGGCGGTTCTGGTATGCCTGAAAGGCGGAGCTTGGCTGGTTGGAGCGGGGGCGGTGGAGGAGAGAGGGTCGAGGGAAGGTTCCTAGATACCTGTGAGGCCGGCTCTGAGGCACCATGTGGCCTTCAGGGATCAGAGGAAGGGAGAGGCGGGCCTCAGGGCCCCCAGGGGGCAGAGTGGGCCTGGGCTGGCCCTCCAGCTGCTTTGGTTGCCCCCAAGAAGTCCAGTTGGGGAGGGGGTGCTGCTGAACAGGAGGAAAGCTTATTCCCAGGTAATGACATGGTACAGCGTGTCTGTGGGAACCACGTGCAGGTCAGCCGAGGTGAGGACTGTGGCCGAGCCCTGATGGACACTCGTACTCACGGAGGGCGGGGTGAGTGGAGTGCACGGTGAGTGGAGTGCACAGGAGCCCCTGAGCAGGAGCTGGGCTGCTGTAAGAAGGACAGCGATAGGAAGTGGGTTTTTTTTCCCTTAGATGAAAATATTTTGAAAACATTCATGTTTCTGCAAAGTGAGGCTGGACAACGAACCAGAGGCGGTGGGCGAAGGGAAGCGCAGGGCGGCTATTAGCTCATCTCTGCAGACAGGCTTTCTGGAAAGTCCGAGGCAGCAGAAGGCTTTTGATCCGCCCCCAGAGTACATTTTTCTGAATGGCACCCAGGAGAGGCCTTTTCAGTGGAAAAAGTGAATTCTCACTTTCAGAGGAGGTGGGACTTGCCGCTGTGTCACTTGGGGTAGATGGGGTAGCTCCTGTCCATCAGCGGAAGGTGGGTCTTGGTGCCTGGGCCTCCTCTCCCCACAGCCGAGTTTTTCTGGGTGGAGGAGTCCACGGTGGAGGTGCTCTGCGTGGTGTGGGAGAGGAGGAGAGCACCAGAGCAGCTTTTGGAAAAAAAGTGTCCTGTGAGTTGGCTTTCGTAACTAGTGAGAAGGAGGGCTCTTGCTCAGAGGCTCAGAGGCACAGAGGCAGGAAATGTGAGCGTGTCTCACTCCTGTGATCACAGTTTTACATCATCTGTGGGCACATCATCACACTACTGTTAAAATTTTTGCCACGTCCATGTACCATGTTTATTAATATGATTTTTTTCTTTCAGTTACTTTTTTTTTAACTTAAGCAACTTAAACCAAGGAAGGTTAGACCCCGCTGTGATGTGCACCTTGGTATTTCTGTCCGGGCCTCCCGGGCCTCCTCAGCTGTGCCTGACACAGCTGCTGCCTTTACATTGGCCATGACCTCCACTGCCACCAGAGTGACCTTTTGTTTTTCTAGACTTCCGTAGTAGTTAGCAATTCAAAGAGCTTACACTTACCTCTCTCTGTAAGAAGCCAGATATCAAGTGCCCTGGGATGACCCCCGGCTCACCTTAGTTCCCTTCCTAGCAGTGGCCTTGGTCATCAGTGTGGTAGATAACCTTCCTGCCCTTTTTGCCTGCAGCATTTTGTTTCGTTGGTTTTATTATTGCTTTATTCATAGATGTTATATTGTCTGTTTTACTGCTTTTTTTTTTTTTCCCCCTTAGAGTAATTATTTTTCTAAGGCACAAATTTTTTGAAATTTGTTATTTTAGTAAGTGAAAATGGTAATACATACTCTGGGTTTAAAAGTCTCACAGGGACTTCCCTAGTGGTCCAGTGATTAAAACCCTGCGCTTCTGTTGCCAAGGGCATAGGTTTGATCCCTGGTTAGGGAACTGAGATCCCGCATGCAGTGAGATGAGACCAAAAAAAAAAAAACAAAAACAAAAGAAATGTCTCTCAGTTCAGCAGGGTGATTCCAGGACACAAGGCTGACCATGTCCCTCCTGTGATCCCAGCTCTGAAAGGCTCCCGTGGCCCCCAGGAGGACGGGCACACACCTCTGTACCCTCCAGCCCACGGGGCCCTGGGCCGTCTGGCTCCCACTTTCCACTGCAGCCTCCGCAGCCCTCTCGGCTGTCCGTCCTTCCCCTGCCAGTCTGCTCTCCATCCTCCCCGCCCCTGCAGTGCTCCCCAGGCTCTGTCCCGGGCTGGTGGACTGATGACCCTGGAGAAGGGTGCTGGCTTCCTTGTACATCTCTGGGCAGCACCTCCTGCCATCAGGGGCAGCAGGAGGCGGCTGGCACTCAGGTCAGGGGCTCCCAGTGAACCCTGGGCAAGTCTGCCCCCCTCTACAGGCAGGATGGGTTCGTAACTGTGTGAAAAGTGCTCAAATCAGGGCCTTCCCTGGGATGGGTGCTCGATGTGAGCAGCTGTTCCTGCCATGGGGTTGTTCTTCACTGTTGCAGCCCTGGGCCATGACACAGGGCCTGTGTGTCAGTGTTCAGTCTGGGCTTATGTATTGACTGAAAGGAGGAAGGACAGAGGTGGACGTGATCCCTGTGTGAGGCGGGACAGAGGCTCTGTGGAGGAGTTGGGTTGTGATGCCCACTGCACCGTGGTGCTGGGTGGGGACGGTGACTAGGCAGCGGGGAACTAGGGGTGGGGTGGGGGGGTGAGGAGGCCGGGGCTGCCACCCGAGACAGGAAGACCTTGGCGGGCTTTCCGCCTCACAGCGCCGTCTGTTTGA